>NC_080609.1:13537524-14153358 GCF_027887145.1 Ammospiza caudacuta
TTCACAAAAGCAGGTTCGGGGGACAGAAGGAGGAGAATCTGAACTATTCACTCATTAAAAAGCACTACCCATTTACAGCTGGTATTTTACAGCTGATGTGTTTTGTGTTGCTTTCTCTGAACAAACAAACTGAACAAGGAAATCAACAGTTTTGAACTTTGAGCTACACTGAAAGCAGACATGGACAGTTCTGCCCTATGTCAACTCAAAAAAACCTCAAAAACCAAACAAACAGAACACCACTAAAGGCTCTTACAAATAGACATTAGAGATTTTCAATATTTAACTGCACTAATCTGAAAGAAATGCAAAGCACAGTACCCCAAATCTTAAATATAAGTACACCAGTATTGTAAGATCCTTGCTCTTGCAAATGTCAGTGAAAACTAGGGATGGTGATTCAAAACATGATGGTTTTCCACATCTCCCACTACTACAGAATGCAGCTATTTTCCTGGTGAAGTTACAGAGTACTAACTCTCTCTTTCACCAACACTAACAACACAGGAAAACTTGTGCTACAGACGCATGAACACGCTGGTTAAAATTTGGATAAAATTATCATAGGCTTCTAGGAAGCAAAGGTCTGTCTCAGTCAGCTGTCCTTGCCTGGCACCTCTGCAAATTTGCCTATGAGGGTCTTCAAAAGTTCTTTGATAAAGATTAATTAAGGAAGAAAGAGTCTATGTTTGCCATCTCTTAATTCTCCCAAGCAATGTAAATGTTTGAAAATACTGTGAGATTGGTTTCAGCTCTTTTTCAAACAGAGAGCTATTGCTGGTGAGATCGATGGTCGGGCACAGCCAAGGGACAGATTACAGGAACCACTGGTGTTTCCTGTACAGCTCAGCAGCTGATAACAACTAAACTGGACACAAGCAAATCTTCCAGCTGCAGCAATACTGAAAAAAAAACTTCTACCAGAGATTCTCACATTGGTGTGGCTGTAATAAAAAGTCTATCAGTGTTAAAGTTATAAGCCTTGCTTAATTTAACTACAAAAATTTGCTGGAGGCAGAGGTTTGTAATATAATTTTTTAGCCTGACAGCAATTTCTACTTTACACATTTTGAAAACAAATGTGGCAATGTTTCAGTTAGTGGAGAACAAATAATGTCATGGAAGTCTATCTGTTAAAGGACTTGAGGAAAGGAAGATTTGCACATTTTAAAGCTGACAAACTCCCATTACTATCAATGCTGACATGTGCTTGGTTAATTCATGCTTTACCAGAAACTGCCATTAAGTCAGGAAATGTGGAATAGCTACAAATGTTTTATAAGCATTCACAGTGGTAAATCATGTTGGATTGACTTGACCAGTTTAAGTAGGAACATTTAGAATATATTACAGAAATCCTTAGGAACACACACCTGTGGTTACGTTTGCTCTTTGTTCCAAGTATGTCTTATAATTTTGGCTGTAAATATATCAATTGCTGCTTTTCAATCATTCTGGAAGTATAATAATGCATCACAACACTACAGGTGACAGTTCTAGGTAGAAAACACGAGGCCACAAAGAGGCAAAGAACCCAGAATACGTGGCAGAAGTCTATTCAGTTCTGGAAGTGCAAGTGAGTGCAATGCAAAGCACAGATCAATGTGATTCCAGAATTGCCATGATCCTGAGAGGACCTATGTGTGCACAGTTCCAGGCACACCAATATTCATTTGTCCACAAAATAGGCTCTAATAAATCCTGATCAGCAGTTGTGCCTGCTCTCTATGTCATTAGTATTTGTGTGCTTTTCACTGCCCAGGACTGTCATCTAGAATCCTGCAGATTACCACTTTCCATTTCCCCTCCAGTATTGTAATTTCTGCCAAACTGCCTTCATGCCAGAGAACATAGTTGTAAAATGATTAAAGAAAAAAATAAATGAACAAACTCATCATGTTTGATTTTAACTGCTTTCCATGTTCATTATGTGATTTGTGTTTCTCGCTCAGGCTTTGTGGAATCGCTTACCCCAGGTACAGCCCTGCAATCTCCACTGCACAATGGAAAACTGGCTTGCAATTATTGTCATGAAATTGGAAGGATGGTGTGAATTTCCATAACAACTTAACGGATCTCAGTTCTTCATCTGACAAGCAAGTTTGTGCTTATTTCTTAGTAAATTTACTGATTAACTCCCTGGTAATCTGCAATAGATTGGAAGTGCCTGTGTTTTATGCAAACTGAAAACAGAGCCTCTGCAGTCACTCAATCAAATCCATGGAATCCACTGTGGTGCCTTTTAGCCAGCCCCTGGGAAAATGCAGGGGTTCACTAGATGCTGTGAAGCTTAATGCACTCATGCTCTCAGGGACCAAGGAAATAAATTAACTGCCCCTCAATGGAAAATGCTCTGGTCTCTGATTCCTGATAAACACCTCTTTGCTCCTAAGGTTATTTCAATTGAGTAGATATGACTTAAAAAGAGATGTTCTCCAGGCTGTGCTGAATTAACACCATTTCAGCCATTGTATAGATTAAGTGTACCCAGAAACAAACTGGAAACCAATTAGATCTAAGAAGAACAAAGATAATTTGCTTTACCAAGCAGCAAGACGGTAGGATCCTACATTAGCTGAGATTTCAGAGTGGTTTTTTAGTGTTGCTCCAATGCAGATTACAAATCAACAGTTCTAAACATGACAAAGTATGGATAACTGCAGTAGAGACTGCTATCACTAAAGCTCAGGAAACAAGAGGATGAAGCAGGAGAATATTTCAAATACTGTTTTAATTAAGTATTTATTCTTCAAAAGTTTGCAAAAGTTATATTAAAAAAATTCCTGGGAAACTCAATTTTCATTTGAACAGAACTATTCTGGAGTAAATTCAATCATTTGAAGTGCAAGTCTTGCTTGGTATAAAAATCTGGATGCAGCCTGAACTGCCCATTTACTGCTAATAGCTCTGTAATATGTGACTTTACAAAGCATTGTCCAAAACTTTTAAAATTAAGCATTTATACTCCTAAATCACTCCTGCCTGAAAAAATACTGGGTATTCAGCAATTTTAAAAATCATGCCTTTGCATGTCTAAATATAGATGTAGGATGTTCTTGATGACTAAAGCATCACAGAATCCTTCTCAGCTAGAGAGTAAATATTAATACTACTCTGAGTCCTCGTTCATCCCTCTGCACAGTGCTTGGAGATCTCTGGATGAAAAGAGTTACACATCTATTAAAGGATCTTCTCCAGACCTCAGAATGTTGAAGAGCTCTGTAAACCCACTCCTTCCTTAATAGGACTCACAGCACATGCTCTCCAAAGAATCTGTGTGCCATTCTCTTTTATATACTGGCAATTGGAATTCTGTCAACCAGAGCTCTTTTGCCTTAACCTCCTCTTTGTTCTATTTTTGTTTTTCTGTGTCACACTTTCCTCTTATCGACGGATGCTGTATCTGCACTAAAGGATGTGCACTTTTAATGAAAATAAAGTTTTAGCTTGCAAGCTATGCCATCTCCACTTCATTAGTTTCTGTACATAGGCTGTTGCTAATTAATTATATGTGTATCTATTTAAAGTTAATAAATGCTGAAAAATAAAATACACGTATGAAGCCTGGAGCCAGTGAGAAAATGAAATAACAGCAAGAAAATCTTACAGCAGTGCTCCAGCAAGTGGTAGGTTCTGGATTTTTCTGCACATTTGATCTGTCCAGAGCATTTTCATTTATCAGAACAGCTGGATTACAGCTCTAGTGCACAATTTTTTAAATAATGGCATATTCATTTTAATCCTATTAAATAAACAAAATGAACAAAATGAAACTACTCTTTGTGAAGGCAAAGGGCTTAGCTTCTTTCTTGGAGGCTTTCTGTACATTGGGATAGCAGGATTGCTTTTTAGTGAAAGAAGGCATGCTTCTTTTGAAAGGCTCCAATTAGCAAGTCTGGGGACGCTCAGCTTACAGTGCTGAGTGAAACTGGAGCTGGACTTGTGCAAAACAAGACTCCAGTGCCCTGCTCACTGGAGAGAAAATGTAGTCAACTGAGAAGAAGGAAATAAGAGGAACAAAAAGCAAAAAGGGAAAGTGGATGATAAAACCCATTCTCCCACGTGTTTTCATTTATAGAGTGTCATAAAAACCTGCTTAGGGACTTTTATTTACTCTTAAGCCAGACATTGGAGTTTTCCCTGAACATCCAATATCCCTCACTAGAAATAGCAAAACTCTTTTCATAGAGGGACATAAATATTTCTTGTTGATTTTTATGAAATTCTAATTTTGTAAGTATTGGAAATGATGCACAAATTGATGAGTAGTCTGGGAGTTTCAGAGCAAACAGAATTACTTTCTTCTTTGTGTGAAGGAGAGGGAGAAGAGGAAAATATGCAAGATCAGTAAATATATGAAAACAGTCCAATTAGTGCCAATGGAAATAAAGGAAATCACATGATAATCAAACCTCAGTATTACAGATCAAAGAAGATCCTAGCAAATTCCATGAGTTGTTCTAGGTTAATCCAAACCAATCTCATGCCAAAGCTTTCAGTTGCAGTATAGACACAGATCCTCACACAGAGACATTTTAAATGAAACTGTTCTCCCATTCAGCATTAAAGCCCCAAACTTATAAGGATCTGCCAGCCTGTATTTTCTGGTTTGCAGTGGCAAATAATAAACCAGGCCTACATATTACATGGAGTACAGTGACACAGTTAAACCACCAATTTCAATTATTGCTGTCGACCCCTCTAACCATCTCAGCAGCATCTGATATATCCTGAGGTCTCTAAAGAGGCTACGATCAAAACATTGCAAAAAAGCAATCAGAAGGTTGTGTGTGAACAGAAAGCAGCCAGGCAACAAGAAGCCAAAAATACCAAGCAGAGAGAGCTGCAGCTGGGGGCTGCCTTGGGGCCTGAAGGGGCATGAAGGGGAGAAAACCTGCTGGGAATCTTTGGCAAATTATGTCCCCAGGGGATGTTCCCCAGGAGAGCACAAACCCACAGAGCAATCTCACACCTTTCTGGGAGTGTCACACGGAAGGGAGGACAAAAGCCAAGAGCAGCATTGTTCTTAGCACTGGTACTGGCAGCTGTGCAAACACAAGGAGCCATCTGCTGTCATTTCATAAGTGCAGGGGTGATCTGGGACAGCAACGGGCTAAAAATATGATCTTCCTAAGTTAGGGAGGTTGGCTCAGTTTCTAACATTTCTGTCAACAAATCTGTAGGCTAGGTCGTACTCTTGAGACATTCCCAACTTAGCTTCTGCATGGAGGTGTGACATCAATGGGTTTTATGACCGTATTAGTTAAGCCCTCAGGACAATGATTGCATTTCATGGATCTTAGGGGATGATATGCTCCAACTTGGCTTTGTGATGGATGCTGAACTCCTCCACAACCACCACTCTAAAATGACAACACACAGGAAAAAAGAACAAATAGTCTATTTGTGAAGCCTAATCCACAACAGTGTTCCATCTAAAATTCACTGTTTGGGGGGTAGGGGGGTTCTGCTTTGCTGGCTTGCATTGTGTCATGGCAAACTGTACTGTATTAAAAACATTGCACACAGTGTTGTAATTCCTACAACAAACACAGTTATCTCAACCTGACGATTCACTGCCACTTCACCTGCAGGAAATGTTGGCTCCTGAGCAAAACCAGAGCTCAGCAATGCATGGAAAAGAAAGATTTGGTTGTTTATAACATATTGCAAGAAGTCACTTATGTATTATTATTTCTTGTCAGTGTTGTCTTGTAGCGATTACAGCAAACACTGGCTATGTATTTGTGAAAACAGACTAAAAAATGAGGTACATAATAGAAAACCATGGCATACAAAGGAAAGAATACAAATGTATAGATCCCAGAAAGCTAAAATTCATCACCTAATACTGTGACTAGGTACTTCCATGCAGTTTTGCATTTCCAAAGAACAGAACAAATTGTCTAATTGATCCTCATGAATAATTTACTGTTTGAAATGACACTGTAACCCTTGCCTTTCAGTGTATCACTGAACCTTCTGCCTTATTTTAAAACTGTGGATTCTACAAGAGATGCACATAAGTATGTTTTAATCATTTAATGGAATTTCAGTTGGGCAATAGTCCGCTACAACTCAGTGGAAGCTGTTCATCTTATCACAAACTACTTGTTGATTCCTCCCCATGATGAAGTGTTCTGCTCACATAAATAAATTAAATGCTTATCTAACTGCCTAGAATATGCTACCTTTGCAAATGCATTCTATCTGGATAAGTATGCACATGAAATCCACAAAGTTCTTTATGTTTTTAAAAAGCCCTTCCCCAATAAAACACTGTGAACCTCTCATTAGTCTCACTGTGACTTATAATGGCAAAACATGGAAATTATTGCTACAGTGAATCACTGGCTGCATGAACTCTCTACACTAAATCTTAGTCCACAATTTCAGCAGAATTCAAAGAAAGGACCAGACATTTAGACAGAAACACCCACAATTACAATGGATAGAAAAAAGTTAATTATCAGGGATAAAAACTCCCTGTGGTATTTCTTTTCTACCCATCACCAATATATTTTATACTTTCAGATGTCTGATAAATGCAGCCTTAAATGAACAACCTGTTTGATCTGCCATGTAGAAGAGCTTTTGCAATATTCTCTGTGAAAGCCCAAATCAACTGGAATCAAGTAGCAACACAGTAATTATATTTCTGTTTAAAATGAATGTGCAATAGAATCAATGGCATCAATAATTTAATTGAATCTATAATCTGATTTTAATTTTTATTATTGAACATGACAGTTGTATGCAACACACTTTATTCACTTTCACTTAGTTGGCACCTAAAATGTAATAACTGTGTTACCACACAAAACTTTTTATATGGCATTCATCACATGTTCTTTAGTGCACTGTATATTTTTTGAGCTCCATGTATATTTTAATAACGCTGAGTAAAAAATTTATAGGAAGCCTTTTTGCATCTTTTCAAGCATGAAACTGCCTTACTACAGATGAAGAACTATTCTGGAAACGTGCATAATGCTAGGACAGCTCCAGAATTACACAGACATCAGTGCCATGTGCAAACACAAAAGCAAAAAAGGGAAACATTCTACCTCATGTTTATATAATCCACAGATTTCTCCATTAAACTAAAATATTCCTTGATTCTCTCTTTCTGCCTCCTCCCTACACAATGGCACAAACATGATATCAGACACACATAGTTTCTTGAACTATAAACTTTTCCCACCTGCAAAGTAAATTATAAATTACAGCCCCTGAGGGCTCACTACTGATATTCTCTTAACACACATGGCCAATAACAATATAGAGTTTCATGGCTAAATAGTAACCCTGTAATTCAATCACAGGCTCCTGCTGCCATGTATAAATTGCTCTGGCTTTTATGATGCCAGCATCACACCTTCTTTGGAAATGCAGAATGGGATTCAGACATAAAACTTGTTTTATTGTACCTGCACAAGGACTATAAGGCAGTGTCCACATAAATGTTAACCCAAGGGGAATACATTCTTGCTGGTCAGAGTTGCTGATGCAGTTCACCAGGTTGAGACCTGAAGGAGGGAAAGGCAGGTACACTTACCTTATACTTAAATGCTATGACCTAACAGAAACCAGACAAAAACAAGCTTGGATCAAAGGTCGCTTTTCTCTTCTTGCTCTTGCAAGGCCTTGTAGTTTTATTGGGAGAAAATGGTGTCAGAATTCTGGCAAGCTCTGTAATGTAAGGCAGCACTGTCCCCACGAAGCAGAGTTTTTGTGTGACATATTCAATTTTCATATCCAGCATAAAATTACAGCTGGAAACCCATATGCCCACAAGTTCAGGGAAAGCCTAAAGGAAACCAGTTGAAAAGAATTAGGTCAATAAGAGAGGGAAGAAAAACAGTGAAAAGGGCAAGGTAGGTGAAAGGAGAAAAAGAACATTTAATTCCACTGCTGTGGATTTTTTTCTCCAAAGATCCTCCAAGAGTCAAAGTTCAGCAAGTGTGAAGTGCTGTATTATAACATCAGCCTCCTTCCAAACACATCCTGGCACTGCCAGCTGACACCACAGCACAGCTATGGAGGGCAGGGACTCCAAATGTCTTTCAGAAAGAGGGTGATGTGCTTATTACAGGTTCTATACACTTTGTGCTTTTTTAGTAAATATTAGGTTTGTTAGACTACTACCAGAATAATCATTCTTCTAATGAGGAACCTCGAGCAAGAGGAGTTGAGAGGATCTTGCTCCATGGACACTACTTGGTCTTTTAACAGTTAGAGGAGATGAAAAAGATGGCACTTGGTGCAGTTCAATAATTTCACTGTTTTCTTTCTTTTGGAGTTCACACTAACACCCTACTGCTCTTCAGGGAATTTTTTTCCAGGTCAATTCCAACACAACACTTCAATGTCAGCAGAATTAGCATTGTTTGTCTCTCACCCTCCCTTTCCCAGTGACCTTGGACACCTTATGATAGAATCTGCAAAATCTATAGAAAGGGGAACTACACTGAGAACTGTGGTCCCCAGGGTTTTAAAGAAAGTTTCCCTGAATATAAACGGACTCATACTTCAGATTAATAACCAAGGAGAATGAATGATGAATGCATGCGTTATGACTGTTGCAATCGAGAAAATGAAGCATAACTAAAAAAAATGAAATCAGGTTAACTCTATGTGGCTACCATTGTGGTAGGAGCAATGTGAAGCACAGCCTCATACCAGATAAAATATCTCTGAAGGGAAAAGCATCACTCAAACTTTATACAGCTCCATTCATCCTGCCTGTCTTTGAGGGGGACTGAGCAGCTGACCCACCATTTGACCTACTGAATTGTAATTGGAAATATATATCTCTGCTTCATTTTCTGTAGGGATATCTGTTCAGGGTCTCATATTCAGTCCTAAATCTGAAGAGAGTCAGGATACACATTCTGCATTTAAATATCTTGGGTATTCCACACAAATACAATAAATTTGTATCTAAATTGAGATAAATCTGATTATGTATAGCTTAGACCTCACTCTCACTGCTTGCCACATGGGTGCAGAAAGGATTGTAAAATTGCTACTGTGAAAAAACTCCAGGACTCCATTGAATCCTACTGAATCTCTCTCTCAGTATATGTATTTACTCCACACAGGCATGACTACATGACTCCACACAGAATGACTACAAAACCAAGAGCAACAATGACTGGGTAATTATTTCAGTTGTTACTATCATCTGCAAATACTATTCCCACTGCAGTTCTTGGTTTACTGAAATCAATCTTGTTTTAAAGCAGGCTCATAAGGCAAACCTCCTACTTCTAGCACACATCAATGACACAAATTGCCATCTTTCATAGGTTCACCAATACACAGTAAAGTTCTTTCAGCTTTATGTCTAAGGCAATCACAGAATCATGGAACATCTCAAGTTGGATGGGAGCCATAATGGTCATAAAGTTCAGTTCCCTGCTCCTCACTGGACTACCTGAAACTAAACCATATGACCAAGAATGTCATCCAAATGCTCCTTGAACTGTGACATCACTCATCTCTCTGTTTCATAGCCCTAGTTTGGGTTTTGTGTGAACTAATATTTTTATTTTCTTCCAGGCCTGTGCAGAACCCAGTGAATCCCCACTGCTCCCATTCCAATCTAATGCCAGCTGTTTGCACACAGCCTGGCTGCCAGCCAGCCCCTGGATGGGCTCTGCTGCGCTTTGGATGAACAGAGCTCATGGAGCGAAGTCCTGGGGAACACAAGCACACACTTCAATACATGCCCAACAACAGAGCTGCAAGACAATTGAACAAACATTGCTATTTCCATGTTCCTCAAGACCATAAAGGTGAGTTGGAATCAGTATAAATTCTGGGGTTCCATCTGGAAAGGTGTAAATTTAAGTCTTCCAAAATTTCGGGAGTTATTCTGAACCTGTGATTCTGTTGGTATTAAAATTCCTCTGTTCTTCTCTTGAAGTATACAGAGAAGATTCTTTAAGTCTCTGATGACTAAAATACTTTTAAATAATGCTCTTTCTCTTGCTTCTTCTTTTCTGATTTAATGTTTTTAGACTCAAAATGTCTTTTCCAAGGATGCAGAGTGAACAATGGAAACATCATTCAATCCAGCTTGCATACAAAGATTGACTTTGTACCACTGACACTGTAACAGGTTGATGTCACTAAAATTAATAAATTCCATCCAACAGCTGGACCCTAGCCATGGAAAAGGGTTATGAAAATGAATGATATAGCAGATGTCATATATCAGGGTGGGGAGAGTCATTGTTTTCCACTCTACACAATGCCCATGATAACATATTTTGCAAAGGACATCAGATTATCAGGAGGTTTTCAGTGCATGAGGAAACTGGACAACATGGTTGAAACTGGCAAGTTACCCATGTCTCTGAGTTTATAAGAACTCTGCTTCTAAGCATATTCTCTGTCTTTTAAATGCTATCAACCTATTTTCACACACACTTAGAAAGCCAAGCACTGACTTAATTACATAAATACAGAATCCACGAGTTTTGTTTCCTTGATTATCTGGTGGTAGGAACACAAGGATAAAGTAGGATAAAGCTAAGCCTTAAAAATTACATTAGACTCCATCCTTATGCATAAAAAAAGCAGAAGGCACAACTACCTCCTGGGAAATTACTATCATAATGTACCCTTTCAAAAATACAATTGAAATGGGCATGTAGGTTTTTTCTACAGCTGGATTTTTTTTACTAGAATAGTATATAAACTCTTTCAATATATTCAGGTTTGCTCTGCTTTTTAAAGTATGGACTCATTCCATACTACTACATCTGAGTCATCTCAAATAGAGATTATTGTGCTTGGCCATTTTGTGTAAACTATTTACAAGTAAGACAATTATAAATATCAAATTATGGCCAGAAGAACAGGTAAGTCATCTGAGTTGCACACAAACACTATTTTATATACCAGGTTTCTGAGGCATATCCTTGTTCCTAAAGTCACAAACTGCAGGGTTAAAGGACAGATGTCTGGTGTTTCTTACTGTACAAGGAAGTCAACTGTGTCATCTGAAGGAACTGCTTAAGCTGCACTGATGAAAGAAATCAAACTATTTTAAGCTTAACCATCAGAAGGCTAAAATACTCAAGCAGTCAAAATTCTGGGGGGTTTTGTTTCTTTGTGTTTTTTTAAACTGGGAAAAAATGTTCATACTTGATCCTAAATGTCTTCCACCTCTTTGCAATGAAATCACCCAAAGATATAAATAAACTATTCTAAATAAAGTTCAGACTGACTGCAGCATTAGATATGTCTATTAATGTATGTGACTGTCAGCCAAAATAAATTAACCTCCAATGGAAGTCATTTTCATAAAATTAATTATTCCAATGTCAGCTAAAAGAGTCAGGTGCACTCTCCCTGCTCCTTCACCTAGACTTTTCAATGAACTTCCCAAATAGGCTGCAGCTAGAAAAACTTCAGAATAGTTCTATATTTGAAGGTTTCATTTTATTGCTTTTTCTAGGCTGTGAGCTTGCTTGTTAATTTTTTTTTTAAGTAAACCAAAGGATCTAACAAGAAAAAGAAAGGATTACTGAGCAATTGATATATAGTACAACAAAAATATAAGGGGAAACTCAATGACAGAATGAACATTAAGCCTCATGGACTAGAAAAGGGACTGAGATACTGGCAGGTACCCATAACTCACCTCAGGGATTTAGCTTTTGCCACTCTTCTGAAAATTTGCCCAGATTTAGTTGCTGTAAATCTGAAAAATGGAGCTTGTATAGCTCAGTGGAGACTTGGATTTCAGCTGCCAGTGCCTGCAAAATTCAACCCACACTGGGAACAGAGTAGTGCAGTAGGAAGGGACCTACAACAATTCTGCAGTCCAAGTGACATGCTGAGCACATCCCAGCCAAACCTTCCCAGTGCAGCTTCAGCTCTTGGCTGCTGGGAACTGTTGCTAACCTCAGGCACAGATGTTTCTCAGAGCTTGTGTGGGAAATCCGGCAGACCAAGTTACTGTGCAGTCCAGGCAGACTCTGAGCATGTATGATATTCATAAAATAAAGAAGAATGTGCTGACAATTTGGGTTCATCTAAATCAGTGTTACAAACATATTTTCATTGCAATTATGAACTTAATGCAGGGGTTCTTAACTTTAATTTTTGCCAAGGTGACAATGTTGTTTCTTTGCTGCAGCACTCTTAAGCAGCCTGAAGAACTCTACATATATTTTCCTCTCTGTTGGCATTCTTAAGTATCCCTGAATGGCTGACAGACCGTTCAGTCTCTCAACTCTACCTCCATGCCTCAAAGATCAACTTGAGCCCCAATATACTAATGCAATTTTCTAGCTTGGTAATTTTTGGGCTTAGAATAGCTATTACATTTTCCTGACATAAACATACACCTCTGTTTGTGTGTTTTAATGATGCTAATATGTGTTCCCAAAACTGTTTTCTTCCAGGCTTAATATTTTGTGTATGGGGTAACAAAAACTGTTTAATTAACATAACGAGGGTTTGTAAGGGATAGCTGAGAGCTGGTTATGAAGAGGTTTGTCCTCACAGCAATCTGTATATAAGAACACACATTAAACATATGGGTAGGGAAAAATCATAATGCCCTAGGCAAGGCTTTGCTGTGGAATAAAGATCTATCTCCTTCTGCACAGAAACACAATAGTTTCCTAACATCACGACATTCCAAGAGAGAATTGGAGCATATACTATTCAATTTTACAAAACTGTTGAATTGTGCACTTGAGACAGTCAAAATGGACAGCAAGATAGACAGATTTTTTATTCCAGCAAAATTATTTTGTGTTGATATTCTGTGTCTATGATGCATCCAAATAGCTGCCCTGGGGCAAGACCTCAGTGCAATCAAGCTGTCAGGTTTAACATATATATTCTATGAAAACAACTTTAGTAAACAAATTAAAGATCATGGCTACTTGCAAGGAAGGTTACTCGCTCTTTTACTGGCAATTCAGATGTTTTTTATCTCTAAGATAGCAGGTTGCCATCAGATATTTGGAGCATTAGTTTCATCTCATCACCAGCAGGATAAACAAAATAATGCTCCCCAACCTATAAATCTTTCTCCTGTCAATGTCTTAACAAATTCAAGACATATCAACTACTTGTACTGTCAGTATGGTAGATGGAGTACGAGTGCTGTCAATTTGTTGGAATAAACCATTCTCTGCACACAGGTCCCAGAATGCAGCTCATGTTTACCTGAAGCAAATAAAAAAAATTTGGTGAAATGAATATCTAACTCAGCAAAGTATAAATTGCAGGTCACAAAAATAGTATTTTCTTATTGCAGGGCATTTAAATGCTCTTAATTCATTTGCATCCCAAAGGATTAAAGTTATTTTAAAGAAATAGTCCCTCAACCTCTTGAGGTGCTGGATTCTGCTATTGTTCTGCCTAAGCTGATACAACTCAACTGGAAATAAAAATGTAACTTACAAAAAGAATATTTTCATTTCTTGGTTGCTATAATTTTCCAACAAAAAAATATACAGCTGTACTGTATTTCTCTGGGCACTCAAAGGAGAACAAAGACATGAATTGTAAGTGGGATGTAAGAATTTCCCAACACTAGGTGTTTGGGTTTTGTTGGTTTTATAGATGGAAAAATACAGACAATGAATAGCAGTAAAGTTCTGTTTTCTGGAACAAAACATGGAGCCAGCTTCCCAACGCATTTGCCTTTCTCAGAGAAATGAGGAAAGTGGAGCAATAGCAGCCACATCCTGTAGGTTCAATGGGCAGCAATGGTGCAGAGTCCTCAGTCATTTGGATGTTGTTATGGGAACCACAAAATCAGAGATCCAACAATTGCAGGCATCAGTAAAAAGCACCATTTTTCTCCAAATTCATTTTCGTTGGTCACTCTTCTCAACACTAAAATCAATAGGTACTCGATAAAGGAGCTGCATCCGCTCCTTTCCATGGGATGCAACCCATGGCTTATATTTGATAACAGACAAATCTAAAACCTTATTTCCTCTTCTGTGTGATACCAGCAAAACATTTTAATTCTACACTTGAACATAGCTTCCTAAATAACCTTCATTTGTTTTTTCTTGTTCTGAAATTAGAATAGTCTATGTAAAAATGACAGTCTAGCAATTAAGGCATTACTCAATATCAATGAGATTACAAGGATCAGATCTTTAGTATGTCTATTTGAGGCATGAATTTGCATGAAGTGGAATAAAATAAGCAAGAGTTCAACCAAACTGCTGAATACATACTTAACTTTAAATGCATTCTTAAATACTATGTAGCATTTAGATCACAAAAATATAACCAAGTCTTATTCTGCAGCAATATCCAGTTTACAAATTAGTGCCCTATAAAATCAATTTACAGTAACAGGCAGTCATAGTAAAACACAGGCAATATAGACTTTAATTAAAGCAAGACTCTAATGATGTCATCAGTAAACCACAGTTTGTGCTTTGCAAATAGCAATTGCTCACGAACTGCAGAATTATTAACTTAATCCTATTTATCTGCTCCTTGGTATAAAGTTTTCTTGTTTAAGCTGTGAGTTACAGTCCATCATGACTTTAAATAGCATAAGCATAATAGGGAGATCTAAGTTCAATCATAAATAGAGGCCAGTTTCTACTTCAGCCACATTGGAAATATTGAGTAACTGATTTCCCAGGGATGAATTGTAGAACAATTCAAAACACACAGAGTAGCAGAATTCTTATTAATTGCTCTTTCCCTTAAACCAGTATTGATTCCAAATGCTTACATATACTGGGACACATCTATGCATGAAAACTTCCTGATGTTCTGTGTATGTGTGAACATGTGTACAAACTTCACACTTTGTTAATTTTGTGTCTAATTAATGCACAACTTGCAAACCCATATCTTATAATTAAAGTTCTTTGTCATTAGAGACACACTGCTAAGACACTTCACAAATATGTCCAATTTCATCTGCAAAGAATGACAGACTAGAAGCAGCACATTAAGCAATTTGAAAATCATTTGGGAAAAAAATCAAAACTTAATTACAGAGTTCAAATTATTGAAATTGCTCATGCCAGTGTTAAAAAAAAAAAAAAAACCACAACAAACCCTCAAAATTCTCCAAGAGAAACTATTGACCACTCGTGTAAAGCCAATCTAAGAAATACAATTTGTCTTGAGGCTTTTCTTAAGAAAGCAATAATTTAAAACTGTGCTGGTCCCCAGTAAGTAAGGCTCCAAGACAGTTTTGATCCATTGATGAATCCTTCCTAATATGTTCCCTGAGGTACAGTTTTCCTAAATCTATTAGACATTTACAGTCTTTCAGGATGTGCAGCCTGAGCTGCTCTATCACACTGTATTAACTTGACAAGGGAATGCAGTGCTATCTTTTATTTCCATGGAAAGAACTCAGCTTTGACCTTGGAACCACTAACAACAGTTTATTACCCCTAACCTTACTAGAGGGACATTCTGACATATTCCTGCAAATTATTACCCCAGGCATATGGTCCACATTAGATACATGGAGGAAGTTATATAGGGGGGTTACTCATGGCAAGATCCCAAATCTACTAAAAATCACAGAATTATTTCTACCTAATACCTAGTTCTCCAAGGAAAGGCAAAACAAAACAAAAGCAGTCCATGACGGTCTAGTAATTTATAAAACACAGTTACCACAACAAACCAACAATTCCCATTTGTTGCTTAGTGGCTTTCCTAGGCTATCAGCATGGAATCATGCTACTGACTCTTCTTGGAATCATAATGGATCTTGAACCCCAGATACAACTATTCCTCTGTCAGTAAACACACTTGCATGTTTGTGGGGATAAAGAGAATGTCCAGGCCCCTCTCCCCTGCTGTGCAGTGGCCTCTGGAAGAGCACCCTGAGTATTACTGCACTGATAAAAGGATCCCAGCCACACTGAGCACAGTTGTAAACCCTCCTATGCAACAGATTTTGTGAGTTTATGCATCACAGTAAGTTTCCAGGAAAGAGTTATTTGTGCATTAATCTTCATCTTAATAACCCCTTTGCTCCAAATAAATTAGCTATACTTAGCTGTGTCATAAGACATTATACTGCAATGTGCTGGAAGGAAAGCTGCTCTTCCATTTTTCTTCTTCAGAATTACTCTCAGCTGCAGTGTTTATCAGGGAGCCAATGCAAAGTGTGACTATTCAGCACAGGGGCACAAGTCAAACAAGGGTTCTTTTTCACCCTTTTGATATTTTTCTGGAGACAAATTTATGGATATTACTTAAAAATATACCTTAAAGTAACTAAACCCACAATAATTCAAAACGCTTTGTAAGAGAAAAATTCTACATCTGAGGTATTTCAAGCAGAAATTTAAGATGTATTGTTCTTTCTTTGTTCAGAGGCTTTGTAATCATTATTTTATGGCATTTTAGGACGCCTTTAAATGAATTTTTGCCTATATAATGAACGCTAAGTGACTGGAAGCCCCTGGGACTTGTTAGAGATCAAGCAATAACAGCAAGCAAGGCACAATGTCTCCAACCAGCACACCAAGCTCTGCTCCAGGTGACATCCACGGAAAGTAGAAGTGTCTGCTTAAATTAAATCCTGCAGAGATATTCATCTGCTGCAAGTTAAGCATTTATATATTACTGCTGTAATATATAGGATTTGCCCCTTGCCTGGAGTACATGTACTAAGTCCTTGCAGTATTAAGACTTTATTTTGGATTTATATCATTATGACAAAAGGCAGAATTAGTCTCAGTATTATTTAACACAGATATATATAGTGAAAGGAGAAAGGTCACAGCTATGAAAGCTTTGCTTGATCTACTTCAACTCCATGAGACTTCAAACACTTGTAACAGGATTCAGACTCCATCCAGGTATCCAATTGATTAAAGCTACTAATTTTGTAAAAAATTAATTACAACTGAATGAAAGAACTCTCTGAACATATGGTTTTGATTTTGCCAACATCCAAGGCCAATTTATTTCTTGTTAATCTATGTATGTAAGATGTCTGAGACAGAGTGTAAATCTCCTTTTGAAAAGCTGGAGAAAGAAAAACCAAGATGTGACATTGTTCAATGAATGTCACAAAGCAAAGTTTCTCTTGTCATATAAAAGAAGTATGGAGACTCCAAACTCACTTTTTTTTTGCCATGCATTTTACAAATAAATGAAATTGGAAACTTTTTTTTAAGGATTTAATTGCAAATATCCTTCCTTGCTGGCTTTGTTCTTGTCATCAAAGCAACTAACACATTTCATTGTTGACAAGTCTCTCAGAATTTGGAACACTTTCTGCTGTTTTTGTTTTCTTTCTCACACATTACAGAAATTCTTTGGCTGCTGCTATGATCAACAAAGATTGCTGGATTCAGGTGAAACCAAGAACAATCAACCACTGTGCAATAGCAAATTCCTTCCCTGTCTTCTCCCTAGAACTACTGAAGAGACTTCCATGGATAAGGTCAGAATTTCACTCCAGCTGGTGAAGCAGCTGTTTCTCTCAGGTTTGATGAAGCAATGTTCATTTATATTGCAAATTCCCAATAATTTTTAAAGCTAAATCATGTACACAAACGTAATTTTTTTAAGTGGGAATATTGACACAACTATTACTTCTATTGGAAAGCAATTTTGAACATTGAGAAAAATATAATCGGGAATAGCAAAAAGTCTATTTACAGATTATTTTCTAAATAAACAACATCTTCTACAGATAGAGAGGCCACTGCATGTCTAGGTAAAGTATGGGAAGACCAGTTACCAACTGGAATGGTCTGAGTGGGTGGATCAGGAAACCTAAGCTGCTGAACACTGGCAATAAATAAAACTACTTGAACTCGATGGTGATTATTTCATTTCAGATGTTAAAAATCTCTTAAATTCCAAACCCTAGCACACTAGAGTTCATATTACTCAAGAATTATGACATCCACAAAGGGATTTATCATTCTTCAGTTTATGTTCTCTAATTTCACACTTTCAGTTGCTTTAGCTGAGCTTTTTCAAGTGTCACCATAGAGATGAAAATTCACTGTTGACAATCTCTACTCTTATTTGTGGTCTGAAATAATTTAGCATCACTTTTAAACTGTGGACTTTTTTTTTACATCCCAAAGCATGCTTTTCCTGACAGATGAAAGATTTCTCAGAATGTCATTCTTCAGCAAGGATCCTAAATAACATCAGGTCTAAAAATAGATCTGACAAAGTTGCCCCAAACACACACTCCTTCCACACACCTTTCAACCCAAAGATTATTTTTGAAGTTTGCTTCAGTTTATCATTCCAATCTAAAGGGCTGAACATCAGATAACCCACTTGTTTTTAAAACCATAATCAGGCAAGACATTATGGCCAAATGAAGAACATTAAATGAAGCAATGGGGGATTATCTGTCAAGGCTGTGGTGTCACCCACAGCACCAGCATTCCTGTTCAATATCTGTTTTCCATAAAAAACAGATTAATCAGCACTGATTTTTAATTTTGTTTCTACTGTTTCATCTTAAACAGTCTGTTGAGTGCATGGGAACTGATCTTCAATTAACATGTCTGGGATTACTTGTGGCGTCATTAACTTTAAAATATTTACATGACATTGGGTTTTCCTTCCCAGTCTTCTGGAAATTTTATTGCTAAAGACACACTGGAAGTTCACAGAACTTGTTTGGCAGTTGCTTTAAGAATCCAGGCATTATGCAATATAATATAATATTTGTATTATTTAAGCATTATAAATTTGAAGGTATTTTACATTCATCTCAGTAACTCTTTTAAAGTATTAATTTTGACTAGCAAAGAAATATATTGCTATTTCTCTACAAAATCCACCACCTCCCATCAGCTCCTTTAGCCATCTTTATTTTTATTTAGGCTTTTAAGGTTATAAATTTCATAACTGAGTTCAGTTGTGTCTAAATGAATCCAAGTTACAACTCAATATTGAAGTTTCACCCTTATTTACTTGATTTTTGCCCTTGTGAGGGGGCTTGAAAGGCTCCTCTATAAGTCTGTCAGGAAAGGCAATGATAAACATTCTCAGCAAAACAAAGGAGCTCTTATTCTCATCCTACACAATCTGAAATCCACAACAGTTCTGGGGAGAGGGGGGCAAATGATAACAACACAACTTCCTTTGGTTTTTTTCACCTTACCAGTAAAAATCAGAAGTACTGACACCAAAATGTGCAGGGCTGCAGCAGTTGAACACACAGGCTGGAACAGAATTAAGTTCCACCTCTAGGGAGATCCAGAATGAGCTGAGCTTTACTTTATTTCACTGTTAAGGCAACAGGAGTCCTGTTCTGATCACTGAGTGCTTCACAGAGCACGACACCTCACTCTGCAGGTTGTACCTGTTCCTCTTGCACCTATGGAGCCCTGTGGAGCTGCTCCCAAAGGGAGGTCACATTAGAGTCATCTTGGAATACTTAAAGATACACATACACAATAAGGAATGAGATCAGATTTGAATACTAATTGAAGATTTATAAATTTTTTTACAGTATATTCATTAGAAGAGCAAAGAGGCTGCAGCATTATTGTATTGCAAATGCCACTCAGTTTAGAGTTCATTGTTTTCCTTATTTCACTAAACTCATTACTAAACCAAAAATCTCAAATTTCTTGCTGTACTAAAACTCTGTTTTAGTAGGATCATATGTATAACTAAGCCAGCTACATGAGTCAAATCATATTACAGCTCACTAACAATTACTTTAAAAGTGTATTTATATTCATCTCATATAAGCATAGTGGGTTTTTTTTCTATTCCTGTGAATTATTTACAGCAGAAGTGTTGATACACGAAGCTGGGGTTTCATCAAACTTGACCTATGCGAAATGCAAGCACCTGATGGAGTTCTCTGAACTATTGATTCTGCTGCATCCATCTGTCTCACTCTCACTGTGTTCTGAGTACTCTCTGAAGAATAATGCTGGCATCTGTTTTAAGTATAAGCTTTCTAAATTACTGCATAGATGCATTACAGAGTAGTTAAGAAAAATCAATGGCTTCTATGTAAATAACCACAAAGCTTTCCTACTTCCTTTAAAAAATAAATTTCTTCAATAAAGTTTGTTTTATTTTATTTTTACTCCAATATTTCTCCTTTACATCAGCTATGCTGTCAAAGCTATCTTGATATTCTGCTGCTGTTTAAATTTATCACGGGTGTGAACTCCTTTGTTGTGGGTGTTTTCTTCCAAGGAATATGCATTTCATATTGTCTGTATTACTGAAAAGTAACAGTGAAAAGTGAGATTGAGATTCAAGACCTTAGCACACGTTTAAATACATTTTCATTGCTTTCCTAAAAATGGTGCAATGGTGTCACCCAAGTGGATCACTTAGAAAATATTTCAGATTAGCCTTTTAAAATAACATTTAATTGCTATGGAAATTAAGATAAAATGTCTGTAATTAGTATGCAGTCTTCCCTTCTGAGCACAGAGCAGCAATAATAACCTTGAGCTAAAGCTGTAAGAATGGTGAAATGTACTGTCCGTGCCCAAGCCTGGATTTCTACAAAATTAATTTCTGTTAGCAGAATCATGATAAGAGACCTGTGGAAAGGAAAGCTCTCCAGTGCTAATCTGAACTCTTGTCCTATCTTGAAAAGATTCAAAGATATATTATAATTGCTTTTGATCATCTTAAAAAAAAAAAGAATAAAAAAGAAAAAAAACTCGTAAGAAAAGGAAGAATTACAGAACTGAGAAGAAGCAGTCTAGAAAAAGCTGTTAAGCATGGAGTAGATGCCAGTACAGTCAGTCAAGAGAAGGGCTGAGCTGATGTACACAAAGATGCAGCCAAGGAGAACAGTGGTGACAAATAAATTATTTTGGCCGCTAAATATAAGAACCTGCTGGTCAGAATCTCTGCACAGATATCTGGCAAAACATATTTTGGAACAACATTAATTTTATGCCAAAATAGCAGTACTTGTAAAAACCATCTGGCACAATGGCTCACTCACATTAACCCTCTCACTTTATCGCCCTGAACCAAGTCTGGTCCATTTTTTATTTTTGTAAACCAGAGTTACAGAATCTAAAACTGACATCTCAGCTTCAGTCATCAATAAATCTGGAACATTCTTGGCTAAACAAGTGTTCAGGAGCAAAGGATTAATAAAGCCAAAATGTCCTTAAAAGACAAGCATGGTGTCATTATGGCAGAAAAGTATCTGCTGAAATCCCCATAGTGGCAGGTTCCCCTGGATTTGAATCCTAATTTAAACTACTATTCATCAAAATATATTCACATCCTATGGAGGAAAAAATAATCTATAGCTAAGGTGGCAAATCACTGCAAATAGCTTCTATTTATTCTTTAAACCTCACTTTGCCATTTTTTATATGATGGACAAATTGTAGACTGTGGCAGCAGCAACATGGCTGAGATGTTCAGTTTTCTCCCCTTTAGTGAGTGGAACTGCTCAAGTCCTTGTGGTAATTGTTTCCATCCTCCTTCTTGTTATCTGTTTGTCACACTGGCATTTTGCTTTTAAAGCTTTTCCATTTGAGTCATGTCAATCAAGTCAGAAAAATGCAGGGTTGTAATAATGAACTAACTCGTCACATCTAGCACTTTGCATTTCTCAATTACAGGATCTCAGAATATGCTATTTTTTAGAATGTGATCTCTATGCATACACTTAACACAGTTCTTCACTGTAATGGAGGAATCACATCACAAAGTGTTCAATGGATGTCTTTGCTTACTTAAGATGTTTATACTGCATCTGAAAATACCCTTGATAAATCAGTTTTCTGCACTGCTCAGGGACTGCAAGAAAGTTATTTAGGTCTTTATAATATTTTTGTGAATAAGGATATGGAAGACAATAACCAGTTCACTAATGACTAAACTAGCACCCTCTCTGGGAGAAACCATGGGCATATTACAGCTTCCCTTGATCAGGAAATTCAGAAAATTGTAATCAACAGAAATCACAATGGATCTCACATGGGGTACAAGGACTTGAGCTAAGGATTTTGTGGGTTTTTTGTTTGTTGAGTTTTTCATATCAGAGTTATTGAAAAATGGAAAACACCATGAAATCTAATTTCATTTCAAAGTGTTTAACATTTTATGTCCTGCCTGACACATGTCATGCAGAACCAGTACTTTTACTGTTGTGAATGGGCTTTGGTTTAGTTCCAGGAAAAAAAAAAAAGAAAAAAAGGATGGAGGGAAATAATACTGTACTTCCTACAGTCTGATGTATTCTCTGGAAGTCTTCTGCCTAGTGTGATCAAGTGTAAGCTGATGCATTAATGCATTTTACTGGTAATATTCAGCTGCTATTCAGTAGATTTCTTTTGAACTTATGGTTTCAGATTCTGCTTCATTTAGTTTTTCCTGATCAGCTAGAAAGTTGAGAAAGTCCCCAAGATGGCACTCCTCAGTACAAAGGTTAAGTTCAACTGAAACATTCAGTCTTTGTCCGAAGTCTGCCCCAGTATTTATGGGCAATTTCAGACAATTCTCAAAGCGCTCAGGTCACTCGTGCCTGGGGCATCATCAGAACCATGAAAGGGCGATCCCATGGCTGGGTAGCCAGACCCGCCGCTGTTTGAAGGCACAGACTTCTTAAGAGAAGATCTCTCTCTCCATTCTAGCCCAACTTGTCTGGAGTAGAATCATTAGAGCCCCTGTAGACTTCCTCTGGGAGGCTCTGAGAATGTTTTCAAAGTCTACATTTCAAAAACGCAGAACCTGTTGTCTTGATCCTTTATGTTACTTTGCTAACTCTCTGCTCCATAAAACACAGCAGGGCAACATGGCTGGGTCATTGTGAATTTCTTCTGATGGCTAAATGAGAAAGCCTATCGTTACCTAGGGATAATACAGGAGGTGGGATAATTCAGAAGCCACGTTAGCTTCTTGTCCTGACGGCACACGCATTGCTTCCATCAGCCTAACTGTATTTGAGCATGAATACAGACGTGTTACAGCTCTAGCAGGATCCTTCTCAGGCTCATAAAAGCCATGAAACATTTCAATATATTCATTCTGCCCTCAACTTCTACAGCTGTGCCTTAGAACTGCACCTCGCCTGTTCCCACACTCCTGAGCACAATCATATTAAGCAGCAAGCAAAGGAATTTAACTCTGAATTTGCTCGCATTTCTGAATTTAAAATCAGACGTAAGAGGTACATAAATCTAATTCTAATTTCTTTTATGTAAATTCAAACCACATGGAGAAAACAAAAATTCGTCATTCTGTTTGTTTGGGGGCTTTATAAACTGACACCATATTAAGTTATTTAAGGCCAGTAAAACTTAATGGGAGTTATTCTTGCTCTTGCAACAGTGTTTGCTGCAGGAGATACTTCCAGAAGTGTGGTGAAGTCATTGCCTAATGTCTCCCCTGAGACTTCCAGCATATAACGGGAGACTTTTTCCTTCTCTTCCAACGTTTTTGATTGACGTAGAAGCATATTTACTTGATAAAAGCAGAGCAGCTGGCTAGTGTCCCTCGGGAATACACCCTTGCTAGGGAAGGTTTTAGCCCCCTCCCAAAAGTTCATTGAATTCAGGTTGATTTAATATGCTGAAAAACCTTCCCATTTGAAAGAAAGTTACTTTCTACTTGCAAAGTCATTGTTTTCTAAAGCACTGTCCCCCTTGGGAGAAAAGAAAAGGCAATATAAAAACCCTCTGGGACTATCATGTGATAGTCAATAAAATTGCTTGTCCTGAATTTTGCACTTTAAGCTTTTGAATGACGGAAAATGGAAGTGTAGGAACAACCCATGGAACAGTTTTCAGGGTACCAACAAGATCCATACCTTCTATCCAAGGACTTAAAAATAGTAATTGTTCTACATTACTTATGAAGAAGACCTTACTAGAATATCAACTTTTATTTTGCCTGTTATAGTGTTCATATATGTCTCCATTTAATTTTCAAAGGTTTTGGTAAAGACTTTTGCTTTACCAGTTAAATTTTCCAGGTGGAGTAAGTCATCAACAAAGAAAGTGTGCTGTTGAGAAATATCACATAAAAAATCACTGATTTTTTTTAATAGATATTAGAGAATGCAGTATAATTATTTGGCTTACAGGACTAAACCAGCCAAACAAACCACAGCAATTACTTGGCTAAAAACCATCACGTTTGCCATAATCTAGATCCCAGCTGGGTACCACCCATCAATGACTGTGAGAAGCAGAGACTACATGAGGACATACAGCAGGTCCCAACAACTTGCTGCGGTGCTCAAAAACAAACAAACAAACAAATCGAACAAACCCCTCAGCAAACAAGCAAAACTTTAAAATCATATAAAATTATTTGCATATAAGAACGCTCCATCTGTAGGACATTAGCTAATTCCAAATGCTAAGGAGTCAATAAACTGTACCCCAGAAGATATAAAAGAAGATTAGAAGATTGTAAAAAAACATTGGTGAGATTTTCCAGTGGAAGTAATTCCATGATTTCACTTTCTTGGCTAGAAGGCTGCCTTTCCTTAAATGGCCTCTCTTTGGTAGTGGAGCCTTTTCTTCCTTTCTCTTTTGTCTCATTATCTCACCGCATTTACACCTCATTTCAAAACGCAACCGTCATCGATAAAAAATACTTTAAACCTTCTTTTTTCCCACCTTTAAATATAACTACGTTGCTCCTTTTGTTCCTGTGTTTACTTCTAAAATTCCTGAAAACCCATCCCGTGCTTTTTTCTGTCTTTATGACCGTCAGATTTGTTGTTTCTGCTTTTTCAGGTGGGCGAGCTGTTCTCCTACCAGTATTCTGCTGTGTGTTTAACTGTTACATGCATGCAGGAGGAAGAAGTGGTAAAAAGCTTTCACTAATCTAAATAATAAGATTTCAGATATTTTTTTCAGATATGAACACTGTTAAGTACGTTTACTGCAACCAAGGTAAACAGAAAAAAACCCCGAATCATGAATATTGTCTTCTTAGACGTGCTTGTTGTTAAAAATAAAAGAACAAACTGCAAACATTTCACCCAAAATGTCAAGTGTGAACGACGTCATATTTAAATAAGAAAGCGAGGCCTGAGTGATGAAAATAGGTTACTTTCCTGTGTTTATGTTTGTAGATTAACTTCCGATGCTCATGTTTGCATGCTGAACAGATTTAAAGGGCTACAAGGAAAACATATCAAAGTGAAACAAACTTCCATTGAAATTGAGCAATGTTACAGAAATGAGCATTTCTCCTTTGCAGCACCTTGGTTTCAACAGTCTGACAATGATTCCTCCAGCAGACTTTTCACAATACTCTCATAACCACTGCAAACTGCCTCCCTTAGAACTTACGAGGAAGCACCGAGGACTTTTTTAGATATCAAACTGAATTTGAAATCTTAAACTGAAATTTCCGTGAGCAGCCCTATGTTCCTTTGTTAACAGTGTTTAAAAAAAATACCAAAACAAAACTGCCCAACACACAATTAAATATATTTTCCATTTCCAGTTAAGGCAAATCAGTCCCACCCAAAATTACTGGTTAAAGAAAAAGAGGGTTTTTTTTCATGCTGCAGTATAATAACTACTGTTAATGGTGCAATGGGAGTTACAAACAGATTGTTACTTCCTTGAGGTCAGTTCTGAACACAATCTGGGTTCAGTTTGCATTGTTCTCAAAGCGGACGCATTGCAGGGAAAATCATAAGCACCAAGTCCTGATATGTGTAGATAATTATTAATGTGGTCTACGCACAAAAAAAGGAAAGTGTGACGTGACAGGCACAACAGAATCACTATTTTCACTCTATTTACCACAAGGAAGAGGTGGCTGGTGAATACAGCTCATATCTCATACCAGGAAAAGGTGCCACAATAAGGAGAATTTGAGTACAGCAACTTGCACACAGGAACAAGCTGGCACAGAGAGGGATAAAGGGTGGGCAGACAAGAGATGTCATAAAACTTAATAACCTGTTGGATACTAGAAGCAGCAGGGACTGGCGTAGGAGGGAATCTGGCAGACAGATGTACCTGGGAGATACAAAGGGAGGGTCAGGAGGAAAAGCTGCCCTGCAGCTCTGGATGCTGATGGATGGAATGGCTTGGATAGGGAGGCAGCTGAGGGCCTGTGTTGGGCACAGGAGACACTGCCCGGGAACCAGGGAAAGTGTTCCCCTGTGCTGGGGTGCAAACTGTGACGCTGCTTTACCTTCTTGAATGCTGTAAAATAACACAGGCTTGAAAAAAGGTGTTTTCTTGGGTAACACACCTGTCAGACACCCATCACACCGACTGTTAATAAAAGGGGAAAATGACCTTCTGTTTGATGTGATAATACACAGTGTTTGCCGCACGGCTCCATCATCACACACCGCCTCTCAAAAAGGCAGAGGGAGCAGGAGCCAACCGGCACCCTCGCTCCCCTCCACGGGGCACAACCGCACCGCGCTCCGGAGCGCGGCAGCACCGCACAGCCCAGCGCGCAGGGACGGGGTTAACTCGCACCTCGGGGCTCCCTTGGCTCTGTCACCACATTCCAGCTCCTCGTCCTCCGGCGCACGGGAAGCGCGGCCGCCGCGGGGCGCGCCCGGGATGAGGCGGCGGCGGCCCGGCCTGTCCGGGCGGGCCCGGCGTGTCCCCGCCCGCGGCACCGCCGCGCGGGCATAGGGGGCGCTGTTAGCGCGGGGACGCGGCGGCGGAGCGCCCCGCCGGGACCACGGGGACGGGGATGGGGACGGGGATGGGGACGGGAACAAACGGCGGGGACCGCGGGCCGTGTCCCCTCAGGGCCGGCGCGCGCCGTGGGGTGTGGATGGGGCAAAGGGGGGCGCGAGGCACAGCCCCGCTCGCGCCTTTGCGCGGGCGCGCGCGGCCCCTTGCGCGAGCGGCCCCTTGCGCGCGCGCGCCGCCCGCCCCACTCTGCCGCCCAATGAGCGCCCCGGCCGGAGGGAGCGCAGGTCCCGCTGCGCCGGCGGCGTGAGGGGAAGGGGATGGCGGTGCTTGTGTCCCCCCTCCCGCCGCTGCGGAACCTGCACTGAAATAGCCCCCTGGCCCCGCACCGCCCAGTCCCGGCAGTGGCACACGCGTACAGATACACACGCGTCAAGATAAACACACACGCACACACATCCCCACACACCCGCGCAGGATGCGCTCCCCCCCCCCCGCCCCCGGCCTTCCCAGCCCAGACACGTCCCCGCTAGCGAGGTGTAGGTCAGGGGAAGGTGGGCTGAGGCGCTGTGGGCGGGAGAGCCGTGCGGGGAGCCGGGAGGTGAACCAGCAGCGCCGCTGCCGGTTCGGAGGGAGCTGAGGGGGAGCCGGGACGCGGGGCGGGGACGCCGAGGTGGGCGCGGGGGGATGGCGGGGGGCGCGGGCAGGGTCGCGCCGTACCGCCGCCTCAGGCGGTGAGAAAAGTTGAGGCGGCTCTCGGGGGCGGGGGCGAGCTGGCGGGGCTCGTCTTTGATCAACTTCGCGCTTAGGTGCTTTGTTTTTAACTCGCCTTTATCATCGTTGCACTTCTTTTATAACTACTCCTATCCTTTCCTTTCTTTTAACAAGGGGGGGAGGGAATCTCCCACGAAAGTTTTCCTTTCACGGAAGGCGGGACTGAAACAATACCCCGATGCTTTGTTCAAATATAAAACCTCCAGCGCTTGCTTTCCCTTTCCCTTCTCTTTTTTTTTTTTTTTTTTTTTTTTTCGGTTGGGTTTTATTGCCGCCGCTGCCGCTGTTGTGATCGCGCTTTCCCCCTTGTGTTTACAGCGCTGTGAGGGAGAGACGCTCGGAGGAAGGACCGGGATCCCTGGGCTGCATCAGCGCGGAGAGCAGGAGCCCGGCTCAGCAGAGCTGGGAGGATTTCACCTTGTTGCTGTTTGTTTCGGGAGATTTTCGCTCCCCCCACCCCGGACACTGTCCAGCTGAGGGTTTGCTTCCTCACTGCGTCCACAACCGGCCAGAGAAAGAGCGCTTTCTCTGTTAGAGGTGATTTTTGTCGTGGTCTCCCTGCAATGAAGGGATCGGCACTAGCCTTCGAGGAGGGAGACAGGATCAACTGAGGTTTTCCCTACCTCCGGCTGAACGTGAGGAGTTCAAGTGACACTGGCACCGGCCTGTGGCTGACTGCACAGCGAGCTGGAATCACAGCCGGAGCTGCTCGATTTACCTGCTCGAGGACCCTTCAAACCCTTCTATTGACGGTAGAGATTTGTATTCCAAGGAAAATCGGATTAATATAAACTATGCAGAGCTTTGCGGGGATATCAGGAGACTACCCTGTCTGCATGGCTAATCTTGAAATTGTCTGAAATAAATCCTTAGCGCAAGGAATAACGAGATACTTTCAATTAGTTTTATTTTTTTCCTTGTCGCTTTTTCCCCCCCCCTTCTGCGAGAATTTTTAACACTTCCATCGGAGGGTTTGTACAGGAGAATGGGACACATGCTGGAGAACTCACCACGCTCCACAAAAATGATGGGGGTAACAGTTTCCATCACTGTTGCGGTATAAAAGGTTCTCTTTGGATTGTCTGCTGGTGGCTGCTAAGATGGATCAGTTTCTCCCTGTTCCTGTTTGCGATGTGCTGAAGGATCCGGATTTACTGAAATACTGACGCCAAATGAACTTACTCCCTCTCTGCTGAAAGCATCGGATGTGACAGTGCAGAGAAACATGTGTTTCACATTTCTGACTGGTTGTTTTGGTGCAATCAATACCTCCACAAGAAACATTGACTTAGGTGGCGACTGTCATAGCGAGAGGCACACGGAGCGCTGCTCCCGGCTTGCAGGCGGAGCGAGCACAAATCAAAGAGCCCGCCGATCCTGGCAAGTGGGGGCTTCGCTTCCCCCCACAGCGCGGGGCACAGGCTCCCGACCCTCCTCAGAGAGCCCGGCCCGCGGGTGCGGAATGAGCGATGACCAAAGCGCTGCCAGGAGTGGCAGCCAGTCGGATCGGATGGGCATCAGTGAGGCAATACCCGTTGAAAGAAAGGTGGATCGCGAAATTATTGCCCGAAGGAATAGCAGGCGAGGCGGAATGATGATAAAGTTAAACTTCTGTTTCATCTTCTGTCGGGGATGGTGGGCGTTTCTGTTGCTTCAGCTCCACATGTTGCAAGCACTGGCACAAGGTAGGGCTAGAGACATTTTTGTTTATAGAAATGCTGCATCTGCCTTCTGAGAGCAAGGGAATCTTGCTCGGGTACAGACAAACCCTTTTACTTTTATCCTTATCAGAGATAAACTGCAGAATTCGCACTGAGCTGATTCATGTAGGAATGGTCGTTTCTTACACACAATCGTTTCTTTATGGAGCAGGGATTTGCAAACTGTACCTTCATGTTTCTCTCCCTTTCTAGTCCTATCCTTATCCTATCCCAACCTCCCACGGAGAATCACAGTCCTGCTTTTTAAATGTACTTAAATGCATCCGTGCTGTTCTTTCAGGCAGCAAAAGAGTTAACTGCTGGTTTTATGTGTGTGTGTCTCTGTGTCTGTGTGTGTGTGTTTAAAACCACTGTGCTCTGAGATAAGTTATTAGGAGAAAGGGAGTCATAAATCCTCCGACTAGAACTAAACCAGGCATGTAAAAGGAATTCTTTAAACATATGAGCACTATTCTATGTGAGCCTCGGTCTCAGCATTGTTCATTTCTTTTGGATTGCCAAGTAACATTTACCCGAGACAAAAACTGCAATTGATTCGTATCTGAGCATTTCCACATCAGAGATCCTTGCAGTCAAATGAGTCACTTGTAAACGAAGGGTCAGAGTCGACCAATAGACTTTAAATACCAAGTGTCAGTCACTTTGCATGTAAATTCCCTTCTCAAAAAATTGCCAAATGTAGCTTAATTCTTAATAATCCTTTGACAGAGTAAACAATAAATGGCAGGCAGAAGCATTACAGTTGGCTGCGCCAAATAACACGCTGAACAAACGCAGCTTTCACTTTCTTTGCTGGGTTGAGTTTTATTGCTGTGTGCATTGTCTGGCTGAAGTGGGGTGTGCTGGACAATGCAGAACTGTATCGAGTGGGACCAGGAGTTAGTTATTAAAGCGGAAGTTAATACTCCATGAAGGGGAATAGTCTTTGTGGTTTAGCTCTTTGTTTTCAAGTATTTCACAGGGAACAACAGTGCATTCAGTTGTAATAAGTGGATGGGGCTCATGTGTTGAGGAAGAGGAGTTGGAAGCCAAGTCTGCTGTAGTTTGTCTGCTCTGGGTTTACTGCTGCATCCTCGGAAAGTTTGGAGCCGCAGGATACAGAAGAGATTTAATCCAGTGTTTTACATGGACTCCACCCTCATAAACCTTTCTCAGTGCTTTGTTTATGCTGTCACTGCTATTCCCAAATTACTTCTGCTGAGGCCTGCAAGCCCTAACAGGGTATTGTTATCCTGAAACAAGCCATACCTGACATAATTATCTCTGCAAATTAAAATTCACGTCACTTTTTGCTTTTTCTCTTTTGGTAGTTGTTGTTGATAGGTGCCAATATGATGCTTCATGTTGGCAGATAAATGCTGATGATTCTTGCTGCTTACCTAAAAAAAAAAAAAACAAAACAAAAAAAAGATAGTTTTAGGTGCCAGGGATTCAGGAATCACTTTAGGTGCTAGTTTTTCTATGGTTAGTAGTAAACTAGCCACCTTACTGGATTAAAAGTGTATTGAAACTTTTGTTTAGCGCATAGTAGAGCATAATTTTTCAATCGCTTATTTCAGATTACTCAGCATTTGCAGTAGTGTCAATTTCAGGTACTGTGTATCTCAGGGAGTTCTGTAGTGTATACAAACTATCCCCCAAAAAAGTCCTTACACCAAGTTAGTTTTAAGTAACTAAGAGTACTTAAGGCAAGGAGCGGAAGGGAAGAGAATAAGATATATTATTTATGAAAAATATTGGGGCAGATAAAGCTATGAAGTGTAGAAGACATGAAACAATGAAAGATAAAACACTTATGTAATGCAGAAACAAAATACATTGTAATTTTTATATAATGCTGAAGATTAGTTAGTCCTCTTAAGAATTATTTGACACAAAAACCAGTGTGGTGGTCTTGATGTAGAGGGCTTTTATTGCAATTTCACAAAATTTGAATTAATTTATAACTTATGGTTCTTTTTGCACTCGGAATTCTAATGGATTCTAAGACATTCATCATTTTTATGCAAAAATTTACTTTAGAAGATGACAATATAAAAGTCCTTCATGAAAATGGAAATTCTGTCACAGAAGTTTCTAATGGAATGATGTGGTCATATGCATGAGAGAATTACATGACTTCAATCTTTTTATAAGATAAAAAAATGAACATTCTAAATATGTGGGCCATGGCTCTTCTGAATGAATCACAATACAATGCTATAACCAGCTAATGTTTCCATAATAACTATTCCAGCATTAAAGACAGAAGAAGTATTTCAGGCATACTGAAATGCAGGTTCTTCATTCCTAGGAAACAGATCAGGTAAAGTTGTTGAGATGAAGTATCTTATACTTCAAGGTGAACAGAAGAAATGAGTTTCAGCTGCAACAGGTTGGTTGAGTATTCTCTAAACTTGAATGATCATCCATGTGAAAGCTGATCTCATGGTGAACTGTAGACAAAACCACTTGTAAATTCATTTTGTGCTTAGGTCTTCACCTGTTCTGTCTTCTGATAGTTGCATTACATATTTCAATATAAAATTTATCTGCTTTCTTTTTCCTTTTTAAAGTGAGTTTAATGAGTCTAAAATGTCCATTGGGTTGTTGTCCTGAGTAACGAAGGGTTCTCTTTGAACCTTAGTGTTGGTGTGCATGGTGGGAGTGACTTTCAGGGTACAGAAGACAAAGGCTGTGGCCTGTCCCAGGCTGGGAATGGAGCTCCCACTCCTGTGAGGGCCAGGGCTCTGCACAGGGCCCCCTCACACTTGGGGTGTGTCTGCACTGGCCCAGCTCAGAAAAATTAACCTGTACGAGTCCCCAAACTGTTGCACTCTCCATTGTTTGCTCAGCTCTCTCTGCCTGCTGGCCTCTGCCACCAGCCCTCTTTTCATGGCATTTTTATTAAATGATGTACGAGATGCTAGTTAGCCTCAAGTCATCGTGTGTCATCAAACAGTGATGAGATGCTAATTGATAATCACTATAATTATCAAATTAGACTTTGTGAGGTGGTGGTAGGAGTGAATCATTTGGCCCCAGTGGCTGCCTTCTGCACTTGGAGGAACATCCTCCTGCAGAGTCTGGCTCAGGGGTCTGCATGCCTGGGCAGAGTCCTGGGAATACACAGAGCTCCTGCAGCTTTGGAATTTATTCCTTATGTATGAGATTAACAAACACGGATGCCTACTGAGGTACAAAATGTTTACTAAACTACTGGAATATTTGTATGGAAATAGAAAAATTCTGCTTATTTAAAATAGGCTGCAAGTTGCTAGAGGCTACTCTACAAGCATCTGAATGGATTTAAGTGCCTTCCCAATGTCTATCTTTTGTTGAGGAATCGAAGAATACTTTGAAATTATATTTCTTTGGATTGATAGCTGTTGTTCAGAAAGATTTTAAAATAGATAAAAGAAGAGCAAAGCTTTAAGCTTCTCCAGCAGAAGCCTGGTATCCTTAAATGTTAAGAAAGAGAAACTTGTCTGATTTTTCTTAGTTTTATGGCAATGGAACTGTAATCTTTTTATGCTACTTAATCAAATCTGTATTCAGAATTCTACAAATACCTGAATGTACATTTAACGTGATATTGATATGCATTATGCTTTGAAAGAAGCCATGACCCAGTAGAGAGATGAAAATGTTTCTGGGGCCCAACTTCCTTAATTCAAATATTTGATCTGGTGTATTATAAATATGCTGAGTGTAAGAAGCCTTTTCAAGCAAATTTCAAATTGCATTAGGTGCAGAGATGATAAGCAACTGGCATATAGAGTATTTGGTTGTTAGGAGGATGGAGAGATGGTACAATGTTAGGGCAATACCTACTGGAGAGTGAAAAAGATTATGAATTAAATGTAGAAGGAACCATTTCTAATTCCAAAAGACTGTTACTCTTTATTGGAAACTAAAGATTTTTTCTTGGGTTTGCCTTTTGTGTTTCTTTTCTTTAGAAGAGCATTTTAAGTATGTGCTAGTTTTAAGCAGTTGGCTTTTTTGTGTATATAATTATAATAATTAAGCAATTGATTTGGAGGAGTAGATCCAGTCTAAATAGAAGTGGGGTGGAGATCGTTGGCATTTTCTGTGGCCAGATCATGCGACTTCTCACTCTCTCTGCTGTGGTAACTCTTGGTTTGCTTTATATGTTTATGTTTTCCTGGAAAAGTACCTATTCTTAAGACTTCTTACAGCCAGTTCAAAGAGCTGTGAGCACATAATATTAACATTCCAAGTGCAGAGTTTCACATGGTTCCTTGAGAGTGCAGTGTAATGGTCCTGTTAGAGCTGAAGGGAGACCATAAGTAATGGGTGTTTATTATCATTGTGTTCATGCACTGCCAGGAGATGCTCAGAGCAGGAATGACCTGGGTGTGGAGAGAGGCTGTGGTAGCTCTGCTCTGTGGCTTTCACCTCACTTAAGAAGAACATAAGGCAAATCTGTGTCTTTGAAAACTTGTTCTGGAAGGTTCTGCCATCTCTATGCGTAGTCATGTATTTTGAATAATGAAGGCAAATGTTGTCCAATATTTTAAAGATTGCTTAAACTTAGAAATACTAAAAAACAATCTCAAATGAGTTATCAGGAATCTGTTAAGTGAAGGGATTGGGCTTTTGTAGAGCTGAGAGGGATTTCTCTTATTGTCTTGTTCTTATCACCATACACATACAAGGCTGGAACACATTCTTGACTCCAAAGATTTCCATGCATTTATCAACTTTCTGTACATCTTTACCTGAACATCCCATTCTGGATGGCCTGGTTATTTGGTCCAGCTGGACCTTTGTGCTGTGATGAGTTTGTGAACTGACTAGAGGCAGTTAGAGTCCTCATAGAGCAAAATCTTGCTCCTGCTGAGTTCATTACAGAAATAAGCCTTTCCTCCTCCCTCTGCATATGTACATACATGACAGGTATTTAAATAGCTTTTAAGGAACAAATTGATGATATGTTGATATTTTCAAGATTGTGTTTTCTTGAAGTTAAAACATATGAAATAGAACAGATTTCCTAAGATTTGTGCAGAGATTATAAAATGCCAGAAGTAAGGTACCTTTGCATCTTTAATACAAATTATTAATACATAGACATTATGATTAAGTTTAAATTATTATTTTTCCTGTCTACACAGTCAGAACTGAGACTGAGTGCTGCCCACTACTCAGTTTTTCAGTATTTTGTTTCCTTGTCAGTGCTTGGCTCCATCTTTCATTTGCTTGAAATCTTTTAAATTCAGCACAAGAAGACTTTTGTGTGAACCAGAGGAAGAACAGTTAGCAGCTATAGCATGGCATTGGATTAGACTACTTACAGTTATTACAGCTGGAGAGCAAGTAATTGGTGAGGTTTGGGTTCTATTTCTGACTATCAAGTGAGTATTTTCTAGTGAATAAAGACTCTTCCATGCACATGCCTCAAACATGACCCTTCACCATGCACAGAGCTCAAGTAGAACAAAAATGTAACTTCATGGAAAGGCCTGTTCCCAAAGAACTTGGGGTTTCTGAAGTTACATCTGCCCCTGGAGTAAAGACTTTGCAATTCCTTTAACAGACATGGCCCTTGGAATGCCACAGGCCCAGAAGGTTCAAAGGGTGACACGGCTGAGAGGGGAGGAGCCTTTTATTTTAAAGTGATCCCAACTTCATTGCTTTTAAACATATGTGACTGGGTTTGTAGGATCTGCTCATGGCACAGATTCTTGACTTCTAGATGTATGTGATACTTGTGTATCATATCTTGAGCATTTGTATTTTTAGTTTACGAAGATTTTTTTTGTTCTGGCTTTGCTACAGAAAATAACAAATTTATTCCTAGAATAGACACTGGTCTGTTACTAATTGTGTTTTAGCAGTGAAATGCCTCTGAGGTGCAATACAAATGGCACCCTCACTAAGATTAGAAATTTGGATCTAGGCTTTTTAAGGGGAGCGTTTTTAATGTTCAGCTGTTTGGCTCCCTGGACCAGCACAGACTTGGGTCACACAGGCATCAGGGACAATGCAAACAAGGTGACAGGACCCGGCTGGGCCATGACCCTGGCAGTGTTCCTATGATCAGCTTCAATTGGGGAAGAATTTTCCAACTCTGACAAAACACAAGGCAATGTACATGGCCTGACTTCTTACAAATATGTGGAGGCTGCTGCTTCTGGGGAGACAATAGTGAAGTGAGGTGGTTTAGAAGACTTAACTTTAGTTTTTTTTCTCTGAAAGTCCCTTTCAGTGAGTTTCTCTCTCTTTGGGTGGAGTCTTCCCAACCTGAGTTTATAAGGTAGATGCTAAATTTAAGTAATATGAAAATTCCCCTTAATCCCCTGATATCTCAATTCTGTAGGCTGATGATAGAACGATACTTTTTTCCTAAACAGGAAAGAAACTTTGCAACTTAAATTGCAAATTCCACCAGTATTACTTTTTCATGTTTCTATCTAATGCACAGATTCAGAGGGTTAAAAAGGGGAGGTGTGAACTCCAACAACTTTGATTAAAGGAAGTCTTTAACAGGACTTAATGCAGGATGTGGAAGTGGATTGTACAATCTTACGTCACACCATTCAGATAATTTTGAAGTGTCATTTTTATAAACAATAAAGCATTAGAGCTTTTTATGCAGATAATGTGATTCTTTAATCCTGTTTTTCTCATTTCCATGCTCTATTGCGGCAGCCTGAAGAGAAAGTTGATTCTGGTAGATAAATCAATGTCCCTTAGGTCTCTTTAAACCACTTTATGGTCTTTTAAGCCCTAAGCCATATATTTTTCCTAATAAACTCCTTGGTCTAACATGTTACCTAAAAAATAATTTGTTGGGTATTGCTCTCTTGGACCAGAAAGTAGAGAATGATGATAACATAGCTTCAGTGTGGGTTGCCAGAAGAGTCCCACATTGATTCCAGGCTGCAGTTGAAGTTTGTAACTCATTATTACACAAAGCACCAGAAGTTCTGGTGACACTGCTTTCATCCTCAGGTTCATATTTGTCAAATTTTGTGTATTTATTAGCTGAGAATGTTGTGGCTTTGATATGTGGTTTTGGCATTGAGTACATAGGAAATCAACTCAGTAGCAATGCTACTTTTGAAGAGAAGGTGCTAAGGGAATAATGGAACTATAGTGCAAATATTTAAAATGTTTAGACACTTAGAAAAAATTATTTTGCTGAACTAGTGCTGTTTGCTCACCTAACATTTGTGTTAAGCACAGACTCAGTTCCAACACTGTCATTGTAGTCTGGCTGGTGCATTGGGGAATGAATGTCCCTATTTTTTATTTCTTATCTGTCAAGAAGTGCAAAGGCCATTTATGACTAAATACTTTGAAGTAACTAAATGGTATATGATTATTGGAAAAGAAATATATGGTGCAGTGCCATACCTGCAGTTCAAGGATAATACATTTATCATAACATGGACTGCATTGCTGGAGTATTGAAGTGCGTGGGTGGAGGTGAAGGGAATTCTGCATCAGTATTTCTAAATGTGTGTACTGATAAGTTTAATTTTGAGTCCTCTTGAATCTGTGCATGTAGAGGTACAACAAACTTTTCATGTTTCTGACTCTTATTTCCCTCAGGGTCAAGAGATTGAATAACCCCAGAACCTACCTATCATGTGAATGTAACATTTGCAAACCAGCACCTTTGTGCTTTCTTCCCCGCTGTCCCTGTTGTTGAGGAGAAAGTCATTGGAACTTCTGTTTTATGTTGTGATGCATAAAAAAACTTTTACAGCAGCTTTGCTGAGAGTGCTCTGGCAATGCTGCTGTGCCATGGTGAAGGCAGTGCTGTTGTTTGTGTGCACATCCATCTGTGTGTCTCACCCTTCCTTCCCTCTGTTGTCTTTATCCCTTTGTCTCAGGCTGACACAATGTGCTTCTGCTCTCAGATTAGTGCTCCTCCGTGCTGTTGTGTACAGAATGCCTCCTGCCAGGGACAGGCTGAGGAGGAGGCTTAAACCCTCTGATTCTGCACTTGCAATGTGGAGCAGATCCCACCGTGATCCTCTCCCTGGGCACAGAGTGCCTTTTCTAGGACACGTGTATTGTGTTAAGCAGGGCTTTTATTGTGCTGGAGGCCTTGTCATCTGGAGAGCAGATGAGCAGGAAGATTGTTTAATGGTAGATTATCCCAGCATTTTTTTAAAATGTTAGATAAGTCTAAGAGGCGAGAGATGAAGAACACTAGCTCCTGTGTTTCACCTTTTGCTATTTTTATTGCCATGCAGAAATTAGATTTGTTTTTGAAGATGGAGTAGCTGAAATTAAAAACCATTTTAATGCCACTGCAAACACCAGGTTTTAAGATAAATTCTATCAACTAATTTCTTGTTTCTCTCTAGAATTTGTTTTGTTTTTACAAACATAACTGTTCACTTGTGAACAACATCAGATGTATCTTAAATGAAGAAAGATATGTCGATTATTGTTAAATTAGTTTGTTGCATTGGCATGTGCAACCATAATCTTCTAAAATGCTGTATTTTAACTAGAAAGAATACTTTCTTTTCATCCTTAACTTCAATTTTAAGGTTATGTTTTGTCTTCTCTCTTGGAATTGCTGTGCAAGGCTCTTACCTTTCAAGAACTAATGAGAGGTCAGTGTTTTGTTCTGGCGTTTTTTCCTCCTCTTGAAAAGAATACATATTTTATATATTAACTCCATAAAATTAGTCAGCTGAGAGAAGGTGTTTCCTGTTCACAGAGCCTAATCATGCTAGTGCTCATTATCCATAGAACAAGGCTAAAATTTCACTTTTAGGTGTTCTGTTTCAGGGAAATGGGAGAATAGGTCAACTGACTCTAGCTTAATTCAATTACAAGATAGGCAGTGATGCTATTGTTCAATGAAATCATCAACAGAAAAATTTCAAGTGATTCTCAAGATAAACCTCCCATTCATACACAACTTTGAAGCAGCAGTGAATAACAAAGCAAGATTTGTATTTTGAAAACTTTTTTTCAAGCTGTTTATGTAGTACCTAACATCTTCATTTCAAGTTTCTTTATACAAGTGTTGATAAATCTGATCTTACTCAGATTTAATTAATTATATATGGCTTATTATTAGCATTTAATGGGTCAAATATTTAAGCATATTTTTCTCAATCTTCAGTTGAGAATTCTGAGTCAATGGCACTCATGTCAGACTCAGAATTTTAAGTGCTGATAATTCAACATTACATTCACTATGTAAATGCATCATAATTAAAATGATGCCTTGTCAATGCCATTCAGGTTTCTTGTGAGTATAATTTTCAGCTTTCACATACTGGATGTAGCTCTGTCTTCTCCTACCCAAAACCTGAACAAGACATATTTATGGTGTACTGGTGTCAGTAAAAACCTGCAGCGTTAACTGTTGTGCCTGTTTAAACTCAAAGAATGAAAATCATACTGATTCTGTTAAGGAAGTCCAGGTCAAATCTAAAACTTAATTTGTTTATATTTTTCAAATGGTTCAAATTCAGTATACATAAAAAATACTGGAGCAGCCATTTAGAAAAGACAAGATGGCTCTGCAAGTGGTCCCATGGCAGATATGGACAGTTCTCATCCATACAATTGACAAGTGAAGTCCAAGTTTTCATGCAGCATCTAAAATAAGAGATGCTGAGTAATTTTGAATTTCGACACTCAACATGTGAACAAATGTTCATACATGTCACAACAAATCTTGAAAGAATTCTTCATGTTCTAAGAGTCTATCTTTAGAGCTGCAGGACATTATAAACACAGCTAAACCAACTTCTGTGCAAATGGTCACTAGAGTGGTGTAAGTGCTAGCTGTCACTTTATTAAAACTAATGGCTTAATTGCTCATGTTTGCTTGAAATTCATTGCAGTGTGAAGTGATTAGGCATTGGTGCTTTGGTAAATGATGGCATATTGCACATTTTCTGTAACCCTGTAACCAATTAGTGAGTGTTGGTGTTGGGCACATGCAGTGCACCCAGTTGTCACTCATTTCATTAACATCCAGATCTGTGCCATTACCAGAAGACTTCTGTTACTTTAAACATGTGACAAAGACAATGGGGATATATATATATAAAAGAAGCTCAGAAATGACAGCAAATAAGTACAAGACAAGATAAAAGTTACAGTGCAGTTCTAAGCACGTGACTGCCTTGACTGGAAAGCTTCCCAAACCAGTGCTGGAGTTGCCAGATACAGCATTCTCATAATTCAGTCAAATCTTCTATTCTGAGTGAAAGGCAAATGTTGCCTTCATGCATATTTGCAGCTCTCTTCCAGACATCCAGTAGTCTCAGCTGTCTTGAAATTCTGGAGAAGTGGCTACATGCTGAAAAAAATGTGTGTTTGCCTGCTAAACACTAAAAAGTGTTTAGATGCTGCATCAAGGCAAATAGAACACCAGACACAGCTACTCAGAACACATGTAGTAAGTTGGCAGTAGAATGTACTGTACAGATGAATAGCTGTCTGTAGTGATTGATATAATGGGGTTTTTTTTGAAGTCTTCAGTGTGTTCAAGGCTTCTGAAGTCCCATTTCTGATGCTGGTCAGAAGTTCCTTTACTGTTCTCATTTTTGTAGACAGAGTATTTTTGTGATTTAGATGCATATATTGCTGAATTTCAGATTTATAGGCAGGAATTGTGTTTAAGACTAGTTATGGTTTAAGCCCAGCTGGCAACTGAGTACCACAAAGGCACTGACTTTCCCCACCAGCAGTGGGAAGGAGAAGAGAATTGGAAAAGTGAGAAAACTTGTGGGTTGAAATAAAGACATTTTACCAGGTAAAGCAAAAGCTGTGTGTGAAAACAGAAGGCAACCTAAGGTGTCCCTTCACCTTGTCCTCTCAGCAGGCAGGTGCTCAGCCATCCCTAGGACAGCAGACCTCATTAATGGTGATTAATGATGGCTTGGGAAGGCAAACCCATCATTCCAAACATCCCCCATTCCTTCTTCCTGCAGCTTCCCATGCCAGGCATGACACCAGATGGTCTGGGACATCCCTTGGGTCAGCAGTGCAGGCTGTGTCCATCCCAATTCCTTGTACAAATCCAGCCTCCTCGCTGGCAGGGTGGTGAGAGCACAAAGGCCTTCACTCTGTGCAAGGGCTGCTCAGCAATAACAAAATCATTTCTGTGCTATCAACAATTTCTTTTTCAGCACAAATCCAAAACACAGCCCCCTACCAGCCACTGTGAAGAAAATTGACTCATCCCCAGCTCAAACCAGCAAATGACTGCATCTGTAAATGCATTTTCATTTTGTACCTTGTATATTGACAGAGAAACTGTATGAAATGGCATGATCTTAAATGGAGATCTCGAATCTCATAAATCTGCATTGTGAAATGTAATCGTATTAGAGGCAGAACACTTGTGGTTTTTCAATTATAGTGGTGCTTTTTCATATCACCGTGTGTGAAGCAGTTCTGTCAGAAACAAAGAGTTCAGAGCTCTCAGACGTACCATCTTTGAAGAAACAGCTAAAGGCAACAGGTTTCAAGCTCTTTGAAGCCTTTTCTCTCTGAGTCCTTGTTAAAGGATGGTCTCTCATAACTACTGGTCACTTACAAGTCTGTTTCTAAATTTGTGGGAAATCACATGAAGTGCATTATTGCATATTCATGTAGCACAGAAAGGCATTGTATTTTTCCCTATATAGTGCACATTTCTATTTTATAACTTGCAGAAGTTCAGTTAATTGCAGTGAACACTTTCAGTAGGAGGAGCCATCTGAACTAATATAAAGAGGAAGGGTAACATTTGTATGAGCTAGCTGAACATGATAACAAATGTAATTATGCTAATAGAACAATGTGATGTATGAAAGCAAGAAATTTTAATTTTAGCCTACATTCTGTAGAGATTACATGTTAGGAACATTCTTTGGCATAGTGCTTTATAATTTCAACAGTTTTGAAGAGTTACAAGCTTTAAATATTTGCATTGCAGTTATAAGATTCTTAATTTTCCTTTAGACATTTAAAAGCTTCAGTTGTGTTGGGATTGTTTTAAAACTTGTTTGGTAGAAGAATTAATGTATACAATGGGGTTTATAATAAGCATTACTGAAGTTACACAGATTTATTCCAGTGTCAATGTGTAAACTGTTCTTCTCTTAATGTTACTCTTACCTAATTTTCTTTTTTTCTTCACTTAAACAAATGTGGGGGATTCTGTGTGAAAATAATGTATTTCAGCAGGTTTCAGGAACTGAGATATTGGTCTGTCCCCTTGCTCAGATTGGTGAAGGAGGTAATACACTTTCCAGGTAAAAAGTCTGTTGAAATGTAAGGATTTTATGATGAAATACTTGAGTTTTGAGGTTCTTAATGAAGCCAAGGTTCAGTTCTTAATGAAGCCAAGGAGTCCCATGTTTTGGTTTCAGTTTTAGTTTTATGGTTGCTTTTTTGTTCCTTTTTTGGGTTGGTTTCTTTTATGTTGTAATCTGGCTCTGTACAACAGGTTTAAGAAAATAAACAGAATCAGATTGTTGACATGATCAAAACCACAATAAGTTTTTTAAACAGAAATTTTGTTTGAACCAGGAAAAGATAAGACATGAGTTAATATCTTCATATGTATATGAAGTAAATATGTATAGTAAGAAAAAAATGTAGTACATTTTGACTAATGCTGCTTATCAAGTTGCACAGAGCAGTGATATCTCCCCAAATTAGTAAAAGCCATAACCATCAATCTTCTACTGAATATGTGTGAGCTATTTAATAAAATTAGATATTTTTTCCAAGTCTTAAATCTTACTAGTTGTTTACGAAGATGTTCCAGACAGAAACAGCAATACTGAACTGTGGGTTGCATTTGCCTGTACTTGGCTATTCCAGATTTGTAGATCCCCTAATCTCAAGAAGGCAGTGTTTATTCTGAGTTCTGGCCTTTGCTTTACCTAGATCCAAAAGAAAGATATGTGTTCTCAGTAAAACAAATATTTAGAATTGTCCAGCTTTTAGGTGTTTCACAGTCCAGAAAAATACAAGTAAATAAATGAAAAGGATTTCCTCTAGTTGTCATGCTTTCAAAAATCACTGATAGAATTAATGATATTTCATTATGTACATTTTTTTTCTCCTGTAGAAGCTTCTTCTTGTAAATCCAAGCATTCCATATTCCCAGAGCTTTCCTTTACCCTGCCTTTGATTGAGTTTTTTGGTGTTGTTTGTTAATTTATTTCTTTTGTAGCTAGTGCAGAGACTTGGCTAGCAGAATGGATGTCCTGTGTGGGAGAAAACAGAGATACTGCATAAATGGTTTTTTCCATGCTGGAAGATGAAGGATCTTTCTTGAGTTCTTATCTATAAATTCCTGATGTCATCCACCTGGGCAGAGAATAGAACACATATCTCACATCTGTGAGGTACAGGGAAAAAAGTTCAAAAGGAGAATTGGCTGAAGCTGCGGGCTCTTGCTGAAGGTTTTCTCTGAGCAGGTCTTTGGGGGCTGTGGAGGGCAGAGCTCTGCTCTCATCCTGAGCCATTTGCAATTGTCTCTCTCACCCTGGAGCTCCTCTGGAGCCAGGAAGTCTGACCTGTTTATCTAAATCAACATGGAATCTTTGAAATTGCAAGGAAGCCAAAAGTTCCTGCACATCAAGCAAGGATTAGTGTTGTTACACTTTAAAGTAGCACATCCCAAAACTATTTTAAAATGGTCCCTACTTAGCACAGACCATCTTCTGGATCCCCTCTTTTTAACACTTCCAGTTTGTAATGCTGCAGGTAGAAGAGTTTGAGTACTGTGGTCAGGATGGCAGAGGAATTCTTCATCATTTATCTTCTGTAGTGTCTTGATCACCATTTCACCATCTTGGATCTTATTCAAATCATATCCTCTTCATACATCATCTACAGAATTGTTTATTAAGTTCTGAACAATTAAACAATGCAAACTCATTCAAGGCAGAATGATTGGAGCAAGTGCTGGTGGAGCACTTGCACAATGTCAATATTGCATTGATATTGCAAATATCACTCGTTCATTCATTTTTTGTATCTATTTGACAGCATGACATAATTTAAGAGAAGAAAAATAGATTTTAATTAGCATATTTCTGTATTACTGAACAGCTAATTAGGGAAATTAAAGTACTTTCTCAGCTATGAATAGTATGTTAAAAGAACTGTGCAACAAAAATACTCTTGTAGCTGTACTGCTGACTTCCTGGAAAGTACCCATTTAATTCTATTACAGATTATTAGTGGTGCATCATAAAGTTGTGTGAGTGCTCTCAGTTGAAGTGAAGAGAATTACAAAGACAGAAAAATCAAACCTTTGAATATGGTTTGATCAGAGTTTGCTAGAGACTTTATTATATTGATCAGTTCATAGAGTGCTAATAATATAAAAAATGTGATATTTGGGGCCTTAGATTTTTAAAATTAATATGGGGAAAACTGGCTTCACCATCCAAGGGAGTTTTACAGTTGTGTTGTTTTTTTTTGTTTTGTTTTGGGTTTTTTGTTGTTGTTTTTGTTGGTTTTTTTTGTTTGTTTGTTTTTTGTTTTTGATTATTAACTGAAAGTTATTTTTAATCAGTTTTCGCATTTTGAAAACTTTTTCTGGGAATTTTTTATGAAGACTCCTGTATAACAAATACTTTTCCTGCTAGGTAGAATATATATTCAACTAGCACAGAGTTTTCTCTGGCCTGCTATTCTAGGAGGAATTTCTTCACTGGAAGGATGGTGAAACATTGGAAGGAGCTGCTCAGAGTGGTGCTGGAGTCACTGTCCCTGGGGGTGTCTCAGGAATAACAAAGGCACTTAGTGCCATGGGCTGCTGGTCAAGGTGGTGATCAGTCTGGACTCAATTTTGGAGGCCTTTTCCAACCTCACTGATTCTATGATTATTTTGATAGTTCTGTTTGCTAAATGATGTATTAGCAACACAAGGAATACAACAAAATTCGTGAGGAATACATTGAAGTTCCTGTTGGTCCCTCAGCTTTTCAGGGAACCACATCTCTGGGAGGCAGACAAATATTATTCTGGCTTTATTGCTGCTCTGAGAGTTAATGACCATCATAATGATAAGCATATCTTGCTAATTGTCCACTAGTTTTGGTTTTAATAACATTTTAATTTGCATATTGGTCATATGCTGAAAACACATGGTTTTAATTGTTCATCTTCAATTAGCATAGTTTTTCATACTTTTTTAATGGGCTTTAAAAAAGTTTAAAGAAGTGTTGGTCTAAAAAGTTTGTCTGAATGAATTGAGACACAAATGTAAAAAAATAGGCTTGTGTCAAAAATACAAGATTTCAGTTAAAAACCTGAGTTCTAAGGTCAGTCTTGCCCTGTGTGGTTTTCAGCTTGAATGTTTTGGGCCATTATGACCATTACCAAATTGACTGACTTCTGTGTTTTATCTCTGAAAAAATGGATTATTGTTTAGAGCCTAGAATTACAGTTTGAAAGGATAAATTATTGATTGTTGGCATTTTCTACAATATCAGACATTACTCTATGATCTTTCTTAGAGGATGAAATCTAATTTCTTTGATCTTGTAAAAGTGAAGTAGAAAAGCATACTTTAGGTTGATTTGGGGAAAAAATGCTTTTACAAATAAAACGGTATTTTCATATTTGCATTATTTAAAATGCATTTTTTGTCTTATAAATATGCTAATCTTTATAAGCTGCTTCTGGTGTGACATATGGTTTGTAATTTTCAGTTCTTTGACATCAACCTACTTTCTATTACATAAAAATGTACAATTGGCAGGGAAAATTACTATGTTCAATGGCACCATACTTAAAAGACTTTGAGAAGTATCTGGGGTATTTATCTGTATTATAAACAGACAGATGTTTGAAGAGGTCTTGGAGGTTCTGTTAATTGTGTGTTTGTTCCCTTTCAGACAACATTTCTTTGGGGCTTGGTCTGATGGAAAAATGCAGATAAATACTTGTGAATAAAAGAGCAAAGCTCAGTATAACATATGTTTGTATTTTAAGTAGATTTATATATCTAAAAGGATATTTAGCTTGGAAATAATTAAGATTATTTTCTCAGGGGGGATGGAGCAATGTCAGGAAACAAAAAAAATCACAAAACAAATTTAAAAGATTGACTGAAATGACCCCTTAATCTATCAACTGGGATTTAGCATTGTGTTAGGAAAAGAAGGAAAATTAGATGATAAATTCAAATTCTGTAGGCTTTTACTAGTATAGAGCCAATGACTGAAAAGCTTGAACTAAATGAACTGAAAAAGCTCCAGGAAAAAAGAAAGTTCCTTTTGCCATCATACTGCTGTTTACATGGAAGGAGATTTTTCTTTCTTTTTCCCCTTTTTGAAACTTAATGTGTTACAGCTGTCACTGATCTCCCACTGTTCCCCATTCTACAGGGCTGTGCAGAGATAAATATAAATTCTGAATAGAAAAGCTGTCTTGAGTACCTTGGAATAACCTACAGAAATGGTGCAGAGTTCAAGTGTGAGGTTCCATGATCTTGTCCCTGCCCTCTGGATGACGTGTGCAATTTGAAATATTCCAGCTAACCTTATCCAAGGTTTTTCACTCCTTGTTGGAAGCAGCTGCTGAGAATCTCAAGTGCACAGCTCTTCTCCAGTGACACTGAAGCTGGGTTTGTGATTTGAACTGCCTGAAGGAGATGTCAAAGAGCTGGGTAGAGCATGGACCCACTTGTTAGATCTTGAACAGTAGAATATATTAAAAATAGTTGCTTTTACTGTTAAGTGTTTTCTATTCAGCTTAGGCGCAATTAAATGTTGTTACATGTACACTTCTGCCTTTTCTAAAAAACATTTTTCTCTGCCTTAGCAACATGAGAGGTACTTGCTAAGCCAGGGCAAGAGAGCTACAGGCAGTTTGACCTGACTCATGGTGTGAAAGGGTTCTTTGCTAGAAACTGATGCTGAAGAACATTTCCAATAATTAATTCATTACTTTTGGTTTTGGAAGGCTGGTTTGATTATGGTTTTCATTTTGCTAAGTCCCATCTTCAAATCATTGAGCAATGATTCCATACAATTTTATTAAAACTAATGAAATGAATACTCTTTTCATAGGCCAAATTCAGTGTGGTACTTCAGCAAAAGCTTAATTTCAGCTACATGAGAAGTGATATTATTGATAAGTCAAGCGTGCTTTACCCTACTCAATTATATCATCATTTGTATTTTAAAAACCCCTCTCAGTCATTTGAGGTCTTTCATAATAAAAAATTTCCATAAATTATTCTTAGTAAATGCAGAATTTCCTCTTGGTCTTGCTTGGCTTTGTTTGCTCTAGATTTTTTTTTGGAGATTTTTGGGTGGTGTGCAAAATTTCTTGTACTTTTGGGCCAGTAGTTTAATATTTCTGATGCAAAACCTGTCAGGAACATCACTGAAGTCACATGTTTTTGCTCTCTATTCAGGGCATCTTCTTTTTTTATATCAACATCTCTAGTCTTGTTTTGACTTGACACAAAATGATCTGTGTTTAGTAAGGTCAGAGCTTCAGGTGGTCAGAATTAGCAGCTGTCTGGAGTAATTCTGTGTGGACTGACAGACTGGAGGTGTGGCTGTGGTTCCACCTGCCATCTTTGCCTCTCTCAGTGTACACGAAGGCTTTGAGCCTGTCAGGGCCTTGGGGACATTAGGTCACAATTTCCCTGAGCAGCCTCACCAGGACCCTCCATCCACACCCTCCACCCAGCTCCCTTTCAGCCCAGGGCTGGGAGTTTGGTCCCTCCCTGCTGGAGGGATCCCAGCCCTGTGTGAGAGTTTGGATGGGCCCCTCGGATGTGCCTTGTGCCTGGTGCTGTCCCTGCACCCCTTTCTGTCTCTGCTCTGCCCCAGTGGCGCTGTCTCCTGTCCTGCCTGGGCTTGTCAGTGGGTTCCACTCCCTGTTCCTCCTCTCCCTGCTGTGCTCAGGTGCTCTGGGGCTGCACCTGAATGCTGGGAGAAGCTCCTGGCCTGGGAGCACACTTGGTCCTGCTTTGCTCTCCCTTTGGGAACAGCCAGCCCTGGCTGCTGCTGGACACTGCTCCAGTGTCCTGTGTAAAGAGACTCAGCACTGACAGCCAGTCCTCCTGGAGTTGTCCTTCTCCATCAGTGCAGGAGCGCAGACACAGCTCCCTGCCTCGGCGCAGTTTCCTGGCACCTTCCCAGCTCCTCACACCTGCCTCTGAGCCCTCGCCTTGCTGGGCTCTCCCTCTTCCAGCCTCACTCTTCCCCACCATGGCCATAAGGCTGTGAGCTTTTTGTGATCATCTGCTGCTTCATGGCTGAATTAAATATGTTTAATTTTGAGTGTGGTTTTAAAAGATAAATTAACTAAAACACAATGATGCAGATGCCACAATTCAGTGACTCAAAGAGAAGAAGAAAGCAGGGGGTTGGAAGGGGATTCAAAGGTTCAACAGTATATTCTCCTGGGCTATGGCAGGATCAATCATAACAGCACAATTCCTGACAGATATTTATTTAATCTGTTTTCTAAGCACTTCACTGAGGGAGATTCCAGCTATTCCATTGTCAATCTGTTCACTATTTAACTATCCGAGCTGTATAAAACAAATTTTCTTGAATTCAGAATCTAATTGCTTTTGCTGCTACCAGTACTCCAGATTGCTAAAGTAGATGGTATTTTGGACACCTGCTATCCATAATCCTTTTCTGTTTCATGGGTTTGATGAGGCTTTGCTGCTTGCATTGAAATTTGAAAATGGAACTGAGCTGTCCTTTGTTAGTGAAGTAAACACACATCTAAACTGTGTCCTCACGAGCTTGCTCTGCCAAGTTTTGGAAAACTGCTTGGAAAGTCTTAAGAGTGCTGAGGAAGGGTTGGCAGTTAGGACCTTAATTAGAAAAAAAACCAAAACACAACAATGAAAACAGCCACAAGAAAACAACCTTCTGTAAGCACTGGCACTTTTGCAGCCTTCAGTCAGGAGCGATGGTGGAGTTTTCTGCTTGTTCCAGATGTGATTCTGTGCAGTCCGGTGCATTCTCAGTGCATTCTCAAGTCAGTCACCTTTCAGGGATGTCTGGTGAGAATCCTTTAGATCTGAACATTTTTTAAGTCAGACACCCCCAGCATTCCCCTTGGTATAAATTCCTCAGGACTGCTCAGCTGGGGAGGAAGCACCATTAACTCAGTTCTTAAGATAAAACTGAATTACAGAATTTTGGTTATCAGAGACCTAAGTCCAGCTTCCTTCTTGCTTCACAGTAGTTGCTTTAAGTTCTTGCAGGGCTGCATGCTCGCAGGCCAGTTACAAAGTAAGAATCTTGAAGTGTAGAAAACTTGGGAGATTTCACAGTTTAAGGAAATAGTACCTGTGGCTCAAGAAAAATTCTATTGCTTTGTTAATTGGAGACTTGTAGGGTTTGAGTTTCTTTCCCCAAGGAAATGCCAAAGTTATTTAATTTGGAAGAAGACTGCTTCCAGCTGCAGGAAGAAGGAGGAATTTTCACTGGGGGAGGAAAAAAAGGTGTTGGAGGGGGTTTAAAAAAAACTTGAAGTGGACCAAAAGAGAAGAGCAGGAGTGTAAGATTTTAGAATGGGATTTTTTGTTTAGATAGGAGTTCATACTTTTGCCAAAGAAAGCTCTTTGTACGACCACAGTCCACATTTCAGGACAAGCCAGAGATCAGAGACCCAAGGCATGAAATTTACGATCCTGAATTCTCACAAACACTCAAGAATAGAAGGAAAACTCAAGAGAACTGACAATTGGAAGATAATTTTTTTTTGCTTATCTTGGCATCATGCATTGTGTGACTTCTTTTAAACTGTGAAGCTACTTTGTGCTTCTGTTCCCAAATGTCCTACAGTTAATAATCTGTGTATCAGACTGGAACTCTGGAGGAGAGCGATCGTGAGCCGCCCGTGGGGCCGTGGGCTCTTGTCACCACGGTGCTGCTGCGGTATCGGGAAGCTTCGAAATCATCACAAGAAGATGAACGGCCAGTGCTGGGGCATATCCAGTTGAAAGCAGCCTGGAAGCCGCTTGAATCGAGCGCGGCCAGGCGGGGACAGGCCGGGTGTCCCCGGGGTGTCACTCGGGTGTCGCTCGGGTGTCCCCAGGGACGAGCCCGGAGCGCGGGGGCTGCAGGGGCGGTGCGAGGCCGCGGCGCCACCGCCAGAGGGCGGCAGAGGGCGGCGCAGGCAGCGCGGGCGGGGCGGCGGCGGGGCGGGAGCGACCCCCGAGAGACCCCGAGAGAGCCCCGAAAGAGCCCAGACCCAACCCCGAGCCCGCCCTCAGACACCCCCGGGACCCTCCCCGCAGCCCTGGGTGTTAATTGAAATAGGCTCGTTTGATGCAGGGCGCCATCCCCTTAGCGCACGCGGAGGGATGGAGAGCAGACGCTGCTCTGCTCCAGCCCCAGTGGCCGCGGGAGCCGGGCATGGATGTACAGGAGATGTCTGGAGAACGAGTGCTCAGTAAACACACCTTCGGTAGGCTATGTGTGTTTCAAGTTGGGAAGATAAAGGATTTGATACACTTTAATGTAGGATTAAGAACTTAAAATGTGAAAGATCGCTGAAGGTGATGGTTTAACGTTCCTTTTCCAGTTGAGAAATGGATTTTTCTTCTTCTTTCAGTCCAAGAGAAGTATAGACTAATCCAGCAAATAATTCGATATTATCAAAATCCATTTGATTTTTGTCAGAAAAACATGCTTGATTCAGTTTTTGTGCTCAACCTGTTGAAGGATTTGGTGAGCTAAGAATTACAGGAGGCTTTCTGGATAACTAATGACTTCTTGGCTATCCAGTTCCCTTCTCAAGAGAAAATGATCCCAGAAAATGGCCTGCACATTTGAAGGAATATTTCATGCAAGATCTTCTGCTACATTTAGTATATAGCTGAAGCCCCAGTCACTTTAACAGGGTCAGAATTTTATGGGAACTTGAATTCTGTGTTATCCTTCATAGATCTCTGGCTGTCTGGAAGAAGCACAAAGGAGATACACTGCAGTTTATCTGCCTATATGGGGGTGTCAAAGTGAGCAGTGTTGTACTTGGGAGTTCAGTTCCATTAGTTTAAAAATAGGTTGTTAGAGGCAAACATCAAAGCTGTGATTTTAAGAGGCCCCAACCATAAGAAACTGCATTTATCCAAAGTAACCTGTTTTCTTGTTTTTGTTAAATAGTCACCAGGTATCCAATCTGATTACTTGCCACCTGCCTTGAACTAAAACTTATTAAATGAAATGGTTGAATAGAAATCTCAGCTTCAAAACAAATCAGGAGAGTTCTTCCTTTCTGGTAAATGGAATGTGAAGCACTCAACTCCAGGTGCCTCCAGCAGGTGATGGACCTCAGCGTTCGCCTACTGGAGGATGAAGCAATTCTTCGTGTGTGGCTGGTTTGTTTTGTTAGCAGGAATAGATTAGTCACATCACTTGGGTGGATAAGGAGGCTGAGTAATTCAGCCTGCTGGCAGGAACTTCCCCTGCAACAAGACTTGTCCTGTTTTATATATAATAGACAATTTAATTGGCCTTTAGATTGGTAGGGGAAATTTCTCATGGTCCTTGACGTTTCGATTTTAAACATTTTTAATGATGTCTTAATTATATCACTATTTAATGAAATTAATAACTTGGTGTTTTATAATTCCAGTTCCCTGATTTTCAACACACAAAGCTTTTGCTTTCTTGAAAAACTCTTTTACTGAGTTGTCTTGGAATTCTTGGTGTCTATTTCATAACAGGTATTTGAGCACACAATGTTGTTTGTCTCATGGCACTTCTCATCCTTTGGTGAAGAATTTCCAGAAGCATTGCTGGCTCTATAATTAATCCCCAATATCCCCAGTATCCCCAGTTCATGTGTGTGCAACACAGCTTTCATCTGGGGAGACACTCAACTTCAACACTTTCAACTTGTTAGGAAGCCAGGCAGCATCAAATGACCTTTCTTTACTTGCTCAGGAACATTTAAATCAAAATAATAATAGTTTTTATAAGGTTTTCATTTTAGTGGAAATATTTAGGAGTGTGTATTTCAAACTTTAGTTTATGGAATGCTTAAGTGAACTTCTCACCTTTCAGAAGAAAATGAAATTCAGAAGCCTCAAAAGCCTTCTGCAAAAGACAAAGTTTTTCTTAACCTTTTTAAGTAACAACATCACAGTGCTTATGAAAGCTCTTGTTTTCAATAGGAATTCTGTTGATATCTAACCTGAGGTTTTTCCTCTCTTCCAGGAGAAAAAAGGGGAAGAAAGCCTGGATTTGCCACTGAGTTTTTAGTAATGTTTCTTTTTACATTATACATCCTTGACATATCAAAGCTAGAGATGTCCTGTGCTTTCCAGTCAGTCAGAATGTCTTTGAAAAGCAGTAGAAGGTGTTTTTGGGGATTTTTGTGTTTCTAAATGTGATAGCGATTGGAACCTTATATCAAACTTTCTGGTTCTGCAGTTCTACAGTTTCCCAGTCTCCATATTCTCATCCTTAACTTCTGAATGAGAAAGCACAAACCAACTTTCTTGGTGTTTTCAGGAAAGCAGTTGAGGGCAGGAAGACTGGGATATTTTTGAAATGTTACTGAATTCTTTACCTTCCCAAGTAAGGAGAGGATTATTAATAGCTGTCTGGTATTCATGGTGCAAAGATGATTCATGTATTGACATTCTGAATTTTTGCTTTGCAGTTCTGAAACTGCTTCTCACACCTGTGAAAGTTTTCTGGATATGGTTTTTACCTGCCTAACTCACTGAATATCCTGTATCTGCTGGCAGTGTTCCACAGAATTCAGTCTCAGATTCACATCATGCTCTGCTTTTTTAAACACTCCTTTTTTAGTATCATATGGGTATGAGCCCATGGAATAATCTATTATAAATCAACACAATATGTATTTTCTGTAAATTCAATGCAGAGCACGGTACCAATGAAGAGTCTATAAAGTGGTGTGGATTTGAATTGGAAGCTGTGGCAGATAGCAAACCTTTATTTTGTGAGGAATTAAAATTTAGCAATTCAACATCACACAGTTTTGGTGGCATTAAAAAAAATGCTGAAAAAATATATATTTAAACTCCAATACATTTTCTCTTTTATTTTTTTGGTCACCTAATGGGTTTCTTTGATGTGGTAGGGGCTTGGGGCTTTCTTGGTTAGAGTGAAGCTGACAGTATTAATGAAGTGCAGGAGCTAATTTGTTGTATTTTTTCTGAACTTAACCTGGTATCTACTCAAGTGAAGAATTCATCTTGGATATATGATGTCATATAATAGTGTTTCACTTGGGATCAGTGCAGCAATATTTCTCTTATTTAATTATCATGTCAAAGGAAGGAGAGTGGTCTCCCTTCTCATGTGGTGTGGTAAGGTTATATTGTGAATTTTCCATGCATACAAATCTGAGCATATTGCTGCTGCAGGATTGAGAAATCAGAGGACAGAGCACAGTGCTGGAGCAGGAAAATTAAATATTTCAGTGTTGAAATTTTCACTCACTATTTGAAGATGGAGAGGAGTAGATAAGTGTGTTGCAACAGGGAAGGATGCAGAAGTGAAGATGAGAAGAAGTAGTCTAGAAGAGCATAATAGCTTGTAATTAAAAGGGGAGGGAGAGATAAGGAAGCAGATTAGGTTCATAATGCTGGGATATTTTTATACCGAGTATTAAATTTGTGCTTACAGGAAGTATCCTCACAGACTGGGTGGGACCCACTGTTGGATCTAGACAGAACATTCAAGATGGAAAATTATGGGCTAAAAAAGCATTTTCATAACTAATGGTTGTTTATTTTTCTGCAATTAACATCATAAGGATGATGTTTTTGTATGTACAAGCTGTTTGCCATTTTTGGAAAAAGAAATTCTGCAATTTAAGCTTTGCAATCAGACCAACTTTCTTCCTTAAACTAATGCCTCCCAACATTTTGTGACAGGATTCAGATGGAGAATTACTACTTTGCATTGAGGCCTTGTAAAAACCAAATAATGCTCTGCAGTCTTTCTTTTATTTATTTATATATTCTGATTAGTCCTATTTGAAACACCCACTTTTGTGGCAGCAAAGAAATAGAAGAGAGGAGTAGTTTCAATGCTATTTTTACATATGCCTTTTGACTGGATTATCTACAATTTTCTGAACTGGTGCTCAAAAGAAATTGCCCCTTTAGGGATGTTTTAATTTTGGATATTTAAACAGATGAACTTTAATTATTATTTCCTTCTAAACCTTGTTTACCTGAGAATACATGAGATATCCTAAAGCAATAATAGAGATTGTTTTAACACTACACATTTGCAAGCCCTTTTCTTAACTTCTTAACCTTTACAGTCACAAGGTGCCACTGGGTCCTTCAGAGTGAGCAGAGGGTTTATTAATGCCCTGTTTGATGGTAATTGAGACAACAGAAAGTACTGTCTCAAGTACAGGCCAGTGTGACAGGTAGTTTGAGAGAAAAATGGTGGATTTGTGTTCTGAGAAGCAATGGTTGGTACTGAGTTTTAGAAAGAAAGGCTAAAAATTGCACTTTAGTTCTGTCTTAAACTCAGCAGAGTGTAAAAGCTGAGGAAAGCTCAGCTTTGCTCAACTGGTGCTTTAGAACTTCTGGAGAGGAGGGAGTTGAATGGATCCACCTTATCCAAATGTTCTCTGCTAGGTGAGAACACAATTTTTCCCATCCCTTCTTTTAAGAGGCCCCAAATCTCAGCTGAAGTACTGAAAATTTGAAAACGAAAGCCATTTCTTTACAGATGTTTAGGAGCATGTGGTGGTTTAGTATCGTCTACCCACTCTTGAATGAGTCTGAACAGTAATTGTAACGTTAGGGGAAAACCTAATGAGGCCAGTTTGAAGTTATTTACTCAAGAATAGAGTATTCTGATAATGACTCCATAACATGCTATTACTACCACTTTATAGGCTTTTTATTGAATTAATTTTTACACACCAGAATTGTTATTACAATATCATACTCGGATTACTTGTTCCTTGAGAGCATTCGTAGTCTTGCTGGTTATAATCACACAAACTAGAACTGGATTAATTGAGGTTTTTTAAGGTAATTGCTCTGTTTCATGAGTCAAATTGCAAAATTTGCAACTCCTGAAAAATAGTATGTCACAGAAAAGTAAAGAGAAGCATCAGAGCTCCAAGCCAAAATTAAAGTTTTAGTGGTTTTTATGGCTTCCAAAGGTGTTGCTCAATAGCCTGGTTGTGAGCTGTAGGAAAAGGGAATCAGTTTCCTGAGTGCATGGGGTTTGGGAAATGTTTATTTTTCAACATGGGAATTATCAGACAGGGCTGGATTCCAGACAGCTGGGCAGATGGTTCTTTCTTTTCAAATTGGGTTGTGCCAACAAAGAGAGACAGCTATACAAATGTTAACCCCTAAGGGATCGAGAAATATCTGTCAATACCTCCCTCCATCCCCCCTCAACTGTCTGTTCGAAAAGAAGAGCAAAATAACAATTCTGATCTAATTACTGAAAGATATTCTGGGTTTGAAATGTAAGTTTTCCAACTTTGCCTTTCCAAAGACACCCCTGTTCAGAAATGTAATGGAGTTGATTAGCTGGTGTTTAACGTGGTTGTGTAGATAATGAAGCATGAAAAACCCAAATTTGCCTCAGGTCATGTGTGCATCAATTGCAGCATCATGGAGATGCTAACAGATATTTAAGAAAAGTGGTTACTCGCTGCAGAACTGATTTGTGCATGGGCTAACTGCAAGGAGATTTATTTTCTCATATTGGAAGTAATTTGGTTTATGTACTTTACCAACACCGTTTGAAGTCTAAAATTTAACTTACCTAGGAAACAGACCTAAAACTTCAGGATCTTAGAAAAATAATTTTAATAGTCACAGACATCCCCTCCAAATGTCAGGATTTAGTGGTTTTGGTGAGGTAGTGATTTAAAAACAAAGCTTCAATTTTTGGACCTTTAAAATAAATTTCAGATGCTATTCTGTGCACATTCAAACTAATGTTGCTTTTATTTTCTTGTTTTGAAAATAAGAAAGCAGTTTTCTTATCTGGATTTTTATGTGGGCTTGTATTTAGATAATAAAGGCTTCTAACAGGTATAGAAGGGAAATTTAATTTTCTGTCAAGAAAGAGGAATTCTGAGATATCGCAGACAGAACAAGCAGTTATTGTTTGCCTTTATTTACAAAACAGAATAAGAGAGGGAAATGATTGAAAAGAGAAGCAGAGGTTGATGGAAACTTTAGGGTTCAGAGCAGGGGGTTGTGTACAGCAGTTGAGAAATAAATAGAAATAAATAACACTTATTCTTCTTCTGGAGCATCCACTCACTGGGGTTGGAACAAGAAGAGCCCTCAGAGTGTTCTATGGGACCTGAGTTCCCCTCCTTATGTAAAGAAAAACATCCTTTGTACATTGGATTATTGTTATTAGGAGAAAAATGTGAATGAAGGGCTCTGCAGTTCATAAATGTGCACTTTAGTGCCCTTTTCAGATATTTTTCCCCCTGGCTTCCATGATGTCCAGGTAATATTTCTGAGGTGCAGTTGAGGAGGAGGACAGTGCGATTCTGGTGTCCAGCACATGGCTGGACTTCTTAAAAAGGGAAAAGAAAAAAAACCAACAATAACTTTTTGTGGCTGTCATAAGGTAATAGATCAATATCATGTCCAAATTTCTGATGCCTCTGTGTTGAGAGAGTAACCTTGAGTTAACATCGGTCCTGATTTTTTTTTTGAGCCAAATAGCTTAGGAAAATTGTGACTGTTGTGAAGCATAAAAAATTAGCTGCAGCCAGCTCTTCAAGGTTATTTCACAGTAAAAAGCTAAATTTGAAATGCTGAAAACAATTAACATGGTGTGGAAACTGCAAAATAATCTTACATAAATGTTATTTACTGTTACTATGAGAGAGGAGGGCTTATTGTCTAATTAAATAATGATATGGATGCAAGCTTAAATGACATTATGTATATATGCAGCAAAGTTTTTTTGAGGGACAGATTAAAAAATGTAGTTATTAAAGTGTTATTTACAGAAATTATGAGCAGTACAAAACATAGAAGAGAATTTTAGAGTTCTAGCACCATGTTTGTTATGTAAATGTGTAATTGTCATTCTCACTAGGACCTGAGTTTAATGTTTCATTTAAATTTTCTTTCAATGTGCTGGTTTTTAATTTCTGGATTCTGCTAGCATCACTAACACAATGTATATATCCATAATATATGAATTGTAATGTGGTAGGAGTTGAAGACAGCAGGGGTAGCATGTCAAATCCAGCCAATTATTTAAGTACTAAAACCATTCTGAATTGGTAAAGCTCATCTGCAGTGCTCAGACTCTCTTGGCTTTAGAGGAGGGAAATTAGTCTGGTACATTTGAGTGTTTCCAATGTCCCAGCTGAATCAGGTGCTGTGGGTAGGTTGGGCAGGCAGCTCTTGGATGCTCTGAATTCCTGATTCCTGAAGGGAGTGAGAGGCTCACACTACTGAGGCTTGATTTCCCTTGCAACGTGCCCACCTTTCACCTCCCTGTTTACATCTCCTAAAATATTTTCCAGTATTGTTTTCATGCCAGGGCTTCTCTTACTCTGAGCAGCACCGACCCCACCAGAACTTTATAACCACCAGAAGAACCTCCCTAAGATTTACCTGCTTTGTGAAGAACAAACAGTTTTACCTGCAACAGCTGCATCCTCAATATCCAGCTGATCATTTCACCTTGATAAATCAGCTTTTTAAAAATGTGTGTATATTTGATTTATTTTTTAATGGTGGTTCATCTGCTCCAAAGCAAACTTGAAGATTTCCTTGGATAGCATCAGGGTGGGTTGGAGGATGGGGAGAAGCCCTGCCCAGCTCTGGGACTGTGCAAATGCTCTGTAGTCATTACAATTCCTCCAGTTCTACTGCAGTGCCGAAAGCTCCCATCAGAGTACAAAGAAAAGGAGGAGAAAAGGACACCTGGGGAGGGTGAACCATTTTCTCAGATCCTTTTCTTTAATACGGTAAAAAATTGCCCCAGAAATTATGAAAGGTATCTCATATTGAGGAAAATGTGATTGTTTTTTTTTGTTACCACAACAGTTACTTGTACCTTTTAAATTTGCATATTTTTAATTTACTTTAGTAGAAGATGAATCCTAAGAGTTCCATCAGCTCATTTCCAATTTTATTTGGTTATGTTAGTTATAACTGTGTGTTTATATGTAATGTAAGGCACATTATAAATGCTAATAGATTTGTTCTGCTCGCAGTATTTCAGCTCAAAATGTTTTCATTTTGGATGTTCTTATATCCTCTCTTGAATATACAGGAACAATTCTACATTGTCCTATTAAAAACACTGGAGTAACTTGTGAGTATGGCTAAAATAGAATTTAATGCAATATCACATATCAGAGAACATTATTGTATTTCCAGATACCCTTAGAGTCTTAAATGACTTCAACACTCACTGAAGCTTTTCTTTTTTTTGCACATTGCTGCTTGACTGTTTTTATTTTTTTATTTAAACAGCCAACTTCACATTATATTTGGCCTATCCACTCACTTATTGCACAAATAATTTCTGCAAACTGTCAGCATGTGGTAACCAATAGCCAACCTTCCCCTTTCCTCACTTGTTTTCAGTCAGTTTTATTCTGTGTATGCAGTGGACCCATTGGCTGTGAAAGCCTTTTTTAGGATCAGTTTGTGTCAGCTCCCTTGTTCTTGAACTTCTCCTCTGCTCTTGGTCTATGGTGAAAGAAAGAGTCAGATGGTGTGAGAACAAGCAGTATTCTTAATTTATGTATAGTTTTTCAATCCAGCACTGCAAAAAAAGGAATTATATTGCTGTTGATAGAGTAGAGTTTAGGCCAGTTTTTTAGTGAAAATAAGTTAGGGCAGGGCAGTGTATAGCAATTTACATTGGCATGGCCTTCTGTACCCCGAATAATTTTGGCACCTTTATCAATCACTAATTGTATTTGAGAGAAAATCAAACATGTTCTTTCTAGATTATCTTTGTCAACTCCTTATTCTCTAAACTTCTTGTGAAGTACTCCCTCCTACAAGCCTTGGTTTTACCTTATTTTCCTGTATGATTGTTACCAAGACTCTCTTAAATTTAATTTCTTTTACCTATCCTAAAACATTGAGAAGAAGCGCCTGTGTGTTCTTAAATAGAGTGGCAGATTGATCCTATTTTTTTTTTGTTGTTGGTGGTTTCCTGCAAAGCTTTGCTTGGAATCAGGAGACAGGTGATGGAATGGGTTTACTTTATTCTATAAATATGGAAAAGGAGATTTTTGTGCTTTCTTCAGTGTTGGGAAAATTACTCCTTGGTGTTTGGATTGCCTGGTTGGGTGACTGTTCCATAAACAATTGTTTCTTAGCAATTAAGCTTCTGAGACTCCACTCCCTGGGCTTATTCTTGGCCTAGTTGCAAGAAACAGGATGCTGCTCTTGGGTTACCTGGTTTTGATACAGTTCCAAGTTCAGTAAGCAAAAATCAGAGAACACATTTTCTTTCAGATCCTTAGTTAAAAATAATTAGTAATTATAAGTGAAAATCTCAGATCATGTTGGTTTGATGCATATGTATCTCTTCTGTTTTTCTTGAAGGTCCAATATTGTGACAGCAATTGATCATTTGACTCTATTGTGAAATAGAATTTAAATTGATTTTTTTTTTTTCACATCTGAACACAGTATGAAATTAGGACTGTTCCTTAGAAAAGCTTTTAGTATACTGAAGAATAAGAGAAAATGGAGCTTACTGGGCTGTGCTGGCAAGTCAGTTAGCAGGAGAGCTAAAAAACACCCCATGCCCTCCAGGAAGGAGCCTTGACCTTCAACCAAGCCAGTGTGACGCCTTTCACCAGCTCTGCCACTGGCAAAGCACTAATGAAAGATTTCTCTGTACCTCTATTTTTCTGTAACCAGGTTGTCAAGTGGATATTTTCTCTTTATTTGTATAATTTCATGTTATATTTCATATTCCTTTGTGCTGCTTTTTTAAGGCACTTTGAGTCTCAAGACATGATGAACAAACTGCTTTGTTGTAAAGGGACCAAGTCTTGAAAAATATAAGGAAAGCTTGATTTTATTTTTTTTTAATTATAGGAATAGAACTGAAAAGTAACAATTCACCACATTCTTACTGTGGCACAAATAGCAACCCCCAGGACAAGGGAAAGGAGTGTTCATGCCCTAGGGTGGTTTTGATTGAATACATCTAAAAATAAGGTCATGAGAAGGAATAGTGTCAGCTCAAGACTCAGATTTATTTCAAGAAAAATAGTTGTTTTCATTTGATGCTACCTTAAGTTCAGGGAAGCTTTCAATCCATGTATTCATTCAAAATTCTCTGAGTTATCAAATTAGCCATCTGTGGGTCCTTTCCAAGAGGATCCAAAAAGTTAAACATCAAATATGTTAAACAGCAGATAGACCAGATTTTTAATCTTCAACCTGGATAATAAAAAAATCCCCTCCAACTTCAAAAGTTTTGTATTTTTGGGAATGTAACTTCTTCAGTTTTGCCATAGATGTGATTTTTGTCACACATTAGTATAGTGGGTTCTTTTATTTCCTCTATAACTTTCAGTGAGGGATGAGAAGACATGAAAATACATATGGTTTTAGTTTAGTAAGTAAGATAAACTTAAAATTATTGTGTGTAAATGTCATCCTGTGCTAAATTTCTACAGTTTTGACATCACACAGAGAGAAACATTTTTGGGGAGAAGATTATCCTATTTCTGTCTGTCTTCTGAAATGTTAATGGTAAAAGCAAGGCTGTTTCTGAGCAACTTCTGATCTCTTAAAAATACAATTGCTTGGCAAAAAAGATCCAGGGAACACATTTTGTGGAGAAGTGAGGCACAGCAGGAAATACCACTGGAGCAAGGGAAAATGTCAGTTCTAACGGTGCTTTGCTGTCACTGGCTCTGGCTCCGTTTATTTCCATAGATTTCCTTGTGAAGTTTTGTGCTGAACACTGGAGGGTCTGGGTGAGGAAGAGTGTGATGCTCCAAAGTATTCCTTGGATAAATCTCTTGTGGAGTCTTCCTGGGGACAAAAATTTCTGAATTATCTAAACACTGTTCTTATTTGTCCCTAAATAATGAACCCAAATGCTTGCTTGTCTTTGGGTGTTACATCAGACTTCACTTCTGCTTTAAAAAAAAAAATATTGTTATTAAGTGTGCTGACAGTCCAGGAAAAGACCAATAAAAGCTAAAATGAGATAAGGTAAATCAGAAGCTCAAACAAGTTTCAAAATGTATAATTATAGGGAGATTCTCCCCTCTTTCTTTGAAAAGCTTTTTATTTATTTGAATGCAGTAGTGCAAAGTTGAGTTTTGAGTGAATAGTTTTTGGCAAAATGTTGATTTTATTACTATTTAAAATATCACAGGATTTAAAATGAAAGCACTTGTTCTACTCAAGTAACAAAATTAGATGAAACTGTTACATCTCAGCAAAGGACACAAATATATTTGTGCAGAGAAAGATTTCCTCTGAAGAGTATAATCTGACAAGAAAATTAATTCATCCCTGACAAAGAATCATGAGACTTTGGCAGCAACATGTCTTGAAAAATGGAGATCTTGAAGATGCTTTGTTTGCAGGCAGTGAATCTGTTCACCTGAGCTGAGTGCTTTGTTCCTGCAATCAGAGCAATCCTGAGGAGAAGTGGAGAGAAGAAATGCCCCAAGCAGGCAGTCATTTTCCTTTCCCAAGGGGTGAGTGTACCATCATGGAGAGAATCATCCAAAAAATGTTTTTTTGGTCAATGGAAATATAGGAAGTCTGAAAATTCTTTGCCTGTTTTTGCCACTTTTCATTCCCTCCCTTTGGTGCAGTAGAGGTCATTAAATTTGTTTGTGCCAAGGAGAAGCTCAGAGCCCCAGTGAACACATGGAACCCCAGATGTGAGGGAATATCCTGACTTTATAAAGTCACCTGATGGAGGAGCTGAACTCTGCTGGCCTCTGAACACAAAGTCAGATGACTCCATGTAACAAAACAGTGTCAGAAGGTGCCTGAGATGTGTGATTGAAGCCCCTTGACCTTGTATGGGATTATTTGAAGGTGGGGCTGAACAAATAACAAACTTTTTTCTACATCTGAGTAAGTTTTGCTAAAGTTGGTGTAAATGAAATGAGAATTTATGGTTTTGAGTCGTTTCAAGATGCAAGAAGACAGGGCAATGCCTGAGTTTGGTACAACTGCAGAAAACAAATGGTTAAAAGTGTTTGTTGTGGAGTGAAGTAACCAAGGATTTGTGGGAGTGTGAAGCTGCTGATTGCTACCTGCTGGCACTGGACTTTATATTTGAAGATAATAATGAAATTAGCTTTCTGCCTTAGGGTTCTTTATATTTAAGGAGAGATATAAATGAATAAATTGCATCAACTTCTACAAGGACAGTGAAGGGGCTACGATAGCCCCAATCCAGGGACCTCAGGGGTTTACATAAATATTAGTTGGCAACATGTGATTAAAAAATGGGTCTTGGGGCTAGAGGTGTGAGATGGGAGGGAAAATTCATGTTTCCAAGATGTAAGAGCTTACTTTATGATCAACAGTGAGTGTTTCATCTGAATTCAGCACTAATTTTTTCCTTACTCAATCCTAACTCAATAATAATGTGATGAAAATATGTGAAATATAGAATTGAATTATTGCTGCTTACAATTTGCTGACACTCAAAATGCCATCCTCAGTCTTCACTGGAAGGCTCTGGTACTCCTTTATGAGAAATTCCTGGTATATTTACCTTACATATAAATATTTTGCAAGTTCTAAAATAATTTTTTTCAAACTTAAAGAGATACTAAATCGAGATTAATATTTTTTATGTGCAGCAAGTGATTGCTGCTTAGCAAGTGTTCTGCCTGGTAGTATGCTGATAACAGGGGAAATCAGGGCCTTGTAGATGACAACAATCTGGGAATGAATTTGCATTTCAGTGTGAAGTGGGCAAGGGCAAAATGCAGAAGACATGGTGGGGATCAGATCAGATTGATTGTAGCACAAAGAAAGTGGAGGTAAAGAAATGAGCAGATGCAGGGAAACTAGAAAAGGTCACAGGATAAACTCAAGTTCAGAAGATATTGCCTTTCAGCAAAACATTTCACTGAGTGTTTATAGGAAGGAAATTTTCCTTGTTCAGTTTGAGATATAGCAAAGGCAAAGGGAGTTGGTGACTCGTTGCTTGTGAAGGAGTTCTGTAGGTGAGTCCAGAACTCTGCACTGTGCTTCAGGAGGGATCCACAGACGTTCCTCAGATTGCAGTGCTGATTTTAATTACTTAAAAATCTGGAAGAGGGATGTATCTTTAAGCTTAAAAAAACTGAGGCCAGCACACCTATCAGATTTGATGTTGTCTAAACCTTTAAATCAGCTACAGAACCAACAAAATACCAGGTGACAAATTGCAGCCTTCCTATTGTTCATTTTGAGGCTTGAAAATTACCACACAACTGTCTGAAAATTAATTGTATTGTATTGTTTTGTCACTAAAAAGGGATAGCTGGAAAGCTGTAAAATGCAATTTAGTCTTTTAATAGGAAAAATTACTACAAATGGTATTTTTATATTCCATAGAAGAGAATGCCCATAGCAAATCATGGACCCATTAATTTCTCAGGCAAATATCTATATAGTTGATGATTCACTTTTAGTTATAGTAGCACTTAAGTATTTTTACTGTTATTTTAGTAATATCTAAATTGAATTTTTTATTCCTGTAAGGTAAGAAAAAGCTGTTAAAGTCTGTAACTTAAATTTTTGCTACGTTTTTTAAGAACGCCGAGGCAATGTTCTTTCTTGAAATACTTTTCTAATGAGGTCTTAAGCAATGCTTGTTTCTCTCCCCAGTGAATTTCAGTTTTGTAGAGAGTCTTGAAAAAAATGGTACTTTAAATATGCAATGGAAGATCTCAGTTGGTTTCTTTCCTTGTAGAATTTCCTCCAATTTTAGAGTATCAGATCTTCTTTTTCACATCTTTAAAACTAAACAAAAAAGCCTCCTCAACCCCCCATCACTTGTAATAATTTCATGAGCCTGTAATATGATGCTTCCCAGCTAAACTCTAAGGTGATGTGTTTGCCCTCTGGTTGCCCTTAAGCCATTTGGAAATATTTACACATTGTTGGTGACCTGCAGTGTATGAAACGGTCAGTTTTCCACTGTTATTTATATAATGTGAGTTAATTGCTGATCCCTTGTGTTTGTGATGGATGTCTGTATGTGTCAGAGTGCACTCCTGGAAAGTTCAGGTCATGGGGTTTGTTCTGTTTAACCCTTACTAACAGGCAGTGATACTGAGTGTTTGCAGTGCAGAATTATTCTGGACTTTTTGGGCTGTGTGGATATGGGAGAACAAGGAGCTCCTTGCATGTTTCAGCATTAAATATTGACACATTGATCTGCTCTGCAGTTTTTTACCCAGGGAATTTTGCTGTCTTTCATATGCAGCTCTTGACAGGGCTGCTGCTCTCCTGTGTTTCCATCCTTGCTCCAGTGTGGTTGCAGAGTTTTACAGGAAACATCACAGTTGTTTTTGATGCCTGGAAAAATCTTGCCAATGTTTTGAAACGTTTCTCCAGAATTTGCATGTTACATCAAAGATCATTTCAGCTGTGTTTGTTCTGCAGAATAAACTACTAGTTCAGTTTTATAATTCTTCCAACTATTTAGGTTTAAATTCCTATTCTCTGCAGTTTCAAGGAATTAAATACTACAGGAGAAGAGACACTTTAATATTAAAGTAATTGCTTTTACTCACTAAAGAAGTTGAGCTTAAAGTTGCTGCAGTGATTTTAATTCCCTGTTTATTCCACTGAGCCTTGTGCTCCAGTCCTGGAGCAGAGAGCAGCCAGTGCCCTGATTTTATGTATATATCTTTTTCACAATAGGTAACTCCCTCTTTCCTATTTCTTGACAATTCTAACATGGAAGCCATTTGATTTTCCAAAGAAAATTTGTGTAGTTCTGTTGTTTTGCTGTCTTCAAGTCAGTTGGTGGAATCCAAGTGGCTGTGCCACGATATTGCCACAAGTGCATTCCCTTCCTTAGCTAAATTAACACTCAGTGTTCCTCTATAGTCCACCCTCATGCTTTATCTTCCTCTGGAATTATTCCTAATCCTCTTTGGGCCCCCTTACTTATGGAAAGAAGTAGGAACACTGTAATTTAATATGCTTTAAGATTAGCTTCCTAAAGTAGTGATTTTAACATTTCCCAGCATTTATTTGCAGAGGTGCATGAAATACGAAGTGGTTGAGTTTTATCCAAGTTGATCCATGTCTTATCACTGGAGCTACATTTAGTGAGCTGGTTAAACTTTGTGTTTGCTGATCTTTCTAAGACCCATCCTTTCCACCAGGAAGCCCCATTAAATCTTCTGTATAATGCTCTTTGTATTTGATATGGAAATGGAGCTACATTTTGTAATAAATCCCAAAGGCAGAATTTTGCAATGAATTTTGTTACATGCATAAATAAATGAAAAAAAGAATAAATCTAAACCTAATAGAAATTAATAGGAGGGACAACACAAAAAAATCATGTTTAGTTTTATGCCTGTTTCCAGTCTTTCAGCATAAACTCATTGATTTCTCTCAAATTAGTGTCTTCTGCTATAGAACCAGATGTCATCTTCACCTAATTATGTATGCAGGCTCTAAATTCTTTTGGAAACAATGTTAACTACAAGATTTAGTTCTCCAATTTTACTATATGATGTACTAAATTATGTATTCATAGAGATATTAAATTTAGATGAACATTCTCTCTGGGTTCCTTTTCCCTTGTTTACACATCCTGAATGTTGTAAGGCCTTGAAGGGTCCTAATCCAGCCTTGAGCAGGTACTAATGCCCAGAAAACAAACTGGCAGGGAAGCTTAATTTAATTTACTATGGTGAAAGTCCTGCTAGTGTAAAGATCATGCTGTGCATGACCAGTATTCCTCCTCTACTTGGATTTTTCTTTTCTGGAGAGATTATCTATCTATCTATCTATCTATCTATCTATCTATCTATCTATCTATCTATCTATCTATCTATTTATCTATCTATTTATCTATCTAATCTATCTATCTAATCTATCTATCTAATCTATCTGTCTGTCTATTCTCTATGTATTTTTCTGATGCATTTGCCCTTATTTCTGGCCACAGCTCCTGCCTGGCAGAGCTGGGCTGCTCCACACTGGACAGTCCCAGGCCTGTTCTCTGTGCTCAGTGCAAAAGCTGAATTTACTCATGGACACAACTGGGCATTTTGTGCAACTTCAGTTGAAACTGAAGTCTGTATAGCAAGTCAAAATATTTTAGGGCTCTGTTTTATGAACTTCTGCCTATGTTTGGGTGATACCTACCGAGCAAGTTCAGAATTTCTAGGAACCTTTGAAATTCCTGCCTGTATTTCGTGCAGTAGGTGCCTGCATCTTTCTGTAGTTTAATGGAGCCAGCTGTGCCCAATAACTGAAGTATATGGCTCATGTACTTTACATCTTAAATTCTTAATTGAGGTGAAAGATGACAATGAATCACAGAAAACTTCTGTAGGGATGCAATATAATTTTATTAACTATGAACCAGTATTTCTATGAAAATGTAGGGTCTGAGCCTTGTGTTTGGCAGATCGATAATCACTCACTGTGAGCACTAAAGTCAGGTCTGGGGGGAGGAAACATCCTTGGGTACTTTGTGGTTTCTTGCCCTGAGTCTGATATTTCTGCACTGACCCCTGATATATTGCTCTGCTATGAAGCTCATTTGTGTTAATGATAATTTTTAATGGTACTAATCAACCATAATCTAATATTTTTGAATGGCACATGCTACAGCAGTTTTGGCAGCATCATGTTTTCAAAATTCAGCGTGAAGAACAGGTTGCTCTGTCTTGCTACAACTTTGCCTTTTGTTTTGAACATTTATTTATAATTGTTTCTCAAAGTACATTTATTTTTAAAGCGTTCCAGAAATGTGATAATTACAGAAGCCACACTTACAGCTGCATGAGGTTTTTATAATTAATGTCTAGAAATATGCAATAAGCCCATGATAAAATACGTGAATAACTTTGTGGAGTTTGGCACAGTTTTGACCTTCTAGATACTAAAACATTATGTTTTCTATTCCTGCTTTCATAGCAAATTCTAATCATATTCTCTAATTACCTTTTTTAAACTTAAATATTGGCATTTGCTGAAAATGACAAGCTACTTTAGAAAGTAAAACAGATAAACAGTGGCATGATAACAGTGATTTTGGGCATGGACAGAAATTTTAGTGGAAGTTTCCATACATTGTAATCACTTCAGCATGGTTTCAAAAAGCTGGCAGTGTAGGAAGTGGTCTTCAGCTGTGTGTGGTTATGGAAGGAAGAAAAAGAAGAGTTGAATATTAGGAAATCTCCTCTTTTAGTACCCCATTGTTGTTTGTGTGATGCACACTTTTACAGGTATTTTGGTTGACAGTAAAGAGAATGTCTTTTTCGTAGAAAGAACAAATGGCAAAAATATTGTTGTCGGTATTTTTTTGCAGATTATTCGTTAAAAAATACATCAGACAAACAGTATTTAATTGAAATAGTGGATGCTTGACATTTAGAATTTCTGAAATGCTTATCAGTTTTTTTCTTTAGTAATTGTACCATAAGTGAGATTGAGCAGCAACATTTGCTGAAGCTGTTCCATCCACGCTGCTTTTGCCTCTCTGGACTCACCTTGGCCCTGTGGATTTGTTCCTACAGCTATTTCTGGGAGTACTCTCTGAACTGAATCAGGAAGCTGATTTGATTTAATTATTCCCTTATTTCTATTTCTTTTTTTTTCTCTTCCCAACCTGGATTAGTTCCCCAGTCACATTCACAGTGCAGCCCTGGGAACAGTTGTGAAGGGCAGAATGGGGACAAGGATGGGGAGTAGAAGGAAAGGAAAACCCCAAAGTCAGCGTTGTGCTGAGGAGAAGGTTTGTGGAGCTTCAGCCTTGTTTTAGGTACCCTGGGCTCTTTCAGTATTTGCATGTTCTGTGAGCCAGTTCACAAGGCTTGCAGTAAAACAGGAATTATCAGTGAGTAAGATTAACAGCAGCTTTTTCATACTGCCCTTCTGGTCACATGTGAGAACTGTAAGTATAGGCAATCATTTCAGAAAAGAAGAATCACTTTTTGATCTCAAGGAATGATTAAAAACTTACAACATCTAAAGCTAGTTTTTCCTCATGACTTTTTATAGAAGTTCACAGATTTCTTTTTCATTTTAAAAGGTGGCTTGAGCATTGTGAAAGCCTAACAACTATCAACCTCTGCTAAGTTAATATACATAAGTACAAAATCTTGGGTAATGATTAAATATCAGTTATCTGTAACTTAACTGAGTAATGCTTGACTTAAACTCTGTTAATGCCCCTAAAATGAAGTGTTTTCAGTACCTTAGTCTGCCTCTGCTTTCTGAACATTCAACTGCCTAAAAGTCAAATCTAATATTAATTTGAGAGGTGGAAAATCCAAAGTTTAACATTTGGCAGAATTGCCATTGTTTATGTGAGTTGTTGGAGTTTTCTATTATGGTTTTCTTGCAGTGAGATTGAATGTTTTGTGGAAAGAAATTACCAGGAAGTTGTTATTGAGCTGAGACAAAGGGGCTGTAAAGGTCATACATAAAAATATAATTATATTTCTTCAAATGAAACAAGAATATGCCCTGAGAAAGCAGAGTAGTTTGAAAGATATTTTTTTAAGGTAGGTATAGTTCATGATGACAATTTTGACTTCAACAGAAATCAAATGAATTATTTTTATTCTTAGGCCATTTCTTTCCCCTATGGCTTATTTTTTCAATACAGAATTTAGAAGGTTCAAGTCATAGATCTAAAATTGCTGTAGATCTATTACAGTTTGTTCAGCAGATTATGTTGAATTGCCCAAGAAACATGACATTAATTTGATGGATAGCTTGGAATCCTAATTTTCCCTCCCCACTCCCAAAATGCCTCCCAAAATCATCTATCAGCAGGGCATAACCTGGAATATTTTCATGTTGGAAAATCATATTAAAGAGTATTAATGATTCTGTAGCAGAATTTTGGCTTGCAGTTTTTTGACCGTGATGTTTGCACAAAGCCAAATAGAGAAGCAGCTTCAGTGTTGTGTTCTTTGTTTGCTGAATGTGGTGACCCAGCTGAGCTATCACAGGTAGTACAGACAGAGAGGGAGCAGAACTGTGGGGCTGAGCATCCCTTCTGGGTGTAAATAGTGCTCACTGCAGCTGCTTCTTTAGTTGGTAATCTGTGATTACAATTTAGGAATGGCAAATTGAACAGTGAAATCCAAACCTGGGACAGAAAAGCGACTGTTCATAGGACGTTTGGGGGTTTTGTAGACTCAGAAGGACTATTGCCCAGTTCACAGTATTATTTTAATTTGTACTTAAGACCAGCTTTGGAATTACAGAGGAGCTAAAGGCACATAAACCTTCCAAATTAGTCCCTTCTTCCCTTTTCCTTGCCCTTCAGCACTGCTCCTACTGCAGCATTGTGGCCACTTTCCAGCTTCCCTACCTGCCTGAGGAAGCAAAGTGCTGTACCAGGTTCTGGAGTGTTATCACACCCCAAATCAGAGCCCTGTGCTGGGGGTCAGGGTGGGCAAATCTGGGCTGCCACTGGGGCTGTGCCTGATCATTCTGGTGCCCTGGGGAAAGCAGCTGGACCTGACAATTCTAGGAAATTATTGCTTAATGGATGGATTTAATCAAAGTATTTGCTCAAGTGTTACTCAACTACATCTTTAAAATGGGTCTGAAAAAGCTTTCATTTAACTCCTGAGAATGCACTCTGCCTGTTATCTTTTGTGTTTTTACATAGTGGGGCAAAGTCCCTTGTCTGGTGGGGAATTTTGTGTGCAGTGATAATATCAGATACTGAAATAAAGAGGGAAGTGGATCTCCTTGAGTATGGAGAGCAAGTTCAGTTTGTATTTGTTTTTAGCAAGCAATTAATTCATTTAAATGCTTGTTCTCATGTATTTCTTCAGAGTCATTAAACGTAATTATTAGTTTTAATTGATAAATCAATGAATTGTTTTTGTAAGTTCTCATAATAAATTTATATATAATATTAATGAAACTGATTCTGGTCAGTATTTAGTATAATTGAAGTAAATATTCAACTGTTTTTGTTTATTTTTCAGAAAGGGAGAATTAGTGCCTGATCCTGCTTTGCACCTCTATGAAATAAGCTCAGAGGTGTTTTCCAACCTAATTGATTCTGTGAAATAGGTGGACAACACTAAATGAGATTGTAGGGGTTTTTAATAATTAAACTTGTGTGTGCTTCACATAACTGAAAATAGCTGCCTAATCTGCAAGTCAGTGGAAAATTCACTCTGTTGTTGCAGTGTAGTTTCAGTGCAAACTTCAGTACATCTCTAATTATGGAGTCACATAATATTTGCCATCAGATCCATTTGTCAACTCCATTTGCTGTCCCAAGTTACAGATGTCAGGAATTTGTACATGCCATCAATTCATTTGTCAGAGTTGTTGTATGTTAACATTAACATCAACTCTGCTAATGTTGACATCTAAATTGCCATATTTAGGTTTCAGAGTCAATAACAGATTTCAATTAATTCCATACTGATCTGAGATGTTGTGTCAGAGTGATACAGATCTAGGGAAGTCAGCAGTCCTTTATACTTGCCTCACTTATTGGTTTTCTTCAGAAATAAATCATAATGAAAGTGTAAAACAAAGGAATCTCAAATGTAATTTCCAGAAGTGAGAGTCTGTGTTGATGCTGGAAGGATAAGAACGAGTTCCTCAAGTTGCAGCATGAAGTGAATTCTAATTTGAAAAAGGAAAAAAAAAAAGGAAAAGTGAGCAGGAAGAAAAGAAACTATTCTACCCATAACCTTTTATTGTAAACTTACTAAATTGTTACTCATTATATAGTGAGCACACGGTTTGGGAAGATTATCTACACAAGAAAGCTAAGAGCTACAATTACATGTTTCTTATTTCTTAAATGAAGATTTAAGATTGTTAGCAGGTTGTTATTTGTATTCATATCTCAGTACAAGACACTTTTAATTAAGATTTAGGGTACTGCAAAACACCATTTTGACTCACGATGTTTTGAAAAAATACTATATTGATCAAACAGAGGAAAAGAAAACAAATTTAGTAACTTGTTTCCATAAGATTCATGATGAGCTTTATTAAAATGTAGCTCCAAATGAAGTTTTATGGTTGTGCTTTTTTTTGTTGTCATTCATGACTAAAGTTGTGCAGCTGGAAGTTCCCAAAATGGTGAAAAGCTAAGAAGTGATTTTGCAGCCTGAGATGCAGCTCAGAATTATCACATGAGTGTCATCAATAGATGCAGTATCAACAATGCATACCCAATAAATGATGTGAATTTGGCCAACCACACCATGCACAAGTCCTTCAAATGTTGAGATAATGATCACTATTTTAAAATCAGAAGCAAATGTAAAAGGTCTGCTAGAATTTAAAAAGAAAAAGTTTAGCAAGGCTAACTTGCAAATCTTTCTTCGAAGTGTAAAGAAGTTGACTTTTCAGATTGACTGTTTAAAAAGTGCAGTAGGTTTGTTGGACTCTATCTTTCTCTGGAATAATGAGGTCAGGAGTTTGCTGGAGATATGGGGGTTGTTTTTGTGTTTGTGTTCTGGGTGTAATTCTACCAAAGTTGTTATTTACATAAAATTCTCCATAATTCCTGGAAAAAAACCAGTGAAAAAAAACCACCAGCTCCAAATGGCTCTGATGCACAGAGAGGATGGAAACTCAAAGTTGTTTTAAAGATGCCAGACTATATTTACACTTACAAAGTGTCTTTGTGCAGTTATAAAGTTTGAGTTTTATTTTCTGCAGGAGCCCAGCTGCTCATTCCCTGCTCACTGAGCTCTGTGCAGGGTTCTCAGGGTGGTTGGATGCTGGTTCTGGCATCCTGTGCTGGACCATTCCTGGAGTGAAGAGAAGGGAGGAGATACAAGATGCAGGCACCACAGGATGGGTGGAGATCTCAGTGCTCCTCATTTAGAGATTTCCTGCCTTGTGCTTTTCTTCTAATGGCAAAAAAATACAAACCTAACACTTGAAGTGTGGTCTGCAAAAGATGTGATAGCACAAGAGAACAGTGCAGTCATTCAAATTCTTATTTTCTGCTTCTCAATATGTTTACTTTCCTACTATAAAAGAGGTTTATGGATCATGGGATATTCTATAGTCAAAAACTGGATGGGGAATTGTCTGGGAAAACTGTCAATAAGAGTGGTACTTGTTTTTAAAATTAATAAATAATTTATAAGTGAGTCAGGCTCTTAAGTGGGAATTAAATTCTGCATTTCTGTTGAGGCCCATCTCTGCAGCTGAGGGAGGAAACAAAAAAATAGAAAACTGCTGTTTTTATGAGCTAATATATAACTTTATTCAGTAGAAACTTCGTTAGTTTTAGTCACACCAGTTCCCTCAAAGGTGTCTACACACTACTGCAACTTCCACAAACCACTGTAAAAATATTTAGTCATGAAGCCAGTCAATGAATAATCACAATTTTTGTTTGTGCCTTGGTATAGAATTGTGCTGAATGTGTCCAGCCAGCTCCAAGAGATCATCACCTGTTACTCCCTGAGCTGTTGGTGTGTTCTGGTGGATCAGCAATCAGAAATGGCTTTTTGTGGAGCAGGGCAGCTTGTTCTACTCCAGGACACTGCTCTTACTGTTTCAGAGTAAATGTGTTGGTCTCTGGGGAAGCAAACTAATTTTTTTTCCACTTTTGTGTTCTGTTTTGCCTTCAGAAGGAGATGTTACTCCAGGAAAAAAAAAATCAGTTCAGCTTTTTTGGTTGAATTGTGTTCAAGAAAATTTTATGTCAGTTGGTTTAAATAAACAAACAAACAAACAAACCCCCAAAAATGCATTATTGCTGGATGTCTGGGATTTTGTAAGAAAGCCCATGGCTTTACAAATTTCAGACTTGGAAAAATACTCTGGCCAGCAACATGGAAAGAAAAACTGTATTCATGTGTGGATATTATGAGGGATTCTTATGTAATGAAAAGTATGTGTGGTTTTTTTATATTCAGTAGTAACTGATGAGGGTTCAGGTAGTTTTGTGGGGGAAGAAGGGGAAGGAGAACACAGAGTGAGAGGTTCTGGTCACATAAGATAGCCAAACCATAAGAAATAGAGTGAATTAGAAAGAACAATGTAATGTGAATGGAGCTATCTGTGGAAGAGAGTGAGGAGACACTGACTTTTAGCTGCTGTCAGCCAATGGGAGGAGTTAATGTGAATTTGTTATGGTTCAGGTTTAAAAAATGAGCTGATATGTCAGAAAATCCTGTTAAGCACTTGCCTTTCCAGGACAGTGAAGGAAATGCAAGGCAAAGCAGTGTTGGGGAGGAGGATCCTGTAAATACCCCATGTGCATTTCAGTTCTCCAATCCCTAAGAACACTCCAATCTTCTTAAACACATCACAGGGGCTGGTTTGAGAGATGTCCTAAGATGGGCAAATCTTAGCTGATAATTCAGATTCTTCTTGGTTCACTAGAAGAGCTACAAAGAGAAGCAGTTGCTGAAGACAAGAACTTTGAGTGGGGCAGCCTGGAGTTCTCTTGAAAATAGAATGTGGGCAGAGATGCCAGTTCTTGTGGTGGGCACTCCCAGTTCTCATGGTGGGCACAGAAAGGCACAGGCTGGCACAATTCCAGAGGCAGTGAGGAAAACAAGTCCTGTTCCAGATACAGTTTCTATCCCTTTGGTTATAGAAGCCCAGAATTCCAGCTGTCCACCTGGAGTGCTGAAAGAAATGTGAGGAAAGACATTATCTCAGTAGTCCAGACATTTTACAAGTTCAGTGTTTTGATAGTCCATGATTGGAAGAAGAGGTAAGTATCAACTGGTAAAGGAAACAATGGGTGAAGAGAAGTAAAAATTGCCTTACATGCCTTAATATGCGTTTCTAGTTGTGTTGGAAGCAAGTTGGGCTGTATCTAATTAGAAGTTAACATAGCACTGATTTTGTAAGGCAAGCATGTGCACGCAATGAGCTGATGTCTCAGGAAGGAAATGACAAGTGCACAAGAGCATAAATCAACCTTTAGCTGAAATCCCTTGGTTTTCAGCAGTGCATGAAGACTCTATAAAAAATTTAACCCTGAAGTAGTTCTTAGTTTTTGGATTTTTAAGAGGGTGTTTGTAGCTGTGGAAGTCATGAATTGGCTGAAAAGTGATTCAAGATCTTTCAGTTTGTAAAAGGTGGGAACTCGCTGTCATTAAATGCAGCTGATCTGCTTAATGTAGAGGATTTGTACTTAAATGGAGTGAAGTGAGCAGCAGCCCTGCACTGATTCAGTGAGGAGAGGAGACCTGGTGTGTTAGTAGCAGAAAAAAGTATCAGTAAAAATTACCTAAGTCTTTATTAAATTCCAAGTTTGGAATTGTACTCTCAGTGAATATTTTAATGTATGTCTTATCAATCACTTCTGCACTAAGTCTATATTTTTTGAACTCTGAGGGTGTACATTGAGTTGACTTTTTGAACCTAATGAATTTTAAACAAACAGAGCTAGCAGGGAATAGCTGGAGTAATATTTACTTTTTTGTTTGATGAATTACCAGGATGGGGGTGCTAAAGGGTATCACAGTGCCAGTGGTTTCACTACCTTTGTGTTCCTTCTCTGTTTTTATTTGGAACTCATTAGTTCCTGTTAAAGCAGTAATTAGGTCTTGGATGCAGCTGAAATTCTTAACTCTTGGTGAACCCCTCCTGTGGTTTTCCTGCCTCTTTATTTCAGTCTATTTTAGTTTTATTACATGTCTCAACAACCTGGTGTTTATCTTGTGCTTGCTTAGGCTTCGAACTCTGTTTAAAACTATGGGTGTGTTTGATTCAAGAGTCGAGTTTATCTTTCACACTCCTTATTGTGTGAAAAGAGGACGTGGGCGGCTGGAGTACCTTTACAATTTGTGCTGTTGCAGGATCTTTCCTCCTTCTTTTCACATGAAGTACTTCAGGCCATTTGTGTAGCAATGGAAAAGGTGAGTCTCTGAAGAGCTTGTCAGGTTTTCTTTTTCCAGGTACTCTTGTTACTCATTGTTTTATAATCCTTATTGGTGAGAATAGAACAAGGACATTTGATATAATTACTGGTTTGCTTTGTGCTTTTCCACTCTTTTTCATATTCATTAACAAGCTATTCTAGTAAATCACTAAGATCCTAAAGCTCTGAAGTTCTTTAACACCTTTTCCCCATTTATTTTCTTTTTTCTGCCAATGCCAAGGTAGCAAATCCATTGTCTGGTGTCACCAGGTAGAATCTGTTTATTCTCAAAAATAAGAAAAAGCTGCAGTTCTGTCTGACTGTCTTTGCAATGCAGCTTCATCTCAATTTCTTCAACCTGGAACTAGCAGCAGATTCTCCATGCAAATGATGTCTGGCACAGATTTAGGGATGTGGCTGCCAAGATTACTGATGAAGTAGATGGAGAGCTCTTTTTTCCACCATTACACAATGAGCTGTACCTTGGTGTTGGTAGTAATCCTGCTCATATTTCTACGGACAAGGGTTAAGTTGTGAGCAAAACTATTGTTATCCAGTTTAAGCAAGTTGAAAAAACTGTTTAAAAAAAGAAAAAATCAGCCTGTGGAAAAACCTCAGGAAAACTCTTAATTTGAGAATCTTGATTGCTTTATTTTATAGCAAAAATTGGTTGGTTGATTTGGAGGTTTGTTCGTTTTTTCCTACAGTAAACCTTTTACAGATTTTTTTTTTTAAGTAATTTTCCTTTTCTTTGAGAAAGAAAAGTGGATTGGACCCCAAGGAGCTACACATTGGATATAATAAAGAATACCTAATATAAATGGTAAAGCCAGTTTAAATGCTTTTCACATTGTTACTGGGCCATAAAAAACTATAATCAGAACAAGCACGTTGTAAAAGCAAACTTGTGTTCAAAAGAATTCCTTTCTCTCAGTTCAGTAATTGTATTACTTAGCAATTATACGGAAATCCCTTTTTGTTTAAAATGGTTGAGAAGCTTGAGCTAATCCTTCAATGGTCTGTGGAAATAAATGGAGGCATGAAAAAATAAAGAGATTCATCCAAAACTGGAGCTTATTGACAGTCAGAACTGAGTCAGAATTTTGAGTCTTAATCTCAGATCCTGTTTACCATTCTTCTGTGTTTTTAGCATTAATATTAGATACATAATATTTGGTGTGTGGATTAATAGAGAAGGGTATGAAAGCTTTTGATTTGGGCAGATTACACACTGGCAAGTCTTGCTCTTGGGCAGGAAGCTGTGGAAGAACCGCTGGGGTTTGTGTTGCACAGGGGTTTTGTGTGAGCTGTTGGTGGAGTGGGTGATTGCAGATTGGAAAGGCATTGCCAGTGATGATTAAAATGGCATCTGATATTCTTTATGATTCACTTCAGAGGGTACCATTATGACTAAGAAAGATTTAAAGATGAGGGCATTTTGTGAACGGTATGACTCTGGCACATTCTCCAAGTCAGTAAATCCCCAGTGTTCTTCAGCATTTATAAATAATTTAGATTTGTACTGGATGTCATTGCACATAGGTGTGGGCACCTTGCTGCAGTGCCACCAGCCTTGGTTCTCCCAAACTGATCATCTGAAATATTGCTCAGCTGAACATACTTTGCTGTGAACAGAAACCACATAATTTAGATAAAAATTTATGCCACCAGATGACTGAACTTTTTTCTACCATAAAGTTATCAGGAATTTAATGATAGCTGACTTATCATGAGATAAATTAAGATGATAGTCTAATAAGTGCAGATTAACAGGCATGCTACATAAATATCTAGAAAATCTCCTATCTCTATTGTCATAAATTAGTCTCAGAAATGCCCCATGCACTTCTTGTATTTACAATGAGAGATCTTAAAGTGATTCTGCCTTCTCCCTTTAAGTGGTGAGGGGTGTTGTATCTCAGTCATGGCAGTTAACCTTGTGTATTTGTTTCTGCTCATCTTTAACTTTCCACTGAGTTTCATTACAGTGGCCTGATGAGAATAAATAGCAAGAACACAAAACACTTCACTTCGCATTAAAATAAAGGAAGCTTGAAATAGCAATGGGAGAACTGTGGCTGGGGTGCTCTGGAGCTGTGAGGGGAGAAAAGATGTGATGTGCAAATGACTGGGGTAAATAATCACCTGCATCCTGGCAGCTTTCACACAGGTTGTGTGGAGCAGCTCAGGAAGGTCATAGTGAAGTGTAAAGCACTGGTTTTGACATCTCTTGCTCTGTGCCTGACAGCTGGCTCAGTTGTCCCCAAAATGCTGTAATTTGTGGGTGAGACCACTCAGTGGTCAGGCCCTGAGTGTTTCCCACACCAGCCTTTCCTTTGCTGTGCTCCCCAGAGCCCAGGGAAGCCAAGCACTTACATTTAACATGGGATGACATTTAGCAAAACAGGTTTAGAACTGACGGTTACAGTTGTCCTTGTGGAAGGAGACTGATGTATTTTTCATGGTCTTTAATAATCTCATGAAAAAATTAAATTACCTCTTAAGCTCTGGGCTGTCATATGGATCAGGCACTCCCCTTTCCCAGGCAAATGAAGCAGCTCTCTGTAGCCTCTCCTGGAAGTTCAGTGCTTGGAATGCTGTAGATCTGCACCACACTGAGTGGAAAAACATCACTCCTGAGGAAACTGGCAGTGCTGATGCAGGAACTTTGATCCTTTCTCTCTCTAAGCGCTACAAGATGTTCTGCTAAAGCATGTGCTTCTTATTTTGTAAAGGCAGGTGTTCTGCATTCCACTGCACTCCAGTGTTCTGCACATCCTCCACAGATAATGCTGCCATTTCTTAACATAAAAATAATATCGGAGAACTTTTAAAAAATTTTTATTCCACGTCTCTTCTTTCTATTTTATGGCAAGAGATTATTTTCAAGACCTCTTTCATATTGTGGTCTCTTCATATCCTTTTTCCTCCTGGAAAAGAGGAGACCTCAGGAAATTGTTATTTGAGAGCAGGCTTGGCAGTGGAGATGGCTGAAGTTAGATACAACAAGTTCTGCAGGTGCCTTGGCTGTGTTATAACTCACTGTCACTCCACAATGCTTGTTGGAAGGTTTTTGTGCTTAAAAGAGGAAAAATAATAATAAGAATAAAAGAGGAAGTTGTGTCTAGTCCATGCCTTCCAGGCACTCAGCAGTGCTGGTGGAGTTGCGTTTTCTGATGGGGTTTTGTTTTCTTTTGTAGAAACTCCCACCTTCTCCCTTGGTTTGCTCCTGCCACAAATGCTGCTGGCAGCTGACAATCTTTGGTTCATTTTAAATTCTAGGCAATGTTCTTTAACACTTCAAATTTAAAGGATGGTGTGTAATTTTCCTTTTATTTATGGAAATTGGTTTGCAACTGGTTGCTTTTAAGTAGCAATGAATTCCAGTGACCGAGGGAGGTCTGACTTAGGCATTTGTAATTTTTATTTTTCTCATTCTTATCAGGAGACTTCTCTTACTAGTGCTTTCAGAGATCTCACACTGAGATCAGGCATTTTAGATTCCCAGTAGGAAAAGAAATATCTTGATAGATAAAAAATAATGGATTTTTCCCTATGCTTTTTTTCCCCCAAGGGAGAGTAAGAGGAAAACTTCAACAGCACCAAGAGAGTACCTGCATAATGCTAACGATGCAAAATCCTGTCTCTTTGTGGCTTTTTCTGTCAGTTTAAATTATATTTATGTGCAATCTCAGTATTGAAAGTACATATGTAAAAACAAAAGTGGTTTAGCTGGCAAGGGATTTCAGCTCCTGCTTTGCAAGCAAATGAAGGGGAAGTTCAATTATAAACTTTCCGTTTAATAAGCCACTGATGTGGTATTAGTTTTCTCATTTGTGTTGGACATAGATGAAAATACTATTATTACTGGCAAAAAATACTTTTATCCTTTGTAGAACTTGCATTTATTAAATAAAGCCCACAATCACAATGTTTTTGATGTTATTAATGCAGAAAGAAGAGCAGTTCTAAATAGAGGCTTCCTCGACTTTATTTTGTAATTTTGTTACAGTTAATGTAACTACTTTTATTTTACATCAACTACTTGTGTTTCAAGATTATTCAGTTCGATAGTGGTAAGACCAGATAGTCTCTGTGAGTGTTTGAAGTAGTAATTACAATTTTTGTGCCTCAGGGGGTTGGCATCCTTGAACCTGAGATGGTTTATATCAGTGTACTTTTACTTCCATGTTAAGAAATTCATCAAGTATTTTGGATTTGTTTTTAAGGCAAAATTTCTTACTTATTTAGTAAAAACCCTAGTGACAGAAGTACACTATGGATATTGTTTTGCTTTTGGTTTTGTATAATGATTGCAAGTTTTACATCTTGTTTTATGGAATAGTGTGATTTGATTCAGAAGTGATTTGTTTTACTGGTTTTTTTAATGCAGAATTATCTGTAGTCTGTTCTGCTGACCTTTCACAGTTGTTTCCATAGGAGGTTCAAAAGATAAATCTTGTCCTACACATTGTGACAGCCACTTTGCAATGCAATGATCCAAAAATATAAAAGTCTTCTTTGCAAGTGTTTTAGAGGACATGAAATAAAGAACATTAATAGGGACTTTCAATCAAATTGATAATTTCATAACATTAATTTGTACAGCAAGGGCCTGAATGTGCCATCTGAGCTGGACTGTGGTGGTGGCTGGTGGAGCCTGTGTGGCACTGGGTGAGGGAAGGTGTGGTGGCCTTGACTTGTTTGGTGGCAGAACTTCTTTAAAATGTTCCATCCAAGTGCTGAATCATTTTCATTTAATGCAGCTGGGATATTTCACAGTTCCATGTAAAATCACAGTTTAGCAGTGAGGATATATTATTTTGTGGCATTTTACTGTGGACAAAGGAATGTGATGAGCTGCCTTCCTTCTGCTGTGGTCTAGGATTGCAAATGATTCCAAATTTCAGCACGAATCCACACACCAGCTTCTTATTTTTAACTTTGAATTTCTGAGTCTTGTTTATGACACTGATATTCAAAGACTGTTTTGATGTTTGAAGATGTAACTTCTGTATATAATGAAATAAAAATTGGCTTCCAAAGTTTCTGTCAGGGAAGAAGCTGAATAGAAATTACCTATTTATATTTAATCATAATAATCGAAAAGAAAACCTGAATAATACTGCTTGAAATTACTGTAGTGGAATGTGTGTAGTGTTCTGAATACAGACAGGGATATGAGGAGCACTGAGAATATGTTAATTACTCAGTGCTTTCTTTGCAATCAACTTTTGAGGGGAAAAAAATCATTGTATGAAAAAAAAAATGTGGGTACTGCCATTAATCTGTTTTTTTGGGGAGAGGGAGGGGGCCTGAAGACAGAAATGGGCTTCTGTGTGTTAAAGGGAATTTTTTAAGCTTGTTCATAAGTTTGTATTTCTTGTTCCCATCATTCAAGGCCTCTCAGTTTGAATGCATGGGGTCACTCACCATGGTCATCAGATGGAATTGCTCTGTGTCCCTTGTCAGAGATTCTAATGTGCACCCTGTATTCTGTTCATCCACTGGAAATGCATGCAAGTGGTAGAAAAGCTTTTTCTGAGGGAGAAAGTTACTGCCTGCTGAGGAGGAGCAGGGGCAAAGTTGAAAATTTTAAAATCAAATCTATTTTTGTTGCTGTCAGTGCAGTTAATCCCTCCATGAACTCCCCATTGTAAAAGAGATTTCTCTCAGTGATCATTCTTTGTTTCTGTTTGAGATGTGGTACAGCTAATTGAGATGGAAATCACAGAGCTACAATGTTGCTGAAATTTGCTTGCAAATTACTATAATTAATACAAAATTTCCTGGAATGCTCTTCCTAGAAAAAAACTGTTTGTAATCCTGATAGTCAAAACTAACCCAGTTGTGATAGGATGCAGCAGAACAATTTACTGTTAATAATACATTATTAACCACAAGATGTGGGAAGTTAGGCTCTATTTCCATCTACTTCTACCTGCAGCATTTTGGTTTTTTTCCCTGTCACAGAATCCTTTAATTTTCCAATCTAGGAATGCCATGCTCACTAAAAATTCATTAACCCTCACAAAGATTAGGCTATAAGGTAAATTATTAGCAATAGCCCAAGTTTTGAACCAGATCTATAATTTCATAAAGAAAAATCATATGCTACATATTCCTGAATTTATTATTAATAATATTCCACTTTTGCAGCAGCAGCTTTAGTCTAATAATAATATGTAATAATCTAGTATTATTAATAAAATATTGCATGTTCAAAAATACATATTCTGACATTACACCCATAAACCTGTGGGCAGATTATTATAACAAGTTTGGGATTTTTAATACAATTCCTTTGGATATTTAATAACCAATTTTGAATGGGAAAACTTAATAATTATCAGGTACACAGAAAAACACAAGTGAGTGCAAAACTCCACCTTTTTGGAACAGATTTATTGCAAAGCAGCACATCTTTTGAATCCTGCTGTAGGATTAATTGGAAAAGCTGGGGAGCTGTATGGGAATGTAGAAGTCAAAATCGACCTAATAATTCATGATGTGTCAATAAAATCTGACTTGGGGAAGTAAATGAGAACCAGTACAGCTCCTGAGATGGGCTGACTTGTGTTACATGTTAGAGAACAGAAATAGAAGGAAGCAGAATAGAATAAAAGGAAATGTATGTTGTTTGTTTGTTTGCTTGTTTTCTTACTCTTGCTAATAGAGCAAAACAGCTTCAACCTAGTTTTTGGAGATTATTTTTGTGGTTATAAGGTTAGAAAGATTTATTTTGAAATGAAAGCTTTAGAATCAGTAGAAAATATTGCATCTTTCAAAGTACAATTTTGGGGTTGAGTCATGCATTTGGAGCATAAAAATGCTTGCTAGAAGGTGTAATTCTGCCTGAGTTTTAAACCGACTTTAATTCTGCTTGACTTTATCACTGCCATTCATATTTGGAATTGATGTACATTTCTGCCATGTCAAAAATAGATGAGAGTAGTTTTGCAGTTTTTCTGGGAAGAGCTGATCTGTTTTTCTGAAAATAATGCTGATTGTTGTTAATCAACTTGTCAGAAGTGAATAGTTTTCTTCTTTATCAAAGTGAAGAAAATTGGGACACTAAATAACAGCCTGTGTGGAACTAGGACACTCTGGAGACACTGCTCCAGACACTGTAGAGGATTTTTTTGACAGATAAGCTGTGTGCTTAAAGAGATAAATGTTAATCTAATACATTGGAAAACAGACAGATTACAGGGCACTGCCATGCATTCAAATAACAAGGCTAAGTTGTGTGCCCCAGCTGAGTCTGTGGCAGAAAACTCCCCAAACTTACTCTGAAGACCATGGCAGCAGCTGGTGAACTTTGTCTGGGGGACTCTTGATACGTGACTCAATATTGGCAAACAGCAGCTCAGCTAACATTTTTAATATAGAAAATATTTTTTTTTTTAATTGGAGTGTTGGGAGTGTCTTCGCTGGTTTTGGCATCCTGGGGCACCTGGTACTGGACTTGCAGCGACTTCCATTCTGTGAGAATGCTTCTGTGTCTGTCTGATAGAACAGATCTAGACACTGTCCTGAGAATATGTATTAAATGCTAAAAATTCCTCTCTTGAAAGCTTAGAAGAGAGCTGGAAATGCTCTGCCTTAAGGCTTCTCCTTGAAGATGAGCTGAGTCTCTGTATCTTTTGGGTTTGTTTTTAATTGCTGATCCAGGAGGATATTCTACAGTGCTTTTTAAAAAATAAAACATAATGAGTTTTTTTTAGATGAGATCTTGGTTGTTCTCACTTCTTAGAGTAGTAGTTCTCTTATCTTTTCCTGGAATAATTTATGTACATGTGGATACACAAAAAACAGCAGTAATTTTTTTTTTGTATAAAATACAGGGCTAGTCTAACAGATATAACAGGAGTAGCACTTTTAGAATTTTGGCTCTGCAGCATCTTAGAAGCAAACATTATAGAGATAAATTATAATGTTCATATAAATACAAACCTGTCTAAATTTAACACTGAAATAAAGGTACAGTTGCCTGAGTAAGTGACTGGATTTTTAAACATTCTGCACAGTGAGAACTCACCTTGACTGAAGTGCTGAACTGAAATCACAGACAGCACCACTTCTGCATTTCCTCATCTTACTTCACTTCCTCTACACTTCAAGATGATCACTCTCAGATAATCAAAATACATGAGCATTTGGAGGACTGGAGGTATATCTTGATGTCATTTCTTGAACCTGGGCACAGATGTTTGAAAATCCTGGTCAGGTTCCTGCCAACAGTGAAATAAGATAAGTACAGGTTACAAATTCTGCTTTGTTTCTGGTTATTGGGCATTTAACACTGGGGTGTTGCATAGCAGCATTTTCTGGACTTTGCTGGGTGATTTTAGAAAGCACTAATTCAACTTCAAAAGGCTTGTTAAATGCAAGATTCCCAGTAATTTTAAAAAGTAATGTAATATATTAGAACTTATAAAGACCTTGGAAAGGTAAAAGCTTCTTTGAGGAGCTGCTTTTGATTCTGTTGGTGGCTTGAAAATGGTGTTCAGGCTTCCTCTTGAAGGGCTCTCATTAGCATTTATGAAATAAAACAGCAGTGGATACTGTTGTGCCAATTTTCTACAGAATATTTGGTGAGCATTTCTAATTTGTAGATTCATGGTTTCCTATTTCTACCTTTAAATGCTTATTTGCAGAGAATATTGAATAGAACCATTAGAGCTGAGGGATTTTCTTGTAGCACAGTTAAAGATCTTTATGTAGCCATCACCAGCATTTCATCTCGGTACATAAATCAGGGAAATAGTCAATATACTGAACAAATTGAAAAGATGTGAGAAAGTTCATATGCCATTCCAATTTGATCTTTAACAAATGATGTCTATTATAAGAAAACCCACACTGATATTACTTCATGCAACTACCTTGGAAAAATAGTGTTGACTTAGAAATATTAGTTTCTGTCACAAATGTTATTTATTTTTCCTGCAGGTAGAATTCAGGGTGCCAACAATGTTCTGGTGAAAGTTAAAATCACTCCTATGGTGACAGCAAGTGACAGATTTCATAATGCTGCCTTTTTTAAAGATTTAAAGTTTCAATTTTAGCAATGTATAGAATAGACTTTTGAGGGGTGACAGAACTCCACTTCTTGGCTTGATGTAATTTTCAGGAGAGTGTTTGGCTCCAGTGGTTTCTAGGATGCTGCTGGATTTTTCTCTGTTACAGCAGGGTACAAATGCTCTCATGCCTTTGCTTCTGCAGCATTACATTCCCCTGTTGGAGGAGTAAAGTGATTTAAGGGGGAGAGGGGACAAAAAAAAGGATGTATATATATTTTTGGAGCAAATGTGTCAGTATTTGATGTTTTCACAAGGTATGGTACATTAATTATATTGTATAAAGAGTATAAATATTTAATATGGACATTAATTCTTGAGTGAAAAAACTTGATCTATTTTATTGCCTAAATAAATTCGTGGTAACTGACCTTGTCTGAACTCTGACTAGCATCTGAGAAGTGATTTTTTGGACCTGCACATCCATCCCAGACTGGAAAAAACTCATCTTAGAATACATTATTTTAGGCTCATTTTCAATTTTGAATAAGAATTAATATACTGAGTATATAGTCAGTGTACTAGATAAATATAAAATATTCTTTCTTATCCTGAATACTCTTTTCTAGACATTCAGATTTAGTATTTTCATGGCCTGCTGACCCTCCTTGCTCAGAAATGTTCTCAGACTATTTTTCATTAAGTGGCTGCAGATTTATTTCAATTGATTGAAAGTCATCTCTAATTACAGGTAATCATAAAGCAAATGATGATAAGAAAAAGGTATCATTTAGCTGAACTATCAGTCATTCCTTTTTAGTGCATTCTAATTAAATTACCAACTGTTCTTTCAGAAAAAGTCCTTTGTAATAGGCATAAATATCGATTACATTGCATGTTTGTTGGCCTGTTTTTGTCTCTGCATTTCTCTTGTTTTTATATACCTAGACCTCTATACTGAGTGCTGTATTATTTAAAAGCAATGTAGTGTGGGCTACTGGGAAATTAAAAACCACTAAATATTTAATATGTTAATTGTACTGTTTAATCTCCAAAGAATTTGGAAATGTCTCTCTAGTTTGAGGCTGATTATTTACTGCATGCAAGTAAAAAGCTTGGAACACATAATTATGCTCTGTCATGGTGAAGAAAATTACTAGTATTTTAGGAGGTTTTACTCTTTTTGGTAGCATTAATAGTATCAGTTATTAAAACAAATAAAAGGAACCTTCCCCAGGAATTGACACCAGCTTAACCTCCCTCCTCAAAAACACTCAAACAGTAAAACAACAAAAAAGCCAAAGCAGATAGAAAAACCTTGCTAAATTTGTTCAAATGTCCATGTTAATGTTCAGCTGCTGCAAGAAATCATGGGTGGTAATTGATTGTACTGTATGGCCCAAAGAACTTCATGGTAAATATTTTATTGAATAAAGCTTTGTATTACAAAGGGACTATTCGAGTTGTAATTATCAAGCTAAAATCAATATCACTTTCCCAGCCTGGTGCTTTAAATGTAGGGGTATTCTTAAATACAAAAGTATAATCAATAAACAAGCGGACATTTTCCATTTTCTGTAATTAACTCTATCCAGTAGTTTTTCAAGGGACCTTTTTTCCATGGTATTAATGAGAGCTCTTCCCCTCAAAGTTACTAAATGGAGCTAAAAAGCCTGGACAAAATGATGTTTGGGTTTAGAACACATTTAGTCTTCCACAATTCTACTCTCACTTCCTTGGGTGGCAAATCCATCTGTCCTTGCTGGAATGGAGCTGTTGGATTTTCTTTTCAAAAAGATGAATATCAAAAGAGTTTTTGGACAGGAATTGGGGAACCTTCTGCTGCACTTGGAGAGAAAGCCCTGTTTATTAATGACCCCACTGAAGACCTAGTTTAGGAACCTTTGTGGCTGCTGAAAGCACAAGATGTCTGTGTTTTGTACAGGTTGGATCACACCCCATGCTTTGATTTCCCTGGTGCTCTGCAAGTGGCTGTCCAAAGGGTTGAGGCACAGCCTGATTCCTGATAGTCACCAACATCTCCTCACTCTAAAGTCATTGTGGCAGCAGGTGGGACTTTGTCAGGAATTGTGCAAGAGTTGCTGCCAGCCCTTCTGGCAAAATCTAAGCTCCTTGTTTAAGGCAGGAGCTGCAGCATCCCATCTGAACAGCAAACTCCCTCCTTCCATTCCGCACTGTCTCCAATTTCCCAGGGCCTTGCTGGCCCTCCAGCTGCTCAGATCAGACTTTTCCATGTCCCTCCTGCATGAGGAATGGGAACATGGACCATGGAGCTCCAGAGGTGTCCCTGGTGCTGACTGGAACCAGTGCTCACATCCCTCACCTTCTGGCCATGCTCTAGGCTGTCTCACCTTTCCTTTGGAATTTCTCTCCCAGACAGCAGAGAGGGCTCCAGCTGTGTGCCAGGATGAGGCAGCTTCCCTTCCCACCAGCATAATCAAGGTTTAAACTCTCTCTGTTGTAATAGCCTCATGTTCTTGATGAATTGGCACAGCAGGATGGCTTTTCTGCCTTGATAAAGGGTGCAGCTGTTATCATTATTGGTGTGATTGTTTAAGAACCAAATTAAAAACTTGACATCATTTTAGATGCTAAGCAAAGGATTCCTCAGTGCTGGAGATACTTAATTTAAAAACAATAGTTGTAAATATTCTGCTACAAGGCTGAGAGTAATATTTGCTTTCAACTTTGGATCAGTGAATGTTGCTATCATTCAGATTATTTTGTTTTAATCAGCATTTGTTTTAGGGTGAACAAGTGTGAAATTGTTATTTTGAAAGATGAAAAGTTCTATGGCACATTTATATTCAACAAGAATTCCATTTCTTGTGAAATAAGTTAAACATAATCCATATATTGTCTTTGAATCTGGAAGGAAATTTTTATTTGTCAGAATAAGCTCACTTTACTTCCAGGAACAGCAAAATGAATAGCTAAAATGGGGAAAAATCTCTATAAAGTAGTCTATTTATTAACAGTTTTTAAAGACAAAGCCATTAGAACTCTGGAGGGTTTTTTAAGAGTTAGTATGAATGCAGTCCTCTGAATAGAGGAGTCCCCATAAAACCTGGGTGACCTCTCTGCTGGTTCTTGTGTTCCTGTTTGCATAGAGAAGAATTCCTGCCCTCAAGGCATTCAAGATACTTCTCAAGATCCACGTTCCCACTGCTGTCCCTCCTGGCATGTGAAATTATAAATAAAGTGCTCTGGTTGTTGTTTTTAAGAGAACTGGGCTGTGTTTGTGGATAACATAGAGGCTCTGGGTGTGTGGGGCCAGGAGGGGTGAGAGCACAGCTGATGCCCATGGATTTGTGTCTCTGAACCCTTTTGGTTGTGGCCTCGGTGGCCTCACAGCAAAGCAGCTCCACAACAAGGCCACTTGGACTATGTGCAAGGAAATCCTGAAGGAATTGTGGAAACTGGGTGCTTCCCAGCATTTCCTTTGCTTTTCAAAAGGCACTGATTTAGTCAGTGAACATGATTCCTGCTAAGGACTGCATTTGAGTTATTTTATTGCTGAGTTAGTTGAATAAATCTTAATACAATTTACCTCTGTCCCTTAATGAAGTTTTAAACATCCTTATGAGTCGTTCCGTTACCTGTACAGCCGTCTTCTAAGGATGTACTTAATTGAATTTATGTCAGATGGGATTTAAAACTTTCATAATATATGCAGAGTAAGTGTAATAGGTTTTGCTTTGGAATATGATAACCGAGGGACATTTTAATTCCTCAAGATAACCCAGCGTATATAATATTTCTGTCTCAAACTGATGATAGAATCTTCAGCTTCTCTCTCTTCCCCAACCAAGGAAAAAAGATGAAAAGAGCAGAAAATAAGTATTTTACAGTGGCTACTCCATTTACATATATTTCCTGCATATAGGAGCATAAAGTTCAGAAATGTCTAGGCAGGCAGGATGCTTGCAGAAATAAATACAGTAAATGCTTTTTAATGGCTCAACATAAATATGATGTACCTGACTCAGTACTGAAGAGTCCACAATTCTTTTGCATGAATTTTAAATCTGTGGCTACTCTGGGGATGAGAGAGATTTCTATTGGTGTTCTTTGGAATAGAGAAGTAAGGTACTTTTTGTAGACTGCATTGCTACAAAGAGTAGGACAAGACTGAAAAAGAAAAAATTCCTGAGGTTTTTAGAGCATTTTTAGACTTGGATTTTTTTACTAAAATCATAAAAGGTTTTACTTGAAACTAAGAATTTTTCATTGCAGATTCAAGTCCCCATTGCATTTGCTGATGACAAGTGGAATTCACAGCAAACACTGACCTTGTATAGACAAGGCAGATGGAAAGAGGATTTTAAACAGATCTATTCCCATCTTAGGTATTATCTATTAATAACTCATGCCCCATCCTTTTGGGTAGTGGGATAGAGTTAATTTTCTTTGTGGTGGTCCAGATGGTGCTGTGTTTTGAATTTGTGGCTGAAATGGTGCTGATAACCCACCAATGTTTTGGCTGTTGCTGAGCAGTGCCTGCCCAGTGCTGGGGGTTTCCCTTCCCCTGCAGCCTGGGGATGCAGCTCCGAACTGGCCAGAGGGACAGTCCATGCCATAAAACACTCAGCAACAACCCCCCCTCACACCCCAAACCCTAGGAACAGGGTGGGGGGCTGCCTTCCATGGGTGCTGTTGCTTAGAGACTGGGGGCACCACTCCACCTGTGGGAGGTGGTGAGTGGTTGGCTTTGCATCACTTGTTTGTTCCTTCTCCCCACTCCCCTCACTCCTCTCACTGATCAAACCATCTTTCTCTGATTAAACCATCTTTATCCCCACCTAGGACTTTTCTCACTTCATTCTCTGCCTCATCCTGCCGTGGAGGGAGGGAACAAGTGGCCATGTGGGTGGTTAGCTGCTGTAGGGTGTAATTCCATAAGTTACAGGAAGAACAGAGAGGAGAAAAAACTGCTCTTTAATTTTTGAGTACCAGAATGATCACATTTAATACCTGTAGTCCAGTATCTGGTTCACTGAAATTGCTCCACTGGAGATGCTCACATCCTAGGCCTGGCAGGATATGGTTTTGCTCAAATCAGAAATGTTGTCTCAGCCTTTTTGTTGTAAGTTCCAAGTTCCTGCACTTATTTTAGGAAGTAGGTGTAACCATCATTCCAGTTTGCAAGGACAGTGGAAAAGCTGACCCTGGCTATGTGTCTGAGATATTATTGGTCTTATTGATGCTGCAAAAAAAATCTGTGTAAGGCCTTTTTTCTCAGGAGACTTTTGCATTAAGACACTTGCGTTATTCCTCCAATGGTAAAATGCCCAGTGTGGTGGTGGGTGTTTGTATTCTGCTGTTGATCAGTGCTTTCTGTTGTTTCCCTTTGTTAATAAGTAGGTAAATATCTCCAAATCAAAAGCTTGCTGCTGAGCTTATTGATCTTTGGGAAGCCTTTGATTCCTGACAAAGGAATCTTTGTAGCTACAATGTTTGAAGGAAAAATTCAAGGGAATTTGAAATGTGTGTGTCTCATCATGCAGCTCACACATGGTAGTATAGTGTACCATTAAGAATTAATTTTAGCTTTTTTTACCATGATGGTTATTGAATAAATAAGGATTTTTTTTTTGTTTCTGATCAATTATAAAAGCCTCCAATTAATATACAATATTGAAAATAGCAGAAATTCTAGGTTTGAGTATTTTATGCACTATATATAGTGTTTCTCATTGATTGTTACTGACTTTCAGAATCTTGGTCTTGCATGCTGATTACTTAAGCTTCTCGTAAGAATGTGTAGTTAAACTTGATTCTTCTTTTGATCATAGGGCAATATAAAATAGGAATATAGGCTGGAGGAGATTATACTTTATATATTGGTATAAGCCTATCATTACTACAGCTGATTTAGCTATGACTGAAGAGAATATTTGCTATATTAAAAAGAACAAAAGGCATCCTCATCTTTTATGAAGGTGTGTGCATTGTAGGAGTACAGAATTTATCAAGTAGACTCAGGCATTGTTTAATATCTTTATGAATGATGAGGAAGACGTGATGACACGAGACAGCTGTGACTTGCACAGTTGCAGGATCTGGGTGGTGCTGAAGTGAAAAACATCTGGTTCTGGCACTGGGATGTTTCCACAGGTTTTGTTTTTTATAGATTTTGAAGTCAACAAATGTTACCTTTAAGTGAGCAGGAGGGATCCAAGTTGGTACAAATGAATTATTTTACAATTTCATAGAGTTGTTCTGACCACGATCCAGGGGTTGAATAAGTTTTACTTATCTCTATTGTGTCATGCATGTTGATGTGACAAGATGACATCATGGCTGAACTCTTAAAATATTATGGTGATTTGAATAAACATGAAAGGAGGTATCTGGAAAGTCAAACTACTGTCAAATTGCTTAAAGTGTATGTAACGAACTTATCAGTGTTGCTTTGAGTTTTCAGAAACTCAGGTTATCATATCTGACATTGCTGGAGCAACTTTAAAACACAACATTATGGAAAAAAATTCAGAGTTTCCTTCTTTTGTATCCTGTCTAAAATCACAGCAGAGAATTTTCCCAGGGGAGAGTGGTAAATTCCACTCCCGTGCTTTTTAATGCTTCCTTTCTTTGGTTTACACTGTGTATTCCTGATTTATTTATTCGTGCATATCTGAGGAGTGCTGTGAGCTGACAACTGACTCAGCAGGGAGAGGATCACAATAATCAGAGTAATTTAGCAAAATACATTTTTTTGTTTGTTTTTTCACATAAATAAAACAGGTTAATCTACGGGAAAAATATATGATTCATCAGCTTGGAGTTCACTCACTAGCAGCCTGTCACCTATTCTCTCAAGTGTATTCTTCTGTGCTTCTTCAAAGGATTTCTTAGATCTCTTTCTTTTTCACTTTTATTCAGTTGACAGTGGCCCCAGCACCTACCACAAGGGCTGAGGACCAGAAATAATGTCAAGGTCAGGTGCTGGGAGACGGGAACTCAAATCCCTGCATTGTGAGAAGGAAGATGAACAGTGGGATTGTGTTATCAGAAGGAGACCATGAATTTGTGTGTTCCAATAACAAAAACACGAGTTTGTGTGAAAGCTCATGGTGTCCCCTTTCCCTGCTCCAAGCTGGGGACACAATGCTCTCCTGACAGAAGTCTGTGACATCCTTCCCTTCAAGAGCCAGTTCAGTTCTAGAATCCAGGAGGAACATACGAAAAACAAAACTTCTCTCCTGTGCTCTTCCATGCTGTCTTGGTTGTTGTTTACTTGTTTTGGGAGTTCTCTGAACAATCACCTGTCCTGCAGAAACCATTCAATAATTGCATCCAGTTTCCCCATCTGTAATTTTTGTTCGCCCTGTGCATCTTCATGCTAATTCTCTGATCTTGCTCCCTCACACTTGATCTCTCTCTCTCTTTTGCAAGTTGAATTCTTAGCTGAAATGGGAGACAATGTGGTAAATGCTGTCAGTTCTGGGAGAGCAGGAGCTGAGGGACTGAGGCTGGTTCACTCCAGGCTGCAGAGAAGTTTTGTGGGTTATTACCTGGACTGGGGAGCACAGGTGCCCCAGGGCTGAGCTGGGGAAAGGAGCTGTGACTTGGATCAAGGGTGGGGTCTGCAAACACAGAGAATCCAGCAGCTGCAGAGAGGTACATGGAGACATTTGATTATTTTGACCTAGAGAACTCCAGAACCAGAGAAAAGGGAGAAGCTCAAAGATTCTGCTCAGACTTCAAATTTTAGGACGGTCCAAGACGACTTTCTTGTCTTTCACACGTCTGGAGCTCACAGCATCCAGGCTGTCACATAACCAGTGCTCAACACCCTGGGGCAGGTACAGCTCAGGATCAGCTTTTGGAAGGTAAAATAAATATCAGCCATATCCTCCCTGAAGTTGAAAACACTCATTAAGCATCTGTTCTAATTTCTCTTTTACTTTGCTGGCATATGAACGAGGTTGCAAACTGTCTTGTAGAGATGGAGGTAATGTGTAATATTGGAAAGTGAACAACAAAGTCAACAATGCATATGGCAGAGGTTCCTCAAAATACTGGTTAGTCTGGATAAGAACCTTCCCAGTGGGGAGGCCCTGCTGTTTTCCCTCTGCTGCACTGCATAGCCAGAGTGAATTCTGTGAGATATGTCCAAAGATAATGAATATTATCTTGTTTTCCATCTTGAATATAAGGAATATTTTAGAAGAGAAGCACTGAATGGTAGAAATATGACAAAATTCCCTTTCAGAGCTGCCTGAATTGTACCCAGATTTTTCAGTCTTCCTGGCAGTTTAAGAGTTTGTGCTTTGTGGATCATACTTGAGACTGTGCTATTCCAGTAATGAGGTTAATCTCACCATTAAAATTAACTGTGAAGCACCATGTTTACTTTGGGATTTATTTCGAAATGTAGGAGTGTGTCTGTGACATAAAAGATGTGTTATAAATAGTTGTGCAATTAATTCTGATTCATCCTTTTTTTCTTTAATTTCCCTAGTAATACTTGCAAGTAGGAGTTTTATTTAAATATTTTCTTTCTTGTGTCTTCCCCACGTTGTGTCAGCCTTGGTTTGTCTGGAGTCACTAACACAACAGAGTAAAATGCAGTGTAACACTCAAAAACCCACTCACATCATGTCTTTATATGAATCTCCAGGCAAGCAAAAGAGAATTGCGTTTCAGGTCCTAAAACCAATACTCTGAAGTGGTTTTACATACTCTGACCAGATAAATACACAGAAAATGATATTTAAAGCATCTCCAGTAAGCCCAGGGAGATTCAGAGCCCAGTGCTATGAAGCATTACCCTTCTGCTCTGGCAGTGAGCTGTGGATGCAGTGAGGGGATGAGCCAGCATGTGGTACCTGCCTTCAGGGCTGTGTCCCTGGAAATTCTCATTTAATGGAATGGCCAGGAAGGAGACCTGGCCCTCTGGTTAAGCTCCCAGACATAAATCTGGCTGAATTCTGCTGACAGTAAAGTAGGCTTGTGAGCTCTTTCCATGGCTGAGGTTCACTGGGAGCATTCTTAATGCTTTGTTCGTTTCTAAGCTCGTGTGGGCAGTGGAATAAAGGGAGGGACCACGCTCTTAGAGTTCTTGAGGTAAGCCTGGGAAGTTTTAGCTAAGACTGTTGTAATAGGGTGGGTTTTTTAAACTTTAGGATTGATGTAGAGAACTGCAACCTCATCAAGTACATTTTGGCCTATATAGAAAATAGTCTGAACTCCCAGTTACTCTTAGTAAGCACTTTGCTTTGTCGTCGTTTGGAAGCCGTGGTGCAGAGTTTCAAGGAGATCTGTCAGGGATCCTGTGGAGCTGTCTTCTCCCATTTATCAGTTTAAATGGTGCTAGAAAAAGTACTCCTGCTCATCATCCTGGTATTACTTCAGTGTTTCAAAAGTAATTCTGATGTTTCAATGAAAAAGTTGCTGCAGGACCTTTCACCATATCTGCAAACAAAAAGGCTGGTAGAGGGGAGGAAGCTGGAAGTGCTCATCTGAGTAGTGCTGATACGACAGCAGGGCTTGTTGTGCTGATATTGGAGTTTTAAGGTCAGCTTTCATCACCTCAGTGCTTTAGAATAAAGTACAGGCATGTATGTGGTGTGAGCTCACTCTGAAGGAAAGAATTATGTAACGAAAAATGCAAATGTTTTAGTTAAGGAATAAACACATACAACACACCCAGAGCAGGGAATGTGATGAAGCTGCTCAAGGATCTCTCAATGTCATTTGTTTCCTTGGCCTGGTGTCCCCCACGCCTGGTTGTACTGCACCAGTTCTGCTGCTCCGTCTGGAAATGATGATTTTGTAGGAAGAGATTTTGGCAGCCATCCATGTTCGGTTCAGCCTCATGGCACATGCAGAATTGATTCAGAATCGCTGTGTGTGACCAGGCCCTCGGTGCAATACAATTGCTGCCGGCCTGGTGAGTTGGAGATGCACAGAAAATGATGACACAAGTGTTGCATAAATTCTCCCCCAGAAATCCAGAGGGAAAATGAAGGTAAACAGCACATGGGAGCCTCCTGAGGACAAATGGCAGTGCTGAGTTATGAGATAATGTGGGGATGGGGGATAAGATCTGTTCAGATGGTAAGAGTTGATATGTGATTAGAATTAGTCAGTTAGATTCTCATTATGCTACAAAAAGACAGTTGTAATTGATTCTTATGAAGCACTGTATATTTTTTTTGTTAATTGTTTATATTAAATTCATAGTGAGGTTAATCATCTGCTCAGTTGATTTTTTAATATCCTGAGGGATTTTTTGCTGTTCTTTAAATATTTGCTTAAGCAGTAGTGCTAGAAATAAGAAAGAAAAGACATTTTATCTTGAGCAGAAAGAGCACAGTGATTTGAATTTCGCATGTTTCTTGTTCTTTCGCAGCAGTTGCTGCTTTCATTAACACAGTTCTTTATTTTAGAGAAATTGATGCCAAATACAGCAAAATTCCACAGTTGGCGCTTAACTGCAGGGTAGTGGAGTTAAACAAACAGAAAAAAAAGCCCCAACCAAAAAAACCTTTAAGTTAACAGTCAAGATTTCTTATTCCATCTCCACTGACCTTTTTGAAGGTTTTTATCCTCTGTTCTGCTGGCTGATTACTTAGGGATTCACTGAGCAGTTTCCTTGAAGGCCATTCTTTCTGCTGGCCATTGGCATGAAAATGCAGCTGTCTGAGTGAGACCTCTTTGATCTTCAGAGAGCTTTGTAAAGATAGATTAAAAGCAAAGCTATCAGGCACTTTTTCCCAATGCAAATACTGCCTGTGTTTTCAAGTCAGATAGTTTTTTGGGGGGGGGGTTGGCTGGTTTGTTTTTAGGGAATTGAGATTTGGAGTTGTGATCACAGTGTTGTTTTTTTCCTTTAAACAAAAACTGAAAATACATGAATGTGTGTTGTACCCTTTGGAAAGAAAAATAAACAAAAAACCAACCCAGCTCTCTGTGGAACATTTTATGTTCATTAAAATCCAGTGGGAGGATGAATCTAGTACCCTCTGGTCAAAATTATGTTTAAAGATACTTACAAAGGGCTTGAATTGTAATTGAAACAGAATATGTTTCTAAGCACTTTTTACTTTATATTGAGGTGCTGATGTTCAGATAAATCAAAATTTGCTCTTACAAGTTGAAAAGTCTGCTATGCTTACAAAGTAAGTATATTATAATTCAAAACATTTAAATGCTACATTAATTTGCAGCACACAAATTTACATTTACATTATCTTTTTCTTCCTTTGAGACCACATATTTGTATTGGAATTTTCAATAATTTGTGTCCTTGTTTCCCCTGAAATCAGTCACAATGAGATCAACATATCTGTGGCTGTTCTGTGTCAGAGACATAAATGGAACCAGCTGCTCCTTGAGTGGAAAGAGAGGTACAAGAGCTTTGAGGTTTACCTGGAGGGACAGATTAGGTCTAGACAATGTTAGCATGGGTGCTTCCAGACCACAGCATTTGACCCAGCTGTTTTCTCAGTCCTTATGTATCAATTGTAATTTCCTCATTTTCCAACAGAAATCCTTGTTCAACTTAGCTTAGGATGTTTTGGTTGGTGGCAAAAAATGCAGACAAACAGTCTCACCCTCTAAAGGCTGGGGTCTGGCAAGATTTTGGTGCCATCCTGGTGACTGGGAATTTACCACTGCTGGCATCTCTGCTAAACGTGGTGCAGTGGAACAGGGACAGTCCTGGGAGGGCTAAAGAAGCAAATAAATGCCACTCAAAGATATTAAGTTTTGTCTTCCTGCTTCTAAACCAAAGCTGTGGGGTTTAAAAATATTCTCTCAATTTGTTTTTTTGACAAAACCAATGCAATTTAATCAGTGAAATCCATCAGCTCATTAATTAATCCCTCTAAATCATGAGTAAGTCACAACACTGATTTAGGTACTAACTTCAGGGGCGCAATGTTACATTTCCATTTTTTGGAACAGCTCCTGAGACTTTGAGAAGGAAATATTTTTAATATAATGATTGTATTTTGCTTTCATTTCTCTGATACTGTTCTAATAAAATTGCAAGTTAGGGAAACCTGATGATCCTTATTCACAAAAAGGTTTTATTACTTCTAGTGTATTACAGGGTTTATTGTCCTCAGTGTTGCTAATTAGTTAACAGAACTATTTTGATTTTTATGTGTGCGTGCTTACTAATTATTTTATCATGAGAAAAAAGATTGGGGTCCAAGTGCCCTGTTAATTCATTTCAGCCTGAAAAGTTTTTGTATAATTAGTTTGGCGAGAGGAATGAGTGAAATTAGCTACTAATGAGAAGATAAGTGTAGTAATCTTCTTGTGATATAAAACTGTGATTGTCAGTAGTTAGTAATAGGAACCAGGAGTGTATTTCGTGGGACCTTACTTGGTCCTGTGAAATCATTAACATCATCTGATATGCTAAATTGCCTTATTTCACACCTGCATTTCCATCACTGCCTGCTAACCCTCCAGCCACAGATACTGATATGTTTTTTGCTAATTAGAGAGTCATTAATGAAGTAAAGAATATGAGCAATCAATTATGGCTTGTTTTAGTAATCCAAACAAAAACTTAATTGCATAAATTTGTCATGTACTTTCAAGTTTTGACAGTATATTTGTGAAACATGGCAAGAATGTCAACACTTTGTAAGTAGCAGGTGTGACCTAGACAAGTTTTTCTCATGTTCAGTAGCAAATTGCTTGACTTGTGATACGCAGTGATGGATTAATGGCTTATTAAAATCCACTTCTTTCTGTAAACAAGAACTTCACATTTCCTATTCTGGTTCATTATAATTGCAGCATTTTATGGTGAGGTTTATGATAAATAACTTATGTCTCTCTCCTATTTTTTTTTATCTTATGGATTTGCATCTTGAACCAGTACTTTGTGAACAAAGTTAAGTATTTCCTCACCACTCACTTCAAACTCAAATGTGTTTTTTTGTGTAAAAACTGCATTTCTTCTGTTTCCTTCCTCCATTTCTGCCTAGGTCTCTATGGTAAAATAGTACTTCATGTGTATTACCTCTTATTTACATTTCTTTTAAAAAGTAACAATCTCATGCCAAAGCAATAAGGCTCAAAGTGAAATAACCTTGCTGATGAATAAACATGATGTGGGAGAAGGTCGTTGTGAAGATATTGCTGGATATTAAGTTGGGTGAATTTGTAATTGAACTTTTTCAATTTATCTTGGAGGTAAAAATGAGTAACTTTTGTATCATTGCAAATAAGTGATTTGAATTTGCCAAGAATGCTAAGAAAATTGTAACTTTTTCCATTTCTCAGAACTCTGTGGATATTGAGGTATGCAGTCTCAAATGTATGTCAATATTTTCCTCTAATAAGTTCTTTCTGCCATAATTTGGATGCTTAAAAGGATTGCACTAAGGGTGTAGTAAATAAATACCAAAATTATTTTGAGGTCACGACACACTGGTATTGCTGCTAACATCTGGAAGGGATTTGTACAGCATGAAAACACTGCTCTGTGGTGGATTTATTAACATTACTTTTGTTGCTAACTGATTAAGACACAGGGGAGGACAATGTTCTTATCATTGCACACTCATTTTTCAGAGCAGGATTTCACACTAAATAGCTCAGGTGAGAACGAGACAGCTTGTTCTGAAGCAAATGCCCAGAGCTGTCATAGGATGTCGATGGTGTCTTTGAGAAAATGTCTTGTGCATCAGTCCTTCCCTTCAAAAAACCTCTTCCCAAATAGTTCTGTGTCTGCTGGGGATCAGCACCTGAACCCCTGACAGCAGCTGCTTGGTTTGGGGCTTATATTGGTCAAAGAACAGTGGATCTGCTTTCTGTGCCAAAAAAAATGTCACTTCTACATTGTCTCAGGTTTGAAGAAACAAATTTTGCAAATTATTATTTAAATATCTGACAGTATTTTTTAAGAATTTCATGGTTTGAGGATTTTGATTTTCTAAAAAATCATATATTTTTAAAAATATATAGGGAAGCTCTAGAAAAGCAACTTTATTTTAAATTATGCCATATCATTTATTTATATGAGAAGTATAAGGTGATGAAGACAGTGAAGGGGCCTTAAACCATGAATGCTTAAAATTAGACACTGCTCTGTCTTTTAGCCAGAGATGCACAACAGAAATTTTAGCAAATTGAAAAAGTCATAAAATATTTTCTTACATGAATATTCTAAGTAGGAAGCTTAAAAACGTTCTTCCCTTAAAGCCAATTATATCCATTGGCTATGAAGCAAAAACAGTTAAAGACCTAATTGCTGGGTGGTTTCCTGTAAATGCCTTTATTTATTTATTTATATATATTGAAGCACTAATCAAGAGTGATACACTATGCATTTCCATCTTGCCTGTGTTTTTTTCCTCTAATATTTGGATTTAGGCTCCAATTAGCTGTGAAATGTGCCTTCAGTGAAATTACCACAAACGTAATTTGGGTTTGTCTTCAACTGCTTAATCCTGGAGCTGCTGGGCTGCCTCAGTGAGGCTCAGCAACTGAGCTGCTGAACGTCTCTTGAAGGGGCTGGGAATAACTGGCATTAATATTCCTGTTCATCAAATGGTAATTAGATGAAAGATAAATGATTTTGAGTCTTTCCCCCTGTTATCTTTCAGAGGACAGCTGTCTGTCTTGCTGAGGTGTTTGAAGATTATCACATCCCAATGTGAAAAATAGGTGTTGTATCTCCAGTTTTATGGCCTGTTTGTTTGCTTAGTTGGGCCTAAAGATTATTATAGGTTGTTTTCCTTGCCTCTTACAACTCTTTTTGGGTTGTAATTTTTTTGTTCTAAAACATGAACAAAATTGATGGGTGTATATCTCCAGAGAAAATAAAAGTCTCTGTGCCATTGAGGGTGCCTGTTGTATTTTTCAGACTCCACACCCCAAGTTCAGGCTGATATCCCTTTCCCCTAGAAAGTAAGACGCCCAGAAAAGCTGCTGCTTTTAAAAACCTATCCTATAAAATAAAAACCATAGGGATTGGAAGGTCTTCCAATGCTGCCAGACCCAAACCTTTAACTGCCAGCTGGTCAGGAAAATCTCACACAGTTCTTCTGTGCAGATTGAGCCAGAGCAAGGCAGTATTTAAAGCAAGGCTGTGCAGTAGATCTTTCAATAATGCCCTGTGGAAGCTGCAGAGCTGATTGATGAATAAATACAGCAAGGTGAGTGTCAAAGACACTCTGTGTGTGCAGCTCACCAAATGCAAACGGGAGGATGGGGATATGGCTGTGGCTAAGGCTGGTTCCAAGGAGAAAGCTGTGGAGGAAGCCACGTTGTGACAGTTCTGTGTTCCCCTTGGGATGCCTTTTGCAGCTGCAGTGTGTCTGGAGCTCTGGCCTTTGTGGTTTCTGGAAGCCTAACCTTAGGCTACAAACAGGATCTGACCAGCATCACAACCTCTGAATACTTCATGAGCCTGGTTTTAAACTTCAGACAGCAGCAGTTTAGCCATAAACAGCTTTAGCAGTCCAATATTCTGCAAAAGGTACCCCCAGAGCATTTAATCCAGCTCTTTCAGGTTTTCCAAATGACAGCAGCCTTGTGCTCCTGTGGATGTGCTGGTTTTGGTACCTGGGCACAAGGCTGAAGCTGTGGTCACAGTCAGCATTGTAGCACCAATATATCCTGTCCTAACAGTGTCCTTGGCATTCCAATTCCAGCTTGGAAATCCCCTCTTGCACTGGACAGACAGAGTGTGGAGAAGTCCCTTCAGCACAGGGTCCTGCCCAGCTGTGACCTGCTTCCTTCAGTGCTTCAGCTTCTCTGACTGGCATTGAGCTGCTTGCTCTGTCCCATAATCTCCCTGAAATTTCAAGATCCCATCAGTCTTTTAATGTGATTTAAGCCACTCATTTATCAAGCAGTGTTTCAGGATTATACCTGCTGAATGTGAGAGAATAGGGTTATTGACTCTAGAAAATACTTTATTCTTTTTCATTTCTGTCTTCCCTGCACATCTTCTGCGTCCCTAACCTCTCTATTTAGTAAAGTTAAACTATCTTTTATGTATGAACCTCATCTCTCCACCTGTGAATGAGTACTCAAACAGCTTTCTTTGTTCAAGTATCACAGAAAATATTTTTTTTTCTTATAGTCCAGCTTCACTTCTTTTCCTGTAGAGAGAACTATATTAGGAAAGCATCTCAAGAGAAGAATAGCATTTTCTCTTTGAAAAGCTCTTTGTGGTTAATACCTACTGAGGAGCTAAAATACATTTAAGATTTTTTTTTCCAAGAATAAACTGAAGTAAAAATAAAACTTATTTCTGCTTTTTAGTTAGATTCTGTATCTTAATACTGACAGGGTGTTTAGTACTTAATGTCCTCTGACCACTCTGGGGCCCTAGACTGCTAAAATTCTTGCTTGGGGGAAAGAAATCATTCTATTCTGTTCTATTCTATTCTATTCTATTCTATTCTATTCTATTCTATTCTATTCTATTCTATTCTATTCCATTCCATTCCATTCCATTCCATTCCATTCCATTCCATTCCATTCCGTGCTATGCTGTGCTATTCTTTAACATGCAGAAATGGGAGATTAAAGAAAACCTGTTTTGTTCAGGGTAAATAGGACTAATCAGTGGTAACAACATGCAACTGGAAAAAAATTTTATCTTTTATCTTCTTTTGTGTTGCATTGATGACTAATGGAAGCATGAAGTGAAGTAATAAATTTATATGTATGCTTACTAACTTAGGAGATCTTTTATTTCTGAAGTATTAGGAGAGAGGGTTAAATTGAAACTTTAACAAAAGCAACCAAAGTCAGTGGCTGTAGTTGTGTGAACCAGAAGCTTCATTTGATAACAAAGATCAGCATGAAATGTGTTTTTCATGTTTTCAGATCTTAACCACACTTAGTGCTGCATGCAAGTGACAAGCAAGTCCCTGGTGCTGTCTGCAGGAGGCCTCTGCTGCAGGGAGCCCCCAGCACATCATCCACTTTGTTTAGACTTCAGTTTACATTTCAAAGCTCTGAAATCAAAGGCAAACCTTTCTACTGAATTTAGCAACACGTTGTACATTCTGATGTGCTTTCCATTAATTCCTCCAAGTGGCTTTTGTGCTGCTGGTGCTGACAGTGCTTCCCTGTGCTGTCCAATCGGGGCTTGAGGGGGATTTTGGGGAGGCCTCCTGTGTTCTGTGTCCTCAGCACTTGTGAATCATCTTCTGTCCCTCTACCCTGCTCCTGTGAGAAGTCCTCAGGCTCATCTCTCAGTTCATTGGATGCACAGATGCTCTTCAGAAAGCTGTAAATTGAGAGGGATGGATCAGTGGGAAGTATTTTTGTTCATTTTAAAATGGTTATTTTAAACTTCTGCACAGACATGTTAATGCAGTATTAATAAAATGGCACTGACACATCATTGTCTTTGAAGACATCCTGTTGACTGCCAGAGAGCCCAAACATTTTCTGGTTTTCTTGGATGAATTTTCTTCATTACTTCAGATATTTTTACCTGCGTGAAGACAGTGAAATGAAAAACATCACCCATATAGTTCAGTAGTGGGTTATTTTGCAGAAAAATGAGCAACTTTTGGAAGTTTAGCCAAAGTGTTGCTATAATTCTCTCAGACTAGTCAGAAAAGATACATCAGTCTCTTACCATTTTAGTAAGTGAAATGTAGAGGAAATGTTCTAACTAATAAATGGATATTCACTCATCCAAGGAATCAAAAATTGTCTTTTTGGTATTCTGCTGCTGGGAGCTCAAAGCTGGACCCTCAGTATGCATCTTCCTGGAGAACTTGCTCTTTTTTGTTATCAAGAAAGGAACGAGCTGAGCAGAGAGTAAAATGTAAATGATAATTTAGTTTCAGATTAGGACATACAATGAACACCTTTCTGAGCTCACATGCTCCTCTAAGGCTCTCTAGTTTGAATGTCTTAAAGCATAACAGTCATGTTTTATTACTGGTTATGAATCTAAAAGGTTTGCAGTGTCTGTAAATTTGAGGTGTTTTGTATTGCAGACACATTGGCTATTGAAGGTACTCTGCTGTTAAACCCATAAAGTTCAATAAATACACGGCAACTGGGAACACACATAAAACTTTCTCTATTAGCTGGAAATACTAATGAGGTTTTTTAACAGTGTTTTTACACCCATGTGCTTATGAAGTGTAGCTCAAATTTCCTCCATATGTGGAGAGAACATTTATTAATGGCAGAGGACAAATGATCCTAATTTTTTGTCTTCATAGTTTCTTTTGTTCTTTTCAACAATGAAGTAAAGAACATGAAGGGAAAACAATTTGAGTCATTTACTGTATGTAAATTATGGACTAAGTGTCCCATTCAAACAATCTTTGAATATTTTAAACTGTTTCTGTGGTTAATTATTTATTAGTACTCCAGCTGTTAGCACAGAGCTACTAATTCTAAAATATCTTAGGGGAAAAAAACACAGATTCATCAGTTTCTTTTCAGTTGAGTCATGTAGGTTCTGTTACTACTAATGATTGTATTAGGAAAGCAAAGTAAGGCTCTAAGGCTATTAAAAAAAAGGCAAAAAAAAAAAAAAAAGAAAAAACATGGGTTTTTACCTGTTATGATTTAATACTTATAACAAAAACTAATATTTAAACACCAAAGAAAACATCTGGGTATTTTATCTTCTTTGAAGACAGTTTGGTTTAGTTACTTGGTTTTAAACCTGTTCAAGTTTGTATTAATTCTTTTCCCCACAATGATGCCACGTACCACTGTCTATACAGTAGCAGGAAGGATAAAAGCAATGTACCTCGGTAATCACTGCTATTCTGGAGTGAGATTTTGGAGCAGCAGGAGAGCTGGTTTTACAAGTGGCTGTACAATACCAGTTATGATATAGCAGGAACTTGCAATTTCTGTCCCCTTCAAAGAGATGACATTTAATTATGGTAATAGCTTTACTGGTAGCTGATACACAGTATGGTGTGCATTAAAATTATACTGTCTGTGAGAAATCACATCCAAATATTGTTTGAAAATAGGAGGCAAGAAAATACCTCCCCATGGGGGGAAATTGTTGGCAAATTCTTCTGACTAACGGCGTAATGCAGCAGTTTTATTTCTCACACCTCTCGGTGAAGGTGGCACAAGATAATGTGACAAATGCTGTCAGATGTGGGAACCTCCTGAAATTCCTCCAGTGCACATCCCAGTCCTGGTGCTCTCTCCTCAGAGAGCGGGGAGGGCGGGGAGCGTTTCCCCACTGACAGATGCAGTGACCTTATCACGCTGACAGCTCCATCCAGCGTGACAGCCCGGCCATCTGCCTCCTATTGATCATCATTGGTTTGGAGAAAGTGATCCTCCAGAGCTTGGTGCCATGGAACCCCAAGCTAAATAAGTGTTTGATGTGGAGGCCTTAACCTTTAGGGTGTTTTTCTTCTCATTTCAATCTGATTTGTAAAATGCAGTCTGAAAACGTGGCTTCTGGTGGTAAAATGCTATTGTCCTTCCAAAACACAGCCTTGAATATCTGAGGCAACTCAAACAAATCCCACAAAGATAAAAAGAGAGCTGGAGTTCACCATGGTTGAGATAGCAAATAACTGCTCATTGGTCCTGAAGAGCTACAGGATCTTTTCAACAATTTTCCATAAAAGATAAATATTTTATCCAGTTCCCCAACTTTCCCTATTTTCACATAAATATTATATGTATGTAGATATTTCTGTCTACAATCTCCCAATTTCTTTCAATGTTTCAATAGCTGTAACCAAGAGGCAAAAATTGGTTGAATACTCCTAAGTATTTTTCAAACCAGAAGTAAACAGACATTTTTTTAGATGTAATGTTCTTCGTGATGACACCCTGACACCGGTTGCCCAGAGAAGCTGTGGCTGCCCCATCCCTGGAAGTGTCCAGGCAACCTGGGATAGTGGAAGGTGTCCCTGCCATGGCAGGGGTTTGGAACTGGATGAGCCTTAAGGTCCCTTCCAACCCAGGCTGTGATATTCTATGATTTCTGTCTGAAACCTTTTAAAGCAGAATAATTTAATGCTGTGTGTCATTTGTTTTAATAGCGTTTTATGTGTGGCCCCAATGGAAAGATAACAACACATAAAATCCTACATCATGTAGATTTATGTATACAATGAGTTATTTGTTTTAAAGGGGTCATTAGTCAGCTGTGCAGAGGGAGCAGTTCAGGTTGGGTGGGTGGATCAAGAATGAATGCAAAAGAAATCAAACAAGCATTGGTGGCCCCTCAATTCAAGAAGAATCCAGAGAGTGTGGAAGGGAAGGGATTTGGGGACAATCACAGTTACACATCCCAAATGGAGACACTCTGAATGTTTAGCTGTCTGGGCTGAGTGACTAGGGCATGCATTGTGAATTTTAAATGAGAGTAATTAAGCAAGTATTAATTGTAGGTTATTGGGCTGTGGATGCATCAGGAGGAAGGTGACAATCACAAGGCACACTCTGTTCTGGAGATGATGAATCTGGGGGTAGCAGTGCAGGTGAGACTTGTGTCCTGAGCTCCAGATAAACCCTCAAGTGTGAGTAGCCACACTGAGTACTAATTCACTAATTACCCCTTGAGTTCTTTAATCTATTTCCAGGGCTTGATTTTTCAGTCTCATTCAAAAATTGACAATACAATCCTTTCACTGCTGCTTCCTTGGGAAAGAGAGTGACCTGGGAGACTTCTGCAAGCCTTGTTTATCTTTACCAGTGTTGAAAAGGGAATGGAGAGTCCTAAAGGACAGCATTTCGAGGCTGTCTCGAGGCTTCTCAGGAGTGTAAGCAAAATATGTTCATGCAAAAACATAAGTCCTCTGCAAGATCAGGTGTGAGGCAGGTGATTTCAGAGGGGGTTTTAGACTGGGTGTGAGGAGTCAGGTGGGATATTAAGATGCTGTCAAAAGAAAGAAGCAGCATGGGACATGAAGTGTCAGGGTCAGTGAAAATTAAAACAGTGGGAACGGAATATTCTGCAGATGCTTCCTAGTGTTCAGGAAAATATTTACTGCTGCCTCTCACACAGGCCAGTGCTCTGGGTATTACGTGCTCTAAACATTTTCCTTTGCCCCAAGCAGTCACCTGCTTTGCCTAGGCCAAAAGTCACCTCTCATCATAATCCTGTTGTGCTCTATTATAGTTCTGCCAAAAAGTTTATCTGTGCATGGATGTCTGAAAGTTTTAAAAGGAGGTACCTGACAGCAGGGATGGCACCAAAGGGGATGGGAGGGAAAGAAACGCAGAATAAATGTTGTAAGTAAAATATTAGTAAAAGTAACTGCAAGTCAGAATGAACAAGTGTTAGTTTCTGAGATGGCTTGGATGGCTAGAAGAAGATTTATGTACCTTCGTTGAGAAAGGTTTTAAAAGACAAGGTATTATTTATAGTTGGAAAGACACAGAATCAAAGATGATACAGGAGTAGTCAGATACCAGACTCCTTTGAAAATCTTCCAATTGTTTCGATATATTTTCTTTTTAAAATGAAGAAATAAGACCTGAGCTGTGGCTGAAGAGAAATGAGGGGACAGAAAGATGTCCACTTTGTAAAGAGGGTTTTACATACCTCTGTGTGGAAATTACTGACATTACTCATTTGTCTAAATTGAGTTAATGAGCATGTAGGAAAGCACTTGGATTGTCCTCAGTGGCTGGTAATTGCCTGTACTCAAGGTTCTCTAGTTCTGCAAAGCCTGGAACGAATACCCCCATGCTGTGACACTTTGTTTTGATTGTGCTAATCATTAAATTGCCCATTGAAAAAAGAGTAGGAAAATAACATTTGGTTTTAAATTCTTTTGCAGAAAAGTATTCCTAGTCACAGTGACTGGGTAACTTAAACTGATACAGAATTCACTTAGTTTTTATTAAAATGAAATATTTCAATTTGCCTGAGAGGAAGAGGGTGGAGATATCTCCAGCCTGGTTTAAAATGTGTCGTGCAGGTTTTTATTGTACAGATGCTATAGAATGAAAAGTTCAAGGAAAGATGCATCTTTGTGAAAGAGGCCAAAGAGTCACCAAAAAGAAGGGCAGAAGTTTTACTCTTCTTTGAAGCAAGATGCCACTTATTTATAATGTGGATAAAGGCATGAAAGTGTCTTGAAAATCTAACAGAATCAGAGTCTGGAAAATAGAGCTCTGAGAAGATGGTATTTTTCAATTACTGCTGCTCCAACTTCTGCTTGGCTTGCAAATCAAATGGTCTTGTATTGATTGGCATTACTTCCTGAAGTAGTTTGTCTTAGGTGCTTAAGGTACCATCAAATTTTGATCAATATAATAATATCGATCCAAACACGCTTTGTTTGTTTGAAAATTAATATTGCAGTTTGCTCTGGCTTATCTGTAAAGACCTGAGAGAAGCTACAGTAATTTGTGTCACTCAATCATTGTGATGGTCAGCAATAACCCCAAATCCCACTGCAGTTTGTGGGATTCTCCAGAACAGCTCCATCCCAGCCATTTACGGCAATTCCCTTCAATTGCTGGATTCTGGCTGGATTTCAGAGAGAAGATGACTCTGTGAAAGTTTTACAGGCTTCATGTGCAAGGTGGGTCTTGTCATCCTGCTGCTCTTATTTCTCTGGAATGCCTTTGGGGGATCGTTTTGAAGTAGACAATAAACAGTGAAGAGAGCCCATTCCTCTCAGCATTCCCACTCTTCTGTTCAGCTTCCCAGGATTTTACATTTTGCACCCCCCATTTTCTCCCAGATCCAATATTCCTTCTTATCTTAAAAATTATTGGCCTTTAGTTCCCAGCCTGAAAACAATGAAGTACTTTAAAACATGCAAGATTGAGGATTATTAGCTAAAAAAACTAATGTTTTTTTATGATCACATCCTTCTAAAATGGCTTTCAGTAGCTTCAGCTGCGTGCAGTTCTAAACGCTGCACATTTGGGGTTTGGAAAGGCACTTACTGGAGTTTAAAGTTTATTTTTAGAGATAAATAAATGTTGATAGCATTTTCTGAAGATTGCATGGACTCACTAAATATGCATTTGCTTTGGTAATGGTAGGCAAGTGTTTTCGGAAGCCGTGGATGTGTTTGACTTCCTTCAGAAACATTGAAGTAACCATTTATTGTGACCTTAAGTATGTTTAAAATAAGTTCTTTAGCCACAAGAATTATACAAATTGTTTGGGCTTGTTGCTGGGACTTTCTGTTGCTATTTTTTCAGTTGCTTATTATTTTGTGAGCTGAGTTTTATGACATTTTTGAAAAATTAATAATATGAAGTCTCCTCAAAACTAGGAAGTTTTTTAAGACTCTCAGGTTTTTTTGAGTATATATTCTGACCAGGTATTTAAAGTTTTAGGCATTTTGGTTTTTGGTGTGAAGTTTTTTGTTGTTGTTGTTCTTTTTAATATAAACTTCTACATATGGAGTAGACTGCATAAAAACACATTGTTTAAAAATCTCTGCACATAGGCTGTGCTTGTTTCCCTATAATTCCAATATTGATAGCCATGGTTAGTGCATTTTTTTGGATATTGATGGCATTGGTTTATCTACAGTCTTGGATTTCTGGTAATTAAAATTAGAGAGCATTGTTGGGAAGTTTACTGCAATCATGTCCTCACTCACAAATGATGAATGCATATAAACTAAAATATTTAAATGCTACGTAATTGCTGGGTTCTTGACTCAACTCTTTAGTTGGCTCTGGGGAGAGGGAGTGAAAAAGGAAAAATGTTCATTAGGGCTTAGGGATTCAGGCTGCTGTATTAGGAGGAATTGGATTATTCGGTTTACAGTGTTCTTAACAGATTCAATTTCAGGCAGAGATAATTGAAGTGTCGTCAGAGCTGTGTGCATCACTAAAACATACAGGGAGAGCTGCTCCCCTGGGCTCCCTAAAACAATATAGAACAATTGCAGGAGCTTTGCAGGGATTTAACTGCCCTCGTGCTGAGCCTGCTGGAAAGTATATTACAGCAAACTTCCATGGGTACAGTTTCCAGAAAATGCATATTTAGATTGTTTTAGTTCATTGTTGAAGGAAGCTGTTTGACAAGTTATTATTTTTATTAAATCTAATGCCCAAAATTGCGAATTTGTAGCAAAATTTCATCTGTGTTTCTGATGAATGTATTTCTAAACTTCTCCATATTTCTTTCTCAATGTTCCCTAAAAAGGCAGTTTTGAATTTTAAGGGAATTTTTTTAACTCAGTGAGTGACACCAGTGGTAAAAATGCAGTTTCAGTATTGTTTAATGCTAGATCAAAATGTGTGGTTTTGAAGGGATCTGTTCCAGAGTCCTTTGATCTGCCATGTTTGCACAGGGGTTTGTGCCCTATTTGAGCTGAGTTCCTGCCCCAGTCTCTGCAGTGAATCCATCACTGCCCTGTGTCTGTATTTGGGGAGTGTCCTTGTCAGCCAGGCTCTAATGGGGCACCAGAGCCAATAAACCCCTTCCCTGAGGTTCTACAAAATGCACTTTATCATATTTACTTATGGTTATACTCTGGGGAACATTTGGAGATGCCTCTCTACAATAACTTGTAGAAAAAAACCAAAATATCCCAACAAGAGGAATGGAAATTCCATGAGATCAAGGCAGATTCAGAGTGCAGCAAAGAATTGAATGTTCCAAGACCTTTTATGAGAATTTTACATTTCAAGATCCTGTTGATGCAGGCCTGGCTGATGTGAGTGCAGGAAAAATCACTTACTCATGACCTGCTCATGCAGAAATCACAGGAAATTCAGGAGAGGTGCAGGCAGAAGCAGGTGTGATATAAGATAGGCAGGAGTACAAAAATGTTTAAATTAGCTTTGGAAAAGTCAGCTGCTCATTTGAGTTCCTACTTAGCCTATGGAGTTTCTTTCTAGCTAATGTTCTGTATATATTGCAAATATTTTGGTTAATTGTGGATCCCTCCCCATATTTTATTTGGTTTATTGGATTTCACATTCTCTTGGGTTTGAAACATGTATATATCATGAGTTGTTCTTATGAAAGTAACCATTTTTCTAGCTAATGCTTCAGAACATAAATACTCCTTATGAATTCTAAGCTTTTTACTAAAGAAAAAAATCCAGCAAATCCTCACTGTATTTATGTATAATGGACATCAGTAGGGATTTAGTAAACCATTGGTTTTTATTGTTCTTTAGCTCTGAACGTGAGGTCATTAATTTGTATAGAAACTAGAAAAATATTTCACATTTTATAGTGATTTTTACAACTTTTAAACAAAATTTTATGTTCCATAGAATTGAATTACTTAATCTATTTTATGCGTACAAAGATGTAAGAAAAAGCTTTTTGATATCAATACAGAAAATCATCCACTAGGGCCACTGCAAAACCATTTTAAAGGAGATTTTCGTAATGAAACAGATTGTTGCTTTTAGAAGGCTCCTTAAACACTGTTCATCCAGACAGAGAAAATCAGGAAGGAGAAGTATTAAACTCAGCACTGAGTGTGATATCACAGTGTGTATTACATCTGTAAGCAGGAATACCTGAAGTGTTGCTTGAAGTTATTTTACCTTTATCATCTTCTTTTTTTCTCTAATTATTGAAGTAGGCAGGATTATTATTGCAAAAGCTGAACTGATTTAAATGATCACAGTTAATTCCATATGAATTTGACAAGGTAAAGGCAATGAGGAATGGATGCACAAGATAAAACTTGGTGCTTTGTGCTGTTTTCAATTCACTGATTTCAAAGCACTTTATCAGGATTAATATTCTAAGCCTCCACACAATTCCCAGGAGGAAGTTAAGCATTATTCACATTTTAGAGATGGGTAAATGAAATCCAGAGAGGTTATAACCTGTACAAAGTCACACAGAAGCACCAGGCCTCTGGAGAATGAGGGAATTTTTGCATCTTGTTACCTGCTGCTACCCTGTGAGTAAAAGATCACTTGGAAGATACAAAAAACCCCTTTGAGACTCAATAGTTTAAGTCACTTTTAACCCATTTAATGGATTTGTAAGTAAGAAGCAGCAGTTATTTCATGCAGGTCTTTAAATCCTAGTGAGCTCTGTCATATTGAATCATATCTACAAAGGAAAGGCTGCAAATACCAGAGTATCCTGGTTCATTGGCACTGAGGTGAAATGTCATTCCTTCTGCTGCTTTGCTCTGCAAGTGCACTCAGCTAGGACATGAAAAAGCCTTTCCAACTCTTTCTGTTACACTTGGTATAGCTCAGAATTTTAGTTCACTGTGGGGACAGAGAGAGTAAAACAATGGAAAAACTGGGGCAATTTCTGTTTCTTTATTGTTGGGTGAAAAATCAGGAAAATTGTACCCCTGTAAGCTGCTACTTGCAGTGGCTGGTATAAGGAAACTGTAGAGTTTGGCAGAGGGTTTGGAGTGCTGTTGTTGTTTAAATATGTATATTTATATATATACATTGACATAAATTGCCTGTTTCCTGGACATATTGGTTGGCTGTGTGCTGACTGTGCTTTCCTGGCTGTAATGCAACAAATCCATGTGTTTATATTTTCCTTCCCCAAATGCACCTTGAGATTCTGCACTGATATTATTCTGATGTTTCCATGTGGGGACTCCAGAACTATATTCTTTGGAGTATATGTTTGAAAACTTAAAATTCAGTTATGCATGAAAATGCATAATATTATTAATGAACACAATTTTATTATAATTAATGATGCTCTTCAGACATATTGATTCATCTGCTAGGCAGATCATATTAGTGTAGCATTAGAATTTTTCCTGGGCTGTAGCAAAACTGAATAGCTGGGATAAAAGCTTGAGATATTTTGGACCAGGCAGGATCATGCTTGGAGAAATGAATAAAACAGAGATGACCTTTGAAAGTACTCACATGGAGAAATTAATGTTTTCTTAATATCTCTTCATTCTTAGTTCTTGTTACAGGCTCGTTATTCATCAGAAATGTTTGAGTATTGTGTGGTATTTCTTTCAAAGTTAAGTATACAGAAGTAGGTGAATTTAAATAATAACAATAATAATAATAATAGTAATAATACCTTGCTCTAGGGAAGGGAACCTTTTAAAAATGACATAATGCTTTCTTGGTTACCTTTGTGTTTCAGGTTGGATAGTGTGTTATTTTTGTAGCTGGAAAGAACAAAACTACCTGCATTAGAACCCTTTCCTTGAATCTCCATAGGCATTCTTTTTCTACAATACCTTTTTACTGATAAGTGTGTCTTTAGTTACAATGCAGTGATCACTGAAGATGCAGCTTAGCTAAATACCCAGTACTTGCTGAAGATAAACCTATGAACTGTCCAGCTGACTGCAAAATAATCATTCATTGTACTGTTCAAACTATTGCCTAATTTGCCAAAAAGGAAGGTGTGATTGGCTGAGGGATCAGCTGTGTCTCCTGCAGAGCTTCCAGGAGCACAACTGATGCTGGTGTAATTACAGAGCAACCTTGAACAGGAGCACCTTGAAGGAAAGTGTTCTGCTGATGTCAGGCAGAGGCAGGGAGGTAGTAGGTGACCCTTGGGAGATGATGGCCCTATTGCCATGGACAAAATTACAAATTTTTCAGATGGCAGAACATTCTCTTCCTCAATGTCATTCATATAAAAAACCTTCTAATGAGAAAAAAAACGTGTGAAGTGAAGGATGCAAAGTCTTGGGCAGCAGTTAATGCCTGGCACTTTTTTGGCTGCTGAAACCCAGATTTACAAAGCCTTTGAACTCTAATGTGTCAGGAGTAACAAATAAGTAGCAAACAACATCAGAGGATGCACCAACAGCACCAACAGGGGACGGCTCCCAGCTTTGCTTCAGGAGATCATTGAGCTGAGAGATGCGCTGTGCCCCAGCTCCACTGCTGAACCCCTGCTCCAGTGCAGCTCCAGTGCTGTACCCCAGCTCTCCAGTGCTGTGCCCCAACTCTCCAGTCCTGTGCCCCAACTCTCCAGTGCTGTGCCCCAACTCTCCAGTGCTGTGCCCCAGCTCTCCAGTGCTGTACCCCAACTCTCCAGTGCTGTACCCCCACTCTCCAGTGCTGTACCCCCACTCTCCAGTGCTGTGCCCCAACTCTCCAGTGCTGTGCCCCAACTCTCCAGTGCTGTGCCCCAACTCTCCAGTCCTGTGCCCCAGCTCTGCTGGAGCCTCTCCCAAGTCCTTGTGCAGGGAGGAATCAAAGCACCAGGCTCCATGCAAGTGCCCTGTCATCCTGTGCCTCCTACCTCTGTGTACAAGCTGATAAAGTCACATCCCCTGCCCATGGTGGGAGCTCTGGGGAGCACCCTGGGCCCTGAACCAAGGGGTGAGACTTTCAGCTGTCACATAACAGTTCTTTGTGACTGGTTCTTGTATTTGTCTAGAGCCCATCTTTTCCTGTGCGCTTACATTCTTTAGTACAGCTTTTCGCACAGATTTTGATTCCATGTTTTCATAGTGACACAGAAGCTGCTGTCTGTCCAGTTAATTATGACTTTTCAGTTGGTGATTATTGCTTTTCTTTTTTTAAGAGATAGGATTTAAAATATTTGCCTTCATTTAGAGTGTCAGTGATTCCTGTTTAACATGGCCTTTGACACCAGAGCTTCAACTGTGCCTTTCCTGGTACCAATTTAAAACAGCTGGTCACTAGTGTGGGTATTGCAGTCAGCCTGGTATTTAGGTCTGAATTGAAAGAAAAATGTTACATGTCACAAAATATGAATTTTTTTAATGAGATGACCAGTCCAGGGGTGGGAGGAGAGGTTGAGTGATATCTATGCATTACAAGTGAGCAGCAGTATTCCAGAAGCCTTTCTTCAGAGCCCAGAATACCCTGCCTAAAATATTGGCTCTGCTAGAAGAAGATTTGTTTCAATCATGATGTAGTAAATTTATCCTTGGGGATAGGAGAAAGGGGGGGTTCCATCAACAAGTGTCTGCCTTTCTGTCAAGATCTGATTAGTTGTGAAATTACAAGTAACATTTTAGACATGGTTACAGTAAAGGTTACAGGCACTCTTGGATCTGAAATTTCATTTTAGAGCAAAAGGTCCCCAAGGGCTGGTTTAATTTATTTAATTACATTGTACAAGACTTGGGTAATAGTTTTAGATCGAAGTATAAGAACCAACTTCCAGGCAAATTTGTAATATAATTCAAAGTGGTAAATTGCTAAACATTTCAACAGTTGTGCTTTATGGGACAGGATGATACAAGGATATGGATTGCAATTATATAGTGCAACTCTAAGTCTTATATTGAAATCATAAATAATAAACTAGGACAAGTAATTGCTTAATTGTAATGGCAGCATATCTTTCCTGAAAAAGTTGTGCTACAAAACTGAATTAAATGGCCTAGGAAGCCTCAAGGTCCTTTAAAGTATTTCTTGTCCCACTTGGTAGTTTGGAAGGGAAGATGGGCTTTAAATCTAGTATTTGAATAAGGTAATTCTATATCAAAAAGTTCTCAGCCTGCAATGCAGGTAAAGTTATTGTGTTAGTTTTGTGTCTTTCCTCACTAGCTGTGTCATGGTGATGGATCAAACTTCCTTAAACTTCCATATTCCCCTCATTGTACACCTTGACTGGTTCTTCATTTCATTCTTCTCACTTCCAGCTGAAAATTTTGCACCCTTTTTCCTAGACATGATGCTTTGGGTGTTTTATTCCCAGCTATTTTACTACCCCATGCCCTGCTGAGCATCTACAGCTGTTCCCTTGTTGGGTTTGTGATCAGCACCACGGTGAAAGTGACCCAAAACCAGCGTCACCAAACAAAGCGTTAATCGCTCCTTGCTCTAAAGGCACCGAGTTTCTGAGAACCAGAGAGCACTAAAAACAACCATTAACAGATCCAGATCCTCCTCCTGCCATGATCTTCCTTTGCCAGCTCTTTTGATTTACCCTCAAGCAAACTGTTCCCCACTCTTGCTGGCTGCACTAACACCGCTTGGTTGGGCCGTGCCGTTCCCGTTCCCGGCGCGTTTCCTTTCTAATCACTCAATTCTGGCTGTCACTCACAGCCTCACGTCTGATTACTGACACAGCTCCAAGGCCAAGGCTCCTCTAATGCCACTCATTGCTAAGGCTTGACAAAGGAGATGGATGGCAAGGGTGGGGGCTGGCAATAAATCGGAGCTGTTGTATCTGCTGTTTGCAAGCCTGACTTTTATCTGACACGCCGTTTTACAGTTCTTACATTAAATCTTTTGATCCACAAATATATGCTACATCCATCAGAAGTTTTCCCAATTTATCATGCATGGCCTTATAGCTCTTTTTTATGATTTTTTAAAAAAACCGACCAGGAATTTCACTGAAGCCTTCCTTTAAATAAAGGCACTTGGACAGTTTGCCGTCAGAGTTTGTAAGATCAATATCCCTCTGGAACACAGTGCACTTCCTGCTGTTTCATATTTAAAGGATAGTTCTGTTTGTTTCTCTATTGATGTGCTACTTTTTCATGGTTTCCATCTTGCATATTTACTCTTTTTGGCAGTACAGCAGTGCTGGGTTTTGGTCAGCCAGGGGACAAGTGATGACTCACCTAGGAGCTGTCTTCCCAGGAACAGCTCCCAGGGAAAATTATTCCACCTAAGGAAAAGATACCTTGCATTTTGATATCCAAGTTCTTGTTCTTAAAAGAGAAAGAACGGCAAAAATTACATCAGATACTGGTGGCTTTTTCTAGAAGAAAAGGAAGAAACTGATCAATTTCATGAAAAACATTAAAAGTGTCAAAATTTGAGGAATAATGCCAAACTTTGTTTTTCTCCACATAATTGTCTTTGTGATACTATAACTTTTAATATGGAAATATTAATTATTCCAACAGAAATACAGTAATTATAGAACTGCAGTATGACTTCTTTATGCTGAAGCTCAGACATGTCTTTTCTGTTGAAGGACAGAGTGAAAATGTGAAGTGGTGCTTAGGATCTACTCCCTGGTGTCAAGGATTATCAGAGCCTTTCAAATTTTACTTCTTTTAACCATTTAGTACTAAAACTGTTCCTGATTAATACCAAGAGTTCTTTAGAAGATTCTCTGTGTTCACAGACACAAGAATTTAAGTCTGCAGGTGGCTCACTGACTTTCAAATATCTGTATTTAAATAATTCTCTTAAAATATTTGATTAGTCTTGCAACGTGCTGTTTAACATCAAACATTCAGTCAATGGCCATGATAATTATTTAAGCTAATGTCCTTTTCCCTTGTAAAAGGAGCTTTAACTTGTGGTGAAATGTTCTATTCTGTAATAAATATAATTTCCAAATGAATACCAAAAAAATACACATACAGGGGCTTTTTGGTGGATTTTTTGGGTTGTATTTTGATGGTGGTGGGCTTTTCTCTTCTTAAAATATTTGAGGAAGTGGATCAGAGGGAGGGGGGCTTCACTGTATTTTTTCACATTTTACCACACAAGACTTTGAGCTATTTTTTTGTCTTTATCATTTGAACTTTGATGTTTTGAAGGACTTTTTCTTACAAGCCTCCTCCATCCTGCTGTTTAACCTTTGTGGCCCTTTTAATATGCTTCCTTACTCCAGGCACTTTTCCCTTCTGAGACAAAAAAATACTGTACTCGATTTTGTCATTATTATGGTAACACTTAAACCCCTGAAATCTTGGCTTAAAATAGGTCCTGTTGTGGAAACAACAAAATCAAACTGTGAAAAGAATCCCATGCTTCTATATTAAACCATAAAATTTAGGAAATTGGTTGACATAAATTTACAAATTTGGTTTAAAATATCACAGAGAAAGTTTGAGCAGCTCAGTATCACTTGTGGAGTATTACAGACTCCTTAAATGTTTCTAGCAGAGAGCTAATCATTTTAAGGATAAAAGTCTTAACAGGAGCTAATTTGGCAGAGCTGTTAAAGTTGATAGTTTAGCTAAAAAATAGGTAAGGATTTGGATTTTTTAAAGCATAAGCTACAGACAGGAAAATAATTTGATTATTATTTATCGAAGGCAGAAGCAAACTTTAGATTTGATGGGAAGTGGAGGTGTCAGGATGTGGGGGACACCTGGGTTTTGTGTGGGGCTGGGGAATGTTACTGAGGGAGTCAGGAATGAAGGGAAGGACTTTGGGGTTATTAAAATTTGAAAACAGGAGAATTTCATAGGCACAAACAGGTCCATGGCTAATTGGACTCTGTTAATTCCCTGGCAGACAGAGCAGTGTCCTTGCTCTCCAGCTCTTCTCAGAGTCCTACTCGAGGTGAAGGAAGATGTGTTTGGCACCGTGTTGTTTTGCTGTCTTTAATTTATCTCAGGATTTTTTGCTTGCTCTAATGAATGAACTCCAGCTGTTGGATTCCATATGGGAAATGCAGCCAGCGTAGTTCTTCCTGACAACTTGTGCCTGTGCTGTGAAAGCTGAGAATGAATCAGCATGAGAGATCTGGCAGTGATAGTCTAACAGAAAACAGATGACTGTCATCTATTATTTGGGTGGCAAGGGGAGATAAGGGGGAGGAAAGTTTGCTTTTCAAGCAGGGTTAAAGAAATGAATTTTATATCAATTCAGTTTGTGGCTCCAATTTAGAAACAATTTACAGTCTCTTGGGAAGTTCTGTCTTCAGGGGTGGACTTTACGGTGTGTGCCGGGGAGAAAGGAATGGTCATAGGAGCTTCCAGTGACTGTGGAAGCTGTGGGGAAAGGGGAAATAAATTTAAAAAGAGAGGAAGAAACCAATCAAAACCCCACATTTTCCTGCCTCTAGCTGTCACTGCAATTAAAGCGCTTGATGGATGTCTGTGTGTATCACCTGGCACTTCCAATCTGTGCAATTTGAAGAAATTAGTAGCAAATAAGAAATAATTTAGATTTATTAATCTCTATTTTCTATTTCATGCATGCTTATTTTCCTCTGGCTTTAAAGACACACTAGTTTTCACCATTTTTTTTAACCAGAGACAGCATGTACAGAATGCAGTTGAATTACTAGAACCCTACTTGGATTTTGGAATTTCCATGCAAAAATCTAGATCTCTGGTTAAAGCAGAGAGAAATTGTGTTGTATACTGGGTATTTTAGGAGAATTCAGTACAGAGAAAAAAGATTCTTGTGAAATTTTACCAAAACACTCCTTGCTATTGCAGAGTATTTTCAATATTTGAGCTGGTGTTCTTGTAAGAATCCAAGTTGCATTTTTGATCTTTTCTCATGTCAGGCACAACTGCCTGCTCTGGGACAGCCTGATTCAGATTGTTCTTCTCTTTTTCCATCTCCACAGAGCCTGAGCTACCGTGATTTCACCCAGCCTGTTACTCAGCCCCCCTTACCAGGCCTTTTTTGTGTTAAATGTCCACCATTATCTCTGCTGAGCTTCTTTCCTTTGCAGTTTCACTTGATGGAATTGGTTTTCCTTCAGCTTCCACCTGTTCTCCAAAGCATGGGAATCTTTCAGACATCCTCAGTTTTACTGCAGTTTTCTTCCAAGAAGTGACAGTCCCATATCCCACAGACCCTGAGGAATCTGCTGATTTATTTCCCTATGGATTCATCTGTAATTTCAACCCTTGGTTCTTCATGGATAAATGGATTCTTGATGTGTCCATTGACATAAATATCAATATTTTACAACTTCTAATCATTGTATCAATAGACAGAAGGATGGACTGATGAACTCTTACATTTTTTCCTAAATGGCTTGTTTAGACCAATAACAGTTCCCACAAAAGAAAAGAGAGAAAAAAGGGTTATTTTCAGTGTTTGGTATTGAACAGAGTGCAAGTGTTGAGAAGGATGAGGGAATTAAATGTGTATCTTGTTACATAAACCTGTACCACTGTGCTGGTGTAGCTACTCTAATTTATTTTGCCTACATATGTTTACTTTTTATGGGGCATATCTGGCTGCAGAAAACTTTTTCTTAATTGCTTGAATTTTGAGCTGGAATATTTATGCTGAGCTGTGCTTGAGGGTAAATTTTTTTTGAAGGCTTGAACAAGAATGCCTAGTTCAAGTCTTTTTGCATAGAGAAATATATGGCAGAGCTATTATTGCCATAAAAAAATGAAAAACTGCATTGATTTAGATGAAGTGAAACAGTTTAAAATTATGTGTGTGCCAAGATTTATTTTGAACTCATGAAGCTTATTTTCATTAATGACCCAACTCTGTTTATTAGAAGAGTGTGATATTAATACTTGATGATCTTATCCCTGATGGCACCTTCAGAATAGAAGAGGAGATTGCTCTTTTTATTTGTGTGGTTGCTGAGGGTATTTTTGATCAGGGCTGGAGATGTCTGGGCCCTTCCTGAGCTCCCTTCCAGAGGTGTCTCAAGGGCTGAAATGCAAAGTGGGCACCTGGTCCAAGGTGACCAAGGCTCAGGAGATGAGGCAGCCGTGGTTTTTGATGCTTCCTGTAGGTTTGGTGGTGCTGGTTGGTGTCTGAGGGCACAGAGGCCTTGCAAAAGGCATGTTGGAGGTAAATGGATCAGAAAGGAAACGTGGGTGTGCTGATGCAGGGCTCTTTCACTGAACAACGAGGAGGAAATGTACTTTTGAGTGGTTTCTTGATTCAGGTTTTCAAATTCTGTCAGCACGGGGAGTCAGCAACAAGACTCACAATCAGAGCATTGTGAAATGAGCTGCATTCCCCCGAGGGGTGGAGGAGAAATGGGATCCATGGAGGTTTTATCCTACAGGATACACACAGAGACGTGACCGTGACTTGTCATGTTTTCAAAAGTCATTTGTCAATAGGCTGGTGCCACAAACTGAGTCCTCTGATGAAGGCAGGAGTGAGAGTGTGGCCTCCTGCAAGGGTGCTGTGAAAACAATTCATCTGGAATCTACTCATGAGAAATGAATTGTAAATTAAAAGAAATTGCCAGTGAGCCTCTCTTGTTTTAGGGTTAAAGATCATTTCTGCCAATTATTGACCTCCTCAGACTGAAAACTACACCATATTTCAAAACTCCCACTCTTTTCTCCCTTTCTGCTTGCTGGGTACATTTTATATTTGCTAACTGTAAGAAAATAGGAACAACATCAAAAGCTCAACTTCTTTAACTTCGAGAATTTTGGGGTTATGTGCTTCAGTAGTGTTTTATTGTTCCACTTCTCTTTCATAAAACAGTATTTCTGTTATAAATGCAGCTGATAAAATCAAAAGATCAGTTTCACTTTTAAATCTCCTGAGAGAATTTAGAGCTCTCAAATTCTCTTGAACAATTTAAAATGAATTTTCACCTTACAAATTTGCAGATTCCTTCCATTTTGGCTCCCAAATAGTACATAGCTACCAGAATAGCATAAATTAGTATTTTCTTTGAAGCTCAGTGTGCACCTGAAGCACTCATTAACAGTAAAAGGCTGGAAATTGTGTGATGGCTGCCATAGATTTTGTAGTTCCTTTATTTCATATATTGATATCCAATTTTAAGGCTTAATAAAACCTGGTAGTGGTGGGGATACTCTTGTGACATGTGAACAGCTGGTATCAGGCAGCAATTTGCAGTAAACACTTGTAAACCAAGGAATTTGCCAAGATCTTTAAAAAGTCAGTCTGGAAACTGCTTTCCACAAGGGAAACCTCAGGTCAGACCTGCACAGGAGCTGGAGTTTGGTGAACTCTACACAAAAACATTTTCAGTGAATAGTGTTTATTGCTGCTTGCTGAGGTTATGTCAGCACAGCAAATCAAATCCTTCACTTTTTTGCCTTGTTTTAAGGAAAACCACAGTTTTCCCCAGGAATGACTCTTTCAGGACGTCCAGCTAGCTTTGAAAAATAGGATTAATTACCTTGGAACACAGGCATGAGCCATTAGTCATGCAGTGTGTGGCAATCTGCTTTTGTGCTGCTTACTTCTGACTTCAGATTCTTTTTCTCTGTGTAATTTGTATTTGTTTGGTTTTTCTGTTTTGTTTTGTTTTGTTTTTTTTGTACTTGTGGACACTCTGACGGGAATACAGGCAACCTGGAATTCCTTTTTTTTTTTCCCTGAGAATTCCAGGATGCTCAGCAGGAACCACATGCAGCTAAAAATCAAACAAAACAGGGTGATTTGTCCATTCAAGAAATCCTGTGTGCATAAGATGGATGATAACCAATGTCTTGTTTATCTCAGCTATTTTGCTCTGCCACCTATGCAGGCGCTAGAGCTGCAAGGTAGAGGTCCCTCATCCATAGATTTAATCTTTCTTCAGTTCAAAGCTTTGTAAGTAAAAGCAGCCATCTGGGCAGGACAGCTGTTGAGATCCCTCTCCTACAAGCATGGTGCTGGTGCCAAAGTGAAACTCCTCGCCCTGATATCATTTGGCCCTCATCAAAAATAAGCAGCCCAAATCCATTCTGTGATCCTTGGGATCCATTGAATGAGACGCCAATTCCTGTTACAACTGGTCTTTGCTAGAGGTTCTTAATAGAGCCTCAACACACAGAGTTCAGTTCACTTTCAGCCAGTGTATGGTTAATAAGGAGTTGGTTTTGACATTGGAATGATTTTATAAGTGTTGCTTTTATCAGTTAGTTCAGCTGACCATTCATTCATTTATTCATCTATGAGGAAATTGCAGAATGACACAATTACAGCAGTTGTTTTCTTTGATCTCTATGATATATCTGTCCTTTCTAAAAATTTTAGTCTGGAAAAGAAGAAACCTAAGAAATTAAAATAGAAGAAAGTACAAGCATAAGGACATAATATATTTCATGAAAGAGCAGGCATTCACTACATGGAAAAAAAACCCTAGCTCAGGCATTATCAAAGTGAACAAAAATAGGAAATGAACAATGAATGAAAGCAAAGAATTGTTTTTAATATACTTGGCTGGTATTCATTTCAAAGGCACAAGAATAAGGTTCAGGTACATTTAGGAACTTATAATGGAAATTCAGTTGCTTAATGATGCAGATGATTTCCAAGTATCAAAGGGGGGAAAAAAATCTAAGGCTGTACGTTTGATTTTTTTCTTTTACAATGCTTTTCCTATGTCCTTTTCTGTAGTATTCTTGCCTTCTCAGTATCTGCCTTTGAAATCAATTTCAGATGTCAGGAAGAAAGTTAAAGATGTTGGCAGTAGTTGTCACAGATCAGACTCGGATGTCTCATTAAACTGAGCAAAGGGAGAGTGTGAATCACCTTTAATTTTCAGAATGGCTGGTCTTTAATGTTAAACTGAATGTGATTGATGCCTTGCAGAGTTATATGTGATAATATTTACTGAAACTTCTCTTAAATATTTGAAGATATATTTCTGTGTCTGCCTGGTAGGAATGATTTCAGTTTCCTGTGTTCTTCTTTCCTGGCCCGTGGCCTCTAAAATGAACTTTCAGAACAAATGTAGAACAAGTCAGGCATACCCCTGTTGTGTTGATAATATCAACTTGACAAATGTATTCTGAATTTTGCCTGCAGCCATTAAAATGGAAAGCGAAGTCGGAAGTGTTTTATGGGAGGTTTTTTTTATTGCTTGTACCAGCAAATATTGTACTGATTTTGTCAAAGGAAAACATAATTTTTATAAAGCACTTGCCCTATTGACTCCCAACTAGAACAATATATTTTAATCCATCATCATGTTATTTTTACTGCTTCATTGTTTTATTTGCCATTATTATACTTTTTCTGTTTACTTCTAAGCTGATATAAACTAAAGGCCAAAAGTCTAAACTAAATAAATACTATCTTAATGCTAATTTAGGCTGACTGTTTATTAATAGAACTTGGTTTCTATATATAGTACAGACAAATAACAGAGGTTGTTCTTGAACTTTACACACATAATTGTAATGATTTGGTAGTATACACAGAGGAGAAGGTCATGTCTGGCCATTGGTTTTTAGCCATTTGTGCCATTTTTATTAATTTTATTTATTTTTGTAGTAAGTTGTATTTGAGATGCATTGTAAGTATTAAATAGAAAGATAAAAATCATCAGCTTCTGCCAAATGCAATGGGTTGGCAAAAAACACATGTGGGGAAGCGTCTTATGTAATTTAACTTCTTTAATACAGAAATAATAATTTTTGCTGCGAGGCTGTGGGATTGGCCTTTGTCCAACGAATGTTTCCTGTAACTGTGAAACACGTTGATTTAATGTGTTTGCACATTAAAGTGGTGTCAAAATAAGTACCTGTGGAGTACTGCTAAACAAAGACAAAAACAACTAATTTGCTTCTTAATGAGCCAGCAATAATGCAGCAACATTTCAGTCTGTTTGCTCTTAAGGCAGACAGGGATTCTGGAGGAGGCTGTTTCAGAGGTTCTCCTCCATGGAGAAGCCTTTTGAAATCCGTGCTGGTGAAAGACATTTTCATAAACCACATCAGTGAAAGCTCTGATAGTGAAAAATGTGTGAATAGGAGTATTTTTGTGATATACCCTTAAGAGAAGGTAATAGGAATACATCACATAACTGATATTCGGGTCAAACTAATTTTTTTAATCAATTCATAGAATCATAAGATCACAGAATGTTTTGGGTTGAAAAGGACCTTAAAGCTCATCCAATTCCAAACCCCTACCATGGACAGGGACACCTCCCACCAGACCAGGTTGCTCCAAGCCCCATCCAACGGGGACATGACCTGGAGCTTTTTCCTGTTTTTCTCTTATTCACACCATGGTGGGAGGTGGACCAGAGCAAGTGGCCAAGAGGCTGCCCTGTCACCTCCCTCACTGGGATCACAGGGATTTCTGCTGTGCCAGGGTAGGGGTGTTCTGCCCTGCAACAGCACCTGCAAAATTAGCTTTGTTTGCACTAATGTGTCAGAGCATCACTAAAGAATCCCAACTGTGTTCTGCTTCAGCGATTTTCCCCCAAATAAATTCATGTATAAAAATGTTTCCTTTTGTCTGTTAAGCTTTTCTTCCTTTTGTAAGCATTTTAAAAGTTAAGAAACCATTTCTAGGTGTTTCTAGAGGACTTTTTCTGTCATTTGTTTGTAGAAGTTTTCTTGGCTGTTAAAATTTGAATGTTTTTTCATGTGGTGCAGAATTATAGTTTTCTTGTAAAGCTTTAGTTTGGAAGGACAGGAAGTATACCTTGATATTTTTTGGACCTGTGGCTAAAAATGTGAGGAATTGCAGAGTTAGAAAAGGGAGAATAAGTATTATTTGGGAGGCTTAAACCTCAAACAGCTCAGCTGTTTTCCCACTGGGCTGGCATTAAGTGCCTGCTGGAAGGTGAAGGTAACTTTGTTGATCCAGTCTCACCTATTGCTTCTCTGAAACAACTCAGTGCTCCCGTTACACAAAGAACTGCTCTTTGTTTCAAAATAACTTGAAGTTGCCAATCCTTTCAGAGAATGTAATTATTTCCTCTGGGGAAAATGACATGCCTCAGCTACTCAAAGAAAGCATTTAGGATGCCCTTTCTTGCTTTCTTTGTCCTGCAATAATCTACTGTTTCTAGGAGGAACATTTGTGCTGTCACCATTTCTCTCTGGTGTTGCTGGGTGAAAATAAGCTCAGTGTGTGATGCACTCCCAGTAAACTCAGGTAATAATACTTCATCTATATTTATCCTTTTCTCCCACAGAGTTTAATAAAGGAAATTACTCTGATTAATAGTTTTTAGATTTAACAAACAGCACTGTTTGGGGTTATACATCCAGTTCTGAATTGTCAGCTTGATGATGTATGTGGATGTACAGAGCAGGAAGAGCTGACTGGAGGGACTGGGGGAATCCTGCAGAGAACTGAGGCAGCAGATTGTTTCCCCCAGTGAGCAATTCTATGGAACTTGTAATGTAACTTGAACCTGCCCAGGGCTCACCTCTTACAGGATACAGGAGTGCTCCTGAGTGGAGGTTCTGGCTGATTCCATTCCTTGTGGATACACATCCTCATTATTGCCAGCTTGGCTGGGCTCAGAGCGAGGAGCAGAGCTTTGCTCTCCATTTGTTCGTGCTCTAAGCAGCCTTTGGCCAGACTCTCTGTGTTTGTTGGGTTGGTCTCCAGCAGGTGCTGCTGCCTGGGTGTGAGAGCAGGATTGGGATCCAGCATGGTCAGTGTATGTGAAGGGTTTGGTAGTTTCCTCCCTGCCAGGCTGTGGGCCACTGGGGTGGGACAAAGGCTGGTGTTGGATTTGTGGGTGGGCACCGAGTGCTCTGGGTTAGATGTCCTGGCCAGTCTCCCACAGGCTCTGCCTTCTCCTCACTCACAGCTCCCTGTGGGACACAAAGGTTACCCCTGCACAATTCCCACTTTTCACTTGGGTGATCTTTTCTCAAGGCTCAGGTGTCTGACAGCTCCCAGGAAATCCTGCAGATGTACAACCCCAGGCTGGGTGTGAGGCAGCTGGTCCCCTCTCTCTTTCATACCCGATCTCCTTTAACAGTTCAGAAGAGTTTTTGTGAAGAGGAGTCTTTTGCTGGATTATTTTAAACAAAATATTCCATCTCTGAAGACAACCTCATGACTTTTTGTGCATTAACTCTCAGCCTCAATGAAGATGCTAAGAAGGTCCTGCAGGACATATGTTAGCCTGTATTGGTTTCTTTTGTAGTTTTTTGCTTTAAAATTTTTTGTTAAATAGAATTTCATCTTTTTCCAAGGCTCAAAGGCAACTTTACAAGCTTCTCTCCAACTTAGACTTGCCATGTTTTTTCAGTTTTTCCTTTTTGTTAATTATTTCTCAAACATGCTAAGACAACTCACAGATTGTAGTCATTGCTTGTTACTTCTCATAAATAATATCCAAAATAGCAGATCTGATGGAGTAGAGCCTCTTTGTACTTCACTGAATCTTGTTGTGCTACAACAGAGGTCTCTTTATTTTCTATTCAGATAAATTACTCTAAAATATAATGATTACATGAATTACTACCAAAGGATAACACATCAAGTTTACATTCATTACCTTTTACAACTGGGAAAAACCCATCCTCATGACAATTTTTAATGCAAAAGGACTTTTTTGTCATTCTGTGCACTGGAAATAACATATTGTGCAATTACTACCTGTGTTCTGAGAAATCTATCTATAATAGAAAGAAAACAATTTCCCCTTCTATTTCAGTACATGATTATACATTCTGTAGATATACACAATTCTGATAATGGGTTTTAACCAATATTTTATTGATTTACTGTAGTTACATACAGAGTAATAAATAGTTTTCAGTTCTTTGGGATTTCATAGTTTTATTATACTTTATGTCTTCTTTACAAATGGGACAAATGAATAATGAGAATTAGTTACCTTGTGACCTGTATCTCTCTTCAAGATGTGCAGGTGCAGTAGTACTGGCTCCTAGGATGATTTTTGATTGAGTTTTTCTTTTATTACAGCTCATAATGCAGTGAATGCAGTCTTTAAAATGGATTTATGATCAAAATTTTTCATGTACATCCTTTAAAATTTTAAAGACTTTAACTGTAGCATGTTTGCAAATAGTGAAGTAGTTATCAACGACTGTTGAGGGTTTTTTATCACCTTATTTGTATGCTTAGATGTAAGTACTTTGTGCTGAACATGGGGATGTGGTTCTTTAGTAAAATACATTTGAAGTTTGGGAGGTGCAATTCATTGTTCCTGTATCCTACAGGATACCCAGATGTAATATAACAGTTCTGTACACAGAGCAGTCTGCTGCTGATAGCTGCAGGTCTTAGCATCAAAAGAAAAAAAACCCCACAAATCAGCCCAAATCAAACCCCAAACTCCAAACCCCCCTAACTTCCAAAAACCCAAACAAGAAGAAAACTTTTTACATCTTAATGAAGTTAAGATGTTATTTTCAAAACACTGTTTAAATTCCCCATCTGCCTAACTAGGGCTTAACCCTGTCTGGCTTACAAATAAGTCTTTTATTTTTCCTTTACATATGCTTTTGATGTATGTCATCCATCAATGTTAGCAAGAACAGTAAATGCATTGATCTATTGCTGCACTTGACAAGTTAAATAACACTTTATGTAAGAAGTATTGATTTATAAAATCCAGTACATGTAATTAACATTAGAACTGTCAAAAGTTGAAAACAGTATTAACTTGCTGCTTATTTATAACCTAAAGAAAATTAAATAAAATATCCAGATTAATCAACTAACTCCTTTTCTTTGCCTTCAGATATGTCAAGCTCAGTTATGTTTGCTAGAACAGTGATATGTTTCTTCCCATTTTGACAAGGAGAAATTACATGTTTCGTCGGTATCGCCAAAATAATTCTATAGTCTCTAGATCTGTGCATTTTCCTTGAAGTGGTGAAAGAATTCCACTTGGGTAGTTCTAAAAGGATTTAGTGTAAAAGACACAGAAATAAGTGGTGATATTTGGGAAAATGAAGGTGCCCAGTTTGTGTGAGCCTTCCAAAGAGCCTTTGATCCATCCGCTTGGGAGTGTCTGCACAAATACCCTGGGAGCTCTGCAAGGGTCATTCTGTGCTTCTGTCTCTCACCAGGTGCCTGTCCTAGAGTTTTCTTAAGATTTCAGTTGAATCCTGTGAACTTTGTGCTGTGCTTTGTTGGCATTTCTGTCCTAATCCAGCATCCAGAACAGTCCTCTCTGTGCTCAGCATATAATGTGGGCTCCTGCGCTCACCACCCTCCAATTCAGTGATAACACTCAGATCCTTTGAGTTTTTTTGAGGCAGGCATTACCCAGTTTCTAAACCTATTTGCATTTTTCAAGTTTAAGGAAAAAAAAAAAAAGAAAACTACAAGTCACATTTAAACAAAATAACAATAGCAGTGAGCAGTAGGCATTGATTTTAACAAAGGCTTGAGCATGAATCATTTCCCCTCCAGCCCCCTTTATCAAAAGAGATGTGTTTATATCTTCTCTGGATATTCATAGCTGCTTTGCTATTTAGAAATAAATTCTCCTTGAGAACATAAATAGGTGCCTGACATGACTTTCAGGTCTGGCAGTGCCTTTGCTGTTCCTTTGTTTCCTCCTGCTGCTCTTGTGTTTCTGCTCTGGTACTTCCAGACACTCCTCAGCTGTTTATCTTTTTGATTTTATTTATTGTCTGCACACTGAGAATGCCTCTTATAGCAGGCATGAACTTGAGGAAAGCACATTTATGTTTTCAACTTTTCTCTCCTGTTACGTGTTCTGTAGGGTTTCATCTCTCCTTCGTGCCAGTGTCAATTGGAATATTTAGAGGATATATTTATAAATTGCTGGTTAGATATCAGTGTGATCAGGCTGCCCTACAGTAGTTGGAGATTGTAGATTATGTAGCAGCAACAATAGCTTCTTTTGTGGTTAAAATAATGAAGGAAATCCTGCTATATTTGGATTCCCTTTCAGTGAGGCAGCTCTGCCTTCCACCTGCTGTGGGCCGAGGTTTAAACACTAACAATTTATTTCCTCGAGTGTCTGAGTGAGGCTCTGTAAACATCACTGTATGAAGAGAATATGAAAAGCACAGAGGTTGTGCTTTGATACCAAATTCAGAGGCTGGAGGTTTCTTTGGAGATTTTGTTTTGGTTTTCATAGTTAATGGGTTCTCTTTCATTTGCCCGCTTTGTGCCTTTTTCTTTCCGTGCATTTGCAACTTTTCTAAAAACATCCTCATGAATATTTTTTAAAAAAATAATTCTGGAACCTATTTGTGGATGAACTACAGTAAACATAATTTTAGAACATCACATGTAGCTTTTTGATTTCTAATCTTGCAGCAGGTAATGGCTTTAAGCTGAAAGAGGGTAGCTTGAGATGGGATTGAGAGGAAATCCTTCCCTGTGAGGGTGGGGAGGCCCTGGCACAGGGTGCCCAGAGCAGCTGTGGCTGCCCCATCTCTGGAAGTGTCCAAGGCCAGGTTGGATGGGGCTTGGAGCAACCTGGGATAGTGGAAGGTGTCCCTGCCATGGCAGGGGGTGGCACTGAATGGGCTTTAAGGTCCTTTCCAACCCAAACCATCCTGGGATTCTCTGGTGTTCCATGAATTCACAGAGCTGTGAATACTCACTGCCTTCTGATAAACAATAAGCAAATATAATTTCTTTTGCCCTGACTGAACTGAATTATTACAGGTGATCAGAAAGTGAGACTAAAACATGAGGTGTAGAAATTAAATGGGAAAAGGAAGCCTTAGTGAGATTTAAGGTTAATACATCAGGAGCTGCTTGAGGCTCAGTTAAAACGATATCAGCTCATTATTTTTTTTTCTCCTTGGCTGGTCTGCTAAAGAAATCAATTTTAAGAAAAGAATAATACAATTGCATGTGGGAAAGTCTTTCTTGGTGTATTTGGGGATAACTGAGAGAGGTTTATGTTGAATTTTAATGGAGGTATGCTACCAACCACTGTCTTTTTATTATTTTTTTTCTATCAGAATCCAGGCCCTATAAAAAGTCTGCTGTAGTTCTGTTTTGAGTGTTTCTAATAAAACTTGAGAAATCTTTTCTCAAAAGGGAATTCTTCAAGAAGTGATTGTGCCATGAATGAAAAGATGGTCTTTAAATAGATGGCAGACTGTTAGGGAGTAGATTTTATGAATACAAAGAACAGGTTATGTTTAAGGACTTTTAAGCATCTGTGATAGTAAGATTTTCTTTTTTTATCATAAAAATCCTGCTCTGGCTTTTTTCTGTTGTCTCTGGATGCAAATGGATTTTTGTAGTTCATCTAAAGCTGTTCATAGAGAAAAATGGAAGAAGGCTAAGAGAGATAACAGAAAATGTTTGTGCCTTAAAACAGGGAAGAAAGATTGGAAATATCAAAACAGGTTTTACTGTAGCTAGTCACTTCATGGTGTTTATCTTAGAATTATAGAATTTTCTATGGAGTGCATTAGGATGTTTGTTCTTTTAAGCAATTCTATGTGTTAGCCAAGATTTGGGAAAAACATTTGGTCTGTTTGCATCAAGAAATGAGGAGCAGAGAAACCAACTGGAATCTACAGTGCCATTTAGGTAATTCAGAAATAGAGAAGTGATGCTTCAATTAAAAAAAAAAAAAAGAATTTTTAATTAAATCTACCTAACTATCAGTGTGAAACACTCATTCTTGCCGCTTGGGACTCCTATTCTATTGAATTGTTGAAAGCTAATCATAACTATACATTACAGAATGTTTAGTTTTCCTCTTGGGATAGGCTGCAACAGGTTTGCAATCTTTAGTTCAATATTTCCTCCATCCAAATCAAATATATGATTGGCAATTACCCAATAGCTAACTTGCCAATTAGTTATGTGAGCTGTTCAAGGCAAAAAAAGAAGTTATCCATTGAAATCTTGTCTCCCTGTGAGTGTGCATTTAAAAGAAATAAATGTCCCTTATTCTAAAAATATGTGGGCTTCCTCACAGAATGTGCTGAGTCCTAAAACAATTTAATTCCATTCCCAATTAAACCTCTAAAAGCACCATCCATCAACCTCAGCTGATATCTGTATTTGCATTCAGGGATTATAATAGAGGTACCCAAAAAGAAGGTTATCTTTTTAATCTCTAGGATGACAAAAATGGGCAGCTTGGGCTCATTTACCTGATGTGTGAAATTGGGGAAGAAAGACTGATTTAAATACAGTTGCTTCAGTAGTCTTCCAATATAAAATCAGATATCATCTTTGATGAAAGTTCAGGAAATCCATTTTGAGAGAATGCTTTATACCATTGTGTGAAAATTCTTAGCTGCTGCAGTATATTTGAAAAATAACCTGATATTTTAATGAAATATTCACTATGATGCATCAGTCCTTTGCAATTGAGGTTTAGAATGAGGTAGTAAAATGCAATTTAAATTTAATTGTTGGACTTGGTGATTTATGTCACACTTTCAACCACAAAAATTTGAATCTCAAAGATCCAATATTTTGGGTAAAATAGACTTCCTGCAAATCAATACAGTTAAAGTGAGTGAATGCTCTAATGTATGTTTGACATTGTTGACAGTTTATGAATGGATCATATACTAAGTTCACCAGCATCTCACCAATGCATTTTAGAATATTTGAATTCAAAAGAAGATTGATTCAAATATATCTGAGTTCAATCTGACTTTCTGGTACGTTTCCCAGGATTTACTGTGTTATAATTCCAAATTCATATGCCATATAATCTATTGAAGTTCATTTCCACAAGAGAATACAACTTGCATCCAGAGCTAGCCCATGTATGCATGTATATCAGAAACTCTAAGATTAGAAAACTGAGATAGCAAGGCTAAAAGATCCTTTTGAAAAGGAAATAGAGAAAAACCTTTCTATATCCAACTTGGGAATAAGAAGAAAAGCCATTTTCCCAGGAGGTTGCAGTTATTTGCTGTCAGAGCAGAGCAGCTCGTGCTCAACTGTTTGTGCTCACAGCTGAACTTCAGTCTGGTCTGGAATGGATTTTGCTGTCCATAGTTGTAACAATTTCTGTGGATTACTGAGAAGATTCTTCCTGTCTCTAGTTTGGGTTTCCTGACTCCAGCTGCCATTTTGCCTTTATTTTTGTATTACACATTCAATGCCCCAGACAGACTTTTTGGGATACCCTTCCCATGGCTGTCATTGTTTACCCACCTGGAGGTGGCTCAAATCTCCTTTCCTAGCAGACACTGAGAGCAAAAACATTTCTGTATTGCTGATCTCCTGGGCTGATCATTCAGTCTCTACCTCATTTTCCTCAGAGAATTCCTCAGCAATAATTCTGTTTTTTATTTTCCTGTGTCAGCTGACCATACCTTTAGAAGCATATGAAGAAACAGTAATGTGCATCATGTTTTGACTGGAGATTAATAAGCTAAAATCAATAGAGATGTGCTACTTAATAAACCCATTGTGTTTTTCTTTGAGTTTGAAAAATGTATCTCAGTCAAAACTATCTTTTCAATATTGAACCTGTAGGGCCAATGGAGCGATGCAAAGGCAGCTGCTCACCTGGTATTTGTTAAGTGATTGAGCTGTATTTGCTCTGAATTGCTGATTTATGTGCAGGTTGATCTACTTTTAATATTCAATATTAGCTCACCTGAAAGTGACTTAAAAGTAGAGATGCATAACAAAGACAAATAGATCTTTCAACCTGCTCTCAGCACTCCCTGCCTTTTCCCCTTTTCCGCTTTTCCTTCCTCTGAGTGTTCAGACCACAGAATCTTTTTTTTCAGGAAGTGGGCACCTGATTTTGCCTGTAACTGTTGGTATCCAACTTTTCTGGAGGAAAAAAGCTGAGATTTGAAGAGGATAGTTGCAGTGGGTTTTACTGATGAGGGTGTTATGGTACTTCTCTGGAATACTGTAACTTTCCTTTTCTCTGCAGGGTAGAGGTTCTCAAGATCAAATTCCGTCTTTAATTAAAATTTATTAATTCCTCAGGGACAAGACTATGCAACCTGCTTTCAAGATCTTGTAAGAGCTTGTAGTAACTGAAAGATCTATTTAATCTGACTTTGCTTTATGTGTTTTACAAATGTAAGCTCTTCAAGGGCTCAGAATCATTAGCTGAGCCTTGTTAATTTGTTTGTTAGAAGAAATGTTTGAGGTCCTTGAAATGATGCTCTCCTGTTTCTGGAGTCACATTCACTCATGCAATTCCTATGAGATTTGGGTTCCTTGGCTGTTTAATGAGTATTTACTCCTTTTTTGTTGCCATTGCAAAGCTGTCCACCCAGGCTGCCTTTTTCTTTTGCAGGTCCTGGTTGTAAATTTGTGCCCCAAGGTGATTTTCAGGGATAATGAAGCATGAGGGAGCTTTCAGTCTCCTGCTGTGCATCTCATCTGCCAGGGCTGGGGACAAGCCCAGGGTAGAGGACCCAGGACCCAGCACCATTTTGCACTTAAATGTCAGCAGTAGTCCAAGAAAAACTGTATGGTTTTGTTGAATTTAGTCCTGAATCTTTATTTTGAGGTAAAACCCATCTAAGCTTTGCATGTACCAAAGAAAGAGACTGGATGGGCCAACCCAATGTAATGAAACTCAAGCAGGTGTTTGGAGGTGCAGAAAAGCAAGGCAGAAATGCTGTGGAGCAAATTTCCAGATAATTTTGGCATATTCAATCCTACTTCTTCTTGAGATTTACATAAAAATAAATCTGCAGCATCCTTTTAAGGACACAAGTCAGGATGTTGGCGAGTTTGGTAAGCAGACTTAATGAAAATTTACTGAAGCTGTAAATATACATGTGCCAACAGATTGGCACCTTATCCCTTTGCTCCTTCTTGCAACTCAAAAAGTTCTTTAATTACTGTTACTTCTATTACTTTTATTTTTAAATCAGCATTGCTGAAGAGCCAGAGAGGCTGGAAGTATCAACACATTTAGAAAAAGCAACAGTGTATAGCATGAATATTTACTTAATTTTTTTTTGTTTTTTGGTAGGCAGAAAAATTTTCTAGCCAAGAATAATAATTGCAGTATTTTATTATTTTTGGTTTTAGGACTCAGATAGTATTTTCGTTATTATTTTACTCCATTCTTGGAGAATATAAAACAAAAAATGCCTTCCTGGCTTCTAAACCCTTGGTTAGCCAAGGTTACCCTCCTGGTGAGCCCTTTCTGTAGTTAATTACTGAGTGCAAGGATCTCATACCTATTAACTGCCCCCTTGTGTTTTCCATCCCTCAGCCAGGTACTTCTTTCTCACAACCCTTCTGAAACAGCTTTGATTTTTTCCCTGCCAATTTTCCTGTTTCCCTGGATTCTCTATAACAACCAAACTTTTCCTTGCAGATCCAGGTTTAAATTCTGTTTTCCATTACAGATTAAAGCTGTAAATAAAGCCCAGGGTGCAGTCCTTGGTTCCTGGGCCTGAGGTGTGAACAGCCCTGTGCTGCAGAAATGCCAATGTCATCAAAGCTTCCTCTCTGCAAGGAATTTTTGCTCTGTATTTTATTTTCATTTCTGCTTTCAGTGAATATTTAGTGAGCTCTGATTGCATAATTGAATTTGATAAACTGATGGTATGTGATTGATGAGAAAGTCAGGAATAAAGGATTAGAAGATAAAATTACTTCAAGGGCTTAAGTAAATCTTCCAGAGAGCCAGGGTAATTTATAAAGCATGCTATACTCTTTATAAAAATATTCCTGCAGGTCTATTAAATTTTAGCTTCTAACAGAACTGGATTGAGTTTTGAGAATCATTTTCATGTAATAACAGCTTGATTGTGATGCTTTAAATGGGAGATAGCTCTGAGTGGGCTGCAGCATCACTGGGTTTGGAATATTTGAGTAGAAAATATAGGGCTGGATGAAGACTTGTGGGCAGCATTTTGTCTTCCAAATGCATCATTTTTTTCTTGGAAAGACATAAGTTAGGAGTAAGTGGATAATTCAGAGTAAGTAATGAAGGAGGTTGTGCTGCTGAGTCTGTAAATCACTGAAAACAAGGATCAACAAATGACTCAGTTTGGTGCAGACACCACTTCCACTGAGCTCTCCCTCAGTGACTGCACTTTCTTTGGGAGGAACAGTTTAGGGAACTCATTCCAGGAGCCTCTGTACATGAGCAGGTAAGTGTTGTTTTCAGGAGACTCAGCACGAATCATTTCACTTTACCAGCTGGGCTCTGCTATCTTCCCCTGAGCACCAGCACTGCTCCCAGCTGCTGCTTTTCCATCTCCAGAGGAAGCCTGACACCTTTAATCTTGCCAGGGTAGAATGTCTGCAGCTCCCTTGGGAGACTCCCCAAAATACCTTTGACAGGATTTAACATTTTCTCTCTTGTTTAGAAATACCTTTGTAAAAATTTGCTTTTCTCTGTGGGTGAAATAACTGTATTTCGCAGGAACATCCTCTAATTCCAACTTAAATTTTTCTTTATAACATTTAAAATATTGGCTGGTTTTACTAGTTAGAAGACAATGAGAATTGGGATAAGATGATTTCACAATAATTGCAGTCATTAAAACAGCAACTAAAGAGAAGCTTTGCAGAATATATTTTCAGTCATGTAATAGTGTGGAGAAGTGTAAAAACTCTCCTTGGCTTGTCTGGGAATATCTGCTAGTTTGGAGGTGTTCCAATTTTCTCATATGTTGTATTGTTGTAGCTTCCTATACAGCCAATTTAGAGAAGATACTGCTGATCTGCACTCATCACAAATCAGTTTCTTTGAAAGACAGGTTATTTAAAATACTACAAATCAGAAAAGTGCCCTACCCCAAATACAGTTTTTATTTCAGTTTGTTAGATTGGATTTTGTGGTTTGTTTATAAGCATTGCTTTAAGATTATGTGGTTTTTCTTTCTGCATAAATGACTGTGTTCCTGAAGTTAAATTCTAAAAACTCAGGAGAGAATGTGTCAATCCAAATCACCAGATGAGTGGGGAGCTGAGGTTGATTTATGGCCCATTGCAGGAGATATTTGGCACCAGTGGGCCTGGGGCTGCCTGGCCACGCTCAGCTGGAGCCCAGCTCTGACCCTTCAGTGATAACAAGCCTGTGCTGCCACGTGCTCTGCACGCAGAAACATCCCCTGAGCAAAGGGAAAGATAAAGGCTTGGAGACTTTGACATTCCCCAGGCTGGGCTGTGAACCCCAGGGAACACCAGGGTCACTGGGGAACCACCACCAGCACCCCTTGGCCCAAACTCCTGGGGCTGTCAATGATTCTGGGACCTGTGGGCTCAAAAATTGCAGCCTTGAACAGCACATGGGGGCACTCCAAACTGCAAAATTAGGTTAAACTCTTTAAATATAAAATGCCTGAGTATATATAAAATGCCAAGTATAAAAATGAAATATAATTATTTAAACATAAAATTCCAAGTATAAAAATGCCTGAGATTTTTGCGTAAAATAAATGTTTAAAGGAAGGTTTGCAGTCCAACTGAACCATTACTTGCACTGGGACAATATTTATGTATCTTGGGATTTTTTCTGTATTTTATATATAAAGCACACACACACGCCCTGCATACAAGAGCTCAGTATTGTCTACTTATTCAGTATTATTAATATTTTATAGAAAATTTTTGACTTTGAATATAACTCCTGTGTTTTATGTGTAATCATTAAATCCTGAAAGCATTCCAGGCCAGGTTGGATGGAGCAACTTGGTCTAGTGGTGTCCCTGCCCATGGGAAAGGTTGGAACTGGATGAGTTGTAGCATCCCTTCCAGCCCAGGCCATTCTGTGCTGATTTTGGTTACAGAAGGTGTTTGTATACTTCTAAAATTACGTCTGTAGTTCCTTTACAGTTTCAAGTAGACATTTGACACATAAAATGTAAAAAGTCTTCCAGAGTTGATGGAGGTAGATCTCCAGCAGGCGTGGACTCAGAATCAATCTGTATTTGAGCAGAGCTTTGGCAATTTACCCATCAAGAATTTTGCTGCTTGGAGTGTTTTATTTGTGATACTCAAGAGTTTGAGATTAGAAGTGACCCTTGCATATTACTGAAGTACCCTAATTCAAAAATCTGTTAGTGGCTTCAGGTAATATAATTTAACACATTTTGGTTTGCAAGAACATTGAAGAATACTTGTGAGGTGTTGTTTTCTGAATTCTTTTCCCTATCAGGAATCTTCATTTACCCTGAGACTTCTCCTGCTGTGATAATCATTTCTATCCAAGATTACACTTCTGGTTTCTATTCAAGAAACTTTAAAAAAAAAGGATAAAAAAAAGCTTTGAGTGGATTTAATCTCCAGAAAGGAGAAGGGGGAAAAAAAGCCAGTAGGTTTGTTCACTTCCTGCCACAGCAGACAATGTTGGAATTCTCATCTGGGGGAAGAGTAAACATGGACAAAAGCTTATCTGAGTGGGCAAGGACAAAGTTTATCAAGATCTTGGTAATTCTGCCTCTAAAGATAAAGCTTAGTTATGAATGCACCAGTGCAAGCCTTAACTGAAATCATGTTGTTTCTTGTTTTACCATGACCGTCTTGAGGAGAAATTAGCTAAATATCAGTAGTTTCTCCTATATTTTCCTAAATAGCCTCCAAACCCATTTTTTTTCCTTTGTATTTCAGGGGATGTTGCACCATTCTTCAAGACAGAACCAGGCTTGCCCCAGATCCACCTGGAAGGAAACAGACTGGTCCTTACGTGCCTTGCCGAAGGCAGCTGGCCCTTGGAATTCAAGTGGTTGCACAACGACAGTGAAATCACCTCCTACTCCAGTGAATACAAGTAAATAACATCCATATAGTCACCTCTGCAAGTGGAATTGCAGAAAACAAGCCCAAACCAAACCCCACCCCCTCAGTTTCCCAATGCCTCAAAGAGCTTTGTAGATACAGACACAGGGACTTGGGGGTTTGTTATGAAAGAAGAGTAGGTTTTGTAAACAGACGAGATTCCTTTGCTAAAAATGAGATTTAATGCTTCCAAACATGGGTCCTAACATGGAAATTTTAAGTACCAGAGGTGCCTTTTGCTGGAGATGTAACTTTTACCTGTGTTTGTGATAAATAGGAGACACATTCCGTAGCTAAATGTTACATATGATGTGTGAACTCATCCTTGAACAGAGCCAAGCTCGCTGGGACTGTCCGTCTCCATCAGATCTAGAGGAATGTGTTCTGTCTTAAATTCCACACAAAACTTTCTGTTTCAATTCTAGCAATTGCAAAAGGGAGCTGATAGTTTAACAAACTGCCCTTTAATGGTTGTGCAGTTTGCCCCCAGGACCTCCCTCCCCATCCCACAGACATTCCATCAAACAGGAGGTAAACCACAGCGTGGCTTATCAGAGCTCATTCCTGCTGATAGGCAGCTCATGGCTGGCCAAGGACCAACGTGCCAGACAGCCAAGTTTTGTCTGCTTTTCTCTCACGTGGGAGGATTGACTGGGTTTTCTCTGTGCAAACAGAAATTTCTGTACCCTTACGGAAATTTAATTTTTATGCGACTTATTTGGCGCTTTCTAATTTTGTAGAATTTGCCAGGTGAGTTCAGACATTGTGAGGGGTGAGTATGTGACAGAGAGAGCCCAGGCACAACACCTGTACCTTTTGCAAAGCAAGCTAAATACTGCATTTTTGGGACACAAGGCTCAAGGTAGAGAAAAGTTGTGCTCCATCACTATAGATAGAAATTACAGTATGAGTTGGTGTGCAGATAATGATATAAAGTTCTAATTGTTACACAAAGTAAAACATAAGTACTTTTCTCAAAGATTTTCAAAATTTTTACCTAGCACTAATTCTGGTTTTGATATTATTTACCTTTACAGAGCAGTAGGGGAAAAAATTCCCTTAAAAAACTTGTTAAAACTTGTGGGGGTCATTCAGCATTTCAAGTATTTAGCAACTGTTTAAACCCAAGCATTTAATTCTATCTGAAGTTACCTAAAAATGCAAGATTTGATTTGGAGGAGCCCCCTTAGTCCTGAGTCCCTGCATCTATTCATGGTTGCTGCTTTCAAGCCTTTGGGATGTGGATTATGAGCCACACACACATAAAGAGGAGATTTGTGAATGCTTTCTAGAAAATGAAAAGATCTCTAATAGCACAACAAATCACAGAATGTTTGAGCATGGCTTTGTGCAAATGCCACTTGTTTTGATCAATGACAGCAGAGTCAGTTGTAGTGGCTGGGCAGAAGGAGCTGGAAGCAGCCCTTGACCACGTGAGATGCTGAGAGAGAGGGAGGAAAAATGGTGTGGGGGGACAAACACCTGAACATGGAATGAGCAGCAAGCAAAGGTTAGAACTCCAGCCCTGTAGGTGTGCTAGGCACTGGGAGATGACATTTCATGGTATTAGGAGAAACCTGGGTAAGAATGTGTGACATTTTGAAATAAGACCTGAGTGCTGTGGTATTTCTTAAACAAGTGGACATCCCAATACAAAATTGGAATTTTACTGTGCATGGCAGGGAGAGTCAGTTATTAGAACACCTTTCCCAAGCTGTGTGTGCACATACCTGCAGTCAGTTCCTTGTTTCTTATATTGCATTTAATTTGTTCTTGTGAATGTCAGGTCACGATTCCAACCATATTTATTAATATTGCATTTTTTATATTGTTATTTCTATTTCTCATTAAAAGATCTGGCACAGAGGAAGCTGCTGGTTTATGATAATAATATTGATAGAAAATATTAATTTAGAAATTGCATCCCTACTGCTACACCACAGCCAGAGATCAGCTAAACAGGATTTTGATTCTGTAGAAATGCAAAGCTTTAAGCTTCCAAAAAATTACATAGGTGCATTAGGATGAATGAAAGCAAGGAAAAGATATGCTCAGACATAAAAATTGCAGTTGCAAAATTTAACCTTTGACCCCATAACAGTTTGCTGTGCAGTTCTCTTGGGTAAATAGCCTGTTTAAATGCACGAATCTTCCTGAGTAAGTGACTTCTGCTGCAATTTGAATCATCAATCAAAGACTTTTTGGTAATTGATATTACTTAGTGTGTCTCAGTTAAAGTAATGTCTGTATTGTAACAGGCTGAAATATATTATTATAACAGCCCAAGTGAGTAAAGAACTAATTGGAGCCTTTGCATTGTGACATTGGTGACCCTGAGTGAGCAGCTCCTCTTTGTCTAACGAGGCTGGTTGTGTGCACAGCCCAGCCTTTACAGTGACTGTGCATGCACCACTTTGTGTTAAGTATTTATAAAACAACCTTAGAAATTCTTTGTGATCTGAGATCCACCTTATGATAAATTTTGGTCATGTCTATAGGTTAAGAGACTTTAATGTTCAGGCAGTGCCTTTTTTCTGTTTTCTTTTCTTCCTCCCTTTGTTTTCTTTTGAATTAAGTTCTGGACCAGGTGTGTCTGTCATATTTGCTTTTGTGGCCTAAAGATATTGATTTATTGGAATTCAAGAAACTATGGTCATGTCTAAGCAGCCATAAATTTTCAACCAAACTACTTAAAAGTATCTAATTGTTATGTTTTAACAATGGACACATTTCAGTTTTGCTTCTGTATTTTAAAAGTTACATCAGTTGATCCATAAGTCTTTTGTTAAAAAGCTTGAGTAGATAAAAAAGTAACATGAATATCTAATAAAATACACTTAGGTTTAATTCTGTATCCATAATTATGACTATTAAATCCCATAGCCTATAGCTTCACTTTCAACTCTTAGGGCATTTAAAATTAAAATGAGGGTTTAAATTTTAGATTAGGAGTGAACTGTAAGTGTTGGCTGGGATTTCTCCTTAAGTGGCTGATGCTACTCCCTCCTGGAGCTCTTTGCAGAGGGGTGATGGAGCACATCAGGCTCAGGGAGACTCCACTTGAAGTTTCTCTTTTCCGCTTGTCACTTCCCATCTCTCTGCAGAACCTTCCCAAACTCCAGGTTCTGCTTGGCTGTGCCATTTAAAATGAGGGAAAAGTCAGGGCTGACTTTCCAAAGTCCTTGCAGACATTCCCAGGAACATCAAGGAGCCTCCATACAAAACCATGACACATCTCCACAATGGGAAGATCTGTCTTCAAAGTTTGAGCATAGACAAAAATAAAGCAAAATTCTGTCTTGTCACTGAAAGGAATTGCATTAACCTTTGATTTCAGTTCATTCGGGGAAAGAAAGTCTTATTTAGAACTTAGAAAGCCTATTTATATCTCTTCATGCCAGTCAGAAAACAAGTGGAATGGGAAAAGCATAGCACAAAAAGCAGTATCAAGGCTGTTAGGTCAATAGAAAAGTAGGTTTTAAAACAATAATAAGACATATGAGGTGCAAAAAGATTGTTTAAAATTGTAAACACAGAATCAGAAATTCCATTAATATTTATCCCTTGCCCAGGTTTGCAATTTTCAAGTTAGTCTCAAACAGTATTAACACATGTGCTATCTCTTTTTTCCACATTTGTTATTTAATTCTTCTGATTTTGCTTGCTGTACCTGCACATTATACCCAGTTGGTCCACTGAGAATCCAGCTGCTCTAGGTTTTGGCTGCCTTGGAATTTCCAAAGTAGATGGGATTTTCACTGTAAATTTTAAAAAGATTTTCATTTCTTCAGGCAACATGTTAAGAATGTTTCCTGCTGAAACTTTAATAAGTCAGAAAAGAAAACCAAAGTAGGACACTTCTGATCTAATTGATTTGTTTTGTCCTGGTGGCAGCAAAACTAAATCTGCATTACTGTCCTGGTGCAGATGAATACTCAGGAAAGGGGCCTTTAATTTTGGCTTTATTTAACAGACTAGGTATTAGCCAAGTAGGACACTAAATCTTCATGGGAGAAAGGAAGATTGTTGTTGTATAACTGTTGGGTAAAAAGAACTATAAAAATTCATTTTCAGTATTTGTCACAATCTTCAGTTCTTTTTTTTTATAATGATGTTTTCCAGCAATCTTCTTCTTGACAAAGAAGGAAATTATTTTGTAAGGATCTAGAGAAGCCTCCTGTCCTATTGATTTCTCCCTTTGTATTTTCACCTGCTCTCTCACTCTGTTCCCCATGGTGAGGCTCATCAGGCAAGAGGAAACAACATTCCTGCTTCATAGTCATTATTTGTGTGCTGGGGCTGCTGTGGCTCCCATACAGAGCACAGGTTGGAATCCTCCTTTTCCTCCTGCCACAGCCACAGGAGGGAATGTGCTGGTGGCTCCTGGGCAGGTCACAGCAGTGACCTGAGGAGGTCACAGGAGTCACAGCACATATCCAAGGGCAGCCAGGGGCTCCTGGAAACCCCAGGAATGTCTAAAGCTTGCCCATGCTCTTGGGCTCTGGTGTATCCCCTATGTTTGGTGGTGTAACCCAATTGCTGGGGTGTGTTTTGTGATGACACCAGAATCTTCTGCCTCTTTTGTTTTATGCTCCCTGATCCTGTTCAGGCATTAAGCTCGTGGGTGTGTTCAATATATTTGAGTCTAAGAAGAAATGTTTTCTTTTATTGGAATTAAATTTAGAAGATTAAAATTCAGCAGTTTTCCTTTTCCTTATCTTCCATAAAGACTTTCATTAATCCTGCCATAATATCTCCTGAAGGTGACTGGGGGAATATGCACTTGTGATTAATGTTTGTTTAATGCAGGATTATCTCTATTATTCATGTGTTTTATTCCCATTAAAACTGTGCCTATCAGCTCATTTTCATGTTGAGCAATCAGATGTAGCTGAATGAGGAAGGTGAGATTAGTGGACTGAGTGTGTGTTTGAAGGGCAGAGCAAACACAAAGTAAAGCACAAGGTGGCACTTCCAGGATTCCTGAGTTCCAGTGGTCACACAGTGGAGCTTTCATTGGAAAGCTTTGATACTTCTTGCAAGTCTTCCTAATGCCTGCACTTAAGCTTCTTGTGGCTTCTCTGAACTAATTACCTGCTCTCCCTTATGAATGAATGTAGAGAAAACTAGGGGAAAAAGTTTAAGTCGGTCTTTCATGTGTATTTTTTATATACTTGGCATTTATCATAGGCAGAACTGAAGACTTAAAGGTATTTTCATGCATTTCGTGTCAGCTGCTTTTTAAAAACCTGTATGTAACAGACAATACTGTAACCAAAGACCTGAGATTACACAAGAATGCTGTTTGTAAGAAAAAATACAAAAGCATTTAAGACAAAGTGCAAACCAGGAAGAAGTGCTCTCTAATTGTGCCTTTTGCCCTGCAGGTACATCATCCCAGCTCTGCAGAGGGCTGATGCTGGCTTCTACCAGTGCATCGTGAGGAACAGGATGGGGGCACTGCTGCAGAGGAGATCTCAAGTCCAAGTGGCATGTACGTCTGAGTGGGGGTCACTCTGTGACTCATTAGCTTCTTTTGGGGTAAAAAACCTGATGCATGATGACATTTGTCAGTCTGAACCAGTGTTAAATATCAGGCTTAACAAATTTTTTCAATTACTGTCTCATAAGAATTTCATACTTCAGTTGTCATCTGGAAGCAGCTCAGAGCAGTGCAACACAGTCTTTGAGCTGTTCAAAGCCATGAAAATGAGATTGTTTGGAGATATCTTTAGCATGAGAGAACTGTTATACTTTATGGAATTAAGGAAGGCCATGCACAGAACTATCAAAATTACCAAAACAGCAGCAACAACAAGAAAAATTCTAGAGGAAAACAGCAGCCTCTAAAGGGAATGGGATGGTGGAATAGCACCAGGAAGATTTCACATCATAATCCTTGAGGTACAAAATCAGCAGTTTTACAACAAAACTAAAACTCTGTTCTCAACACCTTTCTCAAGCAAATCCCCCCAGTGTGTTTGCCCCTGGTCAGTTTGGACTTTGCAGAATTTTTGAAATCCAGCTGCCATTTGGAAAGGTTAAGTTAGTTTTCTCAGGTGTTTGTGCTAATGAATGTGACATAAGAAATGATCACAAACCTTTGATTTCCTTTTTTTTTCATTAACCTATAGAAAATATAATTCAAGTAACTTTGGAAATAACAAAATTAGGTCTAATTATTTTCCCAAAGTAAAAGCATAAAAGAAATTTTAAGAGAGAGATTTGTGTGCTGTGCCTAAGAAGTCTCATACTGGATCAAATTTCTCATTGTCAGGGTCAGTAACTGGAAATTCAGTAGTAGTAAATGTCAGTTGATAAGCAAAATTTAAAGAAATTGAATTATTTATTAGATACCCAATTTGAAGGAACTGATTCAAGTTAATCAGTATGTCAATAAGGGAAATTACATGGAATTTCCTGTGTTTCAAAATAAAACCAGTTGCAAATGGCATTATGTAAGTTTTGGTATCATGTTCATCAGTTTACTGCATACAGTAGATTTTGTTACTATATCTGTAGTGTCAGTGATATCAGTAATTTAATGTTTGGTCTGCCTATTGTTTCAGAGCTGCTGGGAACTAAAGTAAAAATAAACTGCTGCTAAAATGGGGTTTTCCTTCCCTGACCTCTGCCAGCCCTTGTGCCCCTGCTGGCTTCTGACCATGGGCTCACTCTAACCTGGCTCAGACCCTTGCATGTATTTTTCCAAATACTCCTCTGCAGATTTAGTGAATTCTGTTAGGTCACAGAGGATCTACTGCAAGCTGCTGTGAGTGAACAGAACTTTGAGTGAGGTGTGGGTCAAGCAGGGGGTTTAGAGGGGAAGGGGAGGGTGAAGTTCCTCTTCTTGAGCAGTACTGAGCCTTTGGAGGAACCTGGATTCCTCTGGAGCTGCATCTCCAGGTGTGGTTTCAGGGGACCAAGGCTTTGGTAGCAGTCCCAGGGAAAAATGTGCCCATTTCCTCCTGCATCCTACTAACCATTCCCACTCCTGGGTTGCAGTGGAGCTCACTCACCTTTAGGCTCAGCAGGAAAATGTGTTTGAGCAGCTGTGGGCTGGGGGACTTCTCCAAAATTCCTAAAAGAGCAACAGTTCTTTTGCTGGGCTGGTAAAGTTCTCTCCCAGCTCCTCCCTACCCAGCTGTGCAAGCAGTTATACTGGCACACTGCAGGGAGCAATTCCTCAGGAAGCCCTGGTGGGAACAATAGTGAGAAGGAGACACAGGAATGCTTTTCCTTGATGCTGCTGCTGAAGAATTCTGTCTCCTGAAATGCCAACTTTATTCCCCTCTGAAGGGGGGACGGTTTGCAGGGCAGAGTTTTGTCTCTCCAGGCTGGTTTGTGCATGTTTGGCTGTTCTGGAAAGAGTAAGAAGTGCAATTTTCTTCAGTTTTAGTTTCCCCCCATTTAATTTCTGGATCCCTGAAGGAGGCTTAAAGGTTCTCTCTTAAATCTGTGTGAATTAAGCAGTCTTTGTATTAATTCATTTATTCATTTCTTTTCACTGATGAAGACAGCAAAGCAAACCAGATCCTGTGTGACTTGGGAAACCTTTGGTCTTGAGCCTTTGTGACATCAATGGTTTCTGTAGTGAAATTGCCAGTCAGATTTGCACTTTATTCCTGCAGATTAAAGTGTTCTACAAGTTTTAAATAACCTCTTTCCCTCACTCAGGGTAGCTACTGATGCCAAGGGATTGTTTTCTGTGTTTTAATGGTTTTTATATAAATTAATTGATTTAAGCTGAGTGGATGTAGTGAAGTTCCTGATATTTTATCATATATTGCTTTTTGGTTATTCTTCAAAACATATCAGAAAGGAACATTCCAAGGGGTTCCTAAAATCATCTTAGCCACTCATCAAAAACTTATGGGGGTTGAAATGTTAGTCTTTTAACTCAGACAGATTCACAATAAATGATCTATTTTTGCCAGTGAGTAGAGGATGCTTCCCAATACACTTCAACTCAAGCTCTCTAGTGAAAAATTGAAAGGTGTAATTATAGTGGCACTGAGAAAGATCTGAGGTATTTTCCATGTCCTAGATATCTGAAGTAGCAGGGAACTTGTTAAATAATTTAAAAAATATTTCAACACATGCTAACATATTACTTAACTGAATGGGAACAGATATTTGTGAGAAAACTGCTGAGTAAATCTTAATTACAGGATGGGCTTAAAAACTCCTGTATTGTGAAAACTAAAATAATCACACGACAGTGAAGTTAATTAGATCCACCTCCGCAGTTTGAAATTTCTTTTCAAGTAGCTGATCTGATTACAGTTGTAAGGAATCTGGAGCAGCAGAGGAAGTACAATGCTGATTATGTCTGAATAAATAACTTGAAAAATCACAAAGATGATTAAAGCTTCTTTAAAATACCATGTGTTTTTAATTTCTGCTCTTGTTCTGTCTCTTCTCATCTCCTGCCCATTCACAGACCTGATAGTAGTCATTTCTTTTCTGTGTCCTTTGCATCCCTTTCTGCAGCACAGAATTTGTAGAGAACCCTGTTGTCCTTAAAAAAGAGGGAATTCAGTGACAGAAGCTTGACGAGTTCTCTGTTGTGCATGTGTCAGTTTCCTAGTTTAAATCAAATTAAAATGCAGAGAAGTTCTTTGGAGGGTGAAGAAGTAAGAGCCTGCAGCCCTATTCACTTTAGTGGATAAGAATGCAGTACAAAAGGCAATGGAAAAATAAGAAAAAAAACACTCACTGAATTTCTCCAAGGTCTCTCCAGATACCTGAACTTGCCTGTGAAGTAAAGCCTGCAGAGGCAGGGGTTCTGCTAGGGTAGCAGCATTTCTTCTATTAGAACTTTTGTTAAAAGCTGCTCTGCAACCCTAGGGATGCACTATTGACCTTGAAATGTCATGCCAGGAGAGCTGGCAGCCCCCAGCATGACCTTGGGACTCCAGGATCATTTTGGGATCCTTGCCTAGGTCTGACTCTGTTGGCCTGGCTGCAGTGGAAGAGCTGCTTGTCTGTTTGTGTAGCTGTGGATAAAAAACAAAAAGATGACCAAGAAATGGATGCATTTATTTACACCATGAGCATCCCTTTGAATTGCAGGAGTTTCTTTTTTATTATTAAGGATTTGTCTGAAAAAAACCCAACCAAATGAAAAACCAAAGGAAGCAAACCTCCACTAAAACATCATATTCAGCAAAACCCCTCAGTAACTGCCCAAGAGCACAGGGGCCACACAGGGCTGCTCATGGTTGCTCTGCCTGTGTGCAGCAGCAGCACTGGGGCACTTCATCTGCCTCTGTAAACCAAAATGCCCAAATTCCAAACTGTCCCGTGAGTAATTACCAGTGCCAGTGGAATGTTGCCATCTTATTGCAAAGCTCCCATCCCTTCTCAGTGATTCCTCATGGGCAGCACCTCACCACACTAACTCCTTCTTCATAGCACAACCAACAAATGGCATGACTCTCCTCACTGAGCTAACCCACTCTTTTATAGCACTCATTTTCTTATTGGACACAGCTGTAGCCTATTAAGGGCAGGCCTGTTCCTAATTTTTGGTGATTAGTGCAGCTGCAACTCCTCAGGTGTGAGACTACCTTCTGCACTATCTTTATTTTCTTACATTCTATCCTTCCACAGGTGATTTCTCTGTCTCCTGAAAAGAAATGGGGAGAAAGGAAAAACTTGTCTTTTTAATTTTTTAATTATTTTGATTTTTTTGCAGACATGGGAGATTTCATGGACACAGACCAGAGAAAAACAGTGACTGAAGGACAAGCTGCTGTTCTGAACTTCCCACACATCCTCAGCCACCCGAGGCCCCAAGTGACTTGGTTTAGAGATGGGCACAAGATTATACCAAGCAGCAGAATGTAAGTCAGTGTAAAGCTCAAAATACACCCACCCTAAAATATGATTAATTATATTTGATAACACAGCTTACATTTTAAGTACACTAATTAAGGTTTAAAGAGAATAAAGTAGTCATGTTCATACTAAGTTTGAGATAAATTACTATTTTAAGACTGTCTCTGAACTTCTGAAGCAGTTTGACAAAATAATTCATGTGGTTTTAATGGTCCTGGTGCAGCATAAGGGGCTGGATGTGCAGAATGTCTGAGCTTCCTTCACGCTATTCATTTCCATGATACATTTTGGAAAAAGGAACGTTCATCTCTCCATTATGTTTACTTGAGTGCACTAACTTAATGAATTCTGAGGTTTTTTTCTTTTAAAATTAGAATCTGTGGGGTTTGTTACAGAGTTATGCTTAGTACTATTTTCCTCACAATAAATTTCTGAATATTGTTTTTTCTTTTCATTATTTTTTAGCCAACAATAACAATTTAATTTATTTTTTACTAATTAGCAGCTCACCCCTAATGACACAGTACTTGCATTTTGATTAGTTATTATCTCAAGGTGTGCTCATTTATGCTTTTCTGAAACAGTTATGAAGCCAGCCCATGTTTTTATCTGCACAGTTTCATTCAGAGACTGAAGGGCTTGGCTGTAACATTAAAAAATGCGGATTAAATCTTGTCTCATTTATTGGAAAGCTGTTGAAATGCCAGGAATGTCGCTAGTTAGTTTTTAACTGTGCATTACATTTTCATGTGTTCAAAGCGATAGATGTGCTAGCAAATTATGGTGATGGGATATTGCTGTGTTCCAGGAGTGCTCTAGAGTTCATATTAGAGAGGGAAAACTTCTCTTAAATTTGAATTTTCTAATCTGTGCAGTATATTTTTCTGCTATTTGTCTTTTTGAAATCAGAAAGCTGGTATTAGAGTAGCTTTGAAACTGTTATAATTAGTATTGCAGGGATGTGAAGAAACAATGTAATAATTTATGAATAATTTAATAGCAATTTGATGGGAAACAGCTGGAAGATGAAACAATGGGTTCCTGGGCAATCTCCTGAAGAGAGCTAAGTGACAAATCCTGAGTTATTAACCATTAAGGATCTACTTGTGCCACATTACAAATTTTGTGTTGTTGATGCTGAGAATACACAGATCAGGGATTTGCAGATAGCAACAAGGCCTTTTTATCCTGATATCTGTGAGTTTCCTGGGGACCCTTACAGGGAACAAAGCAGAGTGACCAAGCCAAGCCTGCAAGGCCTGACAATGAGATTGGCCTGAGTTCTCTTACAGTTAGGGAAAATTGTAAGTAGAGCTGTGTATGTCATGTATTTGTTAATATAAAGATCCTGATTTTCACCTGCTGTGCTTTCCTCTTGCTCTTACCCCTTTGGGATTGCTGGGGTAAAATCACCTCTAACTGTGACAACTGCAACACTGGCTATAGCAAGGCTGAAATACATCTCAAGGTTTTCATATAAATTCCATTTCCCTGGTCAGAAATTTTGTCTAAAAGGGACACTTGAGGACATTTGTCTGATCTGTGTAGGAACCTCTGAGTACTTCAGCAGCTGAAATGCCCATGCTGGAAGTGTGAGCCTGCTTGGAAGTTTGATAGATGGTGCATAGTGAGTCTGATACGTTCAGGAGGTGACAGATTTATGGTACACACACCAATCATCAGAGCTCTCTGTGTGCAGTAGGTCTCAAAATACTGGAAAAACCAGAGAGCATCCACTCACATCTTGCTGTCCTTGAAATTTGGGCAGTAAATATGGCAGTCCTGTAAATACAGGGAAGTGGAGAGGATGCATATAAAACTGTGAGAAATGGAGAAATATCTTCTGGGAACTGTTTCTTACCTGTGGAGCAAGTTGTGCATTTCAAATGCTTTTTGTGCACCTGGAGGGATCAATTTCCCTGATCAGTTTAGCCAGTGATCCAGTTAGGCTGATGCATCAATCTCACTGGATCTCCTGCTAAACTGATCAGGGAAATTGATACAACCACCTTGTACGATGCTCTTTAATCTGATTAAAAGTACCTTATATTGCTAAATCAATACAAAGCTTTTTTAATGCTCTTAAACAAGCTTACAATGATTTGGCTGAATCAATCAGCCATAATTTCATGTGTCAGCTGTAATAATGACTTCTAGGAGTGACATTACTGTGGTGCATGAGGAGTGAGGACATTAACAGTGCTAAAAATAGAGAGAACAGTGGTGGTTATGGTGAAATTCATTCAAATAGTTGGTAGAGTTAAGTCTTACTCATGCAAAAGCCTTAAATGTGCTTAACACTACACCATTTTTATGCCATAAAAATGATCCTCATGTTTGTGTGTATGGATTCATCTCTCTGGTGTGGGATCAGAGTCGTCCTTAGGTGAGAGGTACAAAAGATTGAAAGTAACATTACTTCTGAGAATAAAAAATAGGAAATTCTTGAGATGTTTCAAGGGATGTAATTTAATTGGCTCTGCAGTAAGGCTTTCCTAGGCAGGTTTAAGGTGCTAAATGCTGATGTATTTCTCCTTCACTGTGTACCACTATTTAGGACACTTAAGAGAGAGGTCCTGCCAACTCTTCAGCATCTCTGGGAAACCTGTGCCAGGGCCTCACCACCCTCATCAGGAAAGATTTCTTCCCTATATCCACCCTCTTTTAGTTTAAAACTATCCCCTCTTGTCCTACCACTGTGTGCCCTTGTCAGTTGTTCAGGGTGGGTGGAGAAAAGATCAGTGAATAGCTTTGCTTTCACCTTTTATTAGATCCTACTCCGAGAGTGTGCATGGCTGTGATATTTTCTGGGAGAAAGTTTCCTTTGGGACACAGGCAATTTTTTTTCAAACTGCACACTCTATTTAATTTAACTGCTGGTGTTACTCAAAGTGGAATTTGCAGTAAGTAACCACAAATTAGTACCCATCCACATGGTGTTGTTAATACTTTGTTAAAGCCTCCAGATAAAAACAGGAATGGGATGACAAGTTGCTCCTAAATGAGTGGGCATGTAAAGTCAACAAATCCCTGTATAATACATAAATGTGCAGCAAATGGCCTGCACTTACTCCTGGGGTTGTTGTTATAGTTTATGACTTAAGGCAACTAACAAATGTGCAGCAGAGTCAGTGGGACATGATGGTGTGTGTTTAAAAATTTAAGTCCTAAAAGTCACTGTCATCCCCTCCTTGCTTAGTGCAGTGTGGGTGTACATTCATTTTGGCTTTTATGCATGCTCTGTCACCAAAGCCTCAGCCTGGTATTTACAAGAGGTGTTTCTAGAACAGAATGAAGCTCTGTATGTGCTAGAAAAGCATGAAGTGGAGAATTGGAGAGAAGACTAAAAGATCAAGAGCAAGAGAAAATGAGCAAGGAGAAGAATTAGGGTTTGAGGTGTTTGTTATTATTCTGCATTCCCCAAGAAGTTCTAGGAGAGACTTCACATTACACCCAGACAGATTCATTTCCAAACACACCAGCAGAGAAATGTGTAGTTACAGCTGCACTGTTATCCAGGTCTTGACTGATGGGATGATTTTGCCTGTTTCCCTGCACATCTTACCAAAACCAGCAGCTCTCTAAAGGTGACTGCATCAAAAGAAATTGCTACTCTGGGATATCAAGTATTCTGCTTGCCTTGCCTGCCTGTACTTCATCAGGTTTAAAAGCAAAGAACATTTAACTTTCTTTACACGAGCACAAACAGTACCTTGGAGAGGCACAAAGGACAGTGGCACCATCAAGGTCTACAATTGCCTTTCACTTGTGGCATTGAGGAATTAAATTCTTAGCACTCTTAGAGGGTTTTTTACCTTTCTCTAAGTGAAGGATTTTTCAGAGAAAAGGTTCATTCCAGCCATCAATTCATTTAATTCACTTTCTTTAAGAAGAAAACTTCTATGCAGATGTTATTACTGTCTTCATTAACTTCCTTACAGTGAAACTGCTCTTCCCCATGTAGGCTGCAGTTAGATGAATATTAACTCATGTCTTTTGACAGCAGAATTATGTCCGACACAAAACAGGAAAGTTCATTTTTGGTGTATAAAGGCACTCCTGGGGTGTCTCTTTGAGCAGGATGGATATTTAGTCACTTCATTAACTCCTGAGGAACCAAAAGTCTTCAAAGTGCACTTCATCCCCCTAGGCAGGAATGCTGGATTGCACTGCATGCAGGTACACAATGGTTAATATCTGTGTTCTGCACTCAGATCAATTCATTACTGGATGGATTTGGTCATTATTAACTCTTAGAGACTGAAGTTGCTGGCAGATCTTGGAAATTAAAGCACATCAAGCACAAGCAACTCTCTCATGACTTGCTGTGGTTTTGAGCACTCACAATACTTTGCAAATAGGCAAAGCTGGTGCAAATTTATTCAGCATTTGTTTAAGTAAAATTGTAAGTGTATTAATGGCAGCCTCAAAAAAAAAAAAAAAGTAGTTGTAGCTAAGTAGGCATTAAAATATGAGAAAAATTAAGGTATCTAGGAATAATACATCAAATCTGGGGCTGATAATAGCATTAGATTAGGTTTTGCTTTGATGATAGCAGCTGACTTAATGTGCCATGTATATATTTTTCGCTTTAAAACAAACACTTCTTCATTTTTCTGTGAGCAGTTCTAGTGGCACAGAGCATCTCTCTGCAAATTCCAGCCTGTCATACAACTTAAGCCAGTTGCACATAATTACTTTTCACATACACTGGATAATACTTTCATTAAGATCATGATGATTATCATTACTGAACAATAAATACATAGACTGTCAACTCTGCAATGTATTGGCTGAGCAATAATTTAAAAAATAAAATTTGCAGATCTCCTGTCTGGTAACATCATGGAGTGACACCTCTCAGCAATAAGATGTGAAAAAACCCTATAATATTTGGTTTATCTGTATGTACCTTTCACAGGCTCCACATTAAGGTCAGTACCTGAAAAAGAAGACTACTTGCTAGAATTAAATTATTCCTTTAAACTAAAATTCATCACCACCACTCTGTAATTAATTTATTTAACCAAACTTCTGCACTGAGTAGCTTCAGGCAGCACCAGGAATCATCTTCCAATAGTTTCAGTGTTGTCCCCAAGGCCTGTATGAGTTCGAAGGACTGTAGGGAAATCTCCCATCATCTCTTGGAGTGCTCAGTTTGAGGAGTCCTGGCACTGTCAGGGGCTGTGTGAGCATCATTGTCTGTCAGGGCTGCTGTGGCCATCACCGTGCTCAGCAGAGGGAAACAGCAGCACCCCAGGGAAGCAAATCCCAGCATTATTTCCCAGAGCTGTTTGAGTTGTCTGGATCCAACCTCACTGCTTTCCTCTCTGCACATCATTTGTTCGCCACAGGTTTCAAACATATGTGTCAGGAATTAATTTATTCAGACTCTCATCTTCCTGAGGTGATTGTTGTTGTTTGGTTTGATGGAGGGGGAGGAAACTGAGGTGGCACCTGGGGACCAGGGGATGCTGAGTGCAGGGTGGGTGGCAGCAGCACAGCCCTCGGAGGTGGGACAGGGACAGCAGGAAGGAAACATTGCTGCCAAGGAAAATGCCTTTTAGCAAGGCTCATTTGGAAGGGGATTCTTCCCGTGAGAGGCACTCGAGCTGATGAGATGAGAGGCACATTTTGGGATTTGACCAATATGTTTCATTACAAATTTGGACCACAAACCACAGAGGGTTTTGTAATGTATGTTTTTTTCATAAGCCAGGGGAAGTTGCTGCCATTACAGTAGCAGTGTAAAATCCATATCTTTGCTAGAAAAAAGTAGATACTTGGAACTAATATTGTGCCTTAATGGGCCTCAGCTGCTCATGGTATCGTCCAGGACAATCTTCAGCAGCTGTAAATTTCAATAAAACTTCAAAGATCGCTGTCTAGGAGGAAAAATCTGACTGTTGGATATTGTTTTTCCTATGATAATCACATATAAGGAACAAAATCATTTTATGTGCTACTACCCTTATTAATCATAGATTTGGAATTGTAAAACAAAGGCAATGGAAGTGTCACTGGAAGGAAACCTTTTTACTCTAAGTATGATTTACTTATCACAGCTAGCAGTGAAATTGATTTATGAGTTTGTTGCTTTCTGGGGACAAATGTACTTTGAGAAAGAAAATATGGACTGTGAAAGAAGTGTTAATAGCATTACTCTTTGAAAGTGAATTATATACTATTTTTAAAAAAACATCCTCAATCTAGAGGTGGGTAAATATGAAGACTTGTTGTCATCGTATTTTGAGACTCACTTTTTGCATCTGCTGCATTTTCTAATCAGAACTAAAGATGCTATTAGGGACAAATCATGAATATAATCCTTTAATGACTAATGTGCTTTTGTGGAAAACCATTTTTCTGTCAATCTTTGAACTACTCTGGCTACAAATGGAAATATTTTAATATGCAGCCAAGATAAGATTATTTAAAAGTGTCGCAGTCATTCTTAAGAGCAAATATGCAAAAGAAAACTATTGCTTTATGCTTAAAAAGTGGCAATTGTTCACAAATCCCTGAGAACAATTTATCTCCTGTGGCCCCTCACATATCTCTGCTTTTATGGAAATAGATGCAAAATGCTGGTGATTTATCAAATATAGCAAAAGGTAATGTCTTATGTTTACCAATCAACTTTTATTAATCAAAACTGACTGAAGTAAGAGGTATCTGTCAGTACTTCTGGTTCTGTACTACAAAGGATTGTTAATTTTCTTTCTATGCAGGAAAGGACAAATTTTGCCTTGCCTCATGATTCCAGTGGATTTTTATGTGATGTGAAAAGGTGCTAAGACATATAAGTTTGTAGCTTTAAGATACAGGTTTATGTGGAATACTTTAAAAGCCTTTCATTTTGGCAGATTTACTTTTATAGTGAAAACTGCTGTGTGATTCAGGAAGGAAAAAAAACCCCAAAACCTGGCACTCTGGGGATATATTGTGGCTTTTGTGGTTGATTTGCATCGAGTCTACTTTGTTAACAGCATTCGGCTTGATTTTAAAGAATTTGCTACATGGGAGCAAAAGTGAAGCAGTTTTGCATTAATTAGTGCTGCAGGGAGAGGCAGGAGCTGGCAGCCTGTGCCTTATCCCAGAGTGGGGAGTGGAGCTGCTTTGTGCTTGGCCTTCCCCAAACAGGTTCCAAATGAATTTAAACCCATTGCAAACGTGCTGTCTGCTCTTCCAGGGGTCAGGCTGATCCGTGTCAGAGGAGGCATTTTTGGCTCTGGTGAAACTTTGCAAAGGCATCTTGGAATTAGAAGTGAGAAAACAGTCGAATTCTGCCAAAATTTGTGTGAAAACTATTTATCTGCTGCTTGTTAGTGCTACCTTTTGTTTCTTAATACACACCTGTGGCTGTTTGTATGTATTACACAGATCCCTTGTTTTACATGAAAGGACCAATTCTTAGACAAGGAAAATGTTTATTGGGGTGAGCACAGCTTGCTCAGCTTCACTCTCTTTGCTTTTCTCTCTAAATTCTCTCTTTGCTTTTCTCTCTAAATTTCTGCCACTCAAGTGGGAAAGAGTGAAATAGATCAACCTGCTTTTCATGATAGCAAAGGGAATGGATAAGGAGTAGAAATGCTGGAGGAAATCTCTTCCTTCCCTCACTCCCAGGAGTGTCAGTGTCCCAGCAGTGTGGCTTCACTTTTCTTTAGTTTCTTCCCCAAAAAATTCTTGCTGAGTTTCTCAACCCAAACTCACAGCAAACTCCCTGTACTGCCACTGATCCATCCCAGTCCTGTGTCCCCCTGGAGCTCCCCTGCAGTCTCTGGAAAACTGAACATTGTCAGCATTTTATTTCTGTTTGTTGTGGCTTATTTGAAGAATCGGGACCTAATGTGTCATTGAGAAATAACAGGAGAACAAATATCCAGCAATTTCAAGCTTGTATGTGCCTGGCTCCTTGAATTCTCAGAATTGAGGTCTAAAGGAGACCTTATTTAGGAAAAGCACTTGAAAGCATTGCACCTAGGGGCTGTACTACAGTATTTCTTGTATTTTTTTCTAAAACCTCAAAGCCTATTCACTTTGTAAAATGGGGTTTTGCTAGATTTTACTCAATGATTTTTCAAGAAACTGCATTTTCTGTTGTCATTCAGCAACCACAACCATTTGCAAGAATTTGAACAACTCTGCTGCTGCCTGCCAGCTGCCATGTGTTCCCTCCCTGCTCCCTGCATAAAACCTCCTCGCTGCAAGAGGACTGCAATACTTTCATAGTAATCACTAGTTCAAATCACTGATTATTCTAAAACATCAAATCTCATTTTTGGCAATCCATCATCAGTTTCCATGGGAACTGAAACTGGCCTCAGCAGCTACAAGAAGCAGAGTTTATTGGGATACTTACACATTTCAATGGCTGTTGTTAGACAGCTGCATTTTCTGTTTAGCCAACAGATATTGCTGCAACAACCTCATAATGCACTTAAAAATTCTATATAGATTTCATTTTAATGCATTTATGTCTTTATTCATATTTTTCACAACTTAGCAGAAATATTATGATGGGGGAGAGGGAAATGTCAGTAATTTCCATCATATGCAGTCAATATTGGATGTTTCTATGCAGTGTCTTGACTAGTTTTCTAACTAGGACTGTGACAAAAAAGAAAAAAAAGGAAAAATGCCCTGCCTTGAGGGGCTAAAAACAGCTGGAGGCTCCCACTTTTCAGGTGCAGCATTTTCCCTTGGTAATCTTGTCCCAGAGTTTCTGCTTTCCAAAGTCTGATTTCCTCAATACCTTTTGCCCCAGAATAACCATTTCCCCAAGCCTGCAGCTCATCCTTCTGCTCCAGAGCTCAGATTCTCCTGATTTCTGCTATTTCACCACCATTTTTAAACCCCATTGATCAAATCAGCAAGGAGTAGCAGTGGGGATTTGAAAATGTTGTTTTGCTGTAGATTTGTGTGGAGTATTTCAGTACCAAAAGGAGTAACTGGGCAGCTAATTAAGTATAGTGTTGATATGAATATGTATCAGCTTTTTCACTTTTCTTCCAACTGCTTTAGAGTGGAAATCATTATTTTGGAGTTTGGCCTTATTTTATTTCAGAGTGAAGCAGCCATTTAAGACAAATCTCAAATCTTGAACAACTGTTCTACTCACAGACCTTCTATGAAACAAACAACCTTCATCTTCTCCCACCTTCTGATACTGATTTTATCATCACAGGGGAAGCTGGCTTACAAGGAAGCATTTTGGGACAAAATAGATCATATTTACTAATAAACATGCTGGAATTAAATTCAATATTATTTGTCTTGCAAAACAGGGGGAGAGAGGGAACTGTTACATGTTCCATCTAGGGCTGAGGTGCAAGGGGAGAAATGCTGATTTTTCCAGGCTCCCACATGATCTCTAAGGAGTTTCCACTAACATAAAACATCTCATAAATCTGCTGCAGAATCTGGAAAATCTACTCCCTATCTCTGCTTGGCAGCTGCTAAATCACTGGATCTTGGTTAAGTTCAGATATACTAAGGGAATTAATTTGTTTAATAAATTATTTGTTTTATAAATTTGTTTAATCAGTTCCCTGGGTGTCCCCCCAATAAAAGAATTTCTAATTCTGCTGCAAGTCTAGTGAACCTTTGTATCTTTGGTTGTGACTCTTTCTGTCCCGGATCTAACCTGGGAGGAGGTTTAGTGGAATTGCCTTGAAAATTCTCAGTTCTTGCTTCTTTCTTTGCTTTTACAGGGCTGATCTCTGATCATGTAATCACTGGTGCAGTATTTAGCACAAAAAACACTTTCTAAAGAAAATATCTGCCCTCACATCTTTGTGTCAGTCTTTATCAATAATTTATTCACATTTAGCATAATTATGAACAATTCAAGCTATATTTTCACACAGATGGATTTTTCTGCACTCATATGTAATTAAAAACCTGCTGCATGAGGGGATGATCAATAACTGGTAAGAAATGGCTGAGGGTGCACAGCAAGAGCAGAGAATATTGTACAGCTTCTTTGCTGGCATCTAGATCTAGTACTGACTACACTCAACTCTGGTTTTAAAACCACTATTTGAAGAATAAATTAATTTATTTTCGAGAATTTTTAATTTATTTTAGAAGAAGCAGTGAAAGTACCTTGAAGGAATCCTGTAAATAGATATTTATTGTATGTTGATTTAAAGAAATATTTCAGCACAACAAATAAACTAACATGCCACTCATAATTTAATAAAAACAGGGAGGTGGAAAAATCTTCTTGTTCCAGAGAAATAAAGAGAAGTGTCTCTTTAATATCAGAATGGCTGATAGCTTCTAATCCATAGCTGTCAATGCTAATTTCACTAAATAAAAGACTTTATGGTGCTGAAAGGTTCACTAATCAAGATTCATAAAGGTACAATTCCAGTTGTCATCCTCTTGTCTCTTTGGGAAGCCACTTTTATACAAGAAACAATTCCTGAGTGGAAAAAATACTGAGCATAAAGTAGAAAACTGAGTGTGTAAAACACATTTTGCTTTTTCTGGTGAAACCTTGAAGGTGATGCTGGATGGATAAAGGATCTGGACATCATGCCTGAATTTTTGAATTATTTAAGCAAAATTGTTTCATCAGTAGGAAAATTTCTGATTGAGGATCAGCTTTCAGAGCTCTCTTTTCCTTGCTGGGAGGTTTCTGTCAGTGAATTGTGGGGAGTCTGAGTGCTGTAAGTTCCTCTGAAACCTGCTGCATCCCATGGGATATTCCCTTAATCTGCTCTAACACATCCTGTGACTGGTAGGTGTGAATTTTAATCATTTCTGTAGTAAAATACTCATTTTCATCAAATGCAGCACATTTTTGCTCGTTTGATGGGTTTGTTTGAGGTGGCACAGATAGATTGCTCTCTACAAGAGGAAAGGCAACACATTCTATTGGTGCACTTCAGATTTTCTGTAACTTTCTATAAGGGTAAAAAGCACCATGGAAAAGAGTCAGCACATCAACAGATCCAAGCTACCCAATCAGCTGCCAGGTGATTTCCCAATAATTTAAACTTTTAAATTTCCTAATACATCATTTACACTTCTGAAATAACATTACCTCTCTTTGTATAACATCAAAGTACTTTCCACAGGGTTGCAGTTTTAACTACCATGCAGATCTTGAAAAAAGAAAATCCGTTGGGTCGTTCCTCAAATGCAAATGTCGAATCTCTTTTTTATTAAACTGCAAAAGGGATTTACCAGAATTATGAAAAGGACTCTGAGCTTGTGCTTTATAAATGCTAATATAAAAGCTAGTATTTTAATAAGTTTTTTAAATTTACATTTTTGAGTTCATTGAGGGAGCTTTAAGGTGCACCCTCTCCCTTTGACATACAGTTTCTGTTCCAACACTTCCTACTCCTCTAATAGAGTCACACTTAAGAAGTTCTTTGTACTTTAATCTTTTAACCATTACAGGGAGTCACAGAAGATCTGCTTACCCTCTGGTTTACATCAGAATTGTCCTGAGCCATTTCCCTGTGTGCATGGCTCATCTTACTCTTTCCAAATCCAGCACAGGGTCTGCATCATGAATGACAAAAGGAAATGATCTGTGCTTTGGGTTTTGTTTTGTTTGGGGATTTTTACCATGAGTTGTACCAGTGATGTGTTTGGTGGATTTACATAAATGTTCATTTCTGTGTTTACACTCAAGCTTTGGAATTTTTCAGCTCCTGGAAGAATTTCAAATCAAATGCTCTGGGTGCAGGAAACCACCTTTTTCCTTTGGATCATTCTGTGTTACTGTGCACACTTATCTTTCTGAAAGCTGAAATAATGGTAAAGGTAATGAAATCTCATGCTTCAGGGCATATGCTAATGCCTACAAATCTATTTCACATTTTGTGAGGTTAATTAGTTAATATGTGTACAGCATTTAGAACATAATTAATTTTAAATTTATGCCAAGAATTGTTACAGACTGATCATCTATGGAACTCAAGAGTTAATTTCTTCTGTGTACACTGTGGAAATGAAGAGGAACATTAATTTTTTACGTCATCTGTGTTTGTTACAGACAGATCATTTGTCCCACAAGAGTAATTTCTGCTACATTTAGTTTGTTTAAAGAACAACTAATCCTGGTTAGTTGGATCACAAGATCACAGCTGCATGATGAACTCTGGGAGACACTTGGAAATGCTTTGGATTCACACATCATCCTCACCCTGGGAACCCTCCCAGTGCAGAACTAGGGCTGCTTTTCCTTGCAAGGGTGATCTTCTCTCCATCATGGGATCAAAAGTGGCTTGAGATGTATACTGCAAAATTTCCAGTGCCTGGAAAGGAGGATTTGTAATGGGAAGATGAGAGGTGAAGCTGGAATATATTTGGGTAGCAGAAGAGTGGGTGTTCACAGACAGAGTTTTGTGGTAGACTGGGGGGAGGAAATCAAACCCAATCTCTTCCCTCTGTGCTCTTCTGTAGAAAATGGGTTATTCTCAATGCACTGAGTAAATAAAAGCAAATAATAAAAAAAATACTTTTGAAAATTTGTTCAGGGATAACAACCTTAACTGAATTTAGGGGAAGGGCTGGACTGCTTTCATTGATAATTTTAGCTTTTCCTCCTCAGAAGGTAACTTACCTTTGTTACTCAGTCTGTGTGGATTTGTACTAGAAAAAAGACATTATTATAAGATTTCCACCCCATATTATTTTTAATTAGTAAAATAGCTCAGAATGAGATTTGTAATTACAAATTGGCATCAAGTTGAAATATGTTGAAACAAGCATTTCTCTATGAAGCTTATTTTCACAGAGTCCAAAATGGTTGATACTTGCATTACATGTTGTGCTTGTTTGTTTTATGATTTTTCCTGGAACTATGTTTGCTGTCATTTGCAAACAAGAGAGATCAGTCTGTTATTTACTGAGACTGAGTAAATCACAGAGTATTATCCAGTTAGGAGACAGTACACAGAGTAAGCAGATCAGGAAAATGTATTTCAATGCCAGCTTCATTAAGTCGATAATCATCTCAATATATTCCCTTACAATTTCAACAATTAGTAGCCATAGTTTTCTTCTCGTGATTATCTTTAATCAGTGGCACAAAAAAAATCTCCAAGAAGAATTCCATGGTAATCGGAAGCTTCCAGAAAAATGTTCTTCATGTGTGGAGCGTTGCAGCAAGCAGTCACAGGACCCAAATTTTGGTTAATTGTGTATTCTGAGGAGAGAAATTCATCCCAGGTGCTACAACAGCAGCTCACCTCTGAGGAAGCACTTTCATTTTTGTCAGAAACCGTATGTTCCTTCAAAAAATATCCTCGTTCTTAACAGCAGGACATGGCCACGTGCAGACAGTGCTGGTGGCTGGGGTGGCCACATTAGGGTGGTGTTGGGATTTAGGATCCTGTGCCTGCTTCTGTCCCCTGGCAGGATTAGGGGAAACTGCCCTGCTCTTGTAAAGCTCTTGGTGTGCTCTTAGCTTTGCTCACTCAATAACTTTTGTGCTGGGATTTCAATTTCAGTTTCTGGCATTTCAGCCGAAGTTTCTGAAGGTTTTCTTTTTTTTTTTTTCCCCACAAAATTTCTTCAGAATTTTCAGGAATAGATTAAAACAAATCGATAAATTGATTTACAGAACACAGAAGTGAAAAATACCATAAGAAATTGAAGAAATAGCCTCTCTTGAAGTTGCCCTGAAGTGAAAGACAGTGAGGAAAACCTGGAGCTGGCTCTGCCCTGTGTCTGTCTGTCTGTCTGTCTGTCTGTCTGTCTCCCCAGCCCCTAGAAATCCCAAGGACATGGCCATGCCTGGCCTGACCCAGCCTGTGGGCACACGGCTGCTCGGGTCAGTTTAGGGACTGCCTGCACTGGGATTCCCACCCTGATTGTGTCCAAAATCCACATCTAAAGCCAGTTCTGCATCTCACAGGGCTTTGTGCCTGCAATGTTAAACATCTTGTGGGTTTTGAGGAATCTGGATATTTAGAATGATGACATTTGTTTCAGAAGGAAAATTCAGCAATCCAAAACTTCCTATTCACTTTGTTCCTGTCTAGAGATGAACAAGAACTTGGTATTTCCTTTTCTTTTTCAGAAGTGTCTCATAATTGAAGTAAACAAATTTCAAAGGTGTCTAGAGTTGCACATACACATTAGTCTGGCTTGAATAGAGTAGTTGGATTTTTGATGTGAATCTTCAGTGAGGAAGGAAGCTCCATGAGCTCAGTGTAGCTGCTCGAGGTATATTATTATTTTTAGTTGACTTATAGATTTTAAATAAATGTTTATGTGAGATAGAGTGTTACAGTATGTTTTGCAACGTGTCATCAGATTTTCTGAGAATTATCTGAATTGATCACACCCAGAGTGAAATACACTGATAGAGTGTTTCCATGGTGATTTCTTGTTTTTCTGATCATGTCTTTTAATTCTCTCTCTCTCTCTCTCTAATATGTTAGACAGGCTGTTCTCCCTGGAAGCTCATGGACTGCAAGAAGCTTCAGTATTTTCCTGTGCTCCCTGCTGCTTTGTGTATTCTGTCACTGGCATAGTCACTTCATTATCTGACAGGCAGTAACTGCTCTCGGAGGGAGTAAAAACAACTGTTGAATTCGTTTCTAAATTATATCATATTGCTCTCTTCGAAATCTCTTTTAAATAAATGTTGAGGGTAGAACTATTGATGTGATTTTTAAACTTTAAATTTCAGTTAGTTCAGATCATTTTAAATAGTCCTTCAGCAAGAATAAATCAGTTTTTATGACTTATAACTTTCAATTACTGCCTTCGGAGGGAATAACAGAGTGTTTGGAGGAGCTGTAAAGTACAACAACAAGGAAGTGCTGCTGTTCCATTTGTGCGGGCTCTGAGCTCCTGTGGAACCTTGACAGGAGCTTTCTGGGAGGAAGCACATCCTAGAGGGATCCTCGAGTGTGTCAGTCTGAGGTGTGGCTTTGATCTCGTGTTGGAGCTCTCACCTGGGGAGCTTCCAGGCAAACCTTGGGGGACAGGGATGATGCTTGACCTACTTTGCTGTGCTTCAGCTGTTCCCCAGAAATGGTCTGAGACTCTCAAACTGTGTCCCTGAATTGCCTGGAAGGAGGTTTCCTCTCTGCAAATTGCCAACTGGTGGCTCTGATGGAGAAATTTCTGGCTTAACTAATAGCTGACTGCATTGCAAGGTGTTGGGCAGTGCAAAAGCTTTAAATTGTAGCAAATTTGAGCTAAATCAGGTATGGACCTATTGTTAGATACTTATTTAGACCTAAGAGTTCTTTATTTAGAAAAAACCACTGTGGAGTTAGTTAGATGGAGAGGGAGAACCCACACAATAGTGTGGAATAAATTGAAGCCCTACCTGCTAATTGATTCTAAGTGTGTTAAAGGACCCAGCCGATGGGTTCTTAGCTGAAAATGTTGGTTTTTAACAAATATTTCAGAGCCTGGTGAAATCCAAAGGCTTATGTGACTGCTAGAATCCCAGTCCTTAAAGAAACAAAAGGAATGACTGGAATGGGAATCTCATTAGGGGCCATCACTCCTGGGCAGAGGAACTGAACGGCTCTGTTGGTACTGCAGCAGCAAAAAATGGTAAATTCATCGTGCTTTAATTCCTGAGTGTCATTTACTGATTTGCTTCTGCCTGAGCTCTGGTTTTGAGTATGCAGATTCAGCTAATCAGATAGACTTTGGAAATAATGGAAAGATTGGGGTAATTTTTCTCTCCTCCTTTCCCAAGTCTCCTGCCTGACGTTGGCATTGCTTGCACAGAGCACGTGTTGCTGTCACTGGGAGGTTTCTCCTGCTGGCCCAGGGCTGTACCAGGTAAATTACCTCCCCCTAATTCTCCCTTGGTCCAGCCCTAACCTGATGGGGGCCAGGACAGAAATCAATACCCACGTTCATTTTTGGCTGTTTAGGGAGCTTTTCCTCTGACCAATCACACAATGTGACTTCTGAAAGTGTTTTACTGGATTCATTATTTCTGCTATTGCTTTACTGAAGCAGAAATGAGGAAGCAGCTGTTTGAAAATCTTGTCTGAATTGTTTGGCTTAAAACCTCTCTGAAGCATCTTTTTCTTGTTTGCATTCCTGGCCTCCTCTGTAGCACTCAACAGGTAGGAAACTATTTTCCTTTCTGCTATGAGAATGCCACATTCTGTGATGAAAGGATTTGTTTTCTTTTAATAAAGCCTTTACATCTTTTTTTTTCCACTGAAACAAAGACAGATCAATGAAACCCATGAAAAAGTGGCTAAATTGGCAAATGCAACATTAATTCCAGGGTAGCTGTGTTATAGATTGACCTGATGTTGTCCCAGTTTAAACTTAAGAAAGAAATTAGCATAAGTAGCAATAAGATTTGCAAAGGATAATATTTTCTCTGGTGAAATCCCATTTGGATTGTCAGGCATAGAAATTTAGTTAAGACAATACTGTCCTCTAAAACAACTTCAATGAATCAGAAAAATAAAAGTCTTGAACAGTAGAAATATGAAGAATTTTATAATACCAAATATATTCTTTTTTCCTTCCTTCACTGTTTCTGCTTTTCTTTCCCTTTTTTTCTCTCACTTGTAATACATGGATTGTACGATTTCATAATTTGCTGCATAAATCAGCATTTTACCTTTTGTAGATGATTTTTAGAAATTTGCTGGCTTAGATTCATATAATGGAATTCAAAGTATGTTGTCCTGCTGCTCCAGGATCTGAGCTGCTGTTCTAAGGCTTCCAGTGCTCTGCTCTTCTGGCCCTTGATGATGCTGTTTGCACAACCCCAGAAATTACAGATTTTGACCCTTCCTGAATGATGAGTTGGGAACTTGGGGATGTATTTCAGATAATTCTGTAAAATATTGCCTGAAGTAGGATGATATAAATCCCATTTCCCCATGTGCCCCAGGAATTCCCCACATCTGTTGTGTTTCCTGCATTGGAACCCTACAGGGCAAAAAGGGACCAGTTCTCCACCTCTTCATGTTTGTAATTTTCCTTAAAGTACAGATTATGGGAGGGGAGTTTTGTACATGAACTTTGATCATGCAGAAGGAAAAGCTGAAAAAAATAAGTGTAAAATGGTACAGGGGAAAGCAGTCATTTTACTTTGAATTTTCAATGAGGGACTTGCACTGAACACCAACTTCTAACTCACTGTCTCACTGTTCAGCATAATCCAAAATAATTGCACCTATAATTAGTATTCAATTAACACCAGTTACATTTCTCTGACTGCTGCTAGCTTGGAATCTCCATTTACAGATTGTCCTAACTTGATAATAATATCTGTCTTTTATGGTGTCTAATTGGCTTTTAGAAGGGATAAATTAGGTTTTCCCTTAGAACACAAGAAATGCCCTATTGGCTCAGACTAATGGCCCATTGAGCCAAACATTCTGTCCTGCCACAGGAAAATGAGATGCTCCTCAGGGAGAGCAGGCAGTTGTTGTCCCTTTTTCTGCTCCAGCATCCAGAATTTTTGGGTTAGGAATGCTGGAGGGTTTATTCCTGTCAGTTCTTCTGTATTTGGTTACAGACTTGCTGTCCATGAGTTTGTCCAATTCTCCTTTGATCCTGCTGATGTTGTCAGCCTCCATCAATTTACCTTGTTTTTTTTTTTTCTTTTCTGTCATTAAATATTAATAAAATTATAATGCACCTTTATATAATCATAGATTTGATTTCTTTAGAACAGACCACACGAGGATTATTGCAAAAAGGATTGTCTGTCCCTTGGGCACTGAAAAAGCAGGAAAGAAAACCAAACTTGGCCAGCAATTTAATGACAGAGAGGTGGCACTTTCTCTGGTAGAGAAAGAGTGTTTGAGTCCAGGAGTTCTGGATGGCAAAAAGGAAAAAAAACTTTGTAAGAACTTTCATGGTTATCATTGAACTCTCTAAACTTGATCCAGAAAGAGGACAAGCTGTTCTTCTCTTATTTCTCTTATTTCTTACATCTTTGCTTCTGGGCTGTTCCACAGAGGACTAAATTAGAAAAGGTTCCCTGGGTGTTACACTGAGGGTGTCTCCTAACAGATACAGCTGTGCATCAGTGATGTGGGCATGCTTATACCTGAATATTTTATACCTGAAATAAATTGTCCTTTCATCACTAAAAACCAGCCTTTTCTCAGGGTTAGGATTCACCCATCCCTCTGCAGATGTTTCTGATAGAACTACTTACACATTGTGGCTTTTGCTGATACAGAAATCCTGTGAAATCTCTAAGCAAATTTACTGAGTTGGCAAAAATTCTGAGCCTTTGCTGATAAAAGTGGCAGAAATGTCCCAAACTCTTTTGCTCCACTGTGCATGGGCTGAAGCATTTTCCCAATCTGCCCCTGATCACTGCTGTTAGCTGATTAAGGTTTAATGTGTTGTGAAGACACTTTCCTCAGGAGGGGGATTAGCTGTGCATCAATCCATGGCAATAACTCATGGATCATCAAAAGGGGCACTGAGCAGCCATGCTTGGCATGGGATATTTTCCTGGGTTAAAACACAGTTCATCAACTTCTTCTCTTGAAGAGATTTCAAACTTTAGCAGTTCCCTGGGTTATTTGAAGGTCAGCCCTTGAAACCAGATGGAAATGTAAAACTAAACAAAGTGGCATTTTTCTTTGGAGGAATTAATTGAATGCTTGTAAAACTGCAGCAAAACCAGCCTGCCCCTCAGGCTGAGGGGGTTCTGCCTCTCTGCTCTGCTCAGGTGAGACCTCACCTGCAGAGCTTCCTCCAACCCTGGGGTTCCAGCATGGCGAGGATGTGGAGATGCTGGAAGGAGTCCAGAGGAGGCCACAAAGATGCTCCAAGGGCAGGCAGTGTCCAGCCTGGAGAGGAGAAGGCTCCAGAGAGACCTTAGAGCCCTTTCCAGTGCCTAAAGGGGCTCCAGGAGAGCTGGAGAGGGACTGGGGACAAGGCCTAGAGTGGCAGGAGAAAGGGGAATGGTTTTCCACTGACAGACGGAAGGGTTAGAGTGAATATAAGGAAGAAATTCCTCCCTGTGAGGGCGGTAAGGCCCTGACACAGGGTGCCCAGAAAAGCTGTGGCTGCTCCATCCCTGGAAGTGTTCAAGACCAGGTTGGACAGGGCTTGGAGCAACCTGGGATAGTAGAAGGTGTCCCTGCCATGGCAGGGGTAGGACTGGATGGACTTTAAGGTCTCTCCCCACCCAAACCATTCTGGGATTCCATTAATACTTCCATGCCTGATGATTATTTTCCATCCTAAATAGCAAAGACATCTAAGATATTATTAGGTAAAAAATTCTGGTCAATGTGGTATTTACTGCTTTCTTCAGGAGGAAGCCTTTTGGACAGTGTGACTGAATGACAGTTTCTTTAAAAACAGAGCTTGTAATTGAAATTACGTGTCTGAAATTACAGCAGTCAAAATCCAATTTCATAAAACATCAAATGGAGACTGCCTTAGAGTGCACTTCTACCACACTAAGGAAGAGAGTGGAATGAACTCTAATTTTTCTGGGTTTTCTTCCCAGCCAGAATATTATAGTAAAGCATATTTGCAAAATCTCATACAGAAAAATTCAACAGCACGTGCTCACATGATGTGTAACTCCAATGAGTGTCAGTTCTTGTTCCTACAGGAGGAGGCTTCACCCGAGCAGGCAAGATAGAAAAGGGTTTGATTACCAAATCCCAGTATGAAAAAGGCTTTAGATCCAGAAGACATTGAGCAAAAAGAATGTACACTGATCAACATCTGGAGACAAATATGGTCCTGCAGGAGGATGTTAGCTGCAAAATAAAAGCAAAGAGGATAATAAATGCAGATTATAAATAAACAATAAGATTAGACAAGACATTTCAGCTGTAAGCTCTTCTTAGGGCTATGAGAAAATATATTCAATTTTTTTTCCACAGCCTGAAGATGGTCTCATAGCCCAAGTGTCATCTCTTATTTGGCTTTCTTTCCTTGTGCAAATTAACCCTTCATTCAGTGTTTTTATGCTTGATACTGATGTTGAAAATTACATTAAACCATTCTATTTTTAATCTTAGCAACCCTCTCTCAGTAGCTTTCTGAACAGTCTTAAGTAGTTAATGACTTCAGAGATAAATGGATTGGCTTACACCATTCATTTACAAATGTAGTCAAGATCAGTAAGATGTACAGCAGGATATAATTACCATCAGTGGCAAATGTGTACATTGTGTAGATTCTGTTAAGCTCCAGTGTAAGATTTTTTGGATAAATTTATTTAGAATGAAATATCTTGAACAACTTTACTTCTACCCTTCTCCAAATCTCTAATATCTTGTGAGTACCTTTGATTGATCCAGATAAAATTATTCTTTTGTTAGAAAAGGATTAATTGTATGACGAAACTCAAAGAAATTACAGGGTTTTTTTCCAAAAAGTAACATTTCCAGTGAATTTTGCTGTTATCAGGGGGTTTTATATTTATATGCTTTTACTTTTTTTGCTTTCTGATAGAAAAAACCAATCAATATCCCGGGAGATTTTTCTCGATCTGTGCGTAGAACATAAGAACCATTTGTGAAAAGCTTTATAACCTCTTCCCCAGTGAAGGATCATTAAAGAGGTTTCCTCTGCTGACTGACATTGCTGGGAATGTGTTTTCTAAGCTCTACAAGAGTGTCATGGCTGTGATAAGGAACAGGAATGGGTCGTTTGCTGTGCTTGCAGAGAGACACCGATGCTCCCTCTGTTGAAGGGCATCGATTTTCCCATTTTCTCTTGCATCATAAGTAGACATTGAGAAAAAGTACCACTCAGTGATTGTTTGCATGGCAAAGCAGAGTTGAGATGCTTTTCATTTAAACAGGAATCTTGTTGCTGCATTGATTTTATCTGACTGCTGTTTGTTCCTGTGCACAGATCTAATGTATAATCAGAATCACTAAACAGGGAACACAGCAAATCGCATTAGACTTTGTTTTACAGTGGCAGAAGGTATAAGGTCACTGTTTAAAACTGTAACAGAAAATTTGGCTTTAATTTGTCCAAATAGCCATTGAAAATATGAACAGTTCAACAGTGTGGTGACCAGGAAATGAAGATTTTGAGATATATTCACATTTTTTCCCCTTAAACACCAACTGCAGATTTCCACGCCTTCTCTTCATGTCAAAAATGTCTGTTAAATTAAGGAAGACTTTTCATCTAAATACTTTAATCATTATAAGTGTTTGCATTATAGTCAGATTCATGCTCAAATTGTCACACAGAATTATAGTGCTGACGGAAAACAGAACTTCAGACAAAATTCTGTAGCCATGTGCCATCTCAACCAATTCTTCATGGTTTTCATTTTAATCTCCTGGGAAGAACTTTCACTTATTAAATAACATCTTCTTACTGTTGCACCAAAAATATTGGATCTGCCTTTGTTGAGAGGAGAATTATCCCTGCTCAGGAATCTGGAGAGTATCTAGCCAGTACAATTGTGATAAGTGCACTAAATTAATTGTCATTCAGTGTCTTCTAATACAGAAAAGTCCTTCAAGGAGAGTGTCACAGGAGTAAAGGAATAAAGAACTGAAAGCAAGCAACCACTTAAGAGACATTGGAGATGTAGTTCTCATCCAGTTAAAAAGATGAAAATCTGTTTGCAAGCTTCATTGGCTTTTAAGGAGAAAAGCCCAGAAGCCCAGAATTAGAATGAAAGATGATGTGCTAGGAAGACTTAAAGAAGTGGAAAATATTTAAAAGTGCAGCAAAAAATACTAGGATTAATTTCCAGTGCTGATAAATATGTTTTTTAGTAGTCTCCACCTTTTTTCCAGCCTTATTATATATTTGCTACTTACTTGATTCTTACATGTCTCAGTTTTCCTTTACCTTCCACATTTTTTTTCCAGCGGCTTCTTTGCAGCCTTTGGGATGTCCTGTTCCATGATCTGCCTTGACTTTCATCTCTTCCTGGCTCCCAAGCAGGGTCAGCAGTGCCCAGTGCTCTGCTCCTCGCTTTGCCCCCATCCCAGAAGCAGCAGCACTCCTGCTGCAGTGCTCTCTGGCTTTGGAGAAGTTATTGGAAAGCTTTCATCTCAATATTAGCAGTTCTGAATTTAAAATTATGACCACACTTCTCTTCTAGGGGAGAACAAAGCCACAAATCTATGAGGAGGATGGTCCTTGTTAGAAAGCTAAAATAGAAACTAAAGGGTGTTGTGAGATTTAGTAATGATGCATTTGTTCTTTCCTCACTCCAGTTGCAGACTATAATGTGTAGCTTAAATTATTTTTGTTATACATAATTATAAGCCTTTGGTGACAACCTTGAAGATAAATCAGTTTATATGATTTGCTCGGTAAATTGAACAGATTAAGAGGATACACAGAGTCAGCTGTCATGGCTCAGGTGACTCATGGAGACTCTCTAAGCTGCAGTAATTTGACACTTCTGATCATCTGTCTGTATGCTGAGAGATTTGTGTACTGTCCCATTGGAACTGGAACTGTAAACACGGAAGGATCAGGGTGACAGCGCAAATATGGCGATGCATGAAATGACATTTTTGAGATCTGCATAACCAGAGGTGGTTTAAAATAAACACAGTAACTCCACATAATTTGAGAAAGATTAATGTTGAGGAATTGCAGCCACAAGCAATTACAAATCCCAGCATCATAGATGGGTGTAAATAATAAGTGTATCAATAAAGATGAGAAAAATACTGGTAGCTGGATCAGCATTTCTGGAAGGCTGTTCCCAGCTAAACAGGTTGCTTCTGGTTTTCTAATGGGTATGTTTATGAACACTATTTCATGTGTTTGGAAAACAGAATCCCTCTTTAATGGGCTCAAAGATATTGAGTTCTGAAACGGGCCAACACGTAAATGATTTCACGGGGTGTTACAAGGTGCACATAAGCCATAATTGAAATGAAGGCAGCCAATTTCTGTAATTTTAGAGGTCATCTTGGCACAATCTTCTTGCTCCTCAAAGCACTTCCTATTGGAGAATTTCTTGCCTTGCATTGCACTGGATTTGAAGCAGGAAAGGGATGAAACCAGGCTCCCTGGAGATGAGCCTGGTGGCAGCACAGTTTGAGGGCGGCTCAAGGAGCTCCTTGAATCTCTCTTGGAGCAGGAGGATGAGGATGGAGGATGGAGCCCCATGGACAGCAGAGACATGAGAGGTGTAAATTTGTCAGCACCCCTCACTCCAAGAAGGTCATTGAGGGGCTGGATTGTGTCCAGGGAAGGGAACAGAGCTGGGAAAGGGTCTGGAGCACCAGCTGAGGGAGCTGGGGGAGCTCAGCCTGGAGAAAAAGAGGCTCAGGGGGAGCCTTCTCATTCTGCACAACTCCTGACAGGTGGGAACAGCCAGGAGGATGTCAGGCTCTGCTCCCTGGAACAAGGGACAGGACAAGAGGAAATGGTCTCAGGTTTGCACCAAGGGAGGTTTAAGTTGGATATTAGGAACAATTTCTTCACCAAAAAGGTTGCCAGACATTGGAACAGGCAGTGGAATTCCCATCCCTGGAGGGATTTAAGACATGCAGGTGTGACATGTGGGGACAGGGTTCAGTGCTGGCCTTGGCAGTGCTGGGTTAATGGGTGGGACTTGATGACCTTAGAGGGTTTTCCAGCTTAAATGACTCTGTGATTCTATGATATTAGTTTCTCATGGTGGAAGTGATGGAATGAAAAGCAGCACCTTTGAATCTTACAGTTGTCATCATGACAGGTCTGCTTTTTCTTTGCTTTTTCTGACATCTTCACTCATTGTGCTCAAATGCAGTATGTTTTAATTTACTTTGTTACTGAGATTCACCTTCCTGTGCATCTTCACAAAGGGTTTTATGTAGATGAATTTCACATCTTGCAATCAACTTGTCATCTCCTACAATGAGATGATGGAAATCACAGGAATATAAATATCACTTGAACACTGTGTCTTTAGCTGATGTAAATAAAAGATCATGAAGATAAAATATCAGTTCTAAGAAATTTTTGTAAGTATGTATTATAGAGGCTCAGAAGGAGAAGGGGTGGGCTGGAAGGGTTGCAGGCAGATTAAGGAGCCCAGATGTGGATTTTAAGGAGAATGAGGATAAGTGTGAATCAGGTAGTGAAAGTAACCTGGACTGGGTTATTATTGCAGTGACATCTAACAGGAAAGTGACTGATCTGCTGTAAGTGACCCTGAGCAGGAGCTCTGTCTTCAGGGCCATTCACAAGGGAGGTGCTTTCTGAGAACAGGAAGCTGATTCAGAGTTCAGCTCACATCAAACAGCACCCCAAAACCACACTGGTAAATGATACCAGTAATCCATTTCTGCCTTTAGTCCCTGTTCATGTTGGGCATCACCAGCTCACAGAAGCAAGAAGTGCAGCTGGGCAGATGCTGCCATCAGTGTTGTGGCCAGAAATGTGTAAAATGCCACTCCTCTTGGAGAGATTCAGTACAGATATTCTTCAGAAGACACTGCTGGTAAGCTCACAGTAGAACTTGAGTGCTTTTGTTGATGTGAAAAAACATAGACGCTTCTTGACTTCCTTTTTTTAACTTTTAAAATTGGTTAAATTAACCATGATCAGATGTAGTAATTAAAGCAGATTTTTGGCATTAGTGTTCCTTCTATGACATTCATAACCTATGGGGAAGGATGGTAATTTTTTCATCACCAACTCATTGTCATTCAGAATAAGGGGAAAAAAAAATCAAAATTAGTTTTTCAGTGGAGTGGCATTTGATTAGGCTGTTGATGAGCCTGTGTTGATCAGCAGCTTCCTTTGCAAGTTATTGCATCTTGTAGAGGAGCATTTTGGTTTTTCCTTCTTTTGTTTTTTTTTGGTACTTCAGTTCCAGTCCAGTTTCAAGGTTAATGCTTCCTAACTCAAAGCAATTGTAGAGCACTTACAAACCCTTTTCTGGTGGCACTTATTGTTGGCTACTCCTACAAGCTATTGAATGCTTTTAACTTGGTCTAAAAGTTGAGGATTGTAGGAATTTTCTGTATTGAACCTTTATTAATCAGGTTAATAGAAAAAACCCCCAGTGTTCACAGAGTTGCTGTAGTTTACTAAAGGGTAACAAATCAGGTCAACAGTAATGATGTCAGAGAATGGAAAATTATTTGTTGCACATGGAACTTTTTATCAACAAAAAGGTCAATATATTATAGTAGTTATTAGAGTGGTTAGCACATTGTAGTGGTTAGTTTATTATAACAGTTACATGCAGCCATCAATAACAGAATCAGCAAGAGCAAAATTTACAGAAGTGATGGATTTGTGTTCAGTCAACCAAAGTGTCCAAGGAAATCCCCTCTTTACTCTCCCTGATCCTCCAAATACTCAGGACTGGAATGCAGACAGGGCAGGTGGCCAGAGTTATTATTATCTCTTAAAGTAGGAATATCCTCATTTATTGCTTTTAAGAAATGTTTGTTACACTGAGTTTACATCTGACTTTTGGAGTAATTTTTCTAGGTGAACACAATTCCTCAGAGGAAGACAGATCAGGACAGCTGCAGTGTCCTGCCCAGATTCCTATTAAACAGGAGACAGCAAACACTGACTGCACTGACAAAACACATAACAGGGTTAGGTGCACTTAGGACTGAGACTCACTCTCAATAGCTTGGTGTGATTTAAGAAATTCCTGATTACAGGAGTGTCTCTGCCATGTGATATTTTGCACCTTCTTGCTGCCTGTGGCTGTTCAGCTGCACTTCAACACTGGGTTATTTGTGTGTGTTTCAGCCTTCCCTTAGAAACTCAGTTCTCATTTTGATATATCAAGATCAGCAAGAAAAAATGTCAGTAAATTCTTACTTTTGTTAGAAAGTAGCTCTGAACAGATTACTTGGCTCCCAGGGATGTTTAAGCCACAGGCCTTTTTAAGCAAGTGAAAGGACAGAATTAAAACATTCTCTTGTGCTGGCAGAAAAATTCAATTGATACTTTGAGATAGACTTAAAAAATTCACCTGCCTGTTAAAAGAATGTTTACATGGAAATAGGGGTTGGATTAATCCAGCTAGTCACTGTAAGGACCCAGCAAGCATATCTAGAATGTATTTACAGGGAAAACTAAATTAAAGGATAAAAATTAGAAATTATGGCAGTCTAATGCCATACCCTGCTCTCAGTGCAATCCTTTCTGTGCATTGTTACACTTGGACTGGCTGCGCTGGTGGTTGAGAGCCTGGGTGACCTGTCTGACACCTGTAAGAGCATCATCCAGTCATCACATCTTCCCCACTTTGTGTCTCTTGCTCACGATCTCCAGCTTCTCTGCTTGTTGTGCTGTCAGTGGCTCAGGCCATGGTCTGGTGCTGGTTCAGACACTCCACACTGTCCCACCTGCCCCAGCTGCAGCTCCAGGACACAGCTCTGCATTGTGCCTTGTGTCGTGTGCCCAACCATTATCATCATCCCAATCACCTCTCATGGTGATGAGATCCAGATGCCTGGATTTAGGCAAGGGATTCACACCTCAAAGGGAAATCAATCCAAACTGTTCAAGAAGCCTAAATCCAAATGTCTGCAAGTATCCATCCAAGTAAAAGCTCCTGTTACAGCTGGTGCAGATGTGTTCTGTTACCAAGCTGCTCGAAAAACAAGTGAGCAATTAAGAAGCTAATTAAAGAAGAGAATGAGAACAAACAGTGAGGGTACTAACTTCTTTAATCAGGCATTTAATTTGCCTCTTCACATGGGCATGTCCTGTGTTACAACCATTTCATGTTATTGTACATCCCACAAGGGAGAGTGTGAGAGACACCTAAGGACTTTAGGGAATGTACAGGGCCACAATTTACACTGTGTTAAATATGACTTCTAATTTGGCCTAAAAATACCAAACTTGCTCTTGGAAGACAAGGTGTATCTCCTACTCTAAGTACATGAACAATCAGCTTAAAGGTGACTGTGTCAACGGCTGCATTATTCAGCTCCATCTGAAATCAACTTATTTTTTCTCATTTCATGGCTGAACTCAGGATTGTATCAGGAATAATGAGAAATGTTCAATGTTTTTACCTCATTTACTGCTGTAATGGCAATATACAGAAAGGGTTCCTCCACCATTCCTTTGCCTGTAGTGTTTTGTCCTTGTGTGGGTATTAATTCATGTAGTGCAGAGAAGCTGTACTTGCCTTATCACTCTCAGCTCTTATTCTCTACAGAAGAAGAACAAATACCACGTTTACAAGCACATTGGTTAATTAGTTTAAATAAATGCATCTCAAATTGACCTTATGAGACAATGTGTGAGCAGCAATTAAAATAAAATCACTCCATTGTTTTCCTTTCCTCTTCTACAGATATTTAACAGTTTAATGTTCTTACTTTTCTATACCATGGAAACCTCTTGGCATCGATGACACTGTGATTCTGCTGTGGCATTTGTTATTGTGAGAATGCAAAAGCAAACTAAACATAATGCAGAAGGAAATAATGCATACAAACATCATTTTATAAGCCATTTTTATCATTCTGCACCTCAGACTGTTGTCAGGTGACCTCATGTAAAACTCTGGTACAGAAGGTCAAAAAGGAGGATGCCACTCAGTATCAGAAATGGGGAGAGCAAGCGGGTTGCACTCTCAGAGGAGCAGTGAGAATTTCACAACAAAGTTGATAAATAAAACACCTCTCCAAGCACAGACGGTGATTTCATGCACTCTGCAGTTAAGGATCACCTTGTGGGACCTGCTCTCCTATGAAGAATGACACAGGTCAGTTGGGGATCTGTCTGATGCTGTGTGAGCAGGAGGGGCTGGATGCCAGTGAGACCCTGTGGGTGGCAGTGGGAGCTGAGGGTCACAGCCTGACCCAAACACAAAGCCCTGGTGCTCCTGCCCAGCTGCCTTTGCTGGTGCTGTTCCAGGGACACTGAACCCTCCAGGGTGGGGAAAGGCACAGAGCATCCCTGGGAACTGTCACCCTGCAGGGATGGGGCTCAGTCCTCTCTGCTGGGACACACAACCCCATCCTCAGGGAAGTGCTCCCATAGTCAGTCACACGGTCCTGCAGGACAGTGGGATTGCCATGGTGGCAGGTGGTGCCTGTGGTGTCCCAGCACACCAGGCTCTGTGTTCCCAGTGTCACCTCCACTGGGTGCCACAGTGGCAGGAGGTGCCCATGGTGTCCCAGCACACCAGGCTCTGTGTTCCCAGTGTCACCTCCACTGCGTGCCATGGTGGCTGGAGGTGCCCGTGGTGTCCCAGCACACCAGGCTCTGTATTTTCAGTGTCACCTCCACTGGGTGCCACAAGTGGTGCCCATGGTTTCCCAGCACACCAGGTTCTGTGTTCCCAGTGTCACCTCCACTGGGTGCCACAGTGGCAGGAGGTGCCCATGGTGTCCCAGCACACCAGGTTCTGTGTTCCCAGTGTCACCTCCACTGGGTGCCACAGTGGCAGGAGGTGCCCATGGTGTCCCAGCACACCAGGTTCTGTGTTCCCAGTGTCACCTCCACTGGGTGCCACAGTGGCAGGAGGTGCCCGTGGTGTCCCAGGCACACCGGGCTCTGTGTTCCCAGTGTCACCCCTGTGTCTCTGAGCCCTGGGACTGACCTGACATTCACAACAGCAACAAACAAACTCAAGCCAGTGGTCCCAAAAGTGTCTTCATCTTTAGAGCTGACAGGGTTGGTTTTTCACCCTCCACAGTTAAACAAGAGCAGAAATCATAACAACCATTATGTCTTATTCACTCTTGCCTTTTATGTTCTGTGGTTAAATGATGTGTTAAGAATTCTTTAAAGAAACATATTAACGTATTTATTCCAGGTTGCTGCTTCAGGTCACCATAATGTAATGTAGATACGTAGGGGAAGCTGTGTTAAATTCCAAATACCTTTAATCTGCAATGTAATTAGTTTGATTAAGACTGGTTATCTCTGTTAATTAGCATATCAGTTAGAAGCATTGACTGAAGTGCTTTTCATGATCACAACCGGTTCTTTATGAATTTAGAAATTACTTCTTTTTGTCTGTTGCTGGGTTAACTGGAAAAAGATCAAATCTCCTCAAAGCTGTGAGACACTGTCAGTGTGGAGCGAGCAATTCTCCCAGAAGACCTGGCAAATGATGAAAAGATGAAGGAATGGGATTTGTTTAGTTTGAGAAGATTAGGAAGGAACATGATAACGTTTTCTAGCACATATTAGATTATTAAGTGGATGATGTCGAGTTCTTCTGTATAGCTGGTGGGGAAAGGAGATAGAATACAAAAATAAATGAACATAATTTATTATAAGGGAAATTTGGGTTAGGCAAGTTTTGTAAGCAACAGAAATAATGGGTACAGATACCTTGCTGTGGGAAGAGCTTTTGACAAGGCCTTTACAGGTAATTTTTGTAAGTATAAGACAAATTTCTCCTTGTGATAACCCAGGTCTTGCTGTCAGGCCCTAAACTGGAGGATTTATCCAGATGATCTCTTGTGATTGCTCTAGAAATAGCTGATTCTGTGATTCATGGCTCTCTGATTAAGAGGAATTGGTTGTTATTCATAGGCAGTTCTTCTGTCGGGGTAGGAAATTTAGAAAGGCACTCGCCTCCCAGAAGTGCTGAGTTCTGAAGTTATTATTTTATTTATACCTAATGAATAAAAGGCTCAACAAGTCAACTGAAAGAAGGAGAACAAGCAGATCCTTTTTATTTTAAAATTTTCATATCCTGAGAGCATAATTAAATAAATGTGCTTTGGAGGAACCGTATATTTTGTTATTTTGGATTTAATAAAAATGGACAGGCTCAGAACATGTAGCAAAAAGCAGTGCAGGATGGCACTTTGTAGATTATTGCTTGAGGTATTCAGCACGTATAGAAAGTTTTTATTTTTCTTCTATGGTATTATTGAGAGGGTTTATGAGGTGCTTTACAAGTTTCTCATGTTGAAAGGCTCAAATTGACTCTGCTAACTTACCTCCCGTGAGATTTATTCTATACTGCACAGGGTAGTAAATTTTTACAATCAATTTACTTAATTAATTTAGTAGATCAATTTATTTTTTTCTGTGATGTATTCCTTCAAGGGCTTTAATTTTCTTTTCTTTTTTTTTTCCTCCATTCTGACTGGATTTTTTTTCCTAAAGCTTTCATGACTCTCACTTTGATATTTATTTACTGAATGTACAGACTTATCACTTTAATACATTATTCCTTTGTGGTTCTAATGGATTAAATTAAAAATACATGTAAAAAGTGTTGCAAGTTGCATGCCTATTAGCATTGCCCATCAGGGGCTGGGGGAATTTTATGGCTCTACTTTGGAGCCATGGGTTCATGTTCAAAAATTTGGGAAGGCTTTGGGTAGGAAGTCACTTGATGTGTACATTTTCTCAAATCTTTTTTCTTCCCCTTTAATTTCAATTCTGCAAATATGGTCTGCTGCACTGCAAAGCTGCATCCTCACCATTTTCCCTGTGCAGGCTTTTGGTTTTCCAGCTGTAGGGCAGTGATAGGAGGAGGAGGTCAAAGGAGCTCCTTCCATCAGATTTGGGACACTTTCACACATGAACTCAGACTCAAATGTCTCTGTTTTGGCTTTTCCTTCTGACTGACAGCAATTCAAGGTTTTGTTGAAGCTGTAAGAATAAAGTTGTTGCTTTTTAAACAAGCTATGGATTCAACATAGTTTGAGATTTGTAAAATAACACACCAACTTCCTTGTGATTTCTTTATATTAACTCATGTTAAATCACATCTTTTTGGTCTAACTTGTTGTATCATTTCACTTTCAGTTTCTGTCCTTTCCACCACACACCAGCTCTCTTTCTTCTTTTCTGTTTCACTCCCTCCCTCTCCTGTCCTACAGGCCTGCTCCTTGTACCTGATTTAATTTTAATTTTTTTATGATACCCAGGGCCTGAATGAAGTTTTGTTTGCTTGCTTGAAAATTAAAACAACCCGTTTAGCATCTCTTTTTTTTCACCAGTTGGGATCAAGAGCATTTCTCCATAATTTTTAATTGCTATGTTTAGTAATTACTAAAAAAAGTGCTGAGAAAAATCCTATTAATTTGCAGACTAGATGAACTATGTGCATGGCTGGACATCTTTTTACCCATTTAAGAGAAAGTGGTTTTCATGATTTCTTTAAACCTTCCTTGCCCAAAATCATCAGGACATCATCCAAGGAAAACTTGTTACTTGGCTAAGCCTGCCTGGTTCCAAACTTGCATGTGATAGATGATGGCTTTCATATAACATTAGCTTAAAACATTAAAGGCTTGAGGACCATTTCAATCAACTTCAATATTTCAATTGATATGCCTGAGCAAGCTGCCAAAGTGTATTATTTAGGCAAATCCTTTTTATTTGGCTACAGGAGAACGAGTGCCAATGATGAAGATGGATCTCCTGCTTTGTTTATGTCTTCAGAAGTTTGGATTTTCACAAATTGTGTCTTTAAAGTCTGAAACATTTTATAAAACTCAGTTGTTTTAAGGAATTCAGTCATAGATTTTGTGCAGGAAATTGCAGGTGAGGTTGGGCTCTTTTCTGCCCAAAGCAATACTCTGGAAAAGCTTCTTGTCCCAGGACAAGAAAACGATGAAAATCCAGCATCTCAGTGGAAAATGATGCCTTTTTAAAAAAACTTCACTGCTATGAAAACCAAAAACCAGTTTATATAAAAACCCTCTCCTATAACAATCTTTCTACAAGCATCATGTTTACAGCAAAATTTCCTGGTAAAGTTTAGGCAAGCATGTGGTTGAAAAACATTTATTTCTGAGAGCCATCTGTTCTGAGAGAGAGAGAGAGAGATAAAGAAAAGCCAGAACAAAAATCTGATTCAACTGATTTTAAGTATTTCTGGGACTTGGATGTTGCTGCAGCTTCTGGGGTATTTTCATCACTGTACTCTGAACTGGAGGAGGGGGGTGGATGCTCCTTTCTTTGCTTCCTTGGGCAAACTTTGTTCTACTTTTCTGCCAGAATAATTTTAAACCCACATCAAGTAATTTAGCACAGATTAATCTCTCCCTTCTATTTAGGAATTTAGCAGACTGTTGTAAGTAGTGAGGGAGAAAAGCTTTTAGAAATGAGACTAGAAATGCTGGCTTATTATGGAGTGAATCATTTTAATCAGGTGCTGGAAGCTTTCCACCAGCCCTCTCTCCACAGCCCTCTGAGATAAACTCATGGAACTTCTTTTTGCTGCAAGGATAACATGGGAATAAAACAATTCCTTTCCACACCGTTCCTCCCCTCTCCTGCTTCTCACCAACAAAGTTTGGTTATGCAGAGATCACTAGCAGTTATATCAGCATGACCTGGTATCCAGGCAACACAAAACCTTGTCAGTTTAACAATACACAATGAAGAACTCCGGGATGATGAAAGCTGAGAGGCTCGTTTGACAAGATAGCACCTGTTCCACTCTGAACAGCCAGTGTTGAAATAATGATGGCATTAGTCAGGGGAATACAAGAGGTTCAAAAGGGTTTTTGTGACTTTGAAAGCGAATGGCAGCACGGGGAACTGTCACCAGTTTCCTCTTCAGGGATGGGTTGCTGTGCCTGCTATTTATTTGTGGCCAGTTTTTTGTGGGGTTTATGATTTTATTGCCTCTAATGGCTCTGAGCTCCCAGCTCTGGCCAGGGGCAGCTGTGCTCAGGCTCATGGCTCTGAGGTAAACAGAGCCTGCTCTGTTCTGAACCTGTCCAACAATGGGAGTTATCATCAGCCATGTGAGAGCTGCTGTGTGTGATGGCAAAGTGATTGCACTGCTGGCCACGGTTCTTTAGTGAGTGCCTCCCCCCAGGTGTGCCACAGAGCCTCTCACTTGTCTCTGTTACATTCAGCACTGACTTTTCTCCTGCTGGTTTTGCTGCTTGTGCCTGAGGTCAGTCCATGATCTCCTGGAATGAAGAGAGCAAGGGGAGTATCCCACAGTATAAAAGTGGAACATGTGCAGAGGGGACTGAAATGATTCAAAAGACTGAGATCTGGAGGAGCAGGAGGAAACATGAAAGCAATGTACAGCAAAAGAGATGGGGAAATTATAGAAGCAACTCAGTAGGGAAGCAAAATATGTAAAATTAAAATATTCAGATGGTGGAATAAAGCAAGAGTGGTACACTACAGTGGGAAATGATAGGAAAATGAATTAATCAGGCAGCAGCAGTATTACCTTAGTGGAATTTAGTTAGGGAGACTGGAGGAGCCATGAAAGATGTTTGATGGCTCACTGGCTTGAGAAGCAGAGATTCAGAGGGTGTCTCACTTATTGTCATTCACTGACATTCAGTCAAGGCTATGGATGACCAAAATCATGTCCACTTGTTGACAGCTTGATAAACTGTGAGGAATGAGTTAATGATGTGGGGTTCTCCAGCAGATAATACTGAAATAGGTTTTAACTTGAACTTGCAGCTATGGGTATGTAGGGAATAAAGCAGCACTGAAAAGCACCACATTCCACCCAGACATTATAATCTATCTAATTACTTTTTTAAATAATTGAAAAGATCAGTACAAGTGGTAGTAAGCAGTGTACTGAATTGCAAATTAAGCATAGAATGGAAACATGTATTGAGCAGAAGGGTAGAAGAGTGATAATAAGCTCCCTTGTCTCTCTACTCCCCTTTAATGTGGCTCTTACTCAGAAAGGTAAATAAGGAGAAACTGTTTTATCTCCAAAACTTGAAACTGGAAACTTAAGTAGATTGATTTATTTCTCAAAGTGAAAGAATGAATGATTTTACAATCAAAAAAACGTTGAGATGAAATGATAATTTTAAAAGCCCTCAATTTCCCACCTGCCGTCTGTCACTTCCCTCAGGTTCCACCCTGTCCCACACCTTCCTGTCTCTGACTCTGCCCACTCCTGACCTTCAGAGTCCCTCTGGAAGCTCGTGGCTGATTCCAACAGAAGCTGAAAAGAGGCAGAGATGTCTTGAATCCTAAAAAGTTTTCATGACAGTGTGAAGCTGCATGGAAGGGAGAGCTCAGTAATGCATCCAGTGTGAGAAAAGCTCCAGCCCTTTTTAGACATTTGAGTGTCCTCCTGGGAGCTCAGCCTGCAGCTGAGCTGAGCTGGGGCTCTCTCAGTTCCCTGCTTATGGAGCTGATTGTGCCCTTTTCACCTGCTACACAGGCTTTGACTCTTCTTTCCTACTTTAGTGAATTTTCTTTTTTTCCTCTGTTCTCTGTACAGCCTGAACTAAAGTTGTGTTTCATCAAGAAGGGATGAAAATGTAAGTGTTGGGCAAACAGAAATTAGAGCAGTCAAAAATTAGACATTGGTAGCCCAGAAGGGTCAGGAAGGTGAAGAGAAGCAGCTGAAATATTCCAGCATTGAGACAATCAGGACCTGAAAAGAGATTGGAACAAAATGATCCAGTGACTGCACATATGGAGAAATGTCTGCTGTTCCATCAGTTCCTTAAAGTTTGAAGTAAATATAATAATGGGCAAAAATGTCTCAACTTTGTCACTTTCCATCCATTGGTTTGAGCTTCCTGTGACCACAATGAGCACAAATGTGTTTTCTTGCAACCATTTTTTTGTATCTCTCCATCTGTGACTAAATTAAGCTTTAAAAATCCATTTGCCACAGAGATATGATGGTAATTAGTGGTAAAACAGTTCTTCAGACTTGAAAAGAGTTGAAATTTAAGTCTAAAAAGACTATGTAGCATTTGCTGTACTAGAACTTAGAGAAGGAATAAATGGCTGGAAATGAAATTGTTGCTTTGAAACTTGATGATGTGGTAAATCTCAGTATTATACTCATTGATATTGAAGATTCCTTAAACTGAGCAAATTGTAAAGATTTACTTTTCTCCTAGAGGGACTGGATTATGTTTGTCTGCTGTTTGGAGCTGGGAAACACTGAACAGTTTCAGGGATAAGCAAAGAGAAGGGATTTTGCAGATGAGTTTGCAAGCTCTTCTGTCTTTCCTGGACTCAGTGGAGCTGCAGGAACACAATTCTTTGCAGTGTTGGGAGCTTTGAGAGCAGCTTAGGATCCAGCCAGCTTTTTGGATCTGCATTAAATTTCTTCTGATAGAGGAGACAATGTAGAAATCTTGTGGTAAAAAGAATTAATTTAATTTGTTTTGGAAGTCTGGCTAAAGAAGCTGAATGTTATTAATAAAACAGTCTTTAGGATTTTAATTGAATTTATGCGATAGAACTAAAAGAAATTCCACATATAGATTCTTGACTAGGTTTTCCTTGGCTACTCACAGAAAAATAAAAGAAAAATAAACTTTTTAGAGAGATCCGCTGTTTCCACAGAGCTAGAAGTGGGTCAGTCTCCTGACAGTATTGATCAAAAGGCAGATGACTGAATTTGGTTCATTCAAATGGATGCTATGTAGTCTCTATTTTGGTAATATTGAACAAAGTCTGACACACTGATGGGCATCTTTGCTTTATTAAAATTATGAAATTATTGTCAAATAGAAATAGATCACCTGCTGAGTTTCACTATTTTTCTGCCCACTTTTTTGCTAGATATGGGATTGTTAGAACAGTTTTTGGCTTTCAGCTTTTACACTTACAAATGGATTCTCACACTTTATGATGTAATTCCATTTATTGGCATATAAAACTTGACTATCTCTTTAAGATTGGGAGAAACACATTTTTTGTCTTTTTTATAGCATTTTCTGGCATAACAATATTTTCTACTATTTATTTATAGAATCATAATCATCAAATGGGAAATCTGAAGTGGAAAATCTTGGAGTAAATCTTCATTACTAATTTTTTGTAGGCCAAAGAACAAACACATCAGCTGGCAATTAATAGACCGAAATTACGATTCTCAAACAATCCACATGCACAGTTTAAAAACATTGCTTTGAGATGTGGGTGTTTGGTACCTTTTAGGGTTGCAATGAAAGGTAAGAGGGTTGGAGTTTGTTCCCCACAATGGGATGTGGTGACATCACTTTTGTCAGTGCCAGAGATGATGTTCTGTGCTTGAAGCACCTTGCACTGCACAAACAAGTGAGGAGAACTTTCCTTGAACAGAAAATCCTGCCAGTGCTTGTGAGATCAGTGTTACCTCCTTGGTATTTCATAGACATCGGAAATATAAAATATGCAAACTCATTTTTCCTCCATCTGAGTTTGAATGCTTGGTGGGTTCATGCTTTACTAATCTGCTCCATCTCAGACTCCAAATATCATTACCTTCAAACTGCATGTCCTCCCATTCCTTGGATGTTTTATTTTGAAGATTTAAATAGAGAGTTAGCTGGTGCTATGGGGATGGAGAAAAATGTTTTTTTGATATTCAAACATCTTTTCCCAGTGCAGCTGATGAAAGCTTTTTCAGAATCAGTTCTTTCTGCAAACTGCCTTCCTGTGAGCCTCACCTAATTCAGAGTGAGAAAGGACCAGAAATCTCTGACCCAGGACTTTGTCAACTATTCTTTCATCTGGTTTTCTTTGCACAAAAATAGCCCAGAAAAAAGTGATCAGATCTTTAAATATGAACACTGAATATTGACAGTTGCCCATGCTGTAGGTGTTGTTTCTTTTTGGCATCATTGGAAAACACTGGAAAGAAAATATTTGTCCATCTTTTGGGTTTTTTGACCCAGTAAAAATCTGGTTTTTTAAGGTCAGTAATTTTGTGAGGAGCTAGAATGAGCTGGGCAGTGCAGAGAGCAGAGCAGTGTTTCACAGAGATTTTATTTGTGTTGGTAAATGGTGACAAGGCAAATGCAGACAACAAAGAAGGAGTCAGAGGCAGACACCTTTACCTTGGCTTGTGCCCTGAAATGCAAGGTGTTGGATGGAAAGAGGTGTTGCTTCAGAAGTGAGACTTTGAGGAAGATCTGAAGATGAATCTGTGTTCTCAGACCTTAATCTTTCTTCTGGAGCTTTGCTTTAAGACCTAGTATGTAATTTCACATCTGGGTTATGTCACTTTGCTGGGTTTTAGTGAATAATGCTGCAATTTTAGAAATGCATTCACTGTATTTTTCTACTCTCTTGTTCTCATAAATCCTTCTCTCAGTCAATACCGTGGGCTGGGAATACAGAGCCGTGGAATTGGGCTGGAAAAGACCTTAAAGCTCATCCAGCTCCAACCCCTGCCATGCACAGGGACACCTCCCACCATCCCAGGTTCCTTCCATGGGCATCAATGGGCTTCACTCCAGTAATACACCAGCTCAATTCTCTGAGTGTGCTTTGTGAGCTCAAGTCTTCCTTCCAATTTTCTAAGCCAGTTTGGAATCTCTATACAGGACAGGAGTGGGGAATGGTGGCCACTGGCTCCTGCATTCCTCTCCTGTAAAATTATATTGTTCATAATGGAAAAAACAGGGTTATATTTATTCAATATGCTTTTCTCTCCTGAAAAAAAATTGCCTCAATAAGTAAACAGGATTCTTGAGGGCATAGCATCATATCTACAAATATTTATTCAACCTTAAAATTCTTTTTTTCTTCCTAAAGCCTTTTCCAAAATACATTATCATCTTCAGCAGAGTGTTCTGATGAGCTGTCAGTTAAAAGCTGGTTTATGACGCTTACCTTTCCACCCACTTATTCTAAATAAATTATGCTACTTTTAGTGATAGTATGAATTTATTCAGAACTCATCACTGAGAGTAAGGCCTAGTAAATATTTCTTGCTCCCTGAAAATGTTTGTCTGACCCTCGTCATTTATTCAACTATTGATTCTGTCTTTTGTTATCTGTATGTATTATTCACACAGCTCCTAAATCTCTGCCTCTACATTAAAATTATTCATAATTAAACTCTAGAGAGCTGATGAAACCAAGGATGCCTAAATAGACGTGTTTTTCCCTAGTTAATATTTCCATCCTGATTGACAGTGATAAGGTTTCTGCCAGGATGCTGATTACAGGCAGAAACAAGCTCAGAGAAAAAGAACCTTTGGAAGGTACCACAGTGTCAGCTGGGAAGTCAATTTAAGTTACACTTTTTAAAGATTTGAAACTACTGAAGTAAGCATTCTCCTGGGCTTGTTCAGAAATCTTCTGGAGTGCTAAGCTGTGCTGAGAACACAGAAAACATAAACTGACCTTAAAAATGACTGGACTATAAACTGGACCCTTTTGTTGTCAATGGGACATTGGGAACAGGACAGTTGTTGGCAAATGATATTTGTGACTGAGAAACATATCTGGGAAAGACTGGGGATGCTTTCCTGTGCCTGAGGTCTCTCCCACCTGCTGGCTCTGCCTATAAGCAGGCAATGTTTTATCTTGCATCCCCATAGCTTTAATATTTCCTCCAAATCTTGGACCCCCTGCTAGATGGACCTGTTTAAAGCAGAGCCTTTAGCAGGCAATGCCCTCTGTGTGCATCCTGTGCCCTTACCACAGTGTGAGATCTCTTTGTCTGGGGTTAAAAACTCTAAAGAATTTTTTATTGAATGTCCCACTCACATTGTTTACTACAAATTGTTCACACCAAAGTCCTCAGAGCTCAGTTCTGCATGGCACAGGCAGCAAAACACTGATCTTACCATTGCAGTGCTGCTGTGTGTTTGCACTAAGTGCAGCTTTCACCTCTGGTACTGTCAAAGGGACCTGGGGACACGGGGTGAAAATGGAGATGGGATTAATTAAGCTGTGAGAGGGGAGGGAATTCTTTCTCACCATATGTGTCCTTTCCTGCACTCCAGCCACGTACTGTGTAAAACCAGAATGAGATCTGCAAATCTTTATGCACCATAAAGATTGGCCATGGAAGCCAGGTGGGACTGGAAATGTGCAGTTTGCCCTCACCCAGGACTTACTTTAGCATGGGTCTAAAATATCAGAGAGACCAAGCTGATAGCAGATCACTGCCTGAATCCTCCTCTAGCAGATTCTTGTAATTTTATTAAGCATTTTCCCCCAGCTGTAAATACCATCATTGTCAGAGCAGCTGGAAGCGTGAAGAGCAGCAGAGAAAACATCCTAAACATCCTATCTTCTGGAGTCTGAACAGAAAAGCTGTTACCTTGAAACTCTGGAGAATACAGGCTTGTATTGTATAACAGGATTACTCTGCATTAACTGAAGTGGAGACACCACTCGGCAGCAGCACTCTGCAGAACAAATAAAACATCATAAAAATAAACTGCTTAGAGTTCTTGCAAGAGAAAAGCTTTAAGATAAAAAAGAGTAGTAATATAGAGGAATAATTTACTGGCCGACTGCATCCTTTTCCTTACTGAGGCTTGTCTCTCAGTTTGCTTTGACAGCAGGTTTAAACAGAGAAATTCCATTGCTGGATAAAATATGATCTTGGCTCAAGGGAGTAAGCACAATATACTTATAGCAGGATACAGTCTTGTCTCACAAAACTTAGTGTAAAAAAAAATCAGCAATCAGTGTTGATTACAGCAGTGCTGCACATGTCCCTTCCAGCTCCATACTTCTGTGTTGTCATCTTGCACATATAATTTGTTCCTAGACAAACCATTCCTTCCTCACAAGCAGCTTTCAGTTTCCTGAAAGTTTACAACAAAAATGTTTTCTTGCATGAATGAGTTAGGATTTCTCATGTGGGATTCCAGCTGCTTTGAAAATAGATTTCCTTGTGCTGGTAGGTCTTGTACCACTGACAGTTGTGCTGCCATGGGGGCTTATTCTGCTCTTTAGCTTTTTTTTAATGCAGTACAAACCTAGAGCACACAGAGATTCTCTTCTGGTGCTGAACTGCCACAGGAATGGCTGTGGTGGTGGTGACTCAGTGATTCTTCTGGCACAGTTGATAAAAACCCCAGTGATGTTAAAGTGTTCCTCTGATAGGGACCGTCATGAGGAGAGAAAGAAGAGACCAAACCCAGTCCTTAGGGTTTTGTTGACTGATTTGGCCAAAACACCACAGGACATGACTGTAAGGAGCATTGGAAACATAAGTGAAAATAATTCCCTTTTGAAAAAATAATTTTAGTACATGCAGAGTAGTGGGGTTTCAAAAATAGATATTAATGCCAGTGTAAGGGAGGGCAGTAAATCAGGGCTTTTAGAACAGGAGCTCCATGCTCAGGACTGGGATGTGAGGAGTGACCAGGAGTGGCTCAGGGGTTGTGCTGAAATCATGGCAAGTGCAGACAGTGATGCTGCACAGGTGGAAGCCAGCAGGGCTCAGGTAGCAGAGTTTTTATTGCTAGCAGGATGAAAAAGAGGCAGGAAAACAGCTCAGCTTAATGTTCAGTTTAATTTTTGAGTTTTGCTTTTTATGATCATAAGTCATATCTCTTTTCCATTCCAAACAACAATTGTCATCAGCGTGGGGTTGACAGATTTATGTTTGGTTTGCAAGGTTGACAGATTGATTTGCTGTATCTTGTAGCATCCTTTTCTAGATTACAATAGCATTTTATATAAAAATAATGAGTTTATAATTATATAACATAAACAGAATAAGGATGAAGGGTCCATTGGGTTTCATTACTTCAAAGTGCTGCAATGCTTGCACATTATAGACAAAATTTTACCACTAAAAACAATTCACATGAGACATTAGCAGGCAGGAATACAAAGTAGCTAAATGCTCTTAGATGAAGGTATCTGTTTGTTTTGGAGGCTTAAACTTCCTTGACACTGAAGAGAATTTGGCATCCCTTCTGAAGAGGTGCTTTTAGTACATGACACTTTAATAGAATACCTCAGTGAGTTATTAAATTAACAAAGACAACACTAAATTATTGATGTTCTTTCCCTCCTCCCTTCCTCTGCTGTCCTTCTGCCTGAACTTACCCTGTATATTCAATTTTAGGAAATAAACATCCAATCTGTCTTGCAGAGCGGTTCGACGCCCATCACTGAAATGGATTTTGGATAGAAAAAATGCAGATATTGAGGTTGCCAAGTTGTCTATCTTAGGCTGGAGCTGTGTAAAAAGAACCTGTGATAAATCCCTGCCCTGGTGTGGGCAGGTGCTGGAGCCAGATCTGTTGTCTCAAATGATCCCAAGGGGCAAAAAGTGGGGATAACATCATCTCCTTCTGTAGGTATCAAAGGGGGTGTGCAGTGATTGATAACACCAACCCAGTGTATTAAAAGTTTTTCATTCAGGCTAACCTAATTTATATTATACAGTACTAGAAAATTTGAAAACACCTCAGTAGATCTCTCAAATTTATAATCTATGGTCACTTCTTAGTAGTGTTCCTCCACTATTATAAAATAATTCTGTGCAAGAGCTAAGCCATGTGGTGGAATCCAGTAAGTCTTTGATGTCTGTGAACTCAGCAAGAGCTTTTAGTATATGCCAGAAGGTGAACAGTCTTAACACTTGTGGGAGGTGGTGTGTAAAAATAAATAAAAGCACATTTTTTTCCGTATGAAGCTGCCTTACTGTAGTAGCTTTCAAAGTGAGCTGCTTTTCAGTGCTGCTCATGCTATTTTCCCAAATATGTTCTCAAATTGAGTGACTTTTTATCTCACATCAAAATACCACATTCCAGTGGCATAACTCATCAGTGAGAGCTGGTTTTGCAGGTTAGGTACAAAAGGGGCTTTTTAAGTAGACAGAGCTGGTGTCAAAAGTCATCTCACATTGGTCTGATATGTAGAGAAAAATTTGTTTTGCCAAAACATCTGGAAGTCTTCCCCGCTTTTATGTTTTTTGTTGTTTGAGGGTGTTTGTTTGTTTTTTTTTAACCTAATTATTTGTGGATTTGTTCTACTAGTTGGAATTGGAAATTGTGCAGTGACCATTAGAACTTTTGATACTCTTCCTCAAGGCAGCTCCATGAGTCTTCCACTCATACTGGATTGTTTATTTAAACATCACCTTTTTTATTTTAAAGACTTAGATCTTCAGAAGCTGGTCTAGTTTCTGAAATGAAATCTTGATTAAATGGCCATATAACTTATTAACTATTATGATATGGAACTGTCAGAGGTGATTTTAACAGAAAGCAGAGGTTCCCCACCTGAGGTTCCCCAGGATCTGGGTGTGAGTGCTGGGAGACTTCGAGCACTGCAGTCTTGTGTCTGGGTATTCTGGGTCTGTAGAGTGTGGGGATGTGTTTAAGAAGAAAAATCAATGTTTTTTGAGTGAAAATTAAAAAGGAGAAGGGTATAATCTCTGAGTCTAAGATGTGCTTGAAATATCTGAATTTTATGTAGCTGATTTGTTCATTCACAGTGCACAAAACTGTACCTTTGATAAGCAGACACTTTGAAACCAAAAGGTCTGAAACCTTTGAATATTCCTTTCTAGGCTGGACAAAGTTTTTGATTTTAATGGAGCTGCAGTAAGGATGCAGAACATAACCCCTTACTTCTCATGTGTGATACAATCCTCTCTGATCATGTTTGTTTAATATTCTGATCGTGCAAAGTGTTAAATGGTCTTGACTTCCTTTAAAGTCAGAATTGTAGCATCTGTATTTAATTACCTGACAGCATTTTCAGAGTTCTTGTCAAATTCTGCCTTAAAGGAATAACAGTTTCCAGGCAGGTTTGGACTCCTTTGCCCCCTCTCCCTCACTTATTGTCTGTATCCTCTTCCTGCACCTCAGCTTGGGAGATGTGATTTGCACCCCCAAGAGCAGCTGCCAGGGCTGTGTTTCCTGCGCATCTCCAGGCTGGGAATGGCTGTGCTGAGCAGGGTGGTGCCTGTGCAGAAATTCTCATTCTGAAGCCAAAGGATGATCGAGGAACCCTGGCAGCAATTTAGGGAATTCATGTGCTGTGCCTCAGGCAAACACTGATTAATGAAATGGCCCCGGCCCTGAATCTGCTGAGGGAGGCTCTTTGTGGCAGATACATTGTGTATTTGGGCATTAATTGTCTGCAGTAACCAGAAAGTTCCTGATTCTTCTGTAATTATATATATGTATGATATTATAAATGCCAGGAAAGCCAGAACACATTCAGTTCTTTCCATATGGGACATGGAGGAAATGATGCCTCCATCCCTAATTTCCCAGCCCTGCCCTCTACAGTAAATACCATATAAATCCTATATATATATATATATAAAATATCACATACTATAAACACTATAATCCACTATTACAGTATATTTATCTGTATTCTGAGGGTAAGGTGAGTCTGACCAGTTAACTCCGGAGTCAAGCAGCAATATCTGCTTCTCAGAATCCAGATGGGCTTTTGGGGCTTCCTGGCAAGATTGCTGTGCCACAGTTGCTTTCCAAACAACTGTAATAGAAAGAAAATAAATGTTAGAAGAGCACAGGACGCTTGACTTACTGCAATTCATTGCTTGTGTTCCTTTAAAATCAAAAGCTAAAAGACCTAGCAACTGAGGGAGCTGTGATACAGGATTTATTCTGACTAACTCTGCATCTCTAAGAAGTAGTTCCTAAATTTGTAGCAGTCTGAGCAGTTCCAGAGGCAGAGTGAGCTGATTCAGCAACCAGCTTAATCCTGCATTTAAACTGAAGAGGGAATTTACTCACAGTTATTGGTGAAATTAGGAGGAGCTGTACACTGCACACTTTCTGAAGTGCCTAATTAAAAAGGGGGAAAGGGACATGTCTTGATTTTGTGACAGCAATAATATTTTAGCTTGTCTGTAAGCCCAGCTCAGAGTTTGCCTTTCATCTGCATGCTCTGATCAATATCTGTGAGCCAGAGCAGTTACTCGAGTCTCTGCAGAAATCCCCTCTCCTGCCTGATATTTCTGCTCCCAGCCTGGAAATTGAATTCCTCTCAGCACCTTTAATAACTGTATCTCAGTGCCTGCATGTGGGCTTTGCCTCTGTCCTTACAGATTTGGGACTTTGCCTTTGTGGGCTGCCTTCCACAGGATTTCTGATTTGTAGTTCCTTGATGTGAAAGTTCTGTTTAAATCCTCACTTGTTAGTTCTCCATTCCAATATTCCATTTTTTATTTTTTTTTTGTCAAGGGATGAGATTAATTTATACAATCATATATAGACTGCATACATATCCATATTGCTGTCAGCTTACATGCATGAAAGGTGGCAAAAAAAAAAGCTCAAAATATAAATCACTGTGATTTTGAGAGTAAATATGACTTTGTCAGATGCTAAATTCAGATTTATAATTCAGGAAGCAAGAACTTTTCCTTAAGAGAAAAAAAAAAAAAGAGAGAGAGAGAGAGAGATTTTGCCCCCTCTATTACTGTTCCAAAATAAGTTTTTTATATCACACTTAGGTAAGTTTTCCCTGTAATATTTTATAGATTAATTCCTTTTCCATGTAAAATCCCCAATGATGGCCCCTTTCTGCATTGGTGAATTGTTTCAGGAGACATGCAAGAGTGCTTTGACTTTAACTGAAATCAGTATTTATAATTAACAGGAGTTATAGGAGGCTTTCTGGAGAAAAAGTTTGTGAAAGTGTAATTTGTCTAGATGGGGCCTCGCTTCCATGAAGTAGAATAACTTGGGCAGTGTTGCACATTATCAGCTGTGGATGGAGCTGCTAATTTACCTGGAGATTTCGAATAATTCCATCCTACTGTTGTATTTATTCAGGCTAGGATGTACTGCAAAACACTACTGAGAACTGCGGTACCAGGTCTAAATTTAAACTTATCCAATACAACCTGTTTTCCCTCTGCCTAATTTATGTGTGTGACTTAAAAATATCTCTCCATTTGCCCCTGCTGACTCTGCATTTTTAAATTCCAAGTCAAACTAGCCCATGGGAGTTTATAGTTGTAATGCTTTGTTTGGATGTTGGTGCTAAAAATAAATTTAAAAGGAGAACAATAAAACAGTGGCACTGACTGTAATAAACTGAGTAATTTTAAAGAATGAATGCATAAGAAAGCTACTTATTCAAGGCCTTCCAGAAAATGAACTATTCAAATTTATTTCCCACGGTAAGGATCTTTGAGCAGTATCTTCTCAGCAGCTCAATTGCAAACACCAGAAAGGGAATCGGAATCCCTCCACTTATGGAAACTAAGGATAGTCTTATCACACAAGATGCTTTCTGTGGAATGCAATGTTTACCCTCCATAATTTGAATTTTCCTAATCTATGAACTATTTCACTGAAATGAAAAAACCCAATACTCGAGCAAATCCTTCATTTGGGGAAGCTCCAGAAGGACAAAGTGAGCAGCCTCTGCTATGGCCATGCCCCAGTGCTGTTCAATAAAACCAATCTGCCATGAGAGAGGAAACCCTGTCACAGAGCAGCTCCAATATCAGCAGTATCTAAAGCACTGCAAGTTTTACACGTTTCAAACTGAGTTATCTGGAGGGTTCATTCTCATTCCGTGGAGTCAGAATTCCTTAATTGATTCATAGTCTCCATAAAGAGAGCAGCTAATGAAGATTTTCTTATCTCATGGAGTCAGTTCTTTAGAAAAACAAGGATCCCAATTTGGTCTGTCCTGATGCTTTGAAGTGCTGAGTGGTGCTGGTGCTGCAGAGTGACAAACAGGATATTGGAGGTGACTGCAGGGATATTGGAGGTGACTACAGATCTTTCCCATTAGACTTGGAGGCATGAAGGAGGCTGCAACAAGTTGGAACTGTTAGTTTAAAAATTGAGAGGGAAAGAGACAAATCAAATTTATGGCTTGGTTGGAAAAAAAATAGTTTTTCTGTATTTTTAATCAAATGGATTTCATATCGGTACACTGCATAATCTAAGAATTAGTTCTCCCTTTTTACATCTACTTCCTGGAAACCCCTGATAACAGAGATATTTTTAGAGCACTACCTTCTTGAATTAGCAGATTTTTTAGGGTTCTGAAATTACATTTTGCAATTTGCTCAGGTATGAGAAAGATTTTACAGAAACAAACAGTGAAGATAAATCATTGAAAGTGAAATATTCTACAGTTTCCTAATGTAGGAAAGATAATGATGCCATTATTTTGTCAAAGGTGTGATTAGAAAAATCCCTTTTCCATTCTATTTCCTTTTTCATTTGCAAATGTACTTACAAGGGTAGGGTGTATGTGCTCATAAATGCACAAATATCCAGTACAATTTTTGTTCTTCTTAAGGTAATTCTTAAATCCATTAAACTTTTATGACTGGTACACACACTGTGCCAGGTAATACATATTTATGAACAGTATATACAGCACCAAGTAATATGCAAAATATTCCACAATTATCTACAAGCCTTTAAATATCAAGTGATAGAAGGCCATGGAACAGGCCAAACTTGGATACCACAAATACTACTGATGGAAAATGTTAAAACATTCATTGCTTTGCAAAAACAAAACAAAAATGACACTTCTGTGACCCCAGACACCAGAACTGGCTGGGAAATTGAGAGACTTTGCAAATAAGATGGTGTTCAACATCCTTTTCTTAAAGAGAAAAGAGTTCCTATTCCTGGCCCCAGAGCACTCGGAACTTGCTTGAAGAAATACTACTAACAACTAGTCTTGTGTAAATGGTCTCCTAATGTGCATTTAGTTACTACCTGAGTGTGGAATTTGCATCAATATTCAGTGTGTGACGTACCCAGCTCTTCTGGGGGGCTGTGTTGCTTCTCTGCTGCTGTTCTTTTCTGCCCAGAACTCCATTTGTCAATGTTTGAATGGTTTGCATGACTCTAAAGAGGACATCAGCTGGCTTTTTGTAGTGAGAGAACAAGAAACTGATGGTCAAGAGAGCCCAGGCAATGCTAAGGAGCACATTCCTACATGGATCCTGTTGTGTTGCACCATAACCAATGAAAACAAACAGAAGTTCTCTTCATGTCTCTCCACCTTCACCTCTGTCTCTCCATTCCTAATTTTGTAGAGCAGGGAAAGATAAGGTCTGGCTTCTAGACATGGGCTTGGTCTGTTCTGGTCTGCTGTGTCTCTCAGGACACACAGGAACCTCTTCTCCTCTTCTTTTTCCTCTTCTCCTCCTCTCCTTCTCTTCTTTCTCCTCTCCTCCTCTTCTCCATTCCCTCTGTCCTAATCACGAGTCTTACGAAGCATGGGATGAGGAAATCTCCTATTTTTATCAGCAAGCATCTAAATCACTTCCTCCCAGAGCCTGAGATTTACCTTGGGACTTGAGATGGATGGCTGGAGTCCTCCAGATGGAGAACTGGGAGCAGCTGCAGCGCAGAGCAAGCAGCAAATGCTCAGGGCTGGATTGCTATGGAGGCTTGGGAAGCATTATCAAACATCATCGCCCTTGAGGTCCCCTTCCAACCTGGGAGCCTGTGGTTCTGTGATTTAGCTTCAGTTTTAAAAAGTGAGGCATGCATTGAGGGGCTTAATTTAGTTCACATTAATTTTCTTTTTAACTCAATATCCTTTCAAGGCCACAAACCATATCCTGGGGATCAGAAGTGCTCCCTGGCTAGCTGGAATGATAGAGCAGGCGGCGTTGCTGAGGTAATAAATTGGAAATAAGTAATAATAAAAAACATGAGAACATCACGGTGCTTTTGAAAACAAGCAATATTTCATCTTTATTACATATATAACCATCCCTCGTACTTGATGTCATAGCTTAAATATTTCTTAATCAATTGGACAGGTGATCTTTATCTAGGTTACCTGGAGAAGCCACGGAATGATTTTGGAATGGTTGGCAGTTATCCTGGGGAATGAATGCAGGATGTGAGCCTGGGATGCAAAACACGAGGAAATGTCATGGCTGTTTTTAGGAAGGGGAAAAAAATATATGGAAATTAAATGTCAGTCTGTCACCTCTCATTCCTGGAAAAATGCTGTAATAAGCAACCAAAAGAGCTAATTGTAATCTCCTAAACAAAACAATAAAAAAGAAAGGTCATTTAACAACAAATATATATTTATATGTGTCAGAAATGAGTTGTGCTGGTTGGTAGATACAAGTGGAGCAGCAGATGTCACACATCTTAATTTCAGCAGGGCTTTCAATACTGCTTTGTGAGTTGTGAGAAGGTCTGGTCTGCCAGAAGTTACGAGCAAAGGGGTGGAAAATGGGGAAATTGTACTTTGAGAAGAGTTAGCAGCAGTTCCGTGCTGGGTGATTTGCAAGTTTCCCATCCTGATAGGATGAGCCAACCAGCACTTCTGGAAGTTGTTTCTTCTGCTTTCATTTGCAGTGATTAAAAGGTGGCTGTTTGGAAAAAGTCACATTTTAAGGAAAGCTGTTGGCAATCTTACAACAGCCCAGAATGCTGACCCCCCAAAAAATCAATAAGCTGTTTTCAAAGTCAGTCTTTTTCAATATAAAAACCCAGACACATCAAGTTGTGCTCTCCATTCCGGTAAGGGTGGAACATGCAAAATCATAAATCCATTGCCAGTATTTACTGTACTAAAGCCTCAATGCATGCCAAAAAAATCTGGTAATTTTTCACTTATATCCTTATAAAATACTGGAAATTAGAAATTGTATGTCTGGTCTGTTATACTGTATTACATACTAAAACCTGGATTTTTTTCGTGGTTCCTGGGTGCATGGTTCATAGAGATGCAGCCCAGCAGAAACTCCTGAGCTTTCTGCTCTGTTGGCACTTGGTGAATCTTCCTTCCTGCTGCTCCTGAGTGCAGAAATATATCTTTGGCTTGTTTCCATGAAGAATGTTTGCATGTATCCAAAGTTTTTCAGACTCCTTACAGACCTGCTGCTACTTTTGATGGGAAGTTCTTACAGCTGACAAGACAGAGCAGCTGCAGTTGACCACTCACAGGTTACATTTTGTTTTCTTGAGGTCAAGACGGTGGAGTATTGTTCCAAAAACTACTGAAAATTGGCATGCAGTGACTGTAAACACACAGGTTCCAAGGCTTTGAGATTTAAATTTGCAGAAGACTCACAGAATATTGTCTATCTCTTTCAACAGCAGACCCTTAGGAAAAAAATTATGTGTAATTTTTTCTTAATACATGAAAAATACCTGTATTTTAAGGACATGAAAGGGCTCTGAGTAAGCATATAATCATTAAATATTCACAGTGTACAAGGTTTAATGTGCACAACATTGAATACACCAAAGAATAATGCCATAATTATAGCCCCTGTAATAATTATGTTTTATTGTGGCTTCCTTACTTTTTATCCCACAGTTGGCATAAGCTTTTAAGCAGATGCCTTGGGTTTGCCCTTTGCAGCTTATAGGCAGATCACTGCTGTGTTGATTCTGCAGTCAGTCAGCTATTCAGCAATCTCATTTTTCTTTTACTGTTTTGGCAGAGATGAAAAGCAAAGTTTTTAACCTTCCCCTTTCCTGCTATTTCTTTGACTGTTGGAAGCCAACTTTAAAGCTTAAAGAGGAGCACAGGCGTATCCTCACAGCCATACATTATTTTTCTCCCTGGAGTTCTTGAAGCAACTGACTGAAGAATGAAATGCAGGCAGTGTGAAGACACAAATGAAGGACTAGAGTAAAATGTAATTTGAGTGGTGTCTTTTTTAATTAACAATGGCTTAGACTCTGCAACACAGACCTTCCAACAGAAACTTGCCTGTAGATAAAGAATATGTGAACAGATTTCCTATTATAGTTAGAATATCTATAGATATGTCCTGTAGAATACAGAGTATCTGTAGATATATTCCATAAATATAACGTGTAGCATATTAAAGTCTTTCTCTATACTTCTTTATATCACTTATATAGACATGGAATATATAGAGGTATAATCAGTATATGTATACAAAATTTATACCCTGGAATCAGAAGATTGAACCTGTAGCCAGACACAAAAAAAAGTCATGTCAACATGGATTTTGGTTATGGATCATCAACCCTGACCCCAACAAAGGTAGAAAAAGCAAGCAGAGAACCCACACAATGCAGCTTGGAAATGGAGAGTTTTGGGATTCCTCATCCATCTTCACAGGTTCATTTAACATCATCCTTTACATTCTTGTGTTGTCCCAGGGTTGGGATGTGGACAGCTGAGCTGTGCATGCACAGAGTCACTGCTGTGTCCCAGGCTGAAGTGTGTGCCGCAGGAAAGGGTAATGGGTGGAAGAACAGCATTTCAGGGGGCTCAGTAGCTCTAATAAACCTCTAGCTGCTTTCTGTGGGAAGAGGAGGATTGTGTTATCCAGGCAAATGCTTTCTCTTAATGTTGTTCTTGCTATAGAGATTACCAACAAAGAGTATTTGCATAAATCCTTGAGGCATCAGAGATGCAGCTCCTGAGTGACAATAGTAACGTAGGAAGAAAATTTCCTTACAAAAGTGTTGGATTTTGGTGAAGAGCTTTTCCCTTTCTGTCTCCATTGCTGTTGGAGTGAGGAGATGCTTTAAGAGGAAAGTGAGATAGTGCCTCTGCTGCCCTAGGAGGGAAAACAGTGCAGTGGTGTTGGTGCTGCCTCTGCTCTTGAGAGGTGACTTGTGTTCTCTTCTCAAATATTCCTTTTCAGCTGCCACTCTGCATTGAAGAGTAAAGAAAGAGGGTGGAAAAGGAACACGTTCCATTTGTGACCTTTTGGGTGAAGTCGTCTAAACTGAGCAGGCTGGAATTATCTGTAGAACAATATTGTGAGGTCTTAAAGCTCAATTCTGGCATGATAACAAACTCTAGTCTCATGTAGACACTCCTGGCTCACTTGTGGCACCGGGGAACAGAATTTAAAGTCTCGACATCAAAAACCTTGGCTGTTCAGTGAGCTGAAGGAGGAACTTCAGTGCTTGAGTTGACAGAGGGATCAGTCAAGAGGCAGCTCTGACACCTCTCCTGAGATGTGTCTGTGTGTTTTTGTGGGATGTGTGCCCTCTCCCCTGCTCACTCTCATACACAAGCACTCAATTAGACACGAGCCATGCCATGGCTCCCTTTTCCCTGCAGTCTCACTGACTTTGCAGAGCTGAAGTGTAGGCTTGCATGGATTGAGGAACTGTGAGCCTGCATGTCTGTGGAATGTAATCCTGAATTTTAGCTTCCAGTTACAATCCCTGGGTACCTGTTTGGCTTCTTTTCTGGGTTGAATATTAACCACTTGAACAATGTGCTTTTACTACCATGAAACAAGGAAATTCTATGAACTTGTTTGGGCCCTTTGCATGAAGATCCTTATCAACAAATGAGACTTAAGTACCTCAAACCTGCAAGTGGCTTTCTGTTTCACTATTATTAATTTAGCAGGACTTGTTGCATATGGTTATTTTTCTGATTGTTTTGCATGATTGAGTAAGGGATGCAGTATAACCAAATATGTGTTTAATCTCTTAATTACTGGGTGAAGAATGTATGGGAGAAAACAAGACATTTATTTCCCCATCCTGTATGACTTGTTCCTTATCCCCTCTTTGTTACCTCTGCTTTCAGGACTTCATTCTGAGGCTTGTGTATTGTTATTATTGGCCTCATGGACCTGGCTCTTACAAAACACTTCTTTTTCATCTTAGGAGATAAGAGGTTAATTTTCCCATTTCCTTTAGCAAGGTACCCTGCAGGGTTTATTTGAGCATTGTTTCTATTTTCCATCTTTCAAGTTCAGTAACAACAGGATTAAAAACTTGGAAGTTAAAAACATAGATGTCTGTCTAATTAAAGGAATTGGCTGTTGAGGCTGTATTTTTCTTTCTCATTAGCATTCTGTTCATTCTGTTTTCTTTCCCTATCTCCCTGTTCCCTACACACTCAGCTTGTAATAAAAGTTGGTTCTTGAATGTAAAGAGCGTGTTAATGCACCTGGGAAAAACATGTACAGGAAGGAATTGGATTTGTTTCTATCTAACCTGGGTAAGATAGAATGGAATGTTCCAGTGTTTATCTATACAGTAATAATCAAAGGCTCCTTGCAATGCTCATAAGGATTATTTAAGAAGAAAATTAAGTAAATGTATTTATTTGTTTGTTTCCAACAGAAAAAAACAATCTCCTATTTTAAGTTTATACCCCTGCAGCCAAGTGATAAGGGCATTTTAATGTTTTTCTGCATCTATCTTTCCATTTTTATGTGTGGCAGGATTAGGGGAGAGCTGATGCTGCCGCTGCGTAAATGTGAGCAAGCAGAGATCCTCATTACAGGGCAAAGTGGATAAAAAGAGTCAGTAACTGAAGGTGATGGAACTGTTGTGTCTACTGGCCATTAACTGGGTAATAGAAGCTCTCCTCCAGATGAGGGGAATCGCAGGGAGCAGCATTTTGCTGCGTTGCAGGAGCAAATCCCTAAAACCTCTGCAGCAGGAATGTCTGCAAGTACAGAGATAAATACAGGGAGACAGATTGCAGCAGAGACTTTGGGGGCATCAGAGGTTTTCTGTTCTGGTCCAGCTCTTAAGTGGAATTACTTGCACCAGCAGGGTGTGGAGCACTGTATTCCCAGCCCTGGAATATGAGCTGGGCTGGCATCACTGATGCCTCTTCCCCAGGATTTGTGAGTTGTTCTGCCACAGAACTCAGCGAGTGTTTCTTCAGCACTGAGAATAAAAATGCCCTGCAAAGCCTCTCATAACCATAAAATCCAGGAAACCATGCTGTGTCTCCTGACACTTCAGGGTTTCCCTGGCCTGCTCGATGGGCACAATGTTTATGGATTATGCAGCAAATGCAAACAAGGCAGGGTTGTCCTTCATTAGAGGGAAAGTGTGGTGCTTAAAGCTTCAGTATTGGGAGGGAGTTGAAGTTCTTCACTTTTTATTTTACCTCTGGGACTATTTCTAGAGTAGAAGTTGCTGTCATTCCAGTGGAGGACTGGCCAGATTTACTGCAGGAGCTTTGGCCTTCTGACTTCCTTAAGCTTTACAGCCAGAAGTCCTGAATGTATTTCATTGCTCTAGGGCAAGGAAATTTGTGTCATTAGACTCAGAAGTCAAATATGCAGTAAGTCATACAAAACCACCTGTGTCTTAATTTCAAGTAATTTAAAAATCAGCAGAGTTGAAAGAGTGCCTGTGTGTCCAGATTTGGCAACACCACTCATGCTGAAACCATAAAAATCTGTATGGTCATTTAATTGTGTGTCATTTACACTTGAGTTGGCCACTGAAGTGCTCATGATGAGTTGGAGACAAGGGCTACAACAGGGGTTCAAGCAGGACATACAAAAGGATCCCAAAAAAGAGCTTTACTTTGGAATGTCTAAAGCCTCTATTCTGGGATGTCACTGCAGGCTCACAGCTAGGTAATAATTAGCATTTTCTCCATACTTCTCAGAAGGCTGATCAATCACTTTATTATACTATACTTATTAAGAAACCCATCACCCTTACACACAGTCATGACACAGGTGGATCCAATTGGTCCCTGAATCCAAGCTCCATCACCATTGGCCAATCAAGAAACCCCCCTTTGGTAAACATTTATCCACAACACATTCCACCTGGTCACAACAGATAAAGCAAGTTAGGATATGAATTAGTTCTCATTATTTTCTCTGATCACCTCACAGTCTTCCCCAGTACAGTGCCTGGGGAAGTTGTGCCTTGCTCTCTGTGGCCAGAGAGCTGCTGCCACATTGGGATACTTTATTTTAAAATATTCTGGTGTTTACACTGAGGCATCACAGATCTTGCTGTAGGTAATGCTGCTTTACCTGGAACTGGGATCATCAAATGCTCAGGAGCAGGTATAGTTCTCAGTTTCTTATATAAATCTTCTCATAACTTTGCTTTCCACCTTTTAGAATTCTATAACTTTGCTGCACAACAGCTTTGTGTATGTTTGGCTCGTTAATTGGAAAAAAGCATTCCTCCTTTTATTTCTGAAAAATTATCCATTTGTATTTTTAGACTGTTATGTACTTTAAAAGATAAAGTGTTACTGATAGAACAATAGTTTCCAATAGTTTACTGTGCTGTTTGACACACTATTGACAGGAAATCATGCTTGGGTAGAAACCACAACAGAAAATGTTGCTCTGATTTTACAGAGTTTTCTTTCATTCCTGACCTGTTTGTTCAACATTTGGTTGAATGAATCCAACCTGGCTTTGACTTCAGGTCACTACATGGCCTATTTGTGATAGAAATAAGGAGTTGCTGCTTCCTTTTCAATTTCTGCTTATTTCTTCTCTTTAACCAGTGTTTTTTATGTTTTATTGTTGCTAACTTGAAGTGCTTGGAAGTGTTTGGATACTAAAACAAGTAATTCTGTGATTGACTGGCTTGAAGTTTCTGCTTCTGAATGACTGTCAGTAATAACCAGGATTTGGTGGAGTCTATGTGTTTGTTACTGGGTGCATCTGTACCCAGTACAAGGAGTTCTGCTGAAGGAGGTTATGGAATTCCATGGAATTCTGGTATTTGGAAAGCAGTGCTCACCTGCCTAGGGTGTTGGGCTAAGGAGGTGTTAAAGGAGTTGGACATCAGTGCTTTGCCTGAAGTTGTAATCAAATGCCTGACAGTCAAACTGAAATGCAAGGGGAGGTAAAGTGTATTAAGATTTAGCACTTGCATAATCTACTAGATCTTTTGAATGCTACAGGTGTTAACTATTAAAGCCTCTAGATATGTTTTTTTCTACCTAAAAAGAAACATGTACATGTGCTATCCTTTTTCTCTCTTGGCAAAACCTAGAGTCTGAAAGGCTGAATAACTCACCCAAGGCTTCATAACCCAACCTAGATTTACCTGGCTCCAGGGCCTGTGCTCAATTTCTGCTGCACAGCAGTAGTGTGTGTCCTAATGGTGTGTGAGTAGAAATGACCCCACAAAATCCCTGTTTTGATGTAGACAGCAAACCTGAGACACTGTAATAGCCCTGTATGATGGATCTGCAGCAGTAACACAAATGCTGGTCTTGGCAAACTGCAGTGCTGTACATAGATAGTGTTTGCTGTTCTATTGATCCGTGCCTCTAAATCTTTAATTATCTTTCATAGTAAAACTTGTCTAAATAAATTGCTGTAGTGCTGCTGCTCTCTGGCAGCAGCAGAGGTTGATGCTTTGGTCAGTGGCCACTTTTTACCATATCCTTTCTCTTTGTTTAAAGATTTGGTGCCATTAAAAGGAAGGGTAATGAATCTAAAAACTAAGGGGCTACTAGGCTGTTAGTCCTGAGGTACAAGATTGCCTCCTACAAGTAATGTCTTGTACAGCTTTTCCTATCCCTTGGAGTGTTTATTATCACCTGAAGGCACTGAGAGGCCAGGTTGGTGCTGTTCCTCTTTATTGTAGAGCAAGTGTGGTACATCTGGATATTTATTTTGCTGGGTTTAAGCTGGAGTTATATTTTTCTGGCATTAAAAGGAAACCAAAGCCTTTGGTTCATACAATAAGGAGTAGCCACTGCAGGTACTGGCCTCTTAAGGTCTTCCACCTGTGTTTCATCTTCAGTGATGAAAATCAGCTGCCATGAGATTTGCAGGCTTCAGAGAGAGGATTGGTGTCCCTGCTCTTTGTTCTCTGGAAATCAGTTTTAAATAGCCTCATGTGCATGTATTTTGCTGCTGAAGGAGTTTTTCATCTGAGAAAACAGAGCAAACACATTGACCAGTCCAAGATTTGATATTTTATTTCCAAATGGTGTGGCTATTTTAGTTGCTGTGATACAGATTTGTGAATCCATAGGAGTACATGTTCCCAAACTCAGCTGTGCCAAATCTTATTCTCAGCTACACCTGTGTGAAAATAGAGATGGTTCTGAATGAGAGATGTGTGAAATCAGGAATTAAAAAGGCAGAAATTATGCTGGGGCAGAGTCAGGAACATTAATAAAGGAAAGTTGGGAGCATTTAAGTAGTCACTGTTGTGGCACATCTAAATACATGTGTTAAATATGCTGTTAAGAGGTTGAAGTTTCCTTTGTCTTTGTTGCATGATCAATTATCCCTTCAGGGCATTGCCCTGTGACAGGGCCAGGCTGCTGCTAATTTGTTTTATAGTTAGTGCAGTTCACAGCCATGGCTTGTGTACTCTGAATAAAAACAAATGTGTCTCAGTGAAGTAATGGTATGAATATACAATATTCAACAGGAAACCCTTCCACTCTACACCACAAAGCACTAGAGCACATACCATTATGCTGACATGTTTTATCAGAAATGAAGATATAATTTAATAACACAAGTTTTCTTTCCACAGTGAAGGAAAGGGGAACAAATCAGTGCTTAAAAAAAACCTACAGCACCTTAAATAATCAATTCAGGAGAACTATCATAAAGTGAAGCAATATTCATGTCGGTCTCTGAAAATTGAACTATAAAATCCCAAATTATTACAAATAGTCTTTGTGCTTGCTGTCAGTGAAGTCAGCCAGCTGTGTAAATCAACAACCTATGGTACTTTTTAACTGCAATGTTTTGTTTAAATAACCCATTTGTATTAAAAAAAATACACTATTCTTGCTGCCTGTGGTTGCCAGCAATGTCCGTGGCAACAGCTGGTGATGGCACAAGTGGAGTTCAAAGTGTTGATTATACCATAAAATAGAGACGGAAGAAAAATAGACACCCTGCTTACAAATATCTTGGATGCTGTAAGAGTTTTACAAGAAGAGGAGGCTGGAGAAAATTGTTTTATTTTATTCTGGGTCTTTGCTTTCTGTTATTGACCAAGATGTGTATTTTGTCTTGAAAGCCTGGTTATTTCTATTAGCCTGAGAAGTGCTGCTGGCATAGCACATCCAGCCACACCTCGGTGTGGTTCAGCAAGATAACACCCAGCAGCTGGGATTTAAGCACATTCAAGTCCTTATATCAGCTACACTAACTCTTGCTGCTTAAAATGTAACAATAATTAAAAGAAAAAAAGCAAGCGAACCAAAAAAAAACCAAATGAGCAAAGTTGTGTGATAATAATTAAGCTGTATTAAGTAAGAATTGAAGCTGCTGAAAACCTGAGGAGGAAAAAAAACCCAACCTGTTTAAACATAAATAGTGCACTCAGGAATTATTCCTGAATTTGTTGCTGTAGTTCTTTGCCTCTGCATTGGCAGCATTGTCTCTCCCTGTAAGCATCTCTCTCGTGATCAATAATATAGTGATTATCTTGGGTTTGGTTTTGTGGGGTTTTTAATCTCTAGGCAGGTAATTGCTTGATATGGGCATGATTTAAAAATATACTTTTGGGATAATTCATCTGAGCATCTTTTCTGGGAGCTTCTATCTCCAAAGAGCAAAAACAAGCTTTCTGAGGGCGAGCTGCTCAGATGTTTATAACAAGGCTCAATATTTGGTGATTCTGCTTAAATCTGAGATACTTTCTGTATCAGTCCTATACAGATATGAGGATGATTATGATGAATTAAGGTGTTTTGGATTTATTTGGTTTTGGGGGTTTTCTTTAATTTTGGGGTTTTTTTTTTGGTTTTGTGGATTTTTCTTCTAGTTGTTTTTTATTTTGTTTTGGGTTTCTTTTGTCTTTTGGTTTTTTGGGTTTTTTTTTTTTTGCTTTTTTTGGGGTTTTTTGTTTTGTTGCTTTTTTTGTGTGTTGTTGCTTTTTTGTTTTTCTTTTTGGTTTTGTTTTTTTTAGTTTGTTTTGGGTTTTGCCTCTTTTGTTTTTTTTTTGTTTTGCCTCTTTTGTTTTTTTTTGTTTTGCCTCATTTTTTTTGTTTTGTTTTGCCTCTTTTGTTTTGTTTTGCCTCTTTTGTTTTGTTTTGCCTCTTTTGTTTTGTTTTGCCTCTTTTGTTTTGTTTTGCCTCTTTTGTTTTGTTTTGCCTCTTTTGTTTTGTTTTGCCTCTTTTGTTTTGTTTTGCCTCTTTTGTTTTGTTTTGCCTCTTTTGTTTTGTTTTGCCTCTTTTGTTTTGTTTTGCCTCTTTTGTTTTGTTTTGCCTCTTTTTGTTTTGTTTTGTTTTGCCTCTTTTTGTTTTGTTTTGTTTTGCCTCTTTTTGTTTTGTTTTGCCTCTTTTTGTTTTGTTTTGTTTTGCCTCTTTTTGTTTTGTTTTGCCTCGTTTTGTTTTGTTTTGCCTCGTTTTGTTTTGTTTTGCCTCGTTTTGTTTTGTTTTGCCTCGTTTTGTTTTGTTTTGCCTCGTTTTGTTTTGTTTTGCCTCGTTTTGTTTTGTTTTGCCTCGTTTTGTTTTGTTTTGTTTTGCCTCGTTTTGTTTTGTTTTGCCTCGTTTTGTTTTGTTTTGCCTCGTTTTGTTTTGTTTTGCCTCGTTTTGTTTTGTTTTGCCTCTGTTTTGTTTTGTTTTGCCTCTGTTTTGTTTTGTTTTGCCTCTTTTTTGTTTTGTTTTGCCTCTTTTTTGTTTTGTTTTGCCTCTTTTTTGTTTTGTTTTGCCTCTTTTTTGTTTTGTTTTGCCTCTTTTTTGTTTTGTTTTGCCTCTTTTTTGTTTTGTTTTGCCTCTTTTTTGTTTTGTTTTGCCTCTTTTTTGTTTTGTTTTGCCTCTTTTTTTTTGTTTTGGTGGGGCTTTTTGTTTTTGTTTTGAGGTTCTCCTGCATGTCACATTCACTGGATGATTCCTTGGGTCCGATGGATGAGAGAGGAGAAGAGTGGATTGTTGTGATAGTGTTTTGGTGCTGCTTGAATTCTTCCTGACTTACCCACACATTTAAATCTAACAGCCAGGGCTGTGCTGGGTGAGAAACAGGGTTATTTCTTAGATTTCCCAGTGATGCTGCTGTTTGCACACCCCCTTGTGAGGTTTGCCTTTGCTCAGTCACTTATTCTTTCTCAAATACAAGGTTTTGAGCATGTTCACTGAACTGCAAACCTCTCAGTCAGTGGAGACTTGAGCAGATCTCCTGCATTTGTAATTCTGATTCTGTCTTTCAGAGTCTTTGGGACTTTATCAGCAGATGTAGTAAGTGAAATCTATATTCAGTCAACAAACACCAATGAAAATATTAAGCCAGGCCACAGACAGACCCTGTGGCTTTGTACCTGCTCTCACTTTCCAGTCAGGTCGTGGATCACTGATGGTTTGTCAAGTGCAGTTTTCCATCCACTTCCTTTCCAGCCTTCCAGCTGCTCTGCACAGACCAGATTTAGTGTAAGGTGTTCATGAAGCACAGGGAGTGTTGTCTACAGCCTTGTTAAACCAAGACCCTGCAAGCTCCAAAACCAGAGAACAGGGAAATCAATTCTAAAATGTGGAAACTCTGCTGTTTATCTCCATTCCTCCTGGAAATGCATCTGCTAAACCATTCAATAGCTGGTTGTCCTTCATTTCAGGGTAGTGTTTGGCCTCTGCCTGGTCATTAGGACTGTCTTGGTTCTTCTTGTGCAACCTTGGGGTGTTTCCATGACTGGAAATCCCAATCACTTCCTAAAAACATGTGTTGTGCCCTGACATAGCTAGAAAAGCAACAGATGAACTGCCCTGATTCTAAATTCAGTGCAGTTTTATTTAATATCCAGTGCCTGTGGAAGTATAAAATTTTTATTAATAGACGGCTGATTTGCAGTAACAATGTACATGGAACCTGAATAATATCCCAGGAAACTGCCATGCAGTCACAGCTCTTGGTGCTCTATCCCTGTGGAGATGCTGCTCTGTAGCACAAACACAAATACTTTTCTCTGTGATTGAGTCCTGAGAAACACAGGCTGTTTGTGAGATATGTGTATTTAAATATTTCTAATTAATAATTTCCTCTCAGCACCAGGAGCCATGAGGATGGTGAAGTTGGGTTAAGCTGTGCATGCACAGAGATCCCCTGGAACGGCTGTCTGTGCAACTACAGCAGATCCCTGCTCTTCCAAGAGGGGAAACCCAGGGGGGAAGTGTTGCAGTAATTATTTTGTTATTACTCCACAATCCCTCCCTTTTCTGGCAGCATCACTGGTATTCCTTGGTGTGTGGGGCATGGGGAGATGGGGCCTTGCTGTGCAGTGTAGACAGAAATTTTTGAAAGGGGAGCAGAGGCTCTCTGGTAAAAAATATCTGGTATAGAGGATTAATAATCATGTTAGCTGGAGGTAATATTGGAAAAGAGGCTTTATGGAGGTCTTTGTACTAAAATATTGCACGCTGGCTCAGAAGCAGATGGTGCCTTCTGAGAGAGAGCCTAATCAGGTTACTCTGATTTTCATTTTATGTTTTTATAACCCAGCATTATCTACTTTTTGTGTAATGTGGTAGACTAATAACATAACAAATATCTAACTTTGGGGAATTATCCACTTGTAGAGTAGATTTTGGTATTTTCCCATAAAAAGCATAATAAATCTAAATCCACCTATTTGAGGTACTGAAGGATTCATTTGCAGCATTAACTCCAAAACCTTTCTCTTAAAGGCTGTAAGAATGGCATCCCCTTTGAAACATTATCTTTACTTGTAAAAATCTCATTCATGTCCCATTGATCTTCACCAAAGAATTCCCATAAGCTTTAGATCAAGCTTAGAGATTATTTACAACAGAGTTTATACTATTTGGACAACTTGAAAAGGTGCAATTAAAAATTCCAGAGTGTGCAGAGTCATAGAATAGTTTGGGTTGGAAGGGACCATAAAGATGATCAATTCCCTGAGCCATGGGCAGGATGCTTTACTTTATACCAGAGATCCACATGCTCAGTTCTGACTGCAGCGAGTGGGAGTGAGGAAGCCTCACAAGGTGCTGTTCTGTATTCTGGTGTTTAGAATAATGGGCTGTACAATGATTTGTGTCCATCACTGCTGCCTCTTCCCATCCCCTCAGCGCATAACTTTTGATTAAACAGCGTTCCCTAAACACAGTTTGTCATCTGCCCTTGACTTTGTTTGAGATCAGCCTGGTTCAGCCCCCAGCTCCTGTGGTGAAGGTGCCACTGAGATGTTTTTGGACATGACAGCCTTGGATCCACCATCCCAACCACCTCCCACTGCCAGCCCTGCCTGCTGTGTTCCCTGCAGGCTCCTGCTGGGCTCCAGAGAAATGCAAAAAATTCTTCTATTAAAAAGTGTGCTTTAAAATGCTCCTTTCCTAGCTTAAGAAATCCCAGAGGATCAGTCTGCTTAGTTTGCTTGCTGCTTGCTCCTGTCTCAAAAATGTTAGATAGAGTTAAGTTTGATACTGCTTTAAAAAATATTTATATTTTTCATGAGTTCTGCACTGGGTATGAATTACTGACAGGTCCACTCCATCTGCTGCAGTCATCTTCATCAAATGTGCTGCTAAACTGAGCACCCAGGAATCAGATTTTCCTTGGAACATCACAGTGGTGCTGTCAGAATTTAAAAGTTATATCAGACCATGAAAACAAACAATAAACCCAAGAAAACATGTTAAGCCAATTTTTGGATGCTCTGTGCAGCTGTTGTGCAGAAAGTGGCTGCAACCCCTGGTAAAGAGCTGGGGCCTGGAGCTTTGGGTGGTTTAGAAACATTGGGATTAATGAGTCCTTAAAATGTGACTAATTGATTTTCCTGATGCACAGGGGCTCATGTGTGATGTAAATAAAATTCCCAGACTCTGCAGCCTGGGAGGCTCCTGGCTCTGTACCTGCCTTCACTTAATGAACACAGGACATTCCATTTTTCACTGAACTATTAAGATATCAATAACTCATTTGTGGAGTTTTAATTTAACTTTGACCATGTAATTGATGACCCCTAAGAGCTGCCTTCAGGAGTTGCATTATCTTTTTTTTCCTATACAAATTAATATCAAACTTCTATGCTTGTGTAGATTACTTTCTCAAATTTACTTACTTTTCACTCACAAATGTTACGTTTTGCTCACACTCCAGTAAAAAATGTGTATCGAAATGAAAATGGCCCACTTAATTTTAAATAATTTCCTTCATAAATACATTTTCATTTCCTTTTCTCTTGATTATTGTATTATGAGCTTAATGGATTAAGTGTCAAAACTTTCAGTCTATTTAATGCAGATAATAACTGTGTCCATCTCAGCAGTATTTCAGGATCACCTTTAAAACTTTGGGTGCAGTTTTACCTGGAATCAAAGCTGCCTGAAATCTATTTCAGTATTTTCAAAGAATCTTTCTAATGCTGCTTTCTTTAGAATTAAAGTAGAAATGAGTGCGAGTGTATAATTGTCTTGTAATATTCAATTATTAGCACTGCACTGGAATTTTATCTTTATTTGCTGTATCAAACATCCTATTAATTGTATTTTATATCCTCACTCTGTAAATCTATCAGTTTCTTTGATTAATTTTCTAAATCAATTAAACTAATGCAGTGTCATTGAATTAAAAAAAAAGTACTGCAATTTTTTTTTTTTTTGTAGTTTTTACCGTAAAAGTTGCCAAGGAAGATGTTACAAAGAGGATCTTTAGGTGATGTGTGATGACTGATTTCAGAGCTGAACATTTAGCTTCATTTTTCAGCAGTTTTTTGTAGTTACTGTCTGGAGCAGAATTTTGAGCAGCAGCTGGGGGGGCTCAGCCTGGAGAAAAGGAGGCTCAGGGGGGACCTTCTTGCTCTGTAATTCCTTGACAGGACAAGAAGTAAATGGTCTAAATCTGCACCAGGGGAGACTTAGGTTGGAAATAAGGGAGAATTTCTTTACTAAAAGCATTCTCAAGCCCTGGCACAGCTGCCCAGGGCAGTGGGGGAATCCCCATCCCTGGCAGGATTTAAAAGCTGTGTGGATGAGGCACTTGGGGACATGGTTCAGTGGTGGCCTTGGCAGGGCTGGACTCCATGATCCTAAAGATTTCTTCCAGCCTAAATAGTTCTCTGATTCCATGATAGTTTTACAGAAGTTCAGGTTTCTTTGTATCCACATCAGGAAACTGAAGTGTTGTGAATTAAGTGCCTGGCTTTGAACACAGCCATGTTCTTTCTGTAATTTGTAATGCTTTCCCTATGTATAAAAACCAGTTTGCTGCACTAGCAGATTTCCAGTGTTACTTGAGTTTTTTCAGAGCAAAATAGCTGTTTATTACTAAGGGTAACCACACCATGGCAAAACAGGAGGATGGAATGCAGGGGTGTTTATTATTGACTGACTAGTGCACAAATGCTTTGACTCAGTGCTGATTCTTTTTGAGCCTACTGATGTGTGAATTTGTTTCTTCCAGTATAACAATTTTATAAGTTGTTTCACCTCATGCTCAGTGCTATATCTAATAGCTCAGCTGAACTCAGCATGGCTTCTCATCAAGTATTAGAAGTGGAGGGAGTTTCTTCCTCCCAGCCTTACACTCTGATTTCCAAGCCTGTGCCTGTCCCAGGCTACAGTAGATGAGCTCCTGGCTCCACAGGCTTTCCCTGGAACTTTACATTTTCTTTATCTTTCTGCTTTTTGAGCTTCCTGTGTCCTGTTCCTCAAACCCTTGAATATTTACATGTTTCCTCTAGGTTAATCCTTTATAGCCAAGAAATGGCCATCTAATCCATGTGAAAAGTGAAGTAGCCAAGTGTGTAAAGCTTCCCTGTGAGGGAGTCCATAGAAGCCTTTGTTATGCAGCAGCTCTAGGAACAGACTTGTATTAGCCAATGGCATTTATTGACTCCTTCAGGAGAGTGCTGTCCTACCTGCTGTGGATGAAAGGAAAGCCCTCCCTGTCCACACAGATCCTCTCTGTGACAGCCCATGGTCTGGTCTGTGGTGAGGGGATAACAAGTGATGCCATAAACGCAGAAAGTTTACCTTTGGAGGTTCTGCTGTCTTTGATTTTTACTTTCTTATTGCAGTGAACTGTGTGTTATTGCTTGAGTGTCACTCTTTAATAGGCTGCCTTTTACTTGTTGAGAAGGTTTTCAATAAATCGGGCTTTGCAGCATTCTGATGATTGCCAGGATTGTTGTGACCCCAGAAAGATGCAGCATGGCAGTCACCAGTGTCATTTGTTGATTCTTGCATAACTTCTTACTGCCATTTAAACTGCCCCTGTTTCACACATTGAAGCTTTTTCTGTGTGTCACCATAAGCATCTTACATGATCTAAATAGAGAAAAGGCCTAGAGGCATCTGAGCTCTTTATTTCCTGTAAGTGTGTTTAAAGTGGAACTGGTTTTGATTCTGCAACATCTTGATTTATATGACCAGTGAATATCATATTAAGCTGTCATGTCTGAGGTGTTATGTGGATAACATTCCTCTGGTTTCAGTGTGATCTTTCTCTTCCCCAAACAGAGCCATCACTCTGGAGAACCAGCTGGTGATCCTGGGGGTGTCACTGATGGATGCAGGCAGTTACTATGTCCAGGCAGTCAACGAGAAGAATGGGGAGAACAAGACCAGTCCCTTCATTCACCTCAGTGTGACACGTGAGTACCCAAAGCATGGGGCGTGTGTGGCACACTGGGGATGAGGCAGAACTCACAAAGGTAATGAATAAAAACCGCCTTGCTAATAAAGGGTTGGACCTTTAAAGGAGGTTAGTGTTTCCTGCTTGGTTTGGAGCACTCTGAACTCCTTGCGCAAGAGAGGGACCTAAGAGAGGAGATGCCCTCCACAAATCACCCTCAGAGCCCTTTGTGTGGTGGTTTGCTTTGTGCAAGGCAGGTACATGATGATATCCCTCACTGTTTATTGTGAAGTTGTGGTTATAATTTCTTTTTAATGCAGGTGTTTATAATGTGTTGTTTTCCATTGTGCCTAAGTAAACAAGTCATCCCTCTGAGTGCGAATTTATTTATGAATCTATTCCCAGTTTATGGCATTATTTTTACCTGGAGTTATCACAGAGTCCCAGGGAACATGCATTTCATTGTTATTACTTATTATTTTACATTACATGGGTTGTATTAACACCACCATTCCAGAGATATTCCATGATTGGGTTCTGCAGCAGAGCACTGGGGTCAGGGAGATGGCTGCACACTGAGTGTGCCAAGGTGCACATTCAGCAGAAATGTGTACATGCAAGCTCTTGTAAAACATACAGTTAACCTGTTTGCATGAAAAATTAATATTCTAAACATGTGAAATGGATTGAATCCTTGGATGAGGCACTTGATAAAGGGATTATTTATGTAGCAGTGAGAAGAGGGAGAGTTAGTGCTGTGAGAATGGGGACGTTCCTTGTTTTCCTTGTAGAGACAGGGAAGAGGTGATGGAGTAAATCACTGATGACAGTGACAGCCCTTATCATTTGGGCTTCTAGAAGATGCAGGACTCCTCTCTAGATCAATGACATTATGAGATGGCCCAGATCTCATGATCTTGGGTACCATGAGATTTTGGATAATCTTTGTTGGCTCATTTCCTTACAATAGCGAATCTTGGGAGTCTGGGTTTCTGGGCAGGAAATATGGGAAACTGCTTTTGGAACAGTGCTTGTGTCTGTCAGAAGTTCATCTGAAATGTAATCCTGTGAAACATTCAATTTCTAAGAAAATGTCATTTTTCTGCTCAAATTTGTGATTGGATTTCAAGGAAAGCCGTTCTTGGACGATGATGGGGAGCCCTGGTTGTGGGCTGGGGTCACTGTGGGCAGCAGCTGCATGGCTTGACAGGCACAGGAGACACAAACCTCTGTCTTCTTCCAGACAAGTATCTCAACTAAATGAACTGCTCAGGGGTTTCATGTGTATCTTTCTGAAGTGGAAATAATATTCCAAATCCACTTGTGAATTCTGGCTGTTCTGTGGCATGTAGATTGTAAACATTATTATTTCTGACAGTATGAAGAGGTTTGCTAACACTTTAGTAATTTCATTTTTAAAGCAAATTTGTGTTGTTTGTATTATGTGACCAATAGCATACTTCCCACTTTAATTTCATGTCTTAATTAATGCTAGAAATAGTCTGTAATCATGCATGCATAACAAGTGCTATGCAAAGCAGAAGGTAATATGGGCATATGGAAAAGAAAACACTCCAAAATGCTCACAGGCTTGATACCATGAATGCAAAGTCTGCCTGGAATGTGGCAAATAGGAAAGATAAAATGGATAAAAGAAAATGAAGGATGAGACAAGATGGAAAGGCAGAAATGAATTTGCTTTTAGAATTAATGTCAGCCATTGAGGTTTTCAAATTGACACCTTGATATCCTGGGTTATTAAGGCTGTGTGTGTGGTGGAGGAAGGCACTGGCTGTAAGGCATTGGAGTCCGTAAAGAAAATTGGATTAATGTGGTTGTTCTGAACTTTGATCTGGGGAGGAAACTTATGTGCTACATTACATAGAAATGAATAAACATTTTTGGTCTGGTAACAGAAAATAATCAGGCAAAAATACAGTCCTGGAGCATTATGCAGAAAATGGTTGCAGAAAAATGACATATTTTGGAAGAGTAATAAAGAATTCAAGCAAGAGGTTGGAAACAGATTGTTAAAGGTAACCCAGATGAGGAAGATACTGCACTGACTTGTCACTATTTGAATCTTATGGGATGTTAGGAGTGATGACACTTGTAACTTTTCATTAGGACATGTATAAAATTTAAAAACAGTTTAATCAAAATCCAATAAACCCCAAGTAAAGCAGAATAGCCAATCTCTGTGCAAGTAGATTATGTATTAATTATTGAGTACAACCTTGCTGCATGACTCAGCATACACACTGCCACCATTATTGAGGGCAGGAGGAAAAAACCCTATAGATAATTCCCGGGGCAGCCATTCTCTGAGAGCAGTGTTAGATATGCACAGCTCATTATTCCTTGAAGGAGACCAGTGTCAGATTTGCTTCAGCCTGTAAGAAAAGCATATTTGCAGAATCATTCTAACAGCTGAGAAAGCTGTAAGCTGTCCTGTTCTGCTCCAAAGTACAAGAATGACAGCAGGAGAAAGGTCTGGCTCTGAGCTGAGCAGAAGATGAGTTACAGGGCCTCATATTGCAGATTAAAGTCTCTCTTGAATTGTGGCTCAAGGTAAATGGAGCTTGAGCATCACTTGGAAAATACACTGAACTGCCCTTCAATTAATAACTGTATTTGATACATGTGGTATAAAAAGATTAGAGGATGTTGAGCATGTTTCAAAAACCAGTTTAAAAGCCCCAATCACATTGAATTCTCCAGTGGGGCTCTGAGTATTAATAGTAAAGACATGTTGTTTCTTGTCAGTCTAAACTGCAGCTCACTGAGTCCAACACTGAAGTCTCACACCCACCCATCGCCCCTGATTGCAAACACAGGGGAAGTTGGGAAGCAGCTCCCACAGAAAGCCTGCAGGCTTCTCAGGGCTGCTGTGGCTGTGCTTGGATTTGCTGTTCTCCATGTTCTGAGGTTGGCCACACGTGGGAAATGAAGGCAGCAGAGTGCCAGGGCTTAGGGGAATGCTCAGGTTTTTTTGGGATATTTGGGAGTTTCTGGTACACACCCCATCCCCATCACCCAGTCCTTACACACCCCTGGGGCAAAGGCACTGAAGATTTATTTCCCAGTAGATCTGGTCTCTCAGTGAGAGAATCCAAATATTGAGCAATGTTTTTCCTTCACAGCTGAGTCCCCAGCTTGGCTGAACACTCATGTTCCACATGCCTGCCCTAAACCCATGTGTCTGAATGTGACACAGAGTGAGGTCCACCCAGCTCTGCTTGCAAACCATGGATGTTTCTTTCAAGTGGACTCATTTGTACTGATTTCAGGGGAATTAGATCATCTCTGAGGTGACAGGCTCTGGGGAAATAAAAATTATGCCCAACAGGCAGCATATTGGGAATAACGTCACATCTGAAATTAGTGTGAGGTGTCGTAAATTAGACCTAAATTTAAAATGTCTAAAAAATGAGTTGAACTGTGTACTACACTAATGAAAATCTTGCCACTTTTTCTTCCCTGTCTTTTTAAACCATATGTCAGAGCTTTCATGTAAATAACACAAAATTTTGGCTTGGAAAATCGGAAAGTCTGAAAGTCAAGAGTTTGGCAGTGGAAATAGTAACAACACTGGCTTTGGGTTTTGACTCACATTACTCACTTACTCCTTGTTGAGAATTCACTATTGCTGCTTGGGAAGGTTTCAGTATAACTCCATTGCTGGAACTTCCTAACTTGATTGGAGTGGTGTGAAAATTAATTTGTCTCTGGGCTGATACTAACTTTTGGGATGTAAATGCTGCCCTTCAATAACAACAGTTGGAAAATCCTTAATGTTTTATTCCTGTTTCCATCTATTGAGCAATAGGGTTTGATGATGGCATTGTAAATGGATCCTTAATTCTTTAGGCTTTTTCTTTCATATGCCTCTTCTCCCACAGCCAGACATACTCTGCAGCACAGATGGTCAGGTCTGTTCCTAAGGATTGTGACTTGTTAGGGCATAAAGTGACATTCTTTGATCTTACAAGTGTTGGCAGGGCACCTAAAGATTGAAGTGTTTATTCAAGTAAGGACATCATAAAACCCTCACTTCCTTGAGGGCCATTCTCAGTGTAACAGCTAAATATCTCTGCATCTGCATGACAATACTTCTGGTTGTAGTATGGAACTTAAAAAACAAACAAAATCTAACCAAACCAAAACTCCTCAAAAGTAATGATAAAAAAACCTCACAAATCAAAAACCCTCAGAAATACCCAGACAAACAAAAGAAATTAGTACATGGTACTTTGCTGTTGGCTGAGCCACTTCTGCATGAAGGTTTTTTTGAGGGTAAAGGGGAGCAGGGCCATTTAGAGCTTCTTAATGAAACCATGAGGGATTTTAGTATGTAAGTCAAGAGTTTAAGTGGGTTTATTAGTAGGGGGGGAAAAAAGAAAGATTAATGGGGAGCTTTTTATTGCTGTGAGGAGCTGGCTGAGCTATTCCCTGCAGGGCACTCAGTCCATGTCCTTCCACTTTATGATGTGACACCACGGCCAGGTTCTGGAGCCACTTGGGAAGAAATTGGCAAAGGCCTGGTGAGATATTTCCATGATTGACTTCAGCACAACGCTTTATGTCAGCACCACTGGCCTAATTCTGGAAACTTTTAACAGAATGCTTGGCTTTTTCTGAGTCCAGCTGAAGCATTTTATGAAAAATGTGGGCCTCAATAAATGATTTAAATGCTGGCTTGCAGGAGGTGGGTGTGTGTAAGCTGTTGTGACAGTTTAGATGGTCCTGCTTCAATTGGTTTTGCGGTGCTAATCGTCCGGAACTGCAATTCTGGGCCCTGCTCCTGCACCTCCTTGTTAAGCTGTGAAATATTGAGATGCATGTCGCTCCAATAGATTTATTAGTAAATTAGATAGTCCCCAGACCTGTTGGTAACACCAAGAGATACAGAGTGTTCTGCAGCCTGATGTCATTTTCTGATGCAGGCTTTGTGAAAACAGAAAACAAGATTGATGAAAATTTTTAAAACCTTGCCAGCTAGCATTTCTGAAGAGTCAAAGATAATAAAGCCAATTATCATTTAACGAAGATAAATTTTTCCCTTGGGCACTGGCAATGCTTAAAAAGTAGTAGGGACAGAAAAAAGTTGGGGACTGAAAATTAAACTCCTGGCTTGGTTGCATTGCAATTAATTTAAAGTATGAGGGTGTGATGTTGTCCTGCCCAACTTCCACTTGGAACCAGAAGAATTTTATTCTATTATGGCAGACGTTGGCATGAGGCTAAATAGACACTGTTTTTCTCTGCTTGGTGCCTCTTTTGTTCTTCATCTTAATGTATCAAGACATAAACTTTACAGAAGGCAGAAGTCCCATTTCAGGCTCACAGGACCTGAATTTACCTCAAAGCTCTTGTTTGTTTGGTTTTCTCCTATAAAGGAAGGCTCTTCTGATTGCACAGGACATTTAGGTCACTTTTAGTGTCTGTAAGAACGAAATATTCTTTATGTTGTCAGGAAAGAAAGAGGTGGGGGCGAAGTGCCCCATTACCTGTCGCTGTGTTTGAGAGGATGTTCTTCTTGACATCCTTCTGTCAGGTGTGGTAAGAAGATAAGTTTTCAGAAGATTCTGAGCAGACATTTTCCTCCCTGGAAAGAGAGCATTTCACTAACATGATTTTCCATATTAACCATCAGGGTTCATTTGAGTCAGCAGATGCTGAGGATCCTTCATGGGTATGTTTGAAGCACAAAAGGCATGAATTTTTCATAGCCAGTCCCAGCTTTCAGGTGTAGGCAGGAAAAAGGAAAAAAGGAATGGGCTGGCACACGCAGGGAACAGATATTTCTATTCTGATGTCAAATTCACACAAGCTCTATAGACTTGTCAGACTGGTTTTAGTTCATGCCAAGAGAATTGACTTCTTTTAGCCTCTCTGGGTCAGTGCTGTGGAGGTGAATTCAGTGGTTCTGTGATGCTGATTTTACATTTTGGTGTTATTTTGGTGGGGGGAAAAGAAGGAATATGAGATAAGATGGAATTGCAGTTCTGTGCTGTGACTGTACCCGATTTCCCAAATACTGGGGAAGTTCAACAGAGCAGAGCTCAGCCCTCTGGGAACTGGATTTAAATGGCTCTTTGAAAGGATCACATTTCTTCCTCATTTCCACACAGGTTTTGCTCTCTTTTTCCAGCAGGATTTCCAGGAAGGATATTGTGGTGGGGTTCCATGAGTAAATGTGAGCCTTTGGCTTTGAGTGACACTGAACATTTGATTGACACTAAACAAGCCTCAAATGTTAATTTGAAGGAGTCTGTGGAAGTGTTTGGGGTCTAACCTCAACCCTAAGGGCACATTCTGTGTAAAAGCCATCTTTAATAATCTGGGTCAAATACTGTCAAAGTGCTTTTTCTTCTATTGTTGCTCTGTATTCAAGGACATACATTGAAATGGGGATCTTTTTCCTTACTTTGAGAATAGAGTGCAATTTACACACATCTCAAATGCATGGTTATGTATTTAAGTCAAACACATTTTAATAACAATAATTACTGTAAGAAAAAGGACTAAATTGAGTTAGTGTTAAAGATTTGGGTTTGATATATTGGAACAAATGTTAGTTTAAGCTTTATCCAGATCTGGCAATTTCAGTGGAGGCAGATATTCTCAGTGCTTTACCCTATTATCTACTGCAAAAAGTGACACTGTACTGCAGTGTAGACTGATTTTATATGCATTACAAAGAAGTAACAGATGATGTTCAGGATTTATCAGCCTTCTTGGACTCCAAATTTCATTGTTAGGTTTTTGTAAAGCCTCAGCCAGATCTCTTCCATAATTCTCTACCTTTCTTCTCCTTAAAGGAAAACTTTGCTCACTTTTAACTGCAGAGATAGAGAAGAAAAGCTGTGGTTAAAATGATAGATGGCTAAACTGCAGGAATAATAAAGGTGAGCCAAGAAACCTCTGTGGCAGCTCAACGGTTTTTTTCTTAGTTTTTCCAAATATGCTATCAGTTCTCTTCCTGATAAATAGCAGAAATATTGGTTGGTCTCCAATTTCATCTTCCTCTGGACTATTTTTGATAAAACTTAGTGCCACTCATGATGCATCTGCTGCAGCCTCTGCCCCAGGCAAGCAGGGTCTCCTCTGCTGGTAGTTTTTGTCATGGAAAGATGATAAAGTGAACTTTCTGTAAGATTATTTCAGTCTTCCTATTAGAGAGCTGAAACAGCCTAAATCAGCATAAAACCTATTCAAATATCTGGCACTTAATTTTCATCATATTGCATCAACAAATGTAATGAAGCTTTAAATGCATGGTTTATGGGAAGAATAGTTATTTCCTTTCCTCCCAAGTGCAGCAGAACAACCCTGTTGTTATGGGGACTCCTCACTGGCTGGTGAAACCACAGAACTGCACCCAAGCTGAGTCTGTTCCCTCAGCAGATGCACATACATTATGCATGTTGCTCTGAAGAAACAGAAAATGCTGAGGTTTCTATAATCAAACTTATTATTTTAACATGGCTTCTTGTAACACTTGTCTGTTTATGAGGTTAGAGGGGTTACTGTGTCTGAGAGAGATCTGGAATGCACACACAAACACAGGCTCCAAATCCTGGGTTGTCTCCTAAACCCTTTATTTATATCTGACACATGCAATTAATCTCTCCCTATCTCTAATCACTTTTGCTATTACATTCATCGGAGTGATTTGTATCCTATCTCTGTCACTGCTTGGTAATTGATATGTGGAGATAAGGGATTCTTAGAGGACACAAACAAGGAAAAGGGAAAATTGGATTTACCTTGCAATCATTTTATAAAATGTGACACCCATCAATTATACATGCCATCCAGGAAAATGCCATCTTGAACAAACTGCGATGATTTGTTGGAAGATCAGCAGAAGAGAAATGCCAGGAAACTTTTCTAGACAGAAAAGTATTGCTGGTTCAACAGACAGACTTTTCAATCTCATTGGTCCACCTACAATGGTTTTAAATAATACTGTAGAATTTACAAAGAAAGTATCATTTTTGATCTGTGTTTTTCTTCAATCAATCTTGTACTAATACTTCAGAGTGAAATAACATGAAAGGGAGCTGTTAAAATAAACATTGTTTTGATCAGACATAAAAAGATGATGTTGGTTACTTGAGATTGTATCATCTTTCATGAGCAGAAATGGTAAAATTGATAGTATAATCCAATTCCAATTTAACCACATTCTATCATGAACATATTTCTATTTAGTTTCTCTTTTTCATTTCAGTGCAGTGATAAGTGAACTAATTTTCTCACTCTCATGTAAGTACTTTGTGCTCATGATTAGTTCTAATTGTTGGCATGAGAGTAGTAGCTCCTGTCCATGCTTGTAAGTTTAAGCACTACTGTGGGATCTTGCAAAAGCTTTTTAATACCTACTGATAATATCATAAAAATGAGTATCTAGATGAATAATATAATAACAGTAATAGAAATCATAAAATGGAGCAGATTTAAGTCAAACAACATTCAGTGTTAGCAGCTTCCTGGGCCTGTCAGTCTGGCAAACAATCTTTTTCTGGAACTATTTATCTTTTTATCCTGTACACCCCAGATCCAACTGCACTGCCTAAAAACTCCCAGAGCAGCCAGAAGCTCAGTGATTTGTAGGCATTTGTAGAGGGCTTTGCATTTCAGTTCCTGTAAGCATCATAATGCTGAAGCTTTAGGAGGAACAGCTACTGGAGGCTGGTGTATCAATTTACTCCTTTTGAACATTAACTCCCGGTTTCTTGTAAGTCTCCTTCTGTTCTGCCAAACTCCTGGAGTTTTCCAAGGAGCTGACTTGAAGTATTTTGCTTTGATTCCCATCTTTACACAGTGAGGTGTATTTAAAGTATAATTTTCATTTATTTTAAGTCGGCCAACCCTTTTGAAGGTGCTTTTTACTAAGAAACTAAAACCCTGTAACTTACTGATGTGAGCTTGAGCTGAAATATGCTATTTTAAGGAAAAACAAACAACCTCATTTAAAGAAAAACATCCAAAATTTGGGCTTTGATGATCCTTGTGGATCTCTTTCAACTCAGATAATCAATGATTCTCTGATCTATGGTTGTGAGAGCTTTTTCCTGGTCTGCTGTGAGAAAAGTTGTCCTGGCTGATCTGTGAGAGTGCAGAGATGCCAAGCTCTTGTTTAGGAAAACAGTGACAAGTATTTTCTTATGAACCAGATAAATTTGTAGCACATTGGGTGTTTTGATGTGTTTTTTTTTTTTTAGTTGTAGAAGGACTCTTCAATTTGGAAAAGAAATACTTTATTTAGGAACTACTTGATAGCATTCTTTAAAATGTTGAGTGAGGCAAACTTGAAATCTCTTCTAAACAAAATAGATAAGGAACTGTAAATACGTTTAAAACAGATGTTTAGTAGAGTATGTTCTGCACTGAGTTACTGAAAAGCCTAAATATATCCTAAAGATCACTGCACGTGCCAAAGGTCTGCGTGGCAGAGCTGCCCTCCCAGCGTCTTCACAAAAGCTAATTTTCATCTCCAGCTTTCACAGACATATGGTTGCTTGAGGGGTTATCATTTTTGAAGCTCTTCATATTAAAGATGTTTTTAATTTCTTCTCAATATACATCATAAAACAGGAAAATTGAATAAGAATGGAAAAGCCTTGGATGTCTGTCTCATCCTTCTGCCAGAGAGACGTGATTTGTCCAAGTAATTGTGGGAGTGCAGACAACAGCCTGGCTATGGAAAAAATGGAAAAATAGTGATTATAACTGCAACCCAAGCATTGGAGAGTCAGGACAGGCAGGATTCAAGGTCACTCATACAGCTATAAATATTCTTTTTAGATTTTAGTAAGAACTGGCTATGAATTTTAAAGTAATTTAGAATAATTGGTCCTTCCTACCCCATTTGTAATAGGAAGAGAAACTCAGACCTGGCCATATCCTGGGTTGCTTCACCTGATGTATGTAAAAGCTGCATTGATTTCCTGTCCCCTTGGCTGTACCCTGGGAGCTGTAAATTGCCCAGCCAGGATGTTTGTTATCCTTTGGTTTTGTCCTGCTCTGTTTCACACATTGTTGTGTGCAGCTGGGGAGTGGTTTAGACTGTGGGGGAATCCAAATTTTGATTTTTTTTTTTCCCTACAGACTTTGCTATAAAGTGATGGAAACACTGTTTTCTTTTCATGTGGAGACTTTTGTCTACACTTTTAAGCCCTTAAAAAGGCAGGCTTTGGGATTATGGATTATTTTTGAGGGTGGATAAATCATTCCAGCAATGGAATGTGTGAACAAAGTTACAGCTCCTCTAATACTGGAGAACATCATTGTTAAATAGCATGTCTTTAAAGGATTGCAAGCTGTCTGTGATAAAGATGGAGCACAGCAATCAGGAAAATGCACACAATGTCCTGGTCTCAAAGGCCCTATTTGTGCAAAATTGTTACTAAATTTTGTCCAGCCGTGTTTGCTGTTAAATATCTCTACAAACTGAGGATGAAGCAGCTTCTGCTGTTTGTGTGTAGGGAAAACACTGCAGTGGAAGATGTGTTGGGTAAAGAAGAAGCAGAGTAGTTGTGTCTGGTGGTTCTTTTTTATTGCCTGCTCGTTTCTTCCTCACTAAGGAGGGATAAAAGAAAATTTTTCTTTTTCACTCCGTGTGGCTGCATTTTGATCTGCTCATAAACCTGACTTAGTAAAGACTTGGTGGAGGCTTAATAAGCCAGCAGTGTTGTACCTTCTGCAAATGCTGGGAAAGTAACTGCAAAGCCTGTGCTGCCTTCAGCCATCCTTGTGGATTTATCAGGTATCTGTGAGTGATACTGTCAGAGCTATTAAAGAAAGTAATTGGTAGTGAGTGATTAAATTGCAGATGGCCTTTTCAAGGTGATTATGAATATTAAATCAAGTCAGTAAAAGCTAGCTAAAAAGGCCCATGAAAGCAAGAAGTGAATATGCTGAGGATAATGGCATGAAAAGAGGCTCTTGCAGGCGTGCCATGCTCATCCAACCCCCCCAGTCCATCCAACCAACCTAAAAAACCCCAGCAAGCAAGATAATGCAAGTGGGTGCATTGTGTTAAAGGAGGTGGAACTAAATAACTCCCTTTTTAGGCTGTGAATTCCCCTGTGCAGAGAACTCTGTGCCTCTCACTCCTGTTTTAGCCAGAGCTGTACCCCAGGTCTGTGGCTGTTGTCACTGAGCAGAGATGGCTCTGCAGAGTCCCCTGTGCCAGGTAGTGCTGTGTCATTAACAGGAACTTTTCCTGTTCTTTCCCAATTGGAAGTGATTGTGACAAATGTTTCTTTGCCACATTGTCTTGGAGCAAGGCCAAGAAATACTGTAAAGTGACTTAATTTCATTTGGTGATCTTCATCTCACAAAGCAAAGGTTATATGGGAGTTGGTTTTTAGCTGAAAAATCTAAGGTTCATTTTGTTCCATGATTTAAACTGGGAACATCAGATGCACACAGAGATAAAGAAAACTGAAATATCTTCATTTTGAGCCCTGCTGACTTAATTTTAATATAAGTGCAGAATGATTTCACTAGGTCTAAATAGCTTCTGAACTTGGGGCCTGAGGGCTGTTTTTCTTGTGAATATTGTGATTATGGGCTCATCACTTTTGGACCAATTTCACACTTTCAGATAGAATTTGGTATGGTTGCTTATACTTCAACATATTATTATTGTATTGATCTCCAACATGATGCTGACCTATCTAATCTGCTCTTAAACTGTAAAACATCATGGGATTGATTCTGAAGATTTATAGAAATGTGCTTTGCAATTATTATTTATTATCTTTGGTGCAACAGGGATCATTTGTTTAATCATTTGAGGAAAGCTTTCTCCTTCAGACAATATTTCTGCTTACCTTAATTTTGTGGTCATTGTAATGTCAGTGGTTTTGTTGCATATTGATTCTTCATATAAAATGAATATTCTTTGACTTGTGAGCATTCCCTTGGTAAATTTGATAGAGAATTCTGCTCATTCCCCTATACTAACACAGTTGTTAGCTTAGGAACTGCTCTGTGACCTCTGTGGCAAATATCCCTACCTTGCCAGTACTTTAAAAAAATTTTATACCATGCAAATATTTTTAAAGCTTTTCTAAAAATTGTTCAGCTTGATTACTTGGTGGATAGCTTGTCAGTGCAACAGGTGTGTTTTTTAAGGGAGAGGAGGTTTAAGCAGCTGTTCAGCACTTCCCTTTAACTGTGGAAAGACAAGTAATGCAAATAGCCAATGCCCAAGATGCTATGGGGAATTTAAAAAGAGAAGGATTTTTTTTTACTGAAAGAAGCAATGAATTAGACTAAGGCAATATTATGTTTTTCCACCCTCAGGATGACATTTAAATTTAGCTTTTCTCTAAATTGTAACTCAAGAAGTGTTGTGTACAAAATGTAAGCACAGCAAATGGGTCCAGACTGCTTAATATTGAAAGCATCCTAACAGAGTTTGGATTAACAGTTGCCACTTGCTTTTGGGGGTGGATATTGATCATTTCTTTTGTGTGATTGATGTGGTGTCTTCTAACTTGGAGGGCCTGGGGTGTTTGTAAAAGTAGCACTATGGGCCATGGCATCATCAGCAAACATAGCCCAGATCTAGGGGAGGTGAGGAGAGGAAGACTCTGATTAAATTGTGCCTGGCAGCTCTGGGTGTCCCCTGCAGAACAGAGGGATTTGCACCTCAGAGGCTAATGGAGTAAAATATGGCATCTGGCAGTTCTTTTAGGATGTGCTAGTGACTGCTGAGTGTCTGAGCATAATGCAGAATTCATTTTGAGCAAACAAGTCCAGGGTGTTGTGCATTTTTGTTATAGCTTGTAACAGTGTCACTGCAGTCAGCTGGGCTATTGAGGAAGGCTTTTTTTATGATTTAAAGGTGGAGAAAGCAGTGGAATTGTTAAAATTCACAGATAAATCTTTTTTTTACAAGGTTGTTACAAATGCTTTCAGAGGGTGTTTGTAATGGAAGAAGTGACAGACCTCTAGTTAGTGTGGCAGCATGAGGCTGCAGCAGCTGGGAGAGGATGAAGTAACACTGTTTATCTTGACTTTATGGCGACCAGATGCAGGTAGATGGTGTTTTTCTTGGTTCATTCTTTCACTGCACATACAAGAGGAGGTGTTTTTAATTTTGTCAAAATATTTCCGAGTTGTGAGACTTAAAACCTACAAGTTATGAGTTTACTGTGAATAATGGCCAAGCTGTTTTCCGGCAGCCTTTGCACACACTAGTTCTTTAAGGCAGTCTCTTTTCAGAACTATATTTTTTCTACTTTTAAAGCAATAAAGCTATTTTCTGTGTGTTTCAAGTGGAGCTTTATGAAGTCAGCTGACAAGACTTTATTGCAATTTTTAAAAGACTGAGTTTTAACGAGTCCATCCTTGGTTTGTGTGACTCAGGTACTTGATTTCACTTCCACTTCACAGTGCCACAAACAACTTTGATGACTTTTTAGTACCTTAATACCACATTTACAGATGCTTCATGGCACAGCACAGCAGCAGAATGGGGAGCACAAACCTCATTTGTGTGTTAATGCTGGAGGTGGTGTGTTTGTTATAAATCCTCATCCTTAACTGAATTGTGTTCTTTAAATATTTATCAGAAGTGAATATGAATTACCTGAGTAATATTTGTGGTGTGGAAATTTGTCAGTTGCATCTTTGAATAAGAATTTTCCAAAGTAAATTTAACCTTTATGATGAGGCATCAAGGTGTGTGATCTGTAGGCAGTTCTGTCCATGAGTGCAAACAGCAAACACCAACCTTGTCTGTGCTGCTCACCCTTCTGCTCCAGAGGAAATGATCCCTAGAAAAACACTGCAATACCTCTGTAATCCACCTCATTCCAGCTATTACAGAATTGGGGGAACACAGTTTTATAGACAGGTTGTGTTATAAAAAAATAGGATGTTTGTGAAATCTGTCAGCCCTTGAAATATAGGACAGAAGCTCCTCTCTTTCTGTTTTTTGAAGGCACTGTGGTGTGCTTTAAGTGGTCTCCATGTGCTCAAGTGCAGTGAGCCTGTGGTTAGACTGAGAGAAAGGTGAGCTGAACTGAATGATCAATTCTGGGGGAAGAGAGACATCAAAGTTGTCTAATGCTCACTCTGACCTCTGGGAAGGGAGAGGCTTCTCTTTACAGGCAGAGCTGTTCCTTTTGATGGGCCCTTAAGAACAATGTCAGATATCTCTGCTTTTCATCCTTGATCACCAAGAGAACTTTAAAATCTCTGTTTCAGAAGGAAATCCTGGGTTGCAGTCTCTGGAAATGTGCAAAGCTCACCAGACCTGCATGATAGGATATATGAAATCTGAGTGAGAAGTGTGGATCCTGATTGAGAGAAGGAGTGCACTGAATCAGAAAAACACATCTGGCCTGGAATGCACTGGGTTGTAGATCACGGTTTTATGAGTTTGCAGAAGATGGGGCAGTTCTATGCTTAACTCTTTCTTCCCCCTCAAGATTGTATCATTGCAATCCATTCAAAAATTGCTAAGTAAGCTGAGGAAGAAATAAGAATCCTCTCTAAGTCACAGAGGGTTGTATTTTAAGCAATTCTCATTTTGCCGTTTTCCCCTGAATTTGTCAAACAGTGAATTTTGAAGCAACATAACCAAGTTGTTTATGCAGTTAAGGATTTATGGGAATGTGATTCTCATTCACAAGGGGAGTGTGTACGCGTTTGAATTCCTTTTTACAATATGCCACCATGATCCTGAAGTAATTCAGAGATTGATTTGTAAAACATTCTGAATCAATTAAGGCTTTAATCAGCAAGTGGCAAACTTCAGATGGCTCGTGGACTAATTTTACCATCTCCCATCAACATGAACTTAAGCTGGAAAAAGAAAACAATTAAGAGGATGTAATTATCTGTCCTGATTACTGAATTAGAAGAGTTTGTGTTTATTCCATTGCTATGCAAAGGGAAAAATCTGCTTTGAAAAACAATTTGAGGCAGCTACTAAATTGCCAAGGGGTTGCAGGGTGCAGTGTAGATATTTGCTAGGCCAGTTTTGGAAGAGGTTTGTAATCCACAGCTGTCAGACAAGTTCTGGCTGTGGAGCTTTGGAGGCTGTTGCCCAACAGCTGCGTGCTGCACCCTGCGAGTCCTTGTGCTGAGACGATTTTTGCTCCCTGTGCTTAAAATTAGTTTGGATTTTCAAAACAGTCTCATCTACAATCACTTGTCTAAGCATGTCTCAGGGGGTCCTTATATGTGGTGATCAAAAAAAAGAAATCTTTCTAGAAGGCAGGAATTGATGTTAAAGTTCCCATATGAGAACAAACTGAGAAAAGCAGGGATGTGGAAGAGCATCCCTGAGTGATCAAAGGGTCTTGTTACTCTGTAGTTGTACCCAGCAGAGTTACTTTATGTTATTGGTGTTTTGCTTGACATCAAATGAAACAAACTTAAGGAAATAGAGCAAATTATTACATAATTCTTTCCCAAACCAGACTTTGAGATTTGGTCGGATTTTTATTTTTGGCTTAGCAGACGGATAAGCACAGATTTGTGATAGGCTTTTACTTGCCCTTTAATATTGCCCCAGATGTGATCAGAATCCACAAATTGCATAAAACCTCTCATAAACCCCCAGCTTACAACACTGGTGTAATTTCTCTTGGAATATTTAGCAGAATGTTAATCCGGACATATTTAGCTGCCATGCTGAAGGATTGTTGCTGCATTCTGTGCAAAGTTGAGAATAAATGCCCAGAACTCCAGTGAGTTATAGGTCAATTACAGTAATTGGAAGGAAAAGTAAACAAGAAACCTTAGTAGTATCCAGTAGGAGCAATGCCTTTATTTTTTATTAATGAGCAGTAAGCAAGCCTGTCACCAATCACTGACTTTGAAAAATGTGCCATATAACTTACTCCTATAAATGGTATCATTTCTGTGTAGTATATGTGTCTCTGGGTAGTACTGGGTTTATTAAATACTGTTGAACAGAATTTTCAGTTGAATGAGATTAAAACTGTCATGTTAAGAAAAATGAACTTTATTTAAGCAGCAAGAGATAAAGCTGCCTCATCAAAGAATCACAGAATGGTTTGGGTTACAAAGGACTTTAAGGATCATCCAGTTCCAGCCCCTGTCATGGGCAAGGACACCTCCCACTATCCCAGGTTGCTCCAAGCCCCAGCCAATCTGGTTTTGGACACTTTCAGGGATCCAGGGGCAGCCACAGCTGCTCTGGGCACCCTCCCAGGGAAGAATTTCTTGGTGTATTTGAAGGATTGAGTGAATTCCAGACTGTCACCTGGTTTGGATGCACAGTGCAGATGTGCTTTGTTCTCAGACCACTCAGCAGCCTGGGTGTTGCCATGGGTTTGCCAAAAGTATCTGGGACAATTGTGAAGGTATTGTGCATTTACCATGAGAAGAGAGTTTCCTGTGCTTTGGCTGCAGTAATATCCTTATTTAGTGTCATCCGAAGTCCCTGTTAGGTGTTGCACCTTTGGGAAAAACATTTGAGAGGAATTCTTCTGTGAAGGAGGGAGTTCATGTTATTCTAGCATTTTTCCGTGCATGTTCTTAATATAGGAAATACAGGAGCTGAGGAATCCTATTTCTAAAAAATGAATTCTTGGGGATGTATCCATTGTGGGACCCTTTGGGTTGTTAACCTGGACCTCTTACTGGTCACAACTATCTTCAAAACATTCCAAAAGATCCTCTACCTCTTCATTACTATCATTTCTCAAAGTATTCAGAAATTACTGATGTAAGGGACGTGTCTGAGGGTGGCTGTATTGGTGTTTCACACAGGCTGAGGTGTGGAAGGAGATGCAGAAATGTCCAGAGCACACAGCTGAAGGAAGGGAGTAAATTGCAGCAGACAATGAACTGGTCGGAAGGGGGGATCTTCTGCCAGGGCCAGCTTCCAGTGCTGTGTTAATGGACAGGCAGCATTTCGGAGAAATGTCATTGAAAGAGATGAAAGTTCCTTAGAGAAGCCAGCTTTGAAAGGCCACTTTAGTGATGGCTTGGGGAAAAGGACAGTCTGCAGTCAGTCTGCTCCTCTGGTATCCAAAGGGCAAATAAATGTTAAATCTGATTTCCCCCAGAGACAATGAGCAGATTATTGAGAATGGGAACTTTATTCAGAGCTGCTGCCACTCCTGGAGAAATCCTATCAGCAGGACACATTTTTGCTTACCACCACTTGGCAAGGTTTCTTTATTTACCAGCTGGGTCATGATGTATGTGAGCAGACATCTTGTCTACAGGAAATCCAGATGGGCTCCCTTTGCTCTCCTTTCTTCTCCTACTGGATGCAAAAGGTCAGAAGTAAAGCAGCAACAGGAATTCTTGCTGCCAGCACAAGATGCTCTTGACTATGCCTGCATCAGTACCAGAGACTTTAATTTCCTTTACACTGAACTGAGGCTAGACTTGCTGAAAGGTCATTCTTTGTGCAATAGGGTTTGTTCTGCCGTTTGTTTTATTTATTGAAAACAGCCTCTTGCCCAGGAACAAGGTTGTTTTCCCTGCTATTGCCTCCCCTCTTCTTAAGTTGCTTTTGAAAGGTGTTTCATTACTTGCTAAGCTCCAAAGTGATTTTCCTGGTAGTGATAATATCAACTTGCAGAACCCTTGAGCTGGGTGTTTTTATCTTAGAACTCCAGTGGTGCTTGTTGAATAAAGAGATGGTGACATTTGGAAGTGACCCTGTCTTTATTAACTCAGGCTTTGAGAGAACCCTGGAATTATCCTGATACCTTTCTGTCAGCTCCCCTAGATTCTGGGGATCAGCTGGAGACCAATGTTCTCATCATACTTTCCTTGGAAAGTCAAATCCTTTCTTTAATCAACAAATGTTAAAAACCACATTTTAAATCTTTCATTTCCAGATGGTTCAGATTTTTGGCTTCAAAAACACACAGGTGACAAACTCTATTCTAAAATGGATCAAACTTCCTTCCTTAGAACTGTGAGAACTTCTGTACAAATCTGTTGGTAAAATGCTGTCTTCTCTTCTTGGCATTCATTTTCATACTTGGTCAGACAGTGAGCAGGAATTATCTGTTTTATACCACCTTGGTACTCCATAATTGTTAAAAAAACCTCACTCTGCATTTGTGCATGGGAAGATGTTGAGGCCAGAGGTGTTTCTGAGAAGGTTTGAGGTGAGGCATAACAGTGTCTCTGGCAGGTTCCCTTCCTCCTTTTTGTTTCCTCATCTCCAAAACAAGATTTTTATTTATTTTGTTCTTTATTGGATTACAGCAGATATTTTTCAATGTAAAATATATTGGTTGGTTACGAATTAAAAGCAGAAATAAAAGCTATTCAACATGGGTTTTGCAAAAATTGGGAGCAACAGAATATGACAGCTTTAAGAATGAGTTGGGTTTTTGGATGATGGAGTTCTCTGGGCAGGCATGGGAGGATTTTGTTAGATATTGGTCGTATTATATAATTCACTAAATGTGTTTATAGCTCCAGATGGCTGGATTTAAAAATAAAATTAATAAATTATCTTCCAATGCTTTTAGAGTCTCTTGTGTATAGCCAGGTATATCCAAAGCATTATATAGAGAAGTATTTATGGGCTGCTATGAAAGGAAATAGATTTATTTTAAAGATTCTCTTTGCTCAATAAAACACTGCAGAGGAGCCCACAAGAATTGTCAAATATTTTGGATGTTTTTGTAAAAAGGAGCTTATTTGGGACTGAATGATATTCTTGGGTTTCTGCCTTCCAATATAAAAGTGAAGTAACCTGGAAATTGTATCTGGCAGGGGAAGTGTGGCCTTGCATTAAAGTCATGTCTGATGATGTGAGGGAGCCTTGTAATGAGGATCAGTTTGGCTCAGAGATTGCTTTGTTCAAAGTTAGAACCCATCCATGTTTGACATTTTTTGTGTTGCAATAAATATTGACTGCTGGGGAGAAGCCTGAACAGGCTCCTCGTGCCACCCAGTTTGAAAATATTTTAAATAGAATATAACAATGTCTCTGTATGCTCCGAAGGGAACAAAGACAAATTTCTCTCTCCTACTCCATTCCACAGAGTGGAACTTCCTCCCTTCCTCCTGAGGGCCAATATTCCTTAATTAAATGAAAAAAAAAAAAAGGCCTATTCTGCTCTTTCTTTTCAAATCAAATGCCCATAAATGAGAGATTTGTCTGTGTAAGATGCAAGCACAAAACCCTGAACAGAGCTGATAATAACCCCAGCTGAAGTTCTGAAGGGAGCCATCCTTTGTTCCCAGTTGGGCTCTGACTCCTGTGATTCCCAGCCAGTCAGTTCCCTCTTCCTTCATGAGGCTTTTCCTGTTGCTGTGCAATTATTGCCTTGTTTTTCTTGGCCTTTGCTGGGGTATCAGGCTCTGGAAGCAGAGACAAAGGTGGGGAGGAGCGTGCAGGCTGTGTGTTGGGGCCATGCTTTGTTCCAGAGTCTGGGGCAGCTCTCTGGGCGTCTCTAAAGCAGGAAGGGACCTTGTGTCCCCAGTGTGACCTCTCAGTGCCACTCTGGCCCTGCTCATACCAATGGCCAGCTCAGTCTGTGTGTCTGGCTCGTACCAGCTTTGTTTGTGCTTAATGCAGCATGTCCCATCCTCTTCCTCCCTTCCCCTGGCCTAAAACAAACACTGCCAGGCCCAAAGGGCTCCTCTTGCTTTTAGGAAGTTACAGCCTGAGATGGAGCAGAGCAGTGGTCTGATTAAAGTGATTAAAGCCAAATACAGAATGCATAATTAACCTCTGCCCTCCTGGCTGTCATGGGGAGCTGATGCTGTCTCTCTCCATGGCAGCAGGCGTGTGCTCCATGGCTATTTTATTTTAGGGTTTTTTTCCTGGAGAACTTTAATCGCTTGAGATAAAGAGCCAGGAGAGAGAGATCAGGGCTGTATTAATCCTCTCAATGGCTTTATAATTTCCCCACTATTCTGCTGCTGGTAATCAAGAAAAATAATGCTGCTTTAATCCTGGATGCCAAGGTCGGTCATCCCTGAGCGTTTTGATAGGAAGGATGTCATTATGGAAAGATTTTTTTAATGAACGTAATTTTCCTTGCCTACTTTGGGACTGGCAATATGGAGGTGATTTCTTATTCCTGGTGGAAGAATATTTCTTGGCTGGAGCAATAATTGGCCGATTTTGATCATTGCCTAACAGCTGGCTGGGGCAGCAGGACTGACAAAGGCTCTTTGGGGAGGTGCTGGGGACAGGGGTGTCCCCAGCCAGCCAGGGCTTGGCCACAGCCCCAGAGGCAGTTCCTGGGATCAGGAGGGCAGGAGGATTGGAACAATTCATGGAAAGAACATATGCCTGTCCTCATTAGGTCTGGCTTTGCCAGACAGAGGTACAAACTGGAGCCTGGATTATGTTTTCTGGTGTGACTTCAACCTGCTGCAGGTTTAGTTCTAGAAAAACCCCCTCAAACTTCAAAAGTTTTCTTTTTCTGACCAGAAGTGAAGAAGTTTTTTAGGTGTTTCCTGAAGGCTGATGTTAGAACACCTCACAAAGCTGCTGCTGTAAATAATGCTGCTCCCCATCACATTTAACTTAATTCTGCAAGGCTTCCCTGATTAGAGATGGTGAAAGATATGCCTGTCACTGAGACCAAAAGCTAAAAGTGCTAAAAAAGCAGAGCTGGCACATGTACAAAAGCTGATGTTAATGGTGGGCTCATCCCATAAGGAAAAGGATCAGCCACGTTCGTGGTGGGAATAAAAACTGTGAGGGAATTTTCAGGTTTGTCCCCTTAGCCAAGGTTTGGGTTAATCCTGGGAGATTATTCTGTGTTCTTGCTTCTCACATTCATGGTTGATAAAATCTGAAGGGGATGGAATGTGCAGAGGATATTAACACTTCTGCCTTTTGCAGAACCATCCCTTTTTTCTGGAAGCCTCTGTGAAGAATTGCTAATTTTTGACTGTTTTTTGCTGTGTTGCAATGCATAGTATCCAAACCACAAAGTCTCCTATTTATGTAAAGTCATGGGGAGTTCAAAAATAACAAACAAAAAGAAAACACCATTGGATACTCCATTTCATACAGATTCAGAGTGCCAGTCTCTCTCATTGCTGATTTCTTACAGAAAAATATTAAATGCAACTTAAATGCAAATACACACTAAGGACAAACAGAATGAAATCCATCTTCACATTTTCACTTGGAGATTCAAAGAATTCAATGGAAAAGGCTTTATTGCACAGTTCTGTAAAGTTTAGTGCTGTTGTACAGGAGTTGTACCCTTCATTGCTATTGCCATGATATTGCAAATATTATGCAATATTTTTGCCATTGGTATTAAAAATACTGCATAATTACCCCTGTCTTAGGGGGATAAACAAAAATCATTATCCAGGAGACTTTTTGAGATTTAACCATTGAGCTACGATGAGGTGCTGTCAGGGAACTTGGGTTTTCTGGCAAAAATATACATTGTTTTATCTCCCTGCTGAAAGTTTTTGGATTGTTTCACAGCAGTCATTTTATCCAGAGGCAAGATGAATTATATGTTCCACAACATCATTTTTTTGGTCTAGGGGAGATGTTGTTTTGCAGCATCACTGCCAGAAAAAAAAAAAAAAGAATCCCTAATGGGTTTTTGAGTGATATTTTGATGTGACCAAAACAAATGATAGTTATTCTGCACAATGCATTTTGAATGCAATGTTTTTGGGAGTAGATAGTATTTTAAATGAACCCAATTATAAAAGTAGCTGAAATATTTATAGTGCCTGACTATGGCTGGAACACAGCCCTCTTGTATTTTTAAATAATGCACTTCTCATTGTCCCTGTCCTTCCTTATGGAGACTCAGTACTGGCAATCATTATTGTTTTCTCCACAAATGCATGTTCCTTTAAATTTGTTTTGGAAAATGAAATGGAGATTAGCAGTACTTAAGATCTTGTAGAGAGCATGGAGTTCAAGCCCCAAAGAGTCTGTTGGCTTTGATTTGCAGATTTTGTTGTAGAAGCACCTTAAACTATAAAGAAAGTAAAAACACACAAGTCCTGAACTCCAAGGTTATTTCCATTGAAATGTGGAAGTTGCACTGAACAGAAATGACAGCTGCTTAGCCTGGTGTCACAATTCTGAGAACGACAAAAAGGAGCATAATTCATGTTTCATGGGGGGGGAAAAGGGAGCTTTTTACCTAAATTCCTCTGCTTAGTGATTTTCACTTTCTTCCCCATTGAGAAGCAGATATGAGTGAAAATTCAGCTCCTGCTTTGGAGCCCTCCCTGCTGGAGGAGTGTTGCTGCAGGCCATAAATACAGGTCCTTGTTAATTCCTCTGAAGTGCTGGGGGCCGACGCCATCACTGCTCATCAAATTGATTTGGTTTGTTATTAAACAAAACAAAGCATGTTCCTGTTTTCCCATGGAGTTCTCCCTGCTTCTCAGAGGTGTGAAGAAGCTGCCTGGGCTTTCTGCAGTCATTAACAGAGACTCACCAACCAGGGAGGCTTCCTCCTCCCATTCCCAGGCTGGAATTTGGTTTATAATGAAGAAATAATGTTCCTGCAAGTGAAAACTGTGGTAAAGTAGTGGGCTCTGGCTGGATAATTCTGAGGAAAAGAGATATTTCTGAAATACCAAAAATACTGGGTATTAAACTGTGTGACTAATGCAGCGCTCTGCTTTTGGCCTGCTAATTTCTGATGCAAACTGATTAGTAATTAAGTCAGTCATTACTGTCTTTCCAGAATTAGGCTGGTTAAAAAGAGCCATGTTTATGCTTTACTTGCATCAGGTGGAAGATGAGTAAACAGGAAAACCAGAGTTTTTTCTGCAGTGCTTTATTAGGGGCTTATTCTTCTATCCAGTCCAGGGTTTAAGTGTTTGCAGCTGTTCTCTTTAATTTCCAGTAGTGAATAATACAGGTCACACATGAACAGCCTGGTGATCTGAGAGGAGTTATTAGTCCTAGAATCACAGGGTGGATGAGGCTGGAAGGCTCCTGTGGAGTCCCTCCCTTGCTAAAGCAGGGCACTCCCAGCAGGCTCCGAGGGCTCTGTTCAGGTGGGGTTTGAGCATCTCTGAGGGTGGAGACCCTAGCAGTCAAGGAATGAATTCAAACTCCTTGTGCCTAAACAGAATTACAGAATTCTTTACATTTCATCTCATGCCTGTCTGTCATGGGCACTGCTGGGATGATAATATCAGTTTACAGTTGTTTTCCCTGCAGTTGGTGATGGCGACAGTGGGTGAGGCTCCTGTTGGTGCTGGAGTTGTTTTCCCACTGTCACCACTTGCTGAAGCCTCTCCTGTACCCGGGTGCTGCTGGCAGCATTCAGTATTAAAAGCAAAAAAAAAAAAAGGACCCATAATGAGCCGTGCCCTGCAGAGCAGTTATGTGGGATAATTGCACTAATAGACACTGGGCTTTACAAAGGCTTTTGCAGATGAAAATATAGGGCACATTAGCGAATAAATCAATGGCAATACTTTAATAGACTGTGGCTCTGATCTTCCCTCAGTGAAACTACTTGATAATGACATTTTGTTCCCTATATCATTTCAAAACAACAGCAGTTTCATCACAATTGTAATGACTTTGATAAACCGTCTTATAAATGGGAGGTTTGAAGTTGGAATGTTGAAAGAATTTGGGGATTTCAGCATTTCCATTAATACCCAATATCCCAGCAGCAGCAGGAGATTTGGATGTTTGCCATGTGGGATCCTGAGCAGCACAAAGCAGGTGTTGGAAAGCCTTGGAAGCTGCAACAGCAATAGTGCAAGGGGCCCATACATTTATATCTTTGTGATATAATTTGAGTTCAATTTACCTATCAGTGTGTGAGTAAGTAAAACTGGGGTAGATCTGAAAGATGAAGCAATTAAAGTCCCAATATTTTCTTTGAATTTAAACAGCACTTATCATCCAAGGATCCCAAAGCAATTTCCTGTTATTAATAATAAGGCCCGATTCATATCTAATGCTTTTCATCAGTATTCCTCAAAAGTCTTTACCAAGATGCAGGTTATTAATTCCAATATCAAAATGAGAAAACTGATGCACAGAAAGATAAAAGTGATTAGCCTAAAATCACTTAGTTAGAATCAGGGGCAGAAACAAGGTTAGAAATCACATTTTGTAATTCTCAGTCCCATGATCTTCTCACTTAACAAAATTGACTCCTACATGCAACACAAGGATAATTATTTTATGGAATTTATAAGAGCTATGTCAAATAATTTCTATTAAAATACCTTAGTATCTGTCTTTTTTAGGAGACAGTGGTGTAATAAAGGAAGGCAGAAGCACTTAACAGATCAAAATTGATCTGCATTGCTCTGTTGAAGGATGATTATCAGCAGTGATTGCTTTGGGGGGATAGACTTGAAGCCCACGTGTGCTGATCCTGGAATATCAGAGCAATTTGCACATATCATGTATTACCTTGAGTTTTTTGTGTTCTCTTAATGAACAACATTCAGAATTTTACAAAGAACAGTCCCTTTCTCTCTGATCCAGTAATCCCTGGTATGTGACACGATGCACTAGGCTTTCTTATACAAACAGAGGGTCAAATTCTTTAAAAGTAAATACATAAATCAAGAGAAAATGAATGGTGTTCAGATTTCATTGCAGGCAAAATATTTTACTATGGGCATTCAATTGAAATGTGAACACCATGTCTGGTGCTGTCCATGAGGTCTCTGAACAACTTTCCCTGATGTTACAGAGAGAAAAGAAGAGACAGATCTTGCTTTATTTCCCCTCCCAGAATGCAGTAAAGTACATACAGGCCCTTAGTTTTAAAGCTCAGCAGAGCTATTTTTGATGACACAGATTCATACTTTTCCTTAGTATTTTGCTGGTAATGAGAAGTCATAGTAGAATATCTGTATTTTTGGGGAGTATTTGAATCAGCTAATGTTTTGCAGTGTATTTTCCTTGTTTTTTCCATTGCTGGACTGCACTGACTGGTACCAACCAATTATGGGAGAAATAGATTTTCCTAAGTTCATCAGTGCTATTTACTTGCAAGGGGCAGCCAGCACACAATGAAGCTTTTTGGAAGGATCTAAACACTGTATTGGAAATTATAGGGCAGAGAGCAGAAAGCAGAAGAATACAATGCTGGAAATTACCTAATGAGTAAAGAAAAGCATCAGTGACCTGAGCCTTTATGGGTGCAATTCCCATCAATGCTAATGGGAATTGTTGATACAAAACCCATCTCTGCTTTCCACCCTCCCCTTTCTCCCTACACACATCACCCAAAGCTGAAATTGCACAATAGGAAGAAATTATTGGGGAAGAACATTTTGTGTGTGTTGAAGTGTTCACATATTGATTTACAAGCCATTTTTTAATTGTTTTTTGTGAAATGTTGAGAAGGTAATAATTACTGTCCAAGCCCAGATTTTGCATCTAAATGGCCTATTTTAATATGCCAGGATAATGAAGTTACAATATATTATATGGCAGTGGTGTTAATATTAAACTTTTTCAGGAAGAGGAGGCTGTATTTTCTGTGTTGATCCAGCTGGTGTGGCCTGACTGCAAACAGAGATTCACTTGTGGAGCTTTCAGCTTAAATCTCAGTCAAACCTCATATTCCAGCCTAATTCCTTTTCTCTTCTGCTTCTTCCCTGGACCCCACTGATCCCCACAAAGTGATGATTCTCTCCTGTAGAATTTTGCTAGGGAAATGGGGAAGTTGTGCTGCTTGCTCCTCTTCCTTGGTGCTGGTACCAGCATGTCCCAGGAGGGTTGTGGTGCCTTGGTCATCTTGGCTCCCCACTGAGAATCCCTCCCAATTAGGATGATGATAATCTCAGGGTGCTAATTACCATCCGTGCAGGCTTTGAAGTCTCTCAGAAGCAGGACTGTGAGGAGAGCTGCCTTGGGTAGGGAGGTGTTGCTCTGGATGGAAATGTGTGATCACCCCCTGTGATGAGTGTGCTTTGGGAGATGATGCTTGTGAACATCTTCATACACCACCTGTACTCCAGGAAAACTCGAGAATGGAAAGAATAAAAGGTGAGAAAACATCACTGAAAACTAGGCTGGAAACTGCCTGCAGGGTTTGGCTGATGCAAGGAGGATACCAAGGAGCAGGTTCTCCTCTTCTTTGTACCAGTTTAACTTTATTGTCCTTGTTTGACTTTGTCATTTAGTAGAGAATGGTTTTTGGCTGAGTGTTGTTTGGGGTCTGGCAATTGCAAGGAGAGGTGAAGCTGTGTGCATCTCTTCTCTAGTGCTGTGGACCAGAATCAGCACCAGGATGTGATTCTGTCAGGGGACCCTGGATAACTGTAGCTCCCCATTTCTGTTTTGTCATTAGTCAGCACCAGGCAGGTCTGCTGAAGCATCCTGGGCTGAAATTTCTTTGAGAATTTCACCCCATTCCTTGTAAAGCTAATTGCCTTGGAGTAATGGGATATCAATTAAATTAAAGACTTGAGAAACAGGGTAGCTGGAGGATAGCTTTTGTTTCCCTACTTCTGAGGTATTTTTATTCCACAAATGTGCTTAAGGAACAAGACCCAGTGTGTCAGTGTTATTTGTTTACCTGCAGTGAAGTCATCCCTGTCAGGAGCTCTGACAGCCCCTGCTCCTTCCCAGGTGTTTCCCTGCTCCCTCACCTACCCATCACTGTGTGAGGAGTTTGCTCCTAATTGACACACTAACTTGTAATCTGGACAGTTTTCATTTGCTGGGGCTTTGGTTAGCATTTTGAGACTCCAGCAGCTTGTTTGAGCAGCTCCTGCACTTCTCCCTGCAGAGCATAACAAATGCATGGCTATTAGGCTGGGGTGGTTCTGAGCAGGAAGATCTGCTCTGTGTGCTTGGGCACTGGGGAGAAGCAGGATGCTCAGGGATTCTCAAATCACAGCAACAGCAAATGCTCACAGGCTGCTGTGACAGGCTCTGCAGATGACAAGAACACCAGTTCCAATGAAACCTTGCCACCATCATTTGTGGAAATCCTGATTACAAATTTCTTACACGAAGCCCTTGCTGTGAACATTCATAGATTAAACCAGACAGCTCCTTTTCGAGTTTTACTTCATCTTTGCTGTGTTTGCTCCTGGGGCCATCTACAGCACATTTTCTGAGATTTAGAGAAAGAGTGAAAAATTACAGTGCATGTAGTGCCATAGGAACATTCTTCAAGATACTGATTTTTATGAAAAAGGGGAGAGGATGGATTGAATGCCAGTCTAGTTATAATTGCAACCACAATATTTTTCAAACTAGGGGTATTGATTGTGTCCTTGAACCAGCAGTGATTGTTTTTATGAAGCTTTATGTTAACCATTAAAACTATTTTAATATTTCTTGGTCTAATTAGATTTTTCTATAGATGGCAATTAAGCAAAGGGGTTGCAGTCAGTTATATTGATGTTAGATCAAAGTCTTGCAGCAGTGCTGAAGTTAAATGCTGTCAGCAGTGCTAATCTCAAAATTGTGTGCATTATTTATTGTGAGGTTTGTGTATCACTTGCAATCCAGAATTGCCCTAATCATGCTATGTATGATTATTAGAAGAATTTTTTTCAGTACAGGTACTGTGGTAATGACATTTTTACAAAAAAATTGAACAGTAGTTTGAGGGTTGAAATGAGGAAGGATTGTGCATCTCACTGAACTTTCATGTGGATTTTTAACTGGCTTTTAACTAATTAACATTAATGTTTGAGCAAGAAATGTTGTGGGAAATGCAATTAAAATTATACCATGCTGTGCCATTTTCTGTTCAATCTTGGATTATTCTTCCTGGGTCCCCAATATCATCCAGAGTGTGGATTCAGTCCTCATTCTCAAAGAAATCGGAATCTCTCAGTGCACCCATGTTGTAGTTCTGTTGGATTTTCTAGGAGTCACTTGGATGGACACTGGTAAAACTTACTTATCATTTGCCTTTAGTATGAAAAGGTTTTATTTAAATCAAGATTTTCTGAAAAATGTTCTATGCTATCATCCAGATCTTGTGAAATAACTTCATAATTTTTTAAAGACTTGAACTAGGCTTCTTTTTTTATATTTTTGACTGATAGGGAAAAGTATATACAAGGTATTCTGCGAACAAGCTGACTTTTTTTCCTTTAAATGAAAATAAAGTAAGATCATGTTTAGAATATTTGTAGAAGTGTTAATTTGGGAAGCAGTGTGAAATGTTTATGACTGCCAGACAACCCCCAGCATCAGCAGGCTGGAATGGTGATGTGAGATGGGCAGGAGGGTGAGAAGCAGATTCTCTTTCCTCCCAGGGTACATCAGTTCCAAGCTGTGGCTTCTGCTTGGTGCTGAGGACAGAAATGTGTGAGACTCTTCTGAGCCCCTCAGGGAGAAAAATCTCATTCAGCATTTTGGAATTGTGAGAGGATCAGGTGACAGGCATTGGGCCCTACAACAGTGGGGGAAGGCTTTTGTTTGATTTCCATGAAATAAAAAAGTCAGATTTCATGGCAAAACCAGGCTGTGCAATCTGCATCTTAAATAATGATGGTTAAGCATTAAAGAGCCATTATTTGAGCAAGGCCTGACTTTTTTTTGGCATTGACACCAACGTTTTTTAATTAACTTTTACCTAAGGAGTGTAGAGGCTTAAAAAAGGTTATATTTCTGCATCTCTAGGTTATATTTCTCACATCTCTAACCAGCACAATGAGGGCTAGGCTGCCTCACTGGGTGTTTGTCCATTGTGTTGAGCTGAGCACCTTTTCATGTTTGATAACCAAAATGCTGCTGCTTATGTTCTGAGATGTTATTTTATTTTTTCCTATTCCCTCTTATTTACTTGTTTAGAGCACAGAAGCTGAGCCTGTTCTTTAGTTATAAATGCCTCTCAGAGGCACCTCCCAAACTGTGTTATAGGTACATGAGCCAGGAGGTAAAATTTCTTTGAAAGCAAAGGAAGAGAGGAGACTGTAAAAATGAATATTTTGGACAGCCGAAGAGCTGCCCAGGAATGTTGTTAATTTTCCCTGAAGGTAGCAGTGGAAGGAATGTTTGTTTCTGAGCTGTGCCATGCCTGGCTCTGAGCTGTGCTGCATCAGCAGCTTTCTGGGGAGAGTGCAGCACTTTGTGTTCAGCAAACAATGTGCAGAATTGCAGGATTAGTTTTTCTCCCATTTTAAGAGACAAAACAAGAATAGACTATCCCACTGTATTGGTGCTTCACCCCCCAACAAAAGCATTTCAAAGCCACCTCTCACAAACAAATTGTTTCTCAGGCAGACTTGCAGACACCCGGATTGTTCTCTGCCCACAGAAGTGTCTGTCTGCTGGGGAACTTGCATTGTAAAGCCAGTCAGCATTGTTAAAATACCAGGCTCTAGGAAGGGAAACTCTTGATATCCTAATTTTTTGATGGCATTAATTTATCTCTTCTAAAATGATGGTGTTCCTGTAAGAATTCCTGTCACCCCAGCCATGTTTCACCTCCAGTGCTCTGTTTGCTCCTTGGTTTTTTGTCCATTTCACACTTGAGGTTCTGTTTCAGCCCTTTTCAAGGACTTGTTTTCTGTGCCTTTTTGGAAGTGTCCAAGGCCAGGCTGGATAGGGCTTGGAGCTACCCAGGATAGTGGGAGGTGTTCTGCCCATGACATGGGTTAGAACTGGATGAGCTTTAATGTCCCTTCCAACCCAAACCATCCTGAGATTCTCTGAGTCTGTAATTCTTCTCCAAACATTTTATGCTGCATTTGGTTTTCTTAATACTCAACTGCACGAAAAAATACAGAGGAATTTTGAGAACTTCTTGCTATTTTAAGTACGCAACTTATCTAAGGTTAATTTTATATAAAAGCTGGTAACACAGAGGCTTTTTTATCTGATCTTTTGCTTTTTGCTATTGGTTCTTTGCACGAGTTCAAGTTACAAAAGGAGTGGTAATCTCCTTGGATTCTTTAGCACATATCCTTGAAATCTTGACCCCTTCTGCTTCCTTGCCACAATCCTTGCTTGATTTCCTATCAGTGTAATCACTTTCAAAGAACACCCATCTTATCCCTGTTTCTTGGGGTATCTTTTTTGCCTTTCCTCGAAATCTTTTTGATATATATCAGCTGCTTGTCATCCACTTTTGAAAAATCAGATTTGTCTTCCCATAGCAGTCCCTGCAGATCCCACCACACCTCTTCCTCTCATTCTTTGCTGGCTCCCCAGAGAATGTAAACATTCTGCTTATCCCACAGGATGGCATTGGCCAGAAGTTACTAACTGTCATCTTCTGAGATCCCTCATATTTCTTTTGTATCTATTATTTACAAATTCATCATACTTTTAATAGTCTTGAGATAATATAGCCTTCCCAATAAATCCAAAACTCTTGTCAAAACTTCTAACAACTCATATCTCCATTACTAAAATACCTTTTCTTCTCAGGTGTTGCTTTGACATTTACCCTCTCATTTTGTGTCTTGCTGTTTTTCTCCCTCTTCTTCACTTTTGAGGAGATTTATGACCTTTCCCATCATGGAGGCAGCAAGGAGATATCAGCTCCTGGCTCTCCTCAGCCATTTCCCAACCCCTTACCTGCTTGTTCTGTTTTTAGAGACTCACCTGTGCTAATTCCTATGCTGCTCCTGATTTATATTCCAGGAAAAAAAAAATTAATCCTGTGACTTTGCCTCATTAGTGCTACAAAACACCTTCTGGAAGTGTCTCTGTGCTGGGATGCCTACAAGAAAGTTTGAGCGTGATCCAGCAAGTTAATATGCTGTCAAATAGAGCTGAATAATTTCCTTCTGCTTTCTGGTTTGGCTGCATCATCCTTGGGAGGGGGAACTTCTGGTTTATAAGTTGCACTGCAAGGTCTGTGAGGCAGTGAGTGTTTGATTTGTGTGATGAACTGTTCCTCTGTGAAGCCCTGCTCTGTCCTGGACAATGCTCCATCCCAGGCTGAGTCTGTCCTGTGCTTTCAGCTGGAATTGCCCTGATTTGGGGAGCACAGCTGAGATATTCTCACCTAGGTGCAGCTTTCTCTCAAATCCACGAACCATTTAATTGCTCATTCTCTGCAAATCGCACCAATGCAAATTCCTTGTTACTTTGGGCTTCTGATTTACACGAAGCCTCAATTTTCTTTGCATGCCCAAATTCCTAAATCTTTTCTTTCCCTTTTTAATCTCGTGTCCAGGCAAGGCTGGGTGTGCTAAGTAGTGCTTCAAATTCTGTTCTTCTATACATGCATCTGTTTCTTATTATTGTGTAGCTTCTGCAGACACAATTTTTTTAGAAGATTTATTTCATTTACTTTCTAAAATATTTTCTGATGTTTTCTCTGATGGAAAATTGTGTAAAAAATACAACTTGAATAGATTGTATACAGAAGTAAAGAGAAAATATGAGGCTGTGACAGACTGCAAACAGAACTTTGCCAATTTAACTGAAATTTTACAGTTCTGTAACTCAAGAAATGCTTTGGAACTCAAAACTGAAAGCTTTTGAATAGCTCCATAACAGCATCTAATTGCTCCAGCTATTTATAAAAAAGAGAAATTGTAAAACATCGGAGTTCAAAAGTGAACTATTGCACATGCCCGACAATCTTTTTCAACAATAATTTCATAATGATTTTTAGCTTGAGGACTTTGTGCTGTGCATTTGTAGCAGCCAAATTGATACAATGGAGTGTAATAGCTCCAGAGCAACCATTACAGTCTGTTGGGTAATTAAAAGCTAAATGGAACGTTGAGAAATGATCTGTACAATGGGATTGGCTAATTTCTTCACTTTTGTAAATTTAAGTCACTCAAGATGATGTTATCCTTTTTTTGAAGTGGATTTATATTCTTTAAATCATCACAAAATCCAGTTCAAACTCAGTATGGTATTAAGGAAGACATCAAACTTTCATGGTGTAGTGAATTTCATGTACATTGTCTTCCTCCCATGAAACACTTTCACACTTCTGTTGTCCACTGGCACGGAGAAGATGTTTTATCTGGAAATTCCTAAGAAATAGAACTTATTTATCAGGGGCACAGCAGCAATGAGAAGCTTCCCTTTGGTGTGATGTCCCTGCAGACAGAGCACAGGCAGCCAGGAGCATTCCTCAGTTTTTCCAGAGTGTGGCTTGGGCAGGGCTGGGAATGGGAAAGGTGGATGTCACCCCCTCATTGCACTGTGTTTGTGATGCTCCACCCAGCTGCAAACAGCTGGAGCACGGAATGGGAGGACAAGGAGATGCTCTGAGGGCTGGAGCCCCTCTGCTCTGGAGACAGGATGAGAGAGCTGGGGGTGCTCAGCCTGGAGAGGAGAAGGCTCCAGAAAGACCTCAGAGCCCCTCCCAGTGCCCAAAGGGGCTCCAGGAGAGCTGGAGAGGGGCTTGGAACAAGGGTCTGGAGTGCCAGGACACAGGGAATTGCTTCAAACTGCCAGAGAGCAGGGCTAGATTAGATATTAGAGTTCCTTATTTTTAATTGGTTTTGAAATACCATTAAGTTTATGCTTAACTTAAAACTCCTTCCAACTCCTGCACTTTTCTTCTCCACAACTTTACTTCTCCTAACTAAGCAGTTTTTGCTGGCTGTTGTCAGTTCATTTTGTGGACCTGTCTGTCTCAACTCTACCTGCTGAAGGGCCACGTCGTGGCTCTCTTATTGATTCTGGGGTCCCCTGAGACATGCTCACCCTGGTAATTCAGCAGCAAACATCCTGCACTTCCATCAGAGTTTGCCCAGAACAAGCTGTTTCTGTTTTATTAAGCTTTATTAAGCTGCATGGTTTTGCTGATCCACAGCCTGGACACTTCAAACAGGCGTCATGGTGATGCTGCCCGAACTGGACTTGACAGGTATTTTTCAACCTGTCTGGTGTTAGCTTGATTTTTAGGATCATTCCAGACAGCTGTTGTAGCAAAAATTATGCTGCAACACAGGCCACTGGGTAGAGAATCCATATTTCAGGATGTAACAATGTTAGGTGTGCATTGAAAGTTGTTAAAACTCTTCTTGACTACATTAAAAAATGGTTTCAGCCCCAGTTACAAGCCCCAGAGGGAGCAGGGCTTTGCTGTCTCACTCCTGCAGGGCAGCACACACTACCTGCCCCCTGAGTTCTTGCTAGCCTCCAGAGTAAATGGTGAATTAATCTTGTGTGACTGAGAGAAACTTATGGTACATGAAATTTAGAATGCTGTCCAGACCCTTTCAGAGAGGCTTCCATCTCTTTCAGACCTCGGGCTTTAGAAAATTGAACCAAAGGAATATATGTTGTACCTCTGACAGAATTCCTGTTGTTAACTATTTCTCATCCTTTAATTTCTCTGAGTCAATAGCCTGGTGTGGATGCAGGCCAGGCTTTTGTGGGGAAAGCTGCTCTGAGACGCCTCTGCCAGTGAGACAGTCACCTTCATCAGCCTGGCCCTGACCTTGCTCACACTCCTGTCTGAAAGTTGTGCTCCAGCAAGGGCTGAATCCCTCCATCTGCATTATCCTGCCTTCCCTAACAGCAGCCCTTGAGGATCTTTCTCCTCAGGCAGGGAAGGGCATTCTCACCAACACATAACCTGCTTGTCTGCTTCTTCACTCACAGTAATTGCTAAAGTTGTAATTTTAAATCTGACTGCTGGTATCAGAAGGCCAACTACATGGTGTTGTGTGGGTCAGGACCTGCAAATCCCAGCATCTTAATTTGACCTTTGGCAATTGACTCAGTGCTGTTTTATTCCCCATCTTTTCTCCTTAATTGCAACTGCAGCTGTGTCTGGCTGCTATTACAAGAACTGAATTAGAAAAATGGAAGAAGTTATTCCATGGTGCTTTGGCTTTCGAAGTAGCTGTTTAACCCTGTGATTTTGTTAGAGCCATGCATGAAATCTATGCCTCTGATGTCTCTTCTGTCATATGTACTTATAATGCTGAGAAAGAACACTCTCAAAATGATGATAAAGGGAAAGCTTCAAAACTGTGATAATTCTGACACATCATTACTATGATTGACACGATAAATAAGTCAGGTCATAAGCAATAATGCAGTTCTAAATCCCCAACCACATAAGCTTGCTGAGAGGGAAAAAAGGGTCTATTAAATTTTCTGTATAGAGATTGCAGTCAGTGGTGCATAAACAATACATTCTATAGCAACCTGTTCATTGCTCAAGTTGTTATTGGCAGGCACTGTGGCATTTCTGCAGTCATTAAAAGAAGCTATCACTATTAATCTCCAGTCTCAAGGCAGACAGGTTTAACCTGAAGCTGATCATCAAATAATGGTAACGGATATTTGTGCTTTGGTGAACGTTCTCTTTCATCTTTGGATGCCTTTTCTGCAACGTAATGGGAAGGGTTGAGGATTGTAACCTTCATTATAGAAGTTAGTAAGTTAATAATGTGTCTTTTAAACAGATTTTTTCCCCCCAAGCCAAGGGTATTTGTGAAGGGAAGGAGATTTTATAAAACTTAGCAGCTCATTCTATGCATCCTCAACATTCAGGGTATTTCTTACTCTAATTTTCAATTTAGAGTCCTTGGTTTCATAAAAAGCCTCATCCTTGAGCTGTCCAATGTTCCTCCATTAGAAGAAAAAGCATTTTTTGGTTGGTGAATTGAGTCCTTAAAGTGATGACAAAGAGTGATTACTAACTAGTAATGTATTTATGTTCCCCTTTTCCTCCTGGTGGCCTGAGGAGCTCATCCCACCCTGCAGGTACAAGAGCACTTGGGAAGGGCAGCTGTAAGGATGAATTCATTCAGTTCCTTCCTTAGAAAGTGACCCTTGAAAGAACTGAAATAATCAAAATATTTTGACTTGCATTCTCTTTTGCTTGTCCTGACTCAAGGAAAATTGTGTTTTCCTCTGGGAAAAATACAGGAATCTGTCACCACAGACAAATGGGAAATTGGGATTCATAAAGGTTAAGGGGAAAAAATTGAATTTATTTTTCATTCTTCCTAAAGAGAAAGTCATATCCCTTCTCAAATATCCCTTAACATCCTCACAGAAATAGGATGATATCTGTCATTTAGGCTCTGTGAGTACTCTTGTCCCAGTTCCAGCTTTTGGTTGTGGTAATCAAGTGATCAGGGCAAAACAAACCCATCCCAAGTTATGCCTTCAGAAACCATTTTTACGTGCAAATATAAAAATTGAATTCCTTGGTATAAATGATCTTCAGAGCATCCAGTTTCATCAAGACACAGAGCCCTCAGAGGTGGGGACAGCCCTGCCCTGTTGTGCTCCATGTGCTCATCCACTCAAAGGATCAGCAAAGCAGCAGCAGCTGTTCCCAGCCTCTCACTGAACTCCTTTGCTCTGTGGTCTGACATCAGGCACAATGAGGGACATAGGCTGGAAAATCAGTTTAAATTAACAATTCAGGTAACCCAAAAGGGCCACAGCCCCACACTGTCTGAAGGAGGAGTGTGCCAGGGACAGTGACAGGGCAGGGCCACCTGATGGGTGTGAGCACAGCCCAGCCCCCCTTGGCAGGGAGCAGGGGCTGGGGTTCAGCTGCTTTGCAGTGGGTGAAGGGCTGGGGGGAGATTTCTCAAAGCTCCTTCTCACAGAACTTTGGGTTGGGACCTCAAAGCTTGTCCAGTCCCACCCCCTGCCATGGCAGGGACTCCTTCCCCTATCCAAGGCTGCTCCAAACCCTGTCCAACCTGGCTTTGGACACTTCCAGGGATCCAGGGGCAGCCATAGCTTCTCTGGGCACCCTGTGCCTCCCCACCCTCACAGGGAAGGATTTCTTTTTAATTTATAATCTATATAATCCACCCTCCTGCAGCTTAAAGAGCAGCCAGGAGTTGATTGAGGGTGTTTCACACTGACCATGTTTGCATCCAGAGGAGATTGGGAAGGCAGAGATGCTGCTGGTTTGAATTTTGGAAGGATTCAGCTCAGGGGGTTGAGAGAAACATCCCCCTGCCCAGGCTCCTTTCCTGACTGGTTCCCAGGGAAAGGGGAGAGTCCTCACTGACACTTCACACCCACTGAACCCATCCTCTGCAATGCTTCACATGGGTTTTCATCTTGGCTTTTTAAACTTTTAATTTTGTTGGATATGTGCATTTGATTTCTGAAAAAGGACAGAAGAAAGATCTGGCAGGACATGGCAGTGGAGATGGAGGGGCAGGAAAGCAGGATTTTAACCCTGGGACGGAACCTGCTGGCTGAATGGCCTCAGCACCTGTGCCTAAATGGGGTTTAGGCACCATTTCTAATGCTTGGTAACAGCTCAAGCTCGGTTCAGTTGCTCTGGTGACATGTGCCAGGGTCTGAGGGCAGCCTGAGACAATAACTGAGAAATGCAAATTGCCTGGTTCTTGCCTGTGGTACAACATGGGAGAATCTTCTGCTTTTCCCCCTCTCTGCTCTGCTGTTGACAGAGATACTGTAAATAACTATCCAGCAGCAGAATTAAATTTAGATTGCCACATCTCATTAAGGAATTTTCCAAGTGAGAACTGGCCTGAAAAGGGCTGTGAGAAGGGAGACACCTTCAGAGCTTGCAAGATCCCCAAGGATTTGTATCTTCCAGCTGAAAACTGGAAAGAAAAAACAAAATCTTCCCATCTTGTATTTGAGTGTAACCTAATATGTTAAAAGGCTGTAATAAACAGGTCAGATGCACCTGGTGCAGCCTCATTTCAGTAATGTTTGTCCTCACCTCATTTTCACCACACATAAAATGGAGATAATGGTTCCTCCATCTTCTCTAGAGGTCTCTGGTGTGCTGGGAGAAGCAGTTATTATTTTTCAAGAGCACTTTCTACTCCTGCTTTCCAGTGGTAATAATTTGTACTTTTTAATGGTAGGAGTAAAGGATTTGTACAGAAATAAATCAGCTTTTTAAAATTTTCCACTTTCCCTCTTTGCTGGGTTTTACATTCCATGCATTTGTATGCATAGAGAGGAATAAGAAACAACAGAAAAATTGTTAGCAGTTAAAAACAGTTGTTTAAAAGCATTTTTTCTGACTCTGGCTCTCCTATATGAAGAAAGAAACAGGTTCAGCAACATGCTATTTTTTCTTGTTCTTTACATTGGCTATTGCTATTAATTATTATGAGTGGTACTTGTGATTCACTATAAAATATACATTTTTATGTCCACCCTGCTTGTGCTGAGGGAAGACTCATTTATTATTTTCAAAGTGAGTAGACGACAATGATTTGCAGAAGCTTCTCAATGTCTCTCAGAAATTTGGTCATTTCTGTCATGCCTATGGTTGCACGCCTAAAATTTGTGACCAGACAGAAACTGGGAAATGCAGAGAAACCCTTAAATGGCCACAATTGCTGGGCTTTGGGTACACATTGGAGTTGAAGCTTGTAATGTTTTCCATGTTTTATTTTAAATAAAAATTAAAAAGCAAATGAAGCTGTCCCCAAATCAACAACAAACCCCCTCTGAGATTTGTGCATCACAGCTTCTGGATCAGGGCTGAGTGGGAAGCATGGAAAGCACAAACCCAGTGCAGTTTCCATGTTTTGGGAAATAAATTGCTTTATTCCATGTATGAAATGCTCAGGAGATATGTCTGGAGTCTCTGCCTTGTGGGTGGGACATGGGGCAGCTGTTCCCAGAGCCCAAAACAGCCCACGTGCTGAGCCCTGGGGCAGGACTGCTCTGCCCTGCACCCTCGTCCCAGTTCCCTTCCAGTCCCTAATCCTGGGGTGCAGTAAATGCTTGAGTGAGGAGAGCTTTACTTGCACCTTATAGTGGGCTCTGTTACAGAGTGGCATTAAAGCATTTTGCTGAAATACCAAGTGATCCTTTTCTTTTTCAGCGCTGCTAAGTGAAAACACATTGATTTTTATTTTCTTTCAGCAACTTCAATAGCTCAAGATTATTACTATTTTTAAGAGTGATAGAGAAATGTCAAAAATGCTTCATCTGTACTTTTATTTTTATATATCACCAGGCTTTGTGTTTTTCAGGGGTTTTTTGTTTGAAGTTGCAGACTTTGGGAACAGGGCAGAGAGATTACAGTTTATTTCAAAAAGCTGCTTCTATTTCTGAGTCCTCTTAGAGATTTTGTGGTTCAGTAGGTAACACATTTTATTGTCTTAAATTCAGTCTATGCTACAAAATTCTTTTGCTCCTGAATAGCCAAATGGTCTGGCACACATTAATCTCTTATCTATAATAATGTTTTTTGAAAGGAAGGAGGGGAGGGAGATGGAGCAGTTCGTGACACTCTGTAGGGTGCTGGCAGCAGCCTGCAGAGAGGCCAGCACCAGCTTTTGACACTGCACATGCTTTATTCATTCAGCATTTCCTCCCACTGGAGGTGAGAGTGAGGTTTCAGCACCAATCCCACAGCCAAAAGCCTGGAGAAAAGTTACTGAGCAGGAGGTGGCAGGGCCAGGTTGGTGCTGTGGGTGTTTGAGCATCCCCATCACACCCAGGACCAGGGGCTGGCTGCACCCAGCTCCTCCAGCCTGCCCTCCTGGCAGCTTTGTTTTACCTGCTTGGAGTCATTTTAATCTGCTCTAGGTGCATTTCATGTGTGTGTTTCAGGGATTCAGTGATTCATCCTCCCCATTCTGTGTAAGCACTTTCAGGAGATGTGTGTAGGAGAGGAAGTGAGTTACACGTTTTGGGTTTCAGGTGGACCCTGCAGTGTTTGGTTTCTGGTTTAGCTGACAGCTGATAGTTGTGCTGTGACACAGCCCATCACCATCTGGAGAGCAGAATCACATTTTTAGGGTTATTTTTGGGGCAAATCTGAATAAAATGGGTTAATTAAGTTGAAACAATGCAGTTGTGTTCTGCCTAATGACACGTTGCCAATTTATTTCAAACTGACAACCCAAGGACGTTTTGGGAAGTGACAGTGTTTCTAAACCTAGGGGTGAATTGATTTCTTTTTAAAACAAAATGAAATAGATGTTACTTGTACCTCAACAATATAAAAATTCATGTCTCAGACGACGGTGCGTTTTCTAATGTGCCACTTTATCTTCCACTTATTCCCCCTAATTTTCCTTATTAACTGTAATTCTGTTGTGACATCCGAGTGTCATATTATAATGATAAAAATTTCAAATAAGAAGCAGCATGAAACACGAAGTTTTGAATGAGCTGGGAGTCAAGAGCACCCTGTGGAAATAAGCTGATCGTTTTTTTATCACAGCAGTGAGTCCCTGTCATATTCAGGAGAGGCTGTTTACCAACCACACAGCCAAAAAACTGTGACCAACCCTTGTCTGAGAGGGCAGGAAGTCAATGCAAGATTGAGAAGACATCCCACTCTTCTCTTGGGAGGGCACAGCAGAGAGGAGATCCTAAGTACATTAATGCAAAGAGCATTTGTACAGGCCAGGCAAGGTACAGCCAACACTTTGTTTTAAACAATGCTGGCACTACCCAGACTGCAGCAGCACCAACAAAGAGCCTGGAGTAATAACTTCCCTTTAGAGTTCTTTTTAGAGGGCTTGCAGCATTCTCTGAGCAGCATTTATGTGCTGGGTATAAATAGGCAGGTCCAAAACCCCATTCCACATCCCAGAAAAGAGAGAGGCTGGTTTATTCTCACTTCAGAAAGTTAAATGCTTATCCATCTGTGGAATTATTTTTGAATGGATACATTTGTAGACTTTCTTTAGCTGGGTTATTGTTTGCTCTTTTGGAACATTCTTTGCTTTCAGAGTTTTTATTCTGGTGACAGAGGAAATGCAGCAATGTGTATTTTTCTCCCTGCTGAAGTCTGAGGCAACGTTGTATTATAAAATAACCAGAGATTGATAATCACAAAGACTGCAAAGGGGAAGCTGCACTTTACTTAGGAAAAAACATCTGTGCTAGTAAGGGGAAACAAAACTTTCTTTTGTTAGAAAAATATTTCTGTGGATTCTGAGCTCTGCTGTGTGCATGGCTTTGTCCCATTATATTTTATTATTTTACAGTACTGTAAATATTATAAATTGAATTTTATTTGATTCTGAATGTCCGTGACCTGAACAACTCTCCTTTTATTAAGGATTGTCTCCCTTTATAGAAGATAGTGGAGAAGTAGCATGATATGGTCGGGGGATGGAGAACTTTGGACCATATGGAGTGGACCTGAGGCCCCTGATAACCTATTTCTCAAAATATTATTTTGACAAGTCATTCCATATGTTTGTTTGAGTTAGCTGCTGGAAGAAGGCTGTGGGGTATTCCTCTTGTTTTTCTGATCTGTTCCCTTTATGTAAAGACTTGGAAATAGCAGACCTTTGGGAGCAAGGTAGCAATCTGGGTCCCAAAACATGTTCCTCAGATGTGTGTGTGTATAAAGATATAAAAATAGAATGCAGCAAGAGTTGACCTTGAGCTTAAAATGCTGCTCAGTGAGTGCATCTGGGTTTGAAGAGTTAAGTTCAACAAGGGAAACCAAGAATGCCTGTTTATTTCAGTGTTATTCTCTCTGTAGAATTGCTCTCCTTTAAGCCTTCATGAACTGTGCCCAGCCTCTGGTATCTGGGGTCTGAGGCTGTTAAAATCGGTAGGGTTGTTTTATTTCTTTTAAAGTTCAAATTATGTCTATATGTGGCAAGTTTTAATCTCAGTTCTTGGAGGGGATTTTCTGGAAAAAGCTTTAACCCATACTTTGCTTATCCATCACCTACAAAAATAGACTTGCATGGCTTTGGTTGAGTGTTTTTTAAGAATATGGGAATGGGGCCCAGGTGGTGGCCTGGACACTTGCCCCAAATATCTGTGACACAAAAGCTCCTCCTTTTGTTGTGAAGGGCATGTAAACTGTGGAACTCTTTCAAACTAAAATAGAAGATATTTAGATTATGTAGGAAGATAGGAAGAAATCCTTCCCTGTAAGGGTGGGCAGACCCTGGCACAGGGTGCCCAGAGCAGCTGTGGCTGCCCCAGCCTTGGAAGTGTCCAAAGCCAGGCTGGATGGAATTTGGAGCAATCTGGGTTAGGGGAAGGTGTCCCTGAACTGGATGAGCTCTAAGGTCCCTTCCAACCCAAACCGTTCTGGGATTCTGTGTGCACAAGTCTCTGCTTCCCATGTAATGCCCCACAATATTAGGTTCATTTAACAAACTGCTACAGAGAAATAGATCTTGGGAACTCACATGTGATCAATTGTACATATCTGCTTTATGCTCTACAGAGCATGTTTAATCTTAAATCTTCCCTCTGAAAATAGTGCTTCCATTATTGTTGTCATAAAATAAATTGTTGAAGGTATTTCATAAAGAATTTTCCCCAAAGTCACTGCAAATGCTTTTCTTTATTTAAGTCCAGTGAAGGATTCATTCTCTTCTTTAGTTGTTACCACCCTTTCATTTCTAAGTAAGAGGAAGAGTTTAAACATCTTACAAATAAGAAAAAGCAAAAGTAGGCTGTCAGTTGTGTGATTTTATTTGTGCCAAAGTAAGGAGTTTAGAAATGCATTTATAAAAAAACCCCAACATGAAGCCATATGCAAAGATGTATTTGCAAATAGAAAGCAGCATTTTATTATCTCCTATTTCTCTGTCTTTGCTGCTGCTTGACATTAAACCAGGATCTGCTGGTGAGAATTGCAGCCCCAGAAATGGAAGCAGCCCTCTGATCCCTGTGACACAGCCATGTCCCCAGCTCAGCTTTCCTCCTTCCTTTCTCCTCTCAGCTCTTCTCACTACTGAATTTACATTTCTGGACATAATTATTAAGTGACAGATTTGGTTTATTTAGCATCCAGCTACTGATGTGTGGTTTATTAACTTAAATTTCCCATTATTAAGAAAGCAAATGGTAAATATCCAGGTGTGTCAAGCACTGTGGATGCAAGGCCTTCAAATTTCGTCCTTAGGACAAAGTGATTCCTGCCTTGTGCTGCAGAAACGCCGGCAACCACTGCCAGGCCCCTCAGACCTGTTTCCTCCTGCCAAATGAGGGTCTGTTTATGGTTAAAAGGATGCTTCTCATGCAATGCACTAAAGTACATCGTAAAAATATACAGCCTCTTAAAAGTAATTCCCACTAATGAGTTATTTTCAAGTCTTTTTAAACATAGCCATGTTTTGGGAGAGATTTGAGGTTGTTCAGCCTGGAGAGGACTCTGGGGGGACATTGGAGCATCTTCAGTGTCTGAAGGGGTTCCAGGAGAGCTGAGAAGGGACTGGAGTGCCAGGACATGGGGGGATGGCTCTGAACTGCCAGAGGGCAGGGATGGGTGGGATACTGGGGAGAAATTCTTCCCTGTGAGGGTGGCCAGGCCCTGGCCCAGGGTGCCCAGAGCAGCTGTGGCTGCCCCTGGATCTCTAGAAGTGTCCAAGGCCAGGTTGGATAAAGCTTGGAGCAACCTGGGCTGGTAAAAGGTGTCCCTGCCATGGCAGGGGTGGCACTGGATGGGCTTTGAGGTCTCTCCCCACCCAAACCATTCTGGAATTCTGTGATTCCATGGGAAGCCAAAGGCTGTGGGCCTTGGCTGCTGCTCTGCCTTTTTGCCTCCTGCATCCCTTTGAAGATGACTCTGAGGCTAATAGATTCCACTGCCAGACCATGGATATTTTTCCCCCTTTTAACTGGTGTTGAATAAGATTACACACTCTATCCACTTATTTAGCTGGTATTAAAGCTATCTGGTGAATTGAAAAGCCACCTGAGTGTTCTTTAGCTGGAATAGCTTGAGGCTAGATATTTTTTCATGTTAAAAGCTCTAATGATGTGCTGGATGATAAGTTTCCAGGCAGAAAGAAGCCCCCTCACTGTGCATGGGGGAAGGTCAGGTCAGTGACAGAGACTGAACTTCCAAATTGCTCTTTCTGCATGAGGAGTTGTGAGAAGGGAATTGCAGAGTGTTTGAGCAGGAATTTGGTCTGCTTTTGAATTTAGCTGCTGATTCACAGGGAGCTGTGTAACTAAGCAGTGGTTTAATTTCCTTAAAACTACATGGGACAATGCTAGAAATCTATTTCTGAGGTAGTCCTGAAATACAAACTGGGTCTGCAGACCTCAGGAAGTAGAAAAAAGAGGAATTCACCCCCCAGACAGCAGCTGCTGGGTCACCTGCACTTAATGATCTGTAGAAAGAGAGGAAAATCAAGAAAAAAGCCACATCTCCCATCCCTGTCCCTGTCCTCAGAGCAGAACTGGTGAAAGACAGGCTGGAGGGACTGTGTCATGGACCATCCTGGCCTTGCTGCCTCTCCTGGGGCACTTTGTTGGTTACAGAAATACATTTTCCATCTTTAAATCAACTGTATTTAGGTCCCAGCCTCTCATTGTGCCCAGGAGTAGACACTAAGAACTCTCTATAAGGTTTTAGACCTTTTCAGCCTGTGTTTTAGACTCAGTTTTATCCAATAAAATATATAAATCTCCTCTTTACTGGACTATCTACACACAAAGGAGTATAAATTGTCTTCTGGCAAGAGCTGAGTTTTCCATTAATCTTTCCCTAGGGCTAAATTAACAACACTTGCACTCTGTGTGAAAGTCCTTACAGAGGGGGAGAAAAAAGCTGTTTAAAACGTGGCTGTTAGTTGTTTAAACATTTGGAAGCATTTACAGAGTGATGCTGGCTTGGATTTTTACTCCTACTCCTCATCTTTTGTGTGTTTTTCAGTGAATCCTTCCAGACAAGACAAGTTTTGCTTGTTTCATTAGTAAAATGAAGGCTGTGGAAGAATAGGATTGTTTTCTGTAAATGCTTTAGGATGTAAACAGAGAGAGAGAGCAGCTCTTCAGACTATAAAGGACAGCTCTGGCAGAAGAACTAACAGAGTGCATTGGCCATTGAAGCTGGAAATTAGGAGTGTTTGTAGCAGGTCGAGCAGAAAAGCTTTAGGAAGCTTTACAACCAAAAAAGGATCTGGAATGGTGAAATCACTACATGTATGGGTTAATTTCTGTGGGTAACTTTGTTTTTTGAAGTTAAATGCTTCAGAAGTGTCATTATGACAAATTCAGACAATCCCACAGGCCCAGGAGGGGTGGATGAAAAAGGAGAGAGGGGAGGTTCTCAGCCTTTATGACATGGACAATTCAGGTAAAACAAATTTATTGCAAGGCTTCCTCAACAGGTGCTGATGAAATATCTTCTAATTGATCCTTTACTATATCCCTCCTCAAACTCTGGATGTTTAACTTGGGATCTACTTGGTCTATATTGTTCTGAGTCTTATTATTTTATTCTTTTTTTTTAGTTTTTTTTAAACTTTTCTTGCAGTGGAAATGCTTCCTGTGTTTGTTGTGATGTGGACAAAGCTTAGTCACAGTGACAAGAGTGTAAAGAGTCAATAAATACAACTGACCTAGATCATTCATTTGTTTTGCTTGAGTTTTGTAAATCTTTTTTGTATCTGGTGTTTTATTCATATGTTGTGATGTTTGATGTCTGGTTCAAGACAAGGGCTGGATATAGAAGAATTCACTTGCTGTGATGAATTCAAACAGCTAGGCTGTTTCTTCCCTATAAATTTGATCCACAAAATTAAGTTTGTATGTTTGTCTTTATTTGCTTTTTTAGGTCTGCAGTCTGGGTTCTCAAAAGTTAAATTAAGTATGTTAATTCGTAAATTTTTGAGGAGTCTAAAGACATTCTTTGGTACTGAAAAGTCATAATTCATGATATAACAACTCTCCACCATTAGTTTGCTAATTATTTTGTTACTATGTAATGTTGGCTCAAAGAAAACCCATCTGGAGTTTTTATGTTCTTCATCAAATTAAACAAATGTGACCAAGAAGCCTCATAGCAGAGTCTCTGTTATTTTCCTTAATGCCTAGAAATCAGAGCAGAGACCTGTGCAGTGACAGCAGCATCAGATTTCCCTTTTCTTGAAAATAAATAGTCCTTGCTAGAGTCAGAGTGGGAAACTGCAGCAGTAACTTTGATTATCTTAATGGTCTTTTATTGTATCAGCACTTAGGAAACACTCTAATAAGCAGGCAACCAATGGACATGGTTTGGACATGGGTTTATGATTGAGAACACACTTGCTTTTCATAAATTGCATGATGTTTCTCTCTGGTGCCTGCAGGTGGTTGTCAGCATTTGCTTTTCTGTTGATCAGCCTCCAATTCCTGTTGAGCATCTTTTGCTCCAAGGGGAAGGGAAATTAATCTATTATTGATCAGGATCCAATTCCTGTTGTGTGCCTTGTACTGGAGAGGGAAAGGGGCATTAATCCACTCTGGGTTCATAATTCAAACCATCTGCAGGCTGTACCTGGCAGCAGGGAGTGTGTTCCATCAGGTTGTTTGTATTTGTAGGGTTGCTTTTTCTTCTCTCCCCCTCGAGCAATCTTAAGATATTCTTCTTTTCTCATATTCTGGGTCCCAGGCAGAGATTGCACATTCCTGATGCCATAATGTTGTACTAGATGTAATATTTTGCTATTTGTGCTGGACTCTTATCTCCTATCCTTTTTTCTAATAGGGGTGTCCATAATTTGATAGAATGAAGCTTTGCATGTATCCTCCATAGTAATTACCAAGGCATTTCTGCATTCTGTGCAAGCCTGGAAGAATGTGGGAACTTTTGGGTGAAAATTTTCTAATATTTTTCTCTCAGGATAACTTATAAATGGTTTCAAAATTCTGTTTAAGTACTCAATTTCTCTCTTATCTTGAGGGTAATGTACTGGTGATCTCTTCTGGGGAGCTTTTTTCTCACATAGACGAATTTCATAACATGAATAAGTAAATTTATTTTTGGGCACTGATTCCTGTGGGATCCCTTCTTCAGTGCAAGCTGGACATGGAGCAGTATTTGCAGTAATTTACAGTGAGGATAGAGATGAGGTGCAGCCAGCCTCACATTCCAGGCTCTTCATTATTTGGACAATCCTCCTCCTGCTCATGGTCACCTGGTTTGGATTAAGCTTCTTCAGAGGGTTGGGACCTATAAGCAAGCCTCAAAAATAAACCTTATTGTTGTGCTCAAGTCTGAACTCAAACTATTATTTCTTTTCAGGAGATAAAGAGTTTCTCTCGGTTTCTGTTGAGGCTGGCTTACCTCATATCTCTGTCACATGAATTTGAGCTCCCATTGAAGTAATACACTTAATATTCTGCACTGCAAATACAGACATAGATAAACTTTGCATGTCATAATGTAAAATCTGGGGAAGAACTTAATGTTTATGCATTTCTGAAGGGGAAAGAACCTATTGTGTCTTCAGTCATCTGGCCTGGGTGAGATTTCAGTTCTGTTGGGAAAATTAGGCACCCTGAAGTGGCTTTGATAAGGTCTGGGATCTTTATAAACTGTAAATTACAATATTTAAAATTCCCTGTACTTTACATGTCAATATATGTACAGAGATAAAAATACTGTATTTGCAGAGATGATAGGGCAGTGTACATAATTATTGTATTTAAATAACATGAAAATTCTACAGCTCATCAGTACTAAAAAAAAAGAAATCAGTGTTAGGCCTTGGATGGGTTTGATTCCTGATCAGGCAGGAGGAGGGAGGGAGGAGTTCAGCAGCTCAGTGATGTGCAGCCATTCACAGCCACAGGTGATAAAAACAAACAGACCATGCAAAAGTTGTTCACTCTTTCTTCTTCTCTCAGTTTATCTCTGCTGCGTGGGGGATTGCCAGATTCCTGAATTCCACAGTCTGGAGAGGAGTTTATGTTCAAAGGGACAGAAAAAACCCCATGTCATCCCTTTCCATTTTCTCTTGTCTCTTTTTTTTTTTTCTCACTTTTTCTGGCTCTTGATAAAAATAACCAAACAAAAGTTGAATATGGAAAACATAATATCAATACCGATTTACCTTAATATCTTGTGCTGCAAATGGCAGCAGCTGAACTGTTTCCTGAGCAGCTGGGAATGAGGGAATGAAGGCTGGAGGACAAACTCCCTCCTGTCCCAAGTCTTTGGTGTTCCCACAGTCTTGCTTCAAAAACTGTTTGGGGTCAGTCCTGAAGGCCCTGCAGGTACTGGGCCCTTGGAGATCCTGGTAATGGCTCGGACAGTGATAAATGAGAAAGTTTAGAAGCAAAGGGGAGATTGGAAATGCTGCGAGTGCAGTGGCTAAAATGGATAGAAAGGAAAATAAAGCAGTGTGAGTTGTCTTTTGCATAACAGTTCCCTGTTGGATTAGGCCTCTTGCCTGTGGCTGTCCTTCTGTCCAGTCATCTATTAAGGGCTAAAATCAGATTAAGAGCACATCCCCAAGTGTTTTCCAGTGTCACTCAGCCTTGTCTCTGCAGCTCCCCACAGGTTCCCCCCAGACTGATTATGTCTGATAGGGAGGCATCCCCTGGCTGCACTTCTGGGGTCAATGTTTTTCCCTAATGCTGCTTTGCTCTCTTAGCTGAGAGGAGGGCTCAGAAAGCAGATGGAAAGGAAAGAAGGCCTTTTCTTTCCAAAAAGGTAGAATATAGCTGGGAATGGTTCCCTGTTAGTGGATTCATCTCACTGTAGCTCTGTTCCCTTGTGCATTTGTATTACTTCCCCATTTCAGTGTATTTAATGTTTTTTTCAGAGAAACTGAAGTTCAGTCATTAAATTAAAGGATACATCAGAAATTGAGCAGCTCTTAAATAGTGGGAAATGTCTTTAGAAGACGATGGGATGGAAAAAAGGGAAGAAAATGGCCAGAGATACATGCAGAGAGGCTGAGGGAGGAGGAGAAGAAAGAGGTGATGAAAAGCCAGAAGCAGCAAAGTGCTAGAAAGCTCAGGCAACAAAAAGTCTGATGAAGTAAAAAAAGGAACAGTGAAAAGGAGGAAAATTCAATTGTTTTCGACAAAGGATTTTAAAAGAAAATGTCTGTTTACTAACAATGACATTCTGCATTGGATTTTTGTGTAGCATCAGTCAAGTGAAATCACATCTGTGTGCTGCATGTGGAGGCAGGAGAAGGATGGAGTTGCTTTATTGACAGGCAGGATGAGAAACTTGGGGAGTCTGGGTAGCTGTTCATTATCTGAGTGTTTGCAATAACTCTCTGCCTTCCCCAGCCTGATGGAAAGCTGATCTGCCACATCCCATCATCCAAACTAAATCCCAATGTTGCTTATCTCCATTAGGATCTTGGCTACTCTGATACTCCAACCTGTGGATTTCTTACAAAAGGATGAAGTTCTGAAAGGCACAGATGCAAAGTTACAGCCCTATTGAGATTTTTAACTCTAAAGTAAAACTAAGATCCTCCTTTGGTGTGTCAATTAGCCATAAAACAAAGTTGCAAAGCGCCCTCTGCAAAGGGAGTGTCCCTGTGGAGTTTGATTTGGCAAGACTGAGGACAGAGTGAGTTATAGGAAGGAGTTTCTAAGTGCTGCAAAGGGAAACTTGAGCTGCCTTTGAATATAAAATAGGAATATTCATGCTGCCTCCATACTGTTTGTGTAATACTTGGAAATTTTGTTGTTTTCTGTATATGCTGTTATGTCCATAGCTGACCTTTGTAGGTTCATTCCTGAGAATCCAAGTTCTGACCCTCTTGATGAGCCCTCTGTCTCACATCAGCATCTGTTCATCACAACCTTAGCAGGAGCCTGCTTTTAGTAAGTTTATTTCAGAGATGGTACAAAATAACAATAAACACATGCTTTGTTTAGATTTTTGTTACAGTCACTAAGAAATCTCTGCCTTTTCCTGGTTGCAGGATGGGGAATGTGCACATTTATTTCCTTTCTTATCTGCTGGGTGCACACAGGGCCACTCATGTGGGTGATGGGGGTGACAGCAGAGCCAACTTCTCTTTGTCTGATTTTAGTGGGGAGCTGATAAGTCAGACAAGTGGTTTTCCTCTCTCCCAGATGGAGATAAGGAATGATTGCTGCCAAATTAGTCACTGGTTTGTTGATCTTTTAGCATTCACTGTTGCAAACCTTCATCTTGGGCAGAAGTGGTGGGGAGCAGTGATGCTGAGGTTATTTCTTCTCATCAGTAACAAGCTTCTAATCTCATCATCAGCCCTTGTTTTCTGAGGTTTTTTGGTTGGTTTTGGTTGTTTTTTTTAATTACTAACTGGAAAATTTCTGCTATATATATAAGCTATATATAAGTATTATAATATATATATATTATAATACCTATAAGACCAGCACAGAAATCTTAGAAAATAGATTTTCTACCTGATGGCATCGTGTATTTCCAGGAATGTTGATGAGGAGGTGTAAAAGCTGCTAACAGCTTGTGTTTTGAGATCTGTGTTTCATAGAGATGCTGTGTCAGGTTGACAGAGCATATTTAGGGGAAGAAATAAATATCTGCTTACTCTTTAAGTACTATGCTTGAATGCTTGAATTTATTCAGAAGTGTGGGTGGTATTCTTTAAATTTTAAAACTGTTCCACGCTTACATCTCTTGTATTACATTAGCTGCTGTCAATTAGAAAATCCAAATGTAAAGGTTTTGTTATTGAGAAATCTGCTCACCTTATGAGCTTTCTGAGCCCCATAACCAAAGTCTTTTTCCATCCAACAAGTAAAAATCCAATGTCAAATGGCTTTTGGCCTGCTGGGTATGATTTAAGCAAAGAATCTTCTGACCATTTTCTATTCTTTAGGGAATTACTTAAATTTTAGGGTCCATACCTTGCATTTCCCAATTTCCCATGCTGCTAAATGGGCATGGACTAGCCTTCTGTGCAGAAAACATTTGATGAACTGGCTTGCTTTTCCATCAGTTTGGTTTTATTTTCATTACTTTTCCCTGTAATTTGTTTATTGGTTTCCATATCCTTGAAAATTTTATTACTGTGTTATTCAAGCTAAAAAATAGCTAATTTTTCTTTCCCAAATGAGTTGCTTGAAGCAAAGTACCTATGAATACATGGATATTTTAATTCACTTACTAAATGCATACAGAGAAAATTTACAAGCTGCCTTTTTACCATTTTTTAAGTGTCTGCTGACTGTTGCATAAGCTAAATTATTTACAGTATGAAGCCTCACAAAAGAGTAACAGATTTGGGTTATTTACTTTCCTGATAAGAAAAGGGGATTGAAGTTGCTGTGATCTGCTGCTTTGTTAATTTTATATTTGTTCCCCAGTGTGTAAAATCTTTTTAAAGAACTAACATGAGTATTGGCAGACTCTTTTGAAATGGTGTGGAAGGGCTAAGATTAAACAAAACATGAAAAGGTCTTAAAAATATAAGTCAGCAAGTGTTTGATAAAGAAAAAGTGCTCAACAGTAGAAAACATTTTAGATGCTTAATTTATTTCTCTGTTTTAGAGAATATCCCTGGATGGAGGGCAGGGGCCAGTTCTTGGGAGTCATGGGGTCTCGGAATCTCTGCTGGTCAGAGTGACCCCAAGGTGTTAGAAAGTCTCTTTTCCCAGCCTGGTGGTAAAAAAAGGAGTCAGAGCTCTTCATTTCTCAGTCTCAAGGTTGTTTATTGTTTCTTATCTAGAAAATTCTTTCTCCTGTCCAAGGTCTGCTCAGCAGGAGAGTCCGAGACACTCTGCAGACTGTACAATTTACAATTACTTTCCAATACCTATCACCTATGTTAGACAGTGAGCTTCTACTCTAAACCAGTCTAAAAGTGCCAACATCACCCAGAAGATGGAGGCTAGGAAGAAGGAAAAAGGACAAGGCATGCCCAGATCCCTCCATCTTACAACCTGAGCCTCCATTCTAAAAACTTCAAAAATCTGTTTTTCATCCTGTGACAAACTAACTATTATTCTACTTAAACTCTTTTGACTTGTAATTCTTCATGTAAAGGTTGGTAATTGTTTTTTCCAAGAGCTAAATCAAAGGCACAGGGGTCTTGGGCTCTGTACCAGGGGCTCAAGCCCTCCAGGGCAGCCAGAGGGATGTCCTGGGTTCCCACAGTGGGGTTTTGCTGCTGGGCTGGTTGGAACGCCATCAGGAGATGCCAGCATGCGGTGAGGCTGAAGGGTGACGTTTGCAGCAGTGCCTGGAAGGTGGCACCCTCGTTGTCCCAGCCCTGGCTGTCCCTGGGGCTCACCAGGTGTGTCTGTGCCCTGCAGGTGCCAGCAGCCCCTCGGACAGCGCGGCTCCTGCCATGGTCATCCGTCCCCACAACACCAGCGTGGTGGCGGGCAGCAGCGAGGCCACCCTGGAGTGCGTGGCCAATGCCAGGTATGGGAACCCCTCCACAGCTCTCACTGGGACTCTGCCCTCTCTAAAATGTTGTGTTCATTTTTTTATTGTTAATAATTTGGAGATTGAAGCAGGATGCTTGCTCTTCAGAGCGACCTTATGAGTGATCTTGTTTGTCCAGCATTACTGAATTAAACCTATTGATTTTTCTGGCCAAATGAGGGTCAGGCAGGGGTGCTTTCCCACCTGGTCCTCACATGGAAAGGAAAAGAAATGCGGTTCAAGCAGCAGACATTATCTTAAGGAAAAAATTATGGTGAGGGTTAATAATATTTCAGCTGTTGCCTATCAACAGCAGAGGTGATGCTGTTAAACAGTTGGTGCTTCCTAGTAAATAAATTCATTGAGGATCTCCTGTGAAGTCATTTTTTCAGACACTCTCATTTTGCCGTGATTATTGCTCAACTGTTCATAATGCACTGTAATACAGAATTCACAGCATTCCTCCTATGTTTCTATCTAGCTGGCCTTGAATAGCTTTGAATTTCAGTGGAAGTGAGTAGTTGAAGTCCTTGGGTGATAAGACCAACTGATTTACTTTCCCCTCTGAGGGCAGAGATGTTCTTGATATGATTAATATTGTTTTGGTAATTGAGTTGTAATGAAAGCACTTCCCATGCAGCTGATTCCCATAGCAGTATTTATTCCTTTTGCTTGGAGAAATCAAATTATTAGCACTTAAGTTCTATTGCTGTATCAATTAGCTGTACTTGCATAATGCCACTTGAGTAGTCTGTAGTCCTTGATGTGTAGACGTTATACATGTATTTACTTTCTAACAGTGTGTTTTGGGGATAGAGGAAGACTTAAAGAAGTTTTATAATCTGTAATATTAGATTCCTCATGTGTATAAACATATATATATGCACACAGAGATTATTTTGTAGTACATATGTTTTACGATTTTATTCTTGTATTTTTTTTTTTTTTTGGCAGACCTCTTGAGCGGCTGAGCGTGACCTGGAAGAGAAATGGGATCAAGATCACCAGTGGCATCAGCAGCTTTGGGAGACGCCTCACTATCACCAACCCGACCTCTGCTGATGTGGGGATGTACTTCTGTGAAGCCAAACTCAGAGAGAGCACAGAGGAGCCAGCAAGAGCTAAAGCTTTCCTTTCTATCTTGGGTAATTCTCGAGGCAATGTGTTTTTTAGTAAAAAAGGCTCTGGGCTAAGGTATAATAGGAAATAAAATTGATATCTTAATATTTCATTGACCTTACATTTGAACCTTTCTTCAGAGAACAGAACAAAGGAGGTGAAGGAGGGTTATCTTCCAAATTAATTCAGCCGTTCTTCCCTGCTAATATAAATTCATCAAATAGATTTTTTTAAACACTGCTGCGATTGTAAATCCCCTGCGAAACTATACATTTAATGGGAATTTTGAGAAATACAGTAGTAAAATCCTTAATGGGCAGCTTCCCTAGCTTGGCTTTTAGGTGCATTAAATCCTGATTAACTCCTGCCTTTCTTATACCCAGTTTTCATATGTCAAGTGCCTGTATTTTTGCAAGAAGTCTTTTAGGAGCACTCCTGTGCTCGTGTGCTGCGGGTGCCAGTCGGGGGCCAAGGACGTTCTGCAGGCACAGAGCATTGCTGAGGCAACAGGACAGGGAAGCAAAAGCCATTAATGCAGCTCTGTTTGCTGGACCTCCAGCTCCCAGGGAAACTTTGGAATTAATTCTTTCAAAGGGGACATTGCTGCCCTTTCCCTCCTGTTTCCACCACCACCACCTCTGAGTGTTGCTGTAGGGAGGAGGTTGGAATTTGGAAATGGCAGCTCCTGGCATGTCTGATAATATTAACACAGTGCACACAGTGTGGGGTGGTTTAGGACTTTTAGACTGAAAGAGGTGGTTTAGACTTGGGACATTGAGATGTTTTCAGCCAGACATGATTGTGTGAAGTCAAGCTTTTATCTGTGGGAGTGTCCTGGGCAGGTTGGAGCCCTGGCAGTGCCAGCAGTCTCAGCGTTGCTCAGGGTTCAGGCACATGCACTCCTGGAGCTTTGCAGAGGGAATGCAGCCCACGATTCTTTACGTCTTTGAGCCTTCTGAAAATACAATTTTAAAGGCTGCTGTATGATTTGTATTCTGCTAAAGCAATATGTAGTAGCTGCTGTTAAGTGAGAAAGCAGCTCTTCCCTCTGCAAAGCTCCATTCCAGATTCATTTAGAGCACTGTGTGTCTGTTATATTTATTACCTGCTGGACAAAGTTTGGTTCCAGTCTCTTTCCTTGCCCTCTGTTCCTTGGAGTTACTTTCTCTTTAAGGAGCAGAGATGGATTTACTTATTTATAGGTTTTGTTCAAACGCTTTCTTATTCATAAGATTTTATTGTAGCTGGTTTGCCTTTGTTGCTGTGATGTCAGATCCAGCCTAATGCAATACTTAAAGCAGCCTCTTGGTTAATCGAAAGAATTTTTAAATACAGTTACAATAAAACTGAAAAATAATCACTGGGGAATCATATTAAACCAGCAGTGCTTTAGTCGCTTACCTGCTGTCTGATTTTTAAATGTTTTATTTATTTCCTATCCAGTTTTAGGAGGCTGTCAGGGAATGAAGTTATGAAAAGGTCTGTAGATAAGAACAAGCAGATGAAAGAAAGCAGAAACAAATTGGTTACCAATTACTTTTATTTCCTTCTGATGAAACACGACACTTCAGATGCAGGTGTTTACTCAACGTGTCAGCAAAGCCTGATAGATTTCTTTATTTATGAGTTTCTTGAGCTTGCAGGATGGATCTCTAATTCTAAACAGGGAGCCAAATCAAAGGATTAGTAGTTAATGCATAACTTATATTCAGCTTTAGAATTCTTGGATGGATCTGGCTGTCATTTAATTAGTCAAGGGACGGGTTCTAGAGGAAAGTGCAGACAAGATTCAAACCTAAGGCTTTCTGCAGTGTATCTCTCCTAGTCCATGGGGGCAGTACTTAGAGAGAATCAGGAATGCTTGTCCATTTGCATGCATAAAATATTTGCGTGGATGTGTAGATTGGGAGCTGATAATGAGCTGTACTTCTTGGGAGAATAACACAGCGTGGACTTAATGAGGGGTCTCAACTAACAGAAAAAGGAAATTAGCTTAAAAGAAGAGGTTTGTTTGCAGAATGGGAGAAATCAAATGCAGCCCCTCAATAGCATGGATGTGAGAGCTTCTGTGGATCAAGAGAGAAAAATATTTTGTGATTAGCAGGTAGAACAGGGGTAGCAATGAAAAGATGCATCAAAGATGTCACAAACAGTGATTTAATGGAAGCTTTTTTCCAAATATATCAGTCCTTGACTTTCCCAGCTAAGAGAAGTAACACAGTTTGAGTGTGGCTCAGATGGCAACCAGAGCTCTATTAGAAGGCAGTGGAACTTAGCACAAAAGCATCTACTCAACAAATTATTATTTGTGACCTAGCATATTATCTCAGAAGTTTTTCTGGATATTTCTGAGAATATATCTCAGTCTGTAAATTAAAATCACAATACTATTGGAAAAGCCTGAATCTCCAATGTATTAGAGTAGTACTGCATAAACAAGAAGAAAATCCTCTAGCTGTGTGCTGCTGCACTTTTCTTCTGAACGTGGCAAAGAGCTCCCTGACATCTTCATATTGTTCCAGAAAAGATAAACTGAGGTGGTTCCAAACCTTGGTTTTATTAGCTGCAGTTGTTATAAATTTTTAAAGGGTATCATGTTCCTCGCTTGGCAGAGTAACAGTTTGGGAAAGATTTGTTGCAGATTAGATAAGAGCACATTTGTTTTATCACTAACAGTTTGAAGATTAAGTAATTTAAAGAGTCTTCCCATGAACAAACCAATTTGAAAGCTGAGATAATCTTAAATTCTTTTGCTCCACTTCTGCAAGTTTTAGTGACAAATGGCAATAGTCATTTCTTAAATGACTGTTCTACGGGAAATTATGAATTTTAGGAGTTTTAAAAAATTGGGAACCAAACTCTTCCACTGTATGAAATCCAAACTGCTCTTTAAATGTTGTCAGACAGTAAAACCTGAAAAAAATGAGAAAAACAATTTGTAAAAAGGGCCTGGCATGATGAGTGGTTGTGCAGAACTGAGGGCTGAGGCCTTGTTGGTCTGTCCAAAGGAATACAAATGAATAAAACAGAGTCAGAGGGCTCCCCTTCTTTTGGAGAGTGTTTTGTGCCCAGAGATCTACATTAAAAGACATCTTATTCTCATCTTGGGAGAATTCAAGTCTGTGTGACCACAGGATTCAGGAATGCAGAAAAATTCCAGTTGTGGCCGAAGGGCACACCTGGCTGGGCTCTGATGTGGATTGTGGGGCTGTTCCTTCCTCCCTGTTCTCCAGGAGTGTCCAGATGCTGAAGGGCCTTCTTTGTGCAGTTCTGCTGCTCAGGAATTTTCACTGTGTGTACAGAACTGCCAGAGCAGAAGTTATTTCCCTTTGTAGCTACGAGCACCTCAGTGCCTCGTGCTCAGACCTCTGGAAACAGCAGCAGTTCTCGTGGCTCCAGCTTAGACACTTTGAAACACTGCAGATGCCTTCTTTGAAAGCACTGGAAATAATTTTTCATGTGTGGTGCTTAAGGGGAAGATCCTGATGACTGTGTTCATCTACTGTGTAAGAAAATAATAAGTTTTCAGGAAAACTATAATACGAAATGTCTTTGGACTCGCCTAATCACAGTTTGGGCTCAAAGGAAAGAAATATTTGCAGCTTTTGATTTGTCAAGCCTCAGAGGTTCTGAGATGAACACAGACATTCTGCCTTGGGCCTAAATGCAGCAGGACCTAGGAGCAGTGGGACTTCTGGGCAGCCCAGCTCTGTCTCTGATATTCCCAACAAGTTCTTCCTCCTTTCAGCCCTGTAGACAGGACATGTGTTCCCTGGGCTGTTATTTCAGAACACACAGGCTGCAGCTCACAGTAGGGGTAGCAAGAAACCACATGGATCTTTTCATCTCTCTCTGTTTTAACCTGATATTCATGCAAAGAAACTTCCTGCTCCAAGGAGCCTGCTGTACCTGCATCCACAATGGGTCTTCTCTCCCAGCGTGGCCAGTCTGATCTTCTGTCTGGAGTTACAGACTTTATACCTACAAGGGGCTGTCAAGCTTCCAGTTCATCTTCCTTTAGAAGATATTCACCAAATAAATTAGTTTATGGTAATGCTGGAGGAAGGCTTCCATGTTGAAGGTTCAATTTTCGTCTTAAATATGCAGCCCTGAGTTTCTGAGAAATTCAGGAATTTCAGCTTTGGAGGAGCCCCTGGGGCTTTCTCTGTTCTCTCTGACTTTCATGTGTGTATCTAGGATTAGGTCACACATCTCCAGTGCAGCTTGAAGGGTATGTAATGGATGCTGACTGCTATCTTTTGAATGTTAAAATCAGTGACCATGTAACTCTGCACAGTGGAAGTTAGAACAGGATCAAATTTTGCAGGCTCCCAAGGGCTTTTCTGAGACATATCTTTCCAGTGATGTCTGGAGTGGAAAAAAAAACTCCAAAACCCTCAACAACTATTAAAAACACCCATTTATATTCAAATACTCTTTCCCCCCTTGCTTGTACTTGACATTTTAGTGAAGATCAGTCAAACACCAATACAATATTTGAACAATGCAGTATCTGTTTCTTTCAGCCTAATGTGGGCTGTGACCCCTCTCGTTGCCACACACCACAATGCCAGCAGGGTGAACTTGGAGTAATGGCTCCTTTCCTATTCTAACTGTTGCGATTCTATAATTTCCAAAAAATTTAAATGTTTGACCTGATACTGGCAAATTACTGTCATTCCTAAAAATTGCAGTGTGTGGGGACTTGTGTCTGGCACATTATATTCTTTGGAAGATGCTATAATTTCACCACACATATTAAATTTCAACACATGATTATTGCCTACAACAATAAATGTTAAATTCATACAGTGTGATTCAAACCAAGCCTTATAAATATGCAGTGGAGTCATATATACAGCCACCCAGAATGCCCCCTCAGAATGCCATCTGACCCCTATAAATAGTGCTGCATTTTTATGGCCTCTTTCTGACAGTCATTCACCAGGTGCTGTACAACCCAAATTCAGATACTCTGAATTTCTCCCTTGCAGTTAATGCTGGGCATTCAGGCCCTTGGGCACAAAACCTGACATGCTGATGATACATCTGACACCTCTGAAAAGTGAGGAGCTGAGGTTTCAGTTGCTCAGCACCTGTAAATGGAGCTGTTTGCTCCACAGCCTGAGCTCTGTTGACTCCACAGGACCTTTAGAGCATCCGTGCTGCTGGTGAATGGCACATGGGTGTGGAAAAGCTGCATGGAAAACTCAGGTTCCTTTACTTGGAGGGTGACAGAGGCTTCTCAGAGAGGTTGTGGAGTGTCATTCTCTGGAGATGGTAAAAACACACCTGCAGCCTGCCCTGGATGATCCAGCTTTAGCAGGGGGACTGGTCTGGGTAATTTCCAGGGGTCATTCCAACCCCAGCCATGATGAGGTGCTGTGTGAAATCACTCTTATTTGCTTCAAAACCCCTTAGTGTATCCCTACACCAATATTCCTGGAATTCCCTCATTCCTTACAAGGCTAATTTTCCAGATATGTTAGACTTTACCACAGCTCTGGTGCCCATGTGCTATTCTGGATCTTCCAGAAATCTCTTATCAATCAGAAATTCCTTATCAATCAGAAATCCCTTATCAATCAGCCTTGTCATCCCACCCAGGCTTGTCAGTTTTTGTCAGTACAGGCCATAAACTGCAGAGTTGCTCATGGAAGGTTTTCCTGTATCAGTGCTTATCTTTCAAGAATGGGATCTGACTTGTCTGTGGGCAGCTGCTGTGTCTGTGGCAGGTGCAGCATTTGGCAATGCCTCCAGCTGCTGTGAACTGAGTTCAGCAGCCTTTAATCTGGGGGAAAAGGTGAGTCTGGGCTTCAAGACTAGAAATCAAATCTGTTGGCACCAAAAGTCCTCTGGGATCTGCCTGTGGCCTTTAGATTGCATCTTTCTGCTGCTCCTGCTCTTTTTCTGTCTTGTCTGCTTCTGTTTCTCGCTGCTTCTCTCAGAAACACTGATGTGAGTCTTCTTTTTATGCCATCACATCCCGTTTGTTAAGTGACAGTTGTCACTGACTTCAGGCTCTTTGTCACATAATTCAGTGCTTGATACCTGCTCCCCCAAGCATCTCTTAATGTCACAAAGGGTGTCAAACAGCCTGTGTGGGATTTAAAGGAAGGAGCACATGTTGCAGGTTGGGATTTTGGGAGGGACACTGGGAAAGACAACAGTGTAAATATGCCAGGTGGAACTGCAGGAGCTGTGCAGCAGCAGCACATAAACAGAGGTCATGGAACCACCAGCATCTTTGAGGTCACATCAAGTGCTTTGCAGCTGGACTGCAGGCCCACAGTGAAGATAAATCTGCAAATTTATCACTGGTGTGTGAGTATGTTGCTGATCCAGGAGAAAGTTTGAGAGCTGGTGCCTGGAGGTTGCCAAGTTTAGAGATTGGCCCGTTAAGGGCAGAATCCTTTATAAAAGGAAAGCTGCAGTCAGGACCTCCCTGAGCAAATGATAAACTTCAATGACTGGAGAGACATTCACAGAAAAAGCCCAAACTTAGAAGGGAATGTCTGGATTTGTGAGTATGTGTCTGGATGCCTTCCTGGCCTAGTGTTGCTTTATCCTCACCCCACAATCGCATCAAATTGCCATAGAATGAAAGATTCAGATTTTATTTTGGGAGATGAATGTGTGGACACAGACAGAACACAGATAAGGACACTGGGCTGAAAGTTTGGAAGTTCAAAAAGTAATATCCAGAGAAATGGAGCTCAAGGAAAACACCAGGATGATGTGAGAGGAAGGAGAGTGCTCAGAGTGAAAACATGGACTTAGATGAATTGCAGAGGACTCAGCAACTTAGCTGATCAAACATGTCAAAGTGTGTGCCATCAGTGAATTTCAATTAAATGTTCAGCTTCTCAATTTGTTGTTGAGATTAACGTGTGAGATCATATGCAATAAATCACAGCTTATTATGCATGCTTATTAATAGCTTTATATTTAGGCAGTGAGGATCAATAATGTTAACACATGTATATTATTAGAATATAATAAATCAAGTTGCTTGTTTTTATTGGTTTTGCTGGGTAAACAACTATTCCAGGCTGTTTGCAACCTCCCCTCCTCCCCTGCATGGCATGCTGAAGACTAATATTGATTGGCTTTATTTGGAATGAATACAGAATTGTAATATCCATTGGTGCTCAGACAAGACCCCAGTTCTGTACACCCAAGCAAGTATTTTATTGTAGTGAGAGGGAAGAACTGCTGGGAAAGGGGAGGTTCTGTTCTAACCTGGTGTCTCCTGATATCACCCCACAGTGTGACAGCCACGTTTGCTATACTGCAGGTAGCAACAAGATTTTGCAGGATAAATTTATATGGTTTTCATTTTATTTGCTAAAATGTAATGCCCTAGCAATAACATAACTTCTTTTTTCCAGTCGTGTTTGGTGAAGAGATTTGAGAGCAGGTCAGCTCAAATGACCTCGGATCTTGCAGCTTCTTATGTGTTTTAAAACATACTCAATTTCCTTAAAATGGAAATACATATAACTCAGTTTCACAAGCTACTTACATTGCCTTTCTGTATTTCCTAAAACTTAGCAGTAAGTTTCGTTATGCTGCAGAAGAACTGCATTTATAATCAAGTAAAATCCTTCTAAAACCAGTACTCAGATGATAATTGCATTGAACAAACTATGACAGTCTTTAGTTACCATGATAATGACTGCAACCTTAGTGCCTCTGGGACTTTGACATGATGCTCTTCAATTTTATGCTGCATAGAAGAAAGAGTTACATGCCAGCATACTCGGCAATTTCTGCAGTCTGGTCTTTGTTTAATTAAACATCTAATATCTTTTCTTTAGCCCTAATGATAAAGTGGGGATTTTTATGATTATTACTATAACTTCAATTAAGGCATTAAATCTGTTTACTTTCTCAAAATAAAACAGTTGAGAGGAATTTCTTTTAATTATGCTGCACTTGTCCTCTAATGTCGACTCTGTGACATGCCATGGCACTTTATTTGACATACTTCATGCCTTGCTGAGGTGAAATGCAGTCTAGATACTGAAGCAAACTATCCTATAAAATGTACATTGTAAATATAAACCTTTATAAACCTCTTGGGAGGGCCTTTCTAAGCAAAAAATTAACACGTTCAATGATTCAGTCCTATAAAATGAAAAGTAGCCCCTGCTCTGGGTATTAATTTGCAGTGCAAACCCCTAAATCTTTACCTTCCATTGACTCCACTCTGGAATTCATGCTCAGCATAGCAAACATTGTCAGGCCTTATTTTTACGATGCTTTTACTAGCAAAAAAACCCCACCTCCAAATAGAGACAAACAAATCTGTTTGTAACCCCTTACATCAGATGCACCACCTGTGGAGAGATTCTGTGATGAATATTTTTTAATGAGTGCCTGTTTTTCACTTTGCTGTGGCTCTGCTTGTTGACTTTTGTTTGCTTTCCCCAAGAACCTCCGTATTTCACGGCTGAACCCCAGAATGTGATTTTGGCTGAGGTGGAGAAGGACGTGGACATCCTGTGCCAGGCCATGGGTGAGTGCACAAAAGTGTTCAAACCTGGATTGATGGCATGTGTGTGTCCAGTTTGGAAGAAATCATCTTACACAAACCATCTTTGTTTTTAATGTTTAGAAGTCTCTGTTTTATTGCTGATTATCACAGGTCCCATATACAACAAAGAGGGTTGGCCTTTCCCTTTGGAAAATTGGGTATTTCTTGTAATTAAGGTTAATTTGGAATAATGCCGGCATGTTGATGTTTGTCTGTGGGGAGCACAAGTCCTGCTCCTGTTGCTCTGGGATCTTGCCTGCGCTTCAGAGTCATTAGAGAAGAGATTTAAATATCTTGAGCCAGAAAATGGGTTGAGGGGACAGCACGGTTATGGAACCCATCATTTGCAATGCAAACAGTTCTTATTTTCAACAGTCACAATGCCCTTTCTTCTAAAAGTTAGGGAGCTTTCATAGTCAATAGAAATGTCAGCAACTCTGACATCTGAATGTAGTTATGAAATCTGCAGGACTATTACAGGCAGATTTTAATTGGTAGGTGGTTTAATGATATAAAAGGCTTCAAAAGTTTAGAGTTCCACCTGTCTAAAATCATGTTTCGAGTTCCACAGAAATGCAATTCCCACCTATTTCAGCACTCTGGTAAGGTAGAAGATGTTGTCATTATATGTTTAGAGCAGGTTTCTCAAAGTCACCAAATTTCTATGTGACCCTGGTGAGGGAATGAATATTTTGTTGTCTCACTTTCCCTGGTGCTGAGTTTAAGAAGCAGCACACATAAAATGCCATGAGGTCCTTAGGGAGAAAGATCACATCCTTGATTTAAAAAGCACCCAGACCTAACTAACAGCTTATTTTTGTGGTGTCTTCCTCCAAATCACAGCCAATAGACATTTTTACTGCGTGATTGTGTTATTGCCACTGTGATTTAAGCATTTTTCCTTGTGTTTTATGTAGGAAAGAGTCAGCACTGCTTTTCTAGGAGTCTTTGCAAACTGTGTGATAAGCAAGTGTGTGTGTGTGTTAAGGGTGGCTGCTTTGGAATTTCAGAAGCCTGTGATGAGATCTCTTACAAAAAGCTCTTCTGGAAATGAAGCTATCAGATGATAAGAGACAATGTCTTCTTGTTCATTAATAGCTTTTTAAGCAAAACACAGCAGGACCTGCTGTCAGTGGAGTTCCCCAGGAACCCATCTGCTGTTTCAAATATTTTTCATGAATTAAAAAAAAAAAAAAAGACAACCCAACTCACAACCTGGAGGAATCAGGGAGACCTGAGGTTGACTTTAACTCTTCCTTTTACCTTCACTTTTTCTTTGAGCAGTTTAGTTCCCAAGGGGGTTAATGGGGCACTCATAACCATTCTCACTGGAGATATGGGAACTCTTATTAGACAAAATTAATTATTTCTGTTCAACTCTTGTAGTGCACATCTGATTTGATGATAAATGTGGTGCAGGAGAATGAAAACCTGCTTCCTTGTGGATTATTTTGTTAAGTATCTATAGCACATATAAGGGGCAGGTACTAGAATTAAACATAGAGGAATTTTGATCAGTTATTACACAAATCTAGCAATTGCCAGCACTTTAAAAGAGGGTAAATGAAGATTGCTGCCTCCTGCTCCAAGCTGGGAGAACAAAGCACTGGGGAAACTGCAGAGATGCCCTTTACCTTTGCTGTAAATGGAAGACAGATTGTATTTCCCCTAGCCCCATCAGGTTGTGTGCACAAAGCCCATTTGCCAAGACTTCGTGCACTGTGGGTGTGTGAGAGACAGATTAATTTCACAGTATAAGCAGAGATTAACTGTAAATAAAATTGCAACTTGCAGCTTGCAGCTCCCTGCTCCCTGTAATGGAGTTTCAGGGTATCAGGCCACAGGAACCAGGCTCTGCTGTTTATCTTCCAGCAGTGGCTGATGCTGCCTGAATGTTCAATGGGTTTCCTTTAAATGCTCTTTCTGATTTGCTTGTGGAAAGTTTGGAGCTGCAGGCAGTGGTGGTGCTGTCTGGGGAGCACAGTTAATTGGACTTCAGCTCTACGTGTTTAGAGAAGGAGATGGAAGAGATGCTTTGGAGATTCCTCAGGAGCTCACTGGGATCTAGAGGAGGCGGTTAAAAATAAATAACAAAGATGGCACAGTGAATATTCTGAGTCTTTCATCGAGGTTCTTAAGTGAAATTTGGCAGAGAGTCAAGCAGCTGTTTCACAGATGGAGGAGCTGAGCCTTGGGTTCCATAAGTTATTTGCCCAAGGTTACAGAAGTGGCAAAGCCAGAACCAGCGTCTCTGTTTCCTGCCTTCCCTTCTCCCCCCTGACACTAGATTAATTTGTCTGTGAAAAATGAATAGTGCTGCACACAACTGAGAAATAAGGTTATTTTATTTATTTCTGCCAGTTTTTTAGGCCACTCTCACCTCCTGAGCAGCAGGGTCGGGCCGATACTGCTTGGAAAGGTAGAGTGCAAAAGGTCTTTAAAGGGTTTTCTTCTCTTCATAATTTTTTCACCGGAAGATGTTTAGAGAAGAAAAAAAACAAAATTCCCTTGTGTGGGGAGGAAAGGTTGTGGGGTGGGTAGAAGATGAGAAAAGCTGGGTTTAACCATTTTTTACAGCCAAACAGGTAGCAAAATTAGACGAGGATGTGTGTACAACTTGGAAGACAAATCTCTCTGGGAAGATCACTAAAGCCCAGATGAATGCTGCTGACAGGCATCAGAGTGCTCAGATAAGATCCTATTATTCAGACTCATAACTTTGAGTGCAGGAAGATACCCGTAACTGAAAAGTAGAGAAATAGAGATGGTAATATTCAGTTTGTCAGCTGAGTTGGTGATAGGAAGGTGTATCTCACAGTGATTATAGGATTAGAAGGTTTGCCAATACTGTTAGTAGAATGGGATTTATGGAATGACACCAGTGTTAAAGGTTTCAGTGTTCTGAATGCAGGATTTCATTATTTCCTTGGTGCCTATCAAGTCTAATGTGTGGGAAAATGGAGTTGCTATTATTTAAACTTGAAATCATTTCTGAGCTTCTCAGCATCAGGAGAACTATTCCATTTTGCATCATCTGTTTCTTCATTACTCAGTGATAATTTGTATTTGCCCAGGAGGATTTTCAAGAGATGAATAACACTCTCACCGAGAATTGTGAACATTGAAATTTACGCTAATTCTGTATATGGGCTGTTGTATGAAATTTAAATTATGCCTATTGCCAGCTCCTACATCACGTCTATTCTCTATCAGACAATGCACTTCTACATAGTGAGTTTCTTCCTGAGATGATTATCTGCATCATGAGTACATTTTATTTTATCAGCAGAACAAAAGCATCAGAGGTGATTGAAGTAAATGATACGTGTTTATAAAAGTAACAACAGCAATTGGATGTTGTTTTTCAGTCATTTCCATACATTGTTTGTACATTCCTTCCAGAGTTAATACAGTTTTGTCTGTATAAAGAGAATAAGTACACTGAGAGAAGATGTGAATGGAAGCAGAACACCAGTAGTATTTAACTTTGGGAGTTTTAAAATGATAATGATGATTATATAGATCTTCCCATGGCACTTTAGCTCTCGGAACATCAAGTGACTGCCAGCATTGCAGTGAAATTCATTGTCTGCAGATGCTCAGTTCATCAGAGACATCCCATCCTCCATGCTTCAGTGACACTTCTCTATTTGGGCAAATTTCACCCACCCATGAATTTAGGTTTGCTGTCTCTTACCTTATTACAAGAAATTGTGTTGGCCTGAGGTTTTAAGTGAAAAGTGTTCGAAAACACCCCAAGTGCTGTGCCCAGTTCTGGAAGGACATTGAGGGGCTGGAGTGTGTCCAGGGAAAGGAACAGAAGGTTCTGGAGTGTAAATCCTGTGAGGAGAGGCTGAGAAAGCTGAGGGAGCTCAGCCTGGAGGAAAGGAGGAGCAGGAGGGACCTTCTGGCTCTGCACAATTCCCCCTCCTGTAGCAAGACAGGGGTCAGGCTGTCCTGGGAGCAATGGGCAGGATGAGAGGAAATGGTGTTAAACTGTGCCAGGGGAGGGTCAGGCTGGACATTAGGAAGCATTTATTCACAGGAAGGGCTGTCAGGTATTGGAAAGAGGCGCTCAGGGAGGTGATGATCTTGGAGGTCTTTTCCAATCTCAGTCACTCAGTGATTAACTAATTATGTAATAAAATACCTGCCTCATTTCTGATCTCTGCACTGAATCGCCAGCATTTGAGCAAGTGGGGATTTCTGGGATGTAAACATAAAACATTGTCTGATATGAGCAGCGGGATGGGAACAGCTGTCTAAGACTCTTCTAGGCCCCTGACATCTCTTGAAGAAAAGTGAATCCTACACTATTTGTGTATAATAAATTTACAGCCACTTCATCCCAGGTGACGGGGACATGACAGCAACAAAAATATGTGTGAAATAACTGTGTCAGGGTTTGTAGAACATGCACATGAAAGAAAACAGGAATAAATGGCACTGTAACTTTTATCTAGGCTAGGAATTTTATTTCTCTTTATGCTTGTTTTTTTTCAAATAGCAGGTGAAGCTTGAGACTGAATAAAAATAATAGTAATTTAAAGCCATCCTATTATTGACAATATGTTGTTTGTACACTGGCTTAAACTATGCTGCTAAATTGGGACTCAAGTACAGCCATGTGAGCATTTCAGTTTTCATGTTTAATTTGCCATTTCCTTTGTATTCCAGCTATCTTAGCTACAGAAGCACAGAGGAATCTTATTTGGGATGGAACAGTCTTATAGACTGGCTGTGTTGCCATACTGCTGCTGTTTAAGGAGCATGATTCTGGCTTTCAACATGAAATTGCTCCAAATCTTATTTTGTAGTAGCATGAAATATGATTGGGTGAAGAAAGTAATTTGATAACATGTTTTCTCAACATTCCCCCTTAGTATTTGCTGGTTTTATTCCCTCATGTCGTGCAATGTGTTACAACCATTGATAATGTGAGATGCAGCCTCCACTTATCTAAAGCAGCCTGGAAAAAATACAAAAAATTGGCATAGAAAGACAGGAAAACAGGGATACGACCTAAAACATGCTCTGCAAAGACTAACAGTGATTTCTTTTTGCTCGAGCAGGTGTTCCCATCCCCACCCTGGTGTGGTACAAGGACTCAGTGCCCCTGAGCAGGCTGGAGAACCCCCGGTACAAGGTGCTGCTGAGCGGGGGGCTGCGCATCCACGCGCTGCGCCCGCAGGACGCCGGCATCTTCCAGTGCTTTGCCAGCAACCAGGCTGGGGAGATCCACACCTACACCTACCTGGATGTCACCAGTGAGTGGGGAGTGCTGGCACGGGGTGCAGGAGGGCTCATCCCTGTAGGTGACCCCACAGCCACCGCATTTCTCATAGCTGCCTTAGTTCAACCCGCAGAACTCTGATTTCTTGTCAAGGGTAGATGCTCCAGCTGTAAGGAACCCCAAAATGCCCCTGTGCACAGCACAATGTGCTGAATCATCTGGCAATCTCTCCATGACATCAGGAGAGCTTGGCGTGAGGTGAACTCCCCTATTTCACATGGCAAAAAGAGATCTTAGCGAAAAGAAAAAAAATTAATCGTGAAATACATTTATCTTTCCTTCGTTTCCTTCCAATTTCCACTCTAATGTAATTCCATTCTGAACTTGAGCTACTGCTTCATGATTGTGCATGCTATCATTTTATTTGCCTTTGTCTGCAACTGCATTTGGTCAGGGAAAAGAAAGAAAGTTCAAGTTAAATGTCTTTTTTGGCCAAAAAGTCAGATTAAATGCTTTTGTTAATGAAGTGCATGCTTCTCTATGGAAGAATTACAAATCCTAGTACTCTTTTAACAGTGATTATTAACAGTCATTTCTGTAATATTAAACTTCCCTTCAGGAAGCTGATTTTTAGCCCAAGAGCACTTTGCACATACTGACCAGAATTCCTACTGGCCTAAGAAAATAAATCAGCCCCAGTTCAATATAGATCTAGGAAACTGCAGGGAAAAAACTGCAATAAAATGCAACTGGGGGAAAATAAGAGAGAAAGAAACTTAGAAAATGTCTTGGATAAGGCTCAGGTTCTAAATTCTTTTGGCTGACATTTAAGTTTCAAAGTTAATGCCTCTCTCAAGTTGCCTTTCATCTTAAAGAACTCTGTTATGAAGATGAAGGAAAATAGTTTTGTTTATCTAGATTTCTCAAGTTCCCCCCAAACACTCATTTTGAGCTTTATCTTCCTTTTTCTTTAACCTATCTAACTTGTACAGGTACAAGCACTGATAGATTTTTATTTTCTGTGTAGGTAATAAACAGGATTAGGCAATTCCTGGGAGATGAATAAGAAAAGGTTACAGTCACTGCTGAAAGGTTTTCATGTCTTATTGTCATGTCCTTGTCCATGATCAGCTCTATAAAAGTGGATGTAAAGTAATCCACAGTAACAGTTAAAGGATCTTTCTGAGAGGTGAGGCATTGAGTTTGTTTGAATTTTTTGTTCTAGACATCAAGCCAACCTTTATCCAGCCCCCGGAGGACACCACGGTCACTGAGGGGATGACTGCAGTACTGACCTGTGAGGTTTCAGGGGCTCCACGACCTGCCATCTCCTGGAAGAAAGGTAGCCAGTTATTAACATGTAGAAGAGCTGTAATCCACATTTTCCTGTCCATTCCTGAGATCCTAGAGATCCATTCAGTGCCTCTTTCTCCCTTCCCCTGGTCCTATGAGCAGTGGGTTCATCATGAGCCGCTGGCCTGGACAGGATGTAACATTTTGGAAGAGCTGGAATTGCAGATCCCTGATGTGCCTGACACTAACCATGCTGCTCCCCATGTGTTTCAGGAGAGCAGATCTTAGCCAGTGGCTCGGTGCAGATTCCTCGCTTCATTCTCCTCGAGTCTGGAGGGCTCCAGATAACGCCCGTGTTCCTGCAGGATGCTGGCAATTACACTTGCTGTGCAGCCAACTCTGAAGGAGCTCTGAATGCTTTTGTGAAGCTGACAGTGTGGAGTAAGGATAATGCTTTGTTTAAAGTCTAACTTTAATCAAGTATTAATCAGTTTTTGTTGTAGGCTCAGGAAATTTTCATTAGTAATTATGCTTTTCTCGTTAATAGCGTTACTTGTATGATTTAATAGGAATAATGTGTCTATTTTAGGAAGCCTATAACAAATACCCTTTTTGTTTGGAGAATTATGCATATAAATCTCTATTTTGTGAAAGGAAGTGTATTTAAATAGAGCTTCAATCACAATTACAGTTTTAGTCAGGTTTTGCTTTGGTGTCTCGCATTGCAAGTCTGAGCTTTTAACTTGTAGATTTGGCTGCTTGCAGGTGATTTCTGCCTCCAGGAGTCTGCAGGTAGCAGAGAGCAGTCTGTGCTGGTACTGAGGCAGTGGCCACAGTCAAAACAGATAGGATTTTCCTCACACTTTTGTATTTTTTGTGGCTCTGGGTGCTGTTGGAAGCCAAATCAAAGTGCAGCAGATTTCAGCTAATCCCTCACACTACAGATTGGTGTGGGACAGGGTATCCTATGAAATGGTTTTGTTATTCACCTTTTTCCCTTGATCTCTATATATTTATATTTCTTCTGTTGAGGAAGTGAGTCTGCTCCAAGGGGTTCACCTGTGTAACTCCTAAGTGAGTTCAATTGAAGTATAACATGGTTTTTACTACTCAAGGTACAAAATAATGATCCCTGAGCAGGGACTAAGAGCAACTGAAAATAATGAAGATGATGAAGATTAATAAAGAAATGTTGTGGCTTCTCTCCTCTCCAGCACTTGAAGTACTGATTGTGCTGCTGATGTGTGGTGTATATTTGGCATTTATTAATCCCCAAACTCTGCAAGCTAAATCAGCCACATTTTTCCTTTTGAAATTAGGAATACCTGAAAACATTCCTGGCAGTAACTGTAATGTATTTGTGTCATGTGGCCATCATGTTTATGTCTTATTGACAATATCAAGTTGGTAGGAATTTCAGGATGCTGTAAACTGAATGATATCCAGGTGTATGGATCAATTAAAGGAGATCCTTCCTATTAATTCTCAAAGCCATGGTTCTTACAGGTATTAAAGATAGTTCCTGTTCGTTGTACTGCATGAGGGGAAGAAAAGCGAATATAACCTGATGTTTGTGTAGCAACAGCACCATTATAAAGCCAGAAGTCTTACATATGTGCATCAGGAGTAATGCTAAAAATTCCATGCTATTTAGAGTCAGCTTTTGATCTTGCTGATGGTCCCTCCTTGTGCATGTATGAGATATCTCAGTAGATGCTGATTATCTCTGCAGGGATTTGGGACTTATTAACATTATCCACATCTCTTCCAAGCTCATCCTGGTTGTCTCCCTGCCTTAGCTGATGCTCTCTGCTGCTCCTCCTGTGTGTGACAAATAATGGGGATCTTTCACACCGGATCTGGTTGCTGTAGTTACAGCAATTATTGTGTTCTGAGCCTCTAGGAGGGGCTTGAGTAAGAATGTTCTGAAACATTTGAGTAAACAACATCTTTCTGATATGGAAGATTTTTCTTCCAGGAGCTCCTCCACGGCCCTGGAGTTGATGAGGTTGTAGGTTTAAGTTTACCTCTTTTTCAATACTTTTCAAGTGCATTTTCCTTTGTGCAGATTTTCCTGGGGTCTTGTTTGTGTTTTTGAGCGTGGCTCGTTTCCTTGACTCAGTGTTTGCTGCCACACACTCATTGAGATTTTAGGGAGCTGCCACAGACACTTGCACAAGCCAAGGGAGAGTTTGGAGACTTTTACCATTGTTCTCCACCGGGCTGAACTCATGCCCTGAGATGCTGTACCCCACATCGTGTCACAATGTCTATAGAGGGAGGGGAACCTTCACAGCAGAGGGTTGAAGAGCAGTGTCCCTCTTGCTTTGAATGACAAAGGCTCGGTGGCTGCTCTCGGAGTGAATAGCCGAGGCAAAAGGCTCTGATTTCACCTGAGCTGTGCTCCTTTCAGATCGCACTTCCATTGTCCGCCCTCCCGAGGACAGCACGGTGATCAAAGGAACCACGGCCACCCTGCGCTGCGAGGCCACGCACGACCCCAGAATCTCAATCAGGTTGGTGGTGGCACTTCTCCTTTGTGTGGTTTATCCCAGTTTCATTTTATAAGCTGTATGGATAGCACTAGGTGAAGTTTCTGGACCCCAGGTTTTCACACCAAACCCCTGATTACTGCATTATAAGGTTGTACACTGTATCATTAATCTTATAAATCCCATCTTCCATTTCAGCCTTATGTATTATTTACAATGAGCTATGTTCCACTTCATGACTTCAATATAGCCTTCCATGATTTTACTGTCAAGGTTAATACACTATCAATAAAACCAACTTGTCAGAGGCTGATACTTAATGAGAGTAAAAGCCAAAGAGAAGGAATAGGATTTCAGAAGTGTTTACTCTGGGGTGCATAAAAGCCACACCAGAGATGTCCATGTTTGTGGAAACAACTCAATAACTTGGGCTTATAGTCTGTTCTAACCATGTAAAGGAAACCTGAATTTGTCTGGACTATTAAAATTTGAATTAGAGCATTTAGACAAAACTCAAAACTTGAAAATAAGTTTGCCATAAAAATTAATGTAGTCTGAAAGCAACATAAATGAAATAAAATGCAAGGAAGAGCTTGGAGAGTGCTTGAAAGGTGAGCTGCAGAAAGAGCTTTGGAAAGAGAAATATGGGTATAAAAATTTCAGTTAGGGGAAATTGAGTCTGTGGCTCTCCACACCTCTGTGATGTGTTGGGAGAGGTGTTTTTGATATGTGAGCTCTTGCAAACCTTCAACAAGTTTCTGATGCTGGCAGTCCAATGTTACTGAGCTGGCCAGCACCCACCATTAACTGCAGAGTTAATGTTCTGGTGGGGGTGAACTTAAGAACTTGGATGTGTATGAGTGCTTCATCTTTTCCTTGTAAAATACATAATATCTCAGATGGAATTCCATTTTTCGTTCTGATCGCTTGACCTAAAACTTAAATTTGTAAAAGGCACTGCTCTTGAAAGTAGCTTTAGGGGTCTGTCATTTTTAACACGTGATGACAGGAGCTGATCCCTTCCAGCAAAGTTCAAATAAATCTATTCTGGTGTTCTTACGAGTGATCAATAACTGAAGCATTGCAACACTCAGGTACCTTTGGAAGAAGGACAATGCTGTAATAAACCCATCCAGCAGTTCCAGGATCACAGTGGAGAAGGATGGGACCCTCCTGATCAGCCAGACGTGGTCGGGAGACATCGGGGATTACACCTGTGAGGTCATTTCTTCTGGAGGGAACGACTCCAGGACAGCGCGGCTGGAAGTGATGTGAGTGCTCCAGCTTAAGTATTCCCTACACTGCCTTTCAGACACCCTCAGGTATTTTTCTAACATTTCACTCTAGGTGTTGTGGAGAGCAGCAGTTCTGACTTTTTGGTGTGGTGGTTTTTTTTAAGGGAAATTAAATTAAACCTGGATCCTTCTCTCACCCCATGCTGTAGGGCTTCCCCATAAAGCCCAAGTGCTGCACTGTGATGCCAAAGTTTGAAAACAAGAAAATGTTTTCTTCCTTTTAGTATTTTTTCTCTGTTAAACATTTATCAGAATAGTTGCTCCCTGGATGGGCATTGCTTACTCTTGCATTCTCTTTACACATCGTTTTTTAGGGAAAAAAAATTTTATATATGACTTTCTTTATTCCTATGGATCTTTAAAAATAAAAACAAAAACATGTTTAAAGTGCCATTCTGCTCTGGAAAAGGATTATAAAAATGTCATTACATGGTTCCATATTTTCTATTTCTGTCATTCCACTGGGGTGAAGTGCACTTCTATTTTATTTTTATCATTAAAAGCAACAGCTGTGGGTTTGGTGCATGCGTGGAGCAGATCAAATGAAAGAAAAGGAGGTAATGTTTTATGTACAGTTATTTATTTATTTATTTGCTTGAGTAGTACGCACACTTTAATTCAACTAAAATTGCATCTGTTTCTGCTGGTCATGCCTGATGTCTCTGAGAAGATGGCAATTGTGTGGTTGGCAGTGTAATGAGTTCACCTCTGAGATTTGCTGTGCAGAGGGCTGTTTGATACAGCATCATTCTGACAGTGCCAAGGCTCCATCAGATGCCCATTTTCCAAGAGCGGTCATACATTCTTTTTCTAATTAAGCACTCCTCAGCTCTCCTCCCGGAGTGCATTTTACTGCTGGTTGGAATCCAAGAGCAGAAGACAATTCAGAATATATTGCAGCTACATAACCACGCTCGCTCTTCTCTGAGGCAGTTTTTGAATGGAGGGCAGAGTAAAGACTGAAAAGAATGTTAAAGCTTGGACTTTGAAACAAAGCTATAAATATGTGCTAAACACTTCAGTAGCAGGACAGATTCCTAATGCTGAATAGCAAAAGCTGCCCAGTACAGCACAGGAATTGGATTTACTTGCAGTTCCCCACTGACCACTGAGGAGCTTCTTTTATGGTCCACAAAATCCGAGTTAGAAGTTGGCTGGGAGAGGCTCATCCTGTGTGCCCTGCTGAGGCACCCCAGCTGTTCCAGCTGTGCTGGCTGGCTCTCCATGCACGGAGACTGCCTCTAAATCCTGCCTCTCTACTTCCTTTGATGTTATGCTGCTGATCGCCCATCTCCTGTTTTTCCTGGAGGAATTAAAGGAATCTATCAGACCCACTCTTTCAGAGGAGTCAAGTAACTGATAAGTTACTCAATAATACCTTGAATTGTGACATTTCATTTCAAAGCAGGGCTGCAGGTAGTGCAATACCGCCAGAAAACATTGCATTTCCTTGCAGCTTTCATCATTATTGTTTGGCTCAGCAGCACAGATCTGCGAGGAAGAGAGATACACGATACAACAGGAGTGAAATGAAGAAGAAAATATGTGGAAAGGAAACGTCTGAAGTAAAGCTTAAATTAAATTCCAGCTTGTATAGGAATGACAGATCTGTAGCATTCCCTGTTCTCCTGGATAATTCCCCCTTGCAGAGCATTAACAAACAGGGCATGCACATTCCCATCGATGAGCACTTACACTTCAGTGCCTTGAGTAGCACTAATGGCAGACAAATGTTCAAAGGAGACCTCTCAACCAGTTACAGACTGGAGCAGCCACCAATGGATAACTGTGTCCCACACAGCCTTGCCTGACAACTCCAAATCTCTCCCCACCTTTTTCCCCCCAGGAAGTTCCTCCTCCACCTCTGTGCCCATCAAGAGGAATTTCCAAAGGCACAAATAAGTCAGTTACTGATTTCTGTTGAAATTGATTCAATTATTTAATCTCTGAGTGTTCCAGTTTCCAAATCTCTGAAAAGAAGGAAAGAAAACTCCCTCTTCCTTTGCCTGCCCCTGCTGGAAGTCAGGCTGGGTCAGGGACAAAGGTTGTGTTTCTTTGCTGGAAGAAGCTGCGTGGATAGCACAGCACAGAGACATTGGTGCTGCAGATAGGATGGATCATCTCCCTCAGCATGAAAGAAGAAATAAAATATTTGCAAAGGAAAGCCAGAAAACTAATGAAGAACTTGCTAAAGTGCAGCCAAAGGTTACCTTGCTCATCAATTTTGCACTGATGGTACTTGGGCACAGAAACTAATTGCTAGTCAAGATACTCTATTCATTCATTTGTCTTCTCTCTAAATGTGTTTATTCTCCATGTACATCACTTGATTTGATTTGCATGAGGTAAAACATTTGCGAGTGATGTTTCTATTCTGCAAGAGATAGATTTTAATTTTACACTGACTTTGTTTTTCTCCTGGTAGAATTTCTCGACTGCATATCAGAAACATTTGGTGATGAGCCCCCCGCTTCTCTTGCATCCCTGCAAGTCACAGAGTTTGATCCTGAAAGTAATTGCGTGTTATGAAACATCCCAGCTTCATTTAGCTTACTTTATAGTCCTATAAACACTAGCCTGAAATACATACAGAGGAAAAAAGGCTTGTTCCTAAAGCTGCAAAAGCTGAGTTATCACCATGTATCACTCACCTGATGGGAAACTGTGCTGATTCCAGCTCAAAGTATCCTGAGGATTCTCAGGATGTATAAAATATGCAGAATTACCACTATCTGTGCCTGATGATACCCACTGCTCAATATCAGCCTGTCTGCAGCCCGAGCTAGAGGATCTCTTTGTTGTATGAATGTGACTGCAAAGTATGGTAATGCTGCATTGTTGGAAAATCAAAGCCCTCTACAAGCTCTGTTATGTCACAACATATAGTAAAATCTTTTAGGCTCTTTTTCTATGCAAAATATATAGGAAGGACAATGTAATACAAAAATAGGCAATTTATTCCTGGCAGCAAGTTCATCTCCTTTCTGTTCCCTTTCATCAGAGAAAAAGCTATTATTGTTCTGTCTTCTTCAAAAGCAGGAGAGGGGAGCTAACCACTTATAATAAACCCCCAGTGGGTTGCCAGGAATGCAGAGTATTGCCTTTGTCAGCCATCTATCCATGAATTTGGATACCCTTTTTACTGGACTATTTATAATTGCCACTTCTTCCAATTTCTTCCCAATACATCCTATAAAAATTATTGCTAAAATTAAAATCGGTGTGACAAATGCAGGGTAAGTGATAAAAAGGATGTCCAATTACAAATGTAACTTGATACAGATCCCACATCCCTTGGTTCCAATTGCCCATCTCTTCTCCTTTCTCCAGGGAGAGAAAGCAGAAGGAATGTCAAACCTGAAAATATATTATTCCTTCCTCGCTGGAAAGAAGGTTTCTATTTATTTTTCCAAGCTCTCTATTGAGATGTCATCCAAGACTCAAGGTTCACTGCTGAGTCTGAGTGCACTTGATACTCAAAGGAGAAATATCTCCCAGAAATGCATTTGGAAATAAATGCCATTGTGTCTGTTTGTCATTGAAGGTATAGCAGGAAAGTAGGTGTTCTCAGCAAAAAGAAAGCATAAAATTCAAACCTCTTTCCCATGTCATCTCCAGATCTGAGCAGACTGAAATGGGAAATAAATCTGTGCACTCTGGAACTCAGCAACCCTTTAATTCCAAAAATTCCCTGTGTTACAGACCTGTGAGAGCCAGAGAGCCTCAAAACTCAGGGCTGCCTTGCAGGAATTGGAGAGGATTCTTTTGCAAGAGAAATTGCAAAGTCCTGAGCAACAGTTGCCACGTTTGTTAATTTAAACCATGATAAACTTTTCGGAGCAGAGCCATCAGGGCTGAGTGCTGCATTCCCTCCCTGCTCAGCCCTGTGCTGTTATCAGCCCTGGCAGATGAACCACCTGCTCCTGAGCAGCCCCTGCCTGCTGGACCTGACTGAGGGAGTCCATTAGAAAATAGGAGCAGGGCTTTTCAGAGACTGACAAGAAAACTTGTTTAATCTCCTGTGCCTTTTTAGTAATCCCCTCTTCAGTCACAGGCTCTCTAATTACCTGCTGTTGGGCCATTTTTCTCAGAAGTCTCTCCAAACCGTGTCTGGTTTATTTTTCTTAGCAAATAGTCTGCTTTTAGCTAATTTTATAAAACACTCTATGTGTTTGCTGAGTGAATTTTTCAGCTGCCCTCTGGCAGTGATGAGCTGACTCAAAACATTAGGGTTTCTGTTTTGAGCATGTATCATCTGCAACTGGCTAATATTTCTCTCCCAGATTGTCACAATGACTTCATGTTCTTTTCTTGCAAATGCACTACTTTAATTGCTTTGTCAGAGCTCCCTCAGGTCACCTTGGTGGCAATGCCATTAACCCTGGTGTTATCTATCAATTACAGATTTTAAAGTGTCCATGCATATATTTTGCTATCACATAAAATAAGTTATGAAAACTTGCCTCCATGCAACTCTTCAGCATTAGAAAAAATGAGGTTTTAAGATATTCTGTATTGAAAAACTTCCACATGTTTCCTGTTGGGGCTTCAGTGAACAAAAGAAAGATAATGATGGAATTACACTTTGCATGTCTGGTCAAGGTCTGTTCAGTGCTCTGGGTGTTATTGCTCTAAACCTCATCCACTTTCTTGGTGCTGACCAGTCCTAGTCTGAGGTCCTCCTCACCCTGAGAAAGGGTTGAAATTAGAATGCTCTGCAATAATTTCTTGGGTGTTGGAAGCAAGGAAAAGTAATCCTCTTAAAGGAAAAATAGAAGCAATGGTCTCTTTGGGGAACATGAATATTCATGATGGTGGTACAGGTCTCATTTATCATCCCTTCCACAGGGTATGTGGTAGCAAATGAGAAGGAGACAAAGTGTAAGTGCATGCTCAAGTAGAAATTACTACTTTTTAATCCCTGCTTTTGCATACTGCAATGAGAGAGGTACACTCCTGTGCTGAAATGTCTTTGTAGCTTTAAATATTCATTTCTGTCCAGGTGTGTTTCTTAGGCACTTGTTCTGTCTGCCTCGGGGGGTTTAAATCTGTGAGCACCATCTGTTGCTGCTCAGTGTGGACACGTTTGGGTAAAGACAAACCCAATATTTGTGATATTTGTGGATGGGGTGTCCTGCATGGAGGGAGCAGCTCACGCTACTCAATCTCTGTCTGAACAGAAAGTGCCCATTTCCCTTGTGCTGCTGCTGATTGTCCTTGTCAATCTGAGAGAAAAAGCTATTAAACAAATCCTAAGCAAACAAAACCTCAGGTTTTAACTCAGTCTGTGCATTTAAAAAACAGGGCAAACAGGGAATAAAAGGGAAACTTTTTCAAAAGTCTTCTGAGTCTTGTGCGCTTGGAAAAAGAGACCAAGCTTTAAGTCTTTCTTAATTGTGTAGTCTCTGTCTTCAAGTGAGCTAATTGAGCCCTTCTAATATATGGGACATCAAGAGTAGCAAATGCACACCTTGAAAATACCCATAATATATACAAGGAGTGCTCATTGGCTGCCCAGAAAATCAGACACATGGAGAATAATCTGCTGTGAGCTCCCCCTCAGCCATTCCTCCCACACTGCTGCTTCTGTGGCCATCATCTTCCAGGAGGAGCTGGAGCCACAGCCCCTCTCTGAGCTCTTCCCCACAGGGACTGGTGATAAATGAAGCAGGGGCTGGGACTTGAGTGAGCCATGTAGCAACAAGACGTTTCACTCTTCCCTTCAGTAATTACCTTTGCCAGCTTAATCACAAAAACTTTTCCAACCAGCTTGCCTAGGACATAATGATAAATTGTGGTGGAGGTTTAATGTTTATTATAATTTAATGTTTCATTCAAAATTAAGCAGCACACTCTTGTAGTCCCTGGGTAAATGGCCGTATCTTACACCCCCACGCTTCCCAGTGACAGCCACACTCTGTCTCCCAGGTCAGCTCCCTCCTGCTTTGTTTCCAGGTCCCCCCTCTTCCCTAAATGTGTTTATCCAAAATTTCACAGTGCTGTGTTTGAAGTCTACTCCCTTTGGGCCCACATGTGATCCTTGCTGTGCCTGATGTTTGTTTTAGCCCCAAAGTGGCCATGTCAGTGCACACCCAGAAAGGAGTGAGAGCAGTCAACTTAAACTCCTCACCATCAAGACATCTCAAGCAAGCAATTTAATGAAGTTGAGATCTGAATCACACCCTGAGGTGTCATTCCATGTTTACTACAGAAAGAGCCTGGGGTCACCGTGCTGCTAATTTGGTTCTGCGTTTAAAGTCAAATGAGATGAGACAAGGCTTTGAGTCTCAGGTTTAGCCTTAGGAAATATCAACCCCTCTTGCCTGGAGAGAGGTGGGCAGGGAAGTGCCTTCTGCTTCTGGTGCCTCATTAGCTGTGTGTTTTTCTTGCCACTCTTTGGCTCTTCCAGCAATTTTTTTTTTTTTTTTGGTGCTAACTCCACAGTGTGTATCCATCAGAAACGCGTAAACAAAAGCATTTGCGGCTTAACAGAAAAATAATAAAACTATTGTCTGGCTCTCCATATGTTCCTCAATCTTCCAGTAGAAACAGAAATCCAGGACATATTTATTGTTCTGGCCTGGAGCCAGAGCCTGTGTTTATTTTGGTGAGTGGCTGAGGAGTTGCAGTTTTTAAATAACTCTGAGCCTTCAGTGGCAAAATACATCACAAGCAGGAATTGCTGCATTTTTAATTTAAGCATCTGAGTGCCCTCGTGGCTTTCTGCTCTGGCCTGAGCTGTGGAAGGGTCACCCTCAGCCTTCCTGAGAAGGAAAGCAGATTGAATGGGGAAAAACTGGCCCTCCCTGCTTTTCCTTCACTCTGAAATCTTTGTTCTCCTTAGGAATCAGGATGATAAGGAGTAAAAATCATGCTTAAGTATAATGCTGAAGGGCTTTTATCTCTTAAAATGCATCAGCATTTAAGGGTTGCGGCAGAATTTAGTGTTCTCACTTCACCATGCAGCTCCCACTTTCAGCCAATGGGGTACAAATGAAATGTTTTTCCACAAATTTCCTTTATGTGTAGAAATTACACATTTTAATTGAGATGCGGTTTTATTTTTGTTTTTGAAATGTTTTATGTTGTATTTCCATGGGGTTTCTGCAGGCATTTTCACTGCATTTTCTGGTTGGGTGCTTCCAAAAAAATCCTTATTATAGGGAGGAAGGATTCTACCCATGACAGGATAAGCCTGAATCCGTGAGTAAATCAAGCTGTTCTGTAGCCTAAGAATACATATGGTAATTTTGATTAGTCGCTCTGTGTGGATAGTGTCAATGTCTTCTGCTTCCTTGAGTATGAAAAATTCCATGTTAAATCATATCTCCCATGTGTTTTACTGTTTATACGTATCACTGCTGTCACATTGTAGGACATCATTGTAAGACGGGAGAAAAAGTGAGAGAAGAAATTTATTGACCAACTTGCTCAGTCAAAAACAGGGTGAAAATTGGCTTTTTGCCACATTTAGCAACATGTCCATTAGCTGTTCTATCCATCAGCCTTGGGACTTTCAGCATAATTTTTATTTTTTTTCCCCCAAACAGGATAAAATTGTGAAGAATTCTAAGATGTCTTTCACTTATTTAATTGTACAGTAGCTGCTGGTGGTTTTATATCCATCATCGCATGGGGCTGATGTCGCCTGCCTTTAACTGCCTGTAAGACTGGAGCTGAATGAAATATAGATTAATTTTTCTGTGCTGGTTTATTTTTTTTCCCTTTCTCTCACCCTTTTCCTCTGCAGAGAGCTGCCTCACTCCCCTCAGAACCTGGTGGCCACACTGAACTCCTCCTACAGCCGCAGCGTGGTGCTCTCCTGGGTGCGCCCCTTCGACGGCAACAGCCCCGTGCTCTACTACGTGGTGGAGCTCTCTGAGAACAGTAAGTCAAATACCTCTCAGCCCCATGGTGTTCTTAACCATTCCCTCTCCCCAGAGCTGCTGACAAAGTGCTGCTGCAGTTTGCTTAAACCTGCACAAAGGGGTTTGACATTCAGGTGTTTGCACGCTGAAAGAGGGGAGTGACAAAGAAGGCTGAGATGGAGGGATTGATTTTACAGGACGTAGAAATTCCACCTCTGGTGTTGCCAGACAGACTTGAGGTACAACAGCTCATTCCTCAGTACAGCAGCAGTCAGTTTGTTCCTTCCCGTGGCTTTTCCTTCAGTTTCATGGATTTCTTAGGGCATTCAGAGCCCAAATTTCACCTAAAAGATGCAGAGACGGGGATAATTCAAGGAACTAATAGTCTGTCAAAGAAACAAACTTGGGTGTCAAGAGGAGCTGCTGTCCTACCTCTCTGTGGGCTCATATGTTTTCTCTACTTTCTGTAGATTATCATTTTACACCCTTCCATTAGATAGGTGGTTGAGGATGTTTGAGTGCAATCCAAGTATCTGACTTCCTGCATTACAAACCTGGACATTGGGAATTGCCACTTGCCAGTTTTATCATGCTGTACACCAGGCTCTCAGTCTGCAAGGTTATTCAGGGACATTGCTAATGCCTCTTTAGGAGCTGATGGAAAGATGAGGGTATATGGAAATCGGTCACCTTGGCAATACTTTCTAATCTCTATCACCCTAGGAGCTGGAAATTCAAGCTGAACAATTGATTCTTGATGAAAAAATTAAGAACATCACTTTTTGTGACATGTTGAAATTAGTCACTGCATAACTGAATGTGAAACAGTTCTGATTTCTGATTATCTGGAAAGCAGCAGTTTGTTTTGCCACACTGAGAGCTTGAGGGGGAAACTTGAGCTTCAGATCACATACAAGCCTTTTGCTTTGCAGGCTGGAGTGCTTAACTTCTCAGATGTGGAGGTCCCAGAACCAATGATCTTGACAACTGTTAAGCTAAGTGCAGGTTTCTAGTCCTAGCAGAAATCCAAAGTCGTGCCCAGGACTGCTGCCCTTAAAATAGTTCTTTTCAATCAAAGACTCTGGATCTTTTTGTAACAAATGAGTAAGAAAATCCACAATCCTGCACTCATACTCCATCTCTACCTTTTTACCACCACCTTCCTTTATATTTTCACTCTTCTCTCCTTCCCTCCCATTGATATAGGCCAGTAACTGCTTGGTTTTCTTCTTTCCCCTCCCTGATCTTTTGCCCAAGGGTGTTTCCCTTCTGCTCCTTGTTTCCCAGTGGCTTTGCTGATGACAAGTTAGTGAAGTCCCAGTCTGGGAACATGATGCAAAGGTCCTAGAGCTGTGTTTACACAGAGACAGCACAGAGGTGGCAGAACATGTGCACTTGGATCCTGCATGGACTGGGACAAGTCCCTTAAAGAAAAGGCAGCTCATTCAGTGCCAGGAGAATTATGGAATTGTTTCAGTTGGAAGGGACCTTGAAGATCATCTCATTCCATCATCTTTCTTTTGTCATGGAGGAGTTTGGAAGGTCTTCAAGTCCTTTCTACCAAGGATGCTTTGCAGTTGTATAGGAATGGGGTGCATGTGCCATCATTTTAGAATTAATTCACTGAAATTTGTTGAAGGCTCAGCCAAAATCAACAGTAGTTCTCTGGAAAGCATGCACACAGTCCCTGAGAACACACAGGGTCCTGTGAACCACTGCTCACTCTGTGATAGATCAAATAATTTTGGCTGCTGTCATTGCAGTCTGCCACTGAGAGGGTCTCATTGTTCCAAAGCACAGGTGTGTGTCCTGCCACAGCTCAGAGCTGCAAACAGGCCAGCTGGGTTGTGAACTGAGCATCTTAACTCCCAGATATATCCCAGATCTTGCTGTCCTTTAAATTTTTGTCTTTATTTACTTTGTTTTTATGTGCAATGTGTAAATGAGTGCCCACAGAAGCAGAACAGGGAAGAATCTGAGCCCTTGGATATTCCACTGTTGCTGTGCTTTCTTGTTCCATATACACAGAGCAGTACAGCAGTGTCAGCAGTGGCTTTGGTTTGGAACACTGACTGAAATGTCTGCACACTGACATGGGCTTGTTTTGGTTTCTATTTTCCTGAAGTGTTTGTTTTTCAGGGCTATTTTGATCTCAGCAGTGTGTGGTTAATATTTAGCTTCTCCAGACCTCCTGCTCCTCTGGAAATCATCACCTTCCTTTTGTTCCCAGCCATCCCAAGCACTGTTTGTGCACAAAGATGGCATTTGATGTTGTGTAGGTAGAGCTTGGCCTGATATGACTGCAGAAACTCTTTGCTTTTCAAAGACAATTTCTGTTTGGGGTTTGTGCTGCAGAAGGAATGTCAGGGGGACAGGGAACACCCTCCATGAGCTCTGTCACTGTCACAGCAGAGCAATGTGCCTCCCATCCCAGTCCCCCTTCACTTTCAGATGTGAAGGACGGACACCAGAATTAAATTTCATTTTCCAGTCAGCAACGCTGTACAGATTTTGTTCTTAGTTCTGTGGAGTTTGTGTTTTGGTTTTAAGTGCTGAAAAGTAGCCTTGTTGCTTTTTTTAGCTGTTTTGTTTTGGATAACTTTCTCACAGCTTTAGGACCCATGGTAGGTTTTGAAGCACTTACCATCAATGAATACATAACAGTGTCTGCTGCAGAGAAATAGCTGAAGAGGATTCAAAATAACGAGTATAAATTTCAGGGGTTTAATTACCAGCTGCATTAGAGGGAGGTGTGTCATTCCACCTGGCATGGATTAGAATTCCTTTTCATTAATATCAATTCAGTAAAGAGATACAAAACCCTCATTTTAATTAGAGGGAAGAAAACAGTGGCAGATCGTGCACATAAATTGCTGGGAATATGAACGACTCTAGCCACCTAATTTTTAAAATTAATGTATTTGGCACAATGCAATAATTCTCAAAATACAAGTATTCACAGTAGACTGTGTCTGTGGGTGACTTGAGACATATGGCCTTAAACATTTGGGGGCAAATTTATAATCTAATTTGAAAAACACAGTTCCAAGGAAACACAGTCATTAAGTATTCCTGCCCACACAGAGCCAAGAATGTGAACCTTGATTTGAAATAGGATTTTCAAATAAATAGTACCATGCATTGCTGTCATTTGCACTAATATAATTTTGGATGTTTCATGACCTGTTTAGCCCCATTGCAATTTACCTCAGAATTCCAATGAAGTGTCTTCATGGAGTTAGGAGGGGATATGCTTATTTTATTCCAAAGAGGTTTCGACTGGAGGAATTAATCAAAAAAATATTCTGAATAGTCTTTTAACTGAAGAAATGAATTAAGACTTGTAGAATTCTGCTGAGAACAATTAAGATAAAAGCCCATTTTTGTTTTATTGTATTCTGGGATATCTGTGCTGTGTGAGGTGATGATATAACTCAGAATCATCACGTTGTGCCAATGAGGAGATAATAAAAGCTCCTGTGGAATGCATCTGTACATGCTTAATAAAACCTATGAGTTGTCACCCTGAATTTGGTAGGAATATTCAAATGGCAAATATTGAACTCATTGATAAATCTTTGCAAAAATCAAAGTAAAACTGCATTGTCATTATGATTGTGATTCAGATCTAGATATGATCATTTTAAAAGATAGTTTTTTTCAGGCCGCTGCTGGACCTTGTATAGGTCCTACCAAACAAAGGGTGAACCATTTAGCTTGCATTTGGATTTTGTGCAATATCATATCACTACAAAAGTTTGAAAGATGAATTCAGTGTATTCCAGCAGTACAGCAAATTCCTATGCTGCCATCTATGCAAAACCCCCTGGAGAAGGAAAGAGATGGAAATGTGTTCCAGACCTGCAAAAATCAGCTTTCTGCAGTAGATCTGATCGGTAACATCAAATTAGAAATGATTTTTGGGGAAATTGCAATTAATGCATGAACTGTAGGGTAGACAGGGAAATAGAGAAGAAATGCCTCTCGGCACATAGCCAGAGTTATTGAATGCGTCACAAGCGCATCCAAAAATTCATGACAGGAAAAAAAAAAGTCATTTCTAAAACCCAAAAATGACATTGTAAACCAGAGAACAGCCTGTGAGATTCTTCATTTCCAATAAATTAAGCTGGAGAGGCAATCAGAGTTAATTCAGAATGGCCAATATTTGTAAGACGACAGACAGCTCAACATGGAAGTTGTTCAGACAGCAATTACAGGGGAAGAGCAGCAGAGCCCAGAGTATGTTCTGGGCAGCTTAAGTTAAATGAAGGATTAGCAGAGTCTGTTCAGTCTAACAGAGACCTTTTTAATAGTTTGACCTGGCAAGTCTTTTGTCACCATGGAGCTTCTCCAGGCTTCCTGGGACAGGTGAGTGACAGCCATCCCTGGAGGACAGGAGAGGCGCTGTTAAAAATTTTATGGCATGTTTCCCTTGTCAGAATTGCTCTTCTCCACAGTGAAAAGAGCTTCTGCACAATCCCGGGGTTGGTTGTGTGCAGCTAAAGAGGAAGATCCATTTTTTTTGCAGTGTTTTGTTTATTGATTAAAAAAAAAAAAAAATACTTGACATTTAAATTTTAAAGATACTCTGCAGACTCAGTGTATCCAGTGCTCCAGGAGTGAGCAAATGCTCCCTGAACCGCCCTCCTCTCTGAATCAGAGTGCCCAGGAGATGAATAGGCTTCGTTTATATTAGTTTCCAGTTTAATCTCTCTTCCTGCCAGATCTTTTATCTTCCACCAGGAGAGGAAAAAGAATTAATAAAGTATTCTACAGATGCAGCATATAAACAGAGCAAAGCCCCAAGGTGCTGAGGAGATTAATAGGGCCTGTTGTTGAATCAAACTGCTCACTACATTGAGCTGCTTGGGTTAAGCACTCTCAGGTGGTGTTTACACTGGCAGTAAACAAATGAAATGCTCTAGGAAACGGACCACTGCCCAAGTAGCTCATGCAAGGGTATTTCACTCCCCTCTTCCATTTTCCTCAGGAAGTTCCTTCAGGCAGTGCACTAGGTCAGCCATACCTTAACTCCAGCTTCCCTTGATTTGTTGCTGTGCACTCTGGCTGTAACAAGGCTGTTGGGGAAGTCTCAAGGGAAGCCTGTGAAAATTCAGAAGGAGCTAAGGTGCAAAAAACTCCTAAGCAATGCTTTTCTAGATGGCACAGGTGTGCTTCCTCTAAGGGCTCTCTAAAAGAAATCCAATGTTCAGCTAAGATAAATTGGCATCAAGATCTTGCAGCCAAAGTGGCTGTTGGTAAATCAACAATTGGCAAGGACAGAGCTTCACTGCTATGCAAATGTCCCTCTCCAGCATTCCCAGTATTCTGCTGTGTCAGTTTTCCTGTTAAAAAAGACTTTGTTCTGGCAAGGCCCTTACTGGAATAAATACATTTGGAGTAATTTGAAGATGCAGTGTTTATAGCCCAACTGGCATCACACCCTAGAGGGCTTAAACTTGCTAAGGAATCTGCCAGAAAAGCACAAAATGAGTGGCTTCTGCCTTGGTGTGAAGTTTAGCAGCCTTCCACGTTTGGGACATCTCATCTCCATTTTCAGGCAGACGTTGAGGTGACCTGCCAGGAGCCACGATGCACTTCTGATGAGCAACATGCACAGATAACGTTGCCAAAATCCACAGCAAGCTCCTCAGCAATTTCCAGAAGCGTTAGTAATTTTGAGCAGGGAGCATGAAAACAGCTGGTATTATTTAAAAACTGAACAAATCTTCAAATTGGCTGATTCCGTTGCTGTACTGTTGCAACGCAGACCAAATGTCACCTCTCCCTGACTATTTCAGTCATGACATCAGGGAGAATATGTGACACCCGGCTATGGAGAGAAGTAGTCAGAATATTTAATTTTTAACATGTTTGATTTCCGACCTCTTTAAAAACTTGTAAATGTAATTTAGGCATCAGAGAAGCTTGATATGGCAAGAATGTGAACTGACAGCAAGGGGTTTAGAGTGCTGCCAGGGCTTTCTACCAGGGAATCTTCCTAGGACAATTAGATTCCATGCTGAATAATATCACTAGGAAAAAAAAATAGGACTGCAGACACGTAGAATCAGCAGCTGAAGCTTTCTCAGGTTTTGCAGCAAAGGGCTGATTTGGCAGAGGGAGTCATGCTTCTACACCTGCTTGCAAGCTGGGTAGGAAGATACTCCAAACTGACTGTGAATTTCATTAGAATCCTTCCACCAGAGCCACTCATGGGTGTGGTGGTGTGATGGCCTGCCAAACAGATGGGTTGTGAAATACACAGCCCATCTGTCTTTATCATGCTTGTTTCCTCTTTTATTAAAATGTTAATGAATATAGTTTTTATTTATTATGCCATGACATGTGCAGCATCACTTTCCAGTAGAGAAATGTGCAATCTGCATAACTGTGTGGGCTGACAGGAAGGTTTCTTCTGGTGAAAAGAAACTTCTTCCCAAAGTTCCTCTGAGGGAAGGAAGCACCAAGAACTCTGAGCAGTCAGAGGCGTTTTCTCACTTCTGCAGGGCTTTTGACAGGCACTTTCATCTTTTTTTCCTTTTTTTCCCATGCTAATTTTCCCAACAGATTCTCCGTGGAAGGTTCACCTGTCCAACCTTGACCCGAAGATGACCGGGGTCACTGTGAGTGGCCTCACCCCAGCCAGGACCTACCAGTTCAGGGTGTGTGCAGTCAACCAGGTGGGCAAGGGGCGCTACAGCACCGAGACCAGCAGGTAATGACAGCCCCTGTCTGTGTGCTGAAGGACAGAGACCTGGGGAGGGGAAAATGCTGCTTGGGAGTCAAGGAATAAAATAATCTTTTGTGCAATGATTGGGAGGTGGAGAAGTTGCCACTTCCCAGGTCTCTGGAGAGTGCCCTGCAGATGGCAGGAGCTGGGGATGGTGGCATTTGGGGGATGCAGGAGCTCAGCCCAACATGAAAGAAGTGTCCTCATACTCCAGAGTATCAGTTGGAAATTACATTTTGCTCTTATGCTAAGCCCCAGCAGTTAGGTCGGGCAGGAGCACAGCTCTCACCCTGTCATGGCAATGTCACTGCTGGAATTTACCCAGATGTGACAGAGAAGGATGGCTTCATCATATTCAGTTTCAAATGCATCCCCCTTCTTCTGTGAACCAAAGCTTGCTGCAAGCTTGAATTGCAGAACAGCTGAACTCTAAATGGCTTTTTCAAAATGTAGGAGTTTGATATGAAAAATATTGAAAGAGCTGAAAGAAACAATTTGGAAGGAGTCACAGACACTGGACCTGAGCTCTTACTCATTCAGGCTTGTAATCTTTTTAAAGAGTTGTAGCAGCCTGGGTGATTCCAAGAGAATAGGGTTACCTCAGCTGTCTGTCTTGTTGCTTGCTTAACTGATTTCCTATTATGTTGATTTGTTGTAGCTATTACATGCATGTCTTCAGCAGTTTGATCAGCATTATATTTCTTTCTAGTCATCAGACTGTGATAAAAGAGTGGTTCACTTGGAGGGGATACAGGAAATAGACTCTTATTTTTGATTTCTTCCAACACCCATGTCCATCACATTCTTTTGTACTTAGGTTGATGCTACCTGAGGAGCCTCCCAGTGCTCCCCCTAAAAACATTGTGGCCAGTGGGAGAACCAATCAGTCCATCATGGTCCAGTGGCAGCCTCCTCCTGAGAGTGAGCACAATGGGGTTCTCCATGGCTACATCCTAAGGTAAGTCCTTTCTTAACTTGGGAAATCCAGGTATGCACAGGGGACTTCAAATGGTGTGCCTTAAGAGTGTAATAAAAGCAATCTCTACTGAATTAAAGACATTAGTTATTGTGTGCAAATGTTCAGGCTGCTCTGGTTTGTCAAATATGAGAAAACAACTCTTCAAGGAGTCACAAGGGTGCAGCCACTTAAATTCTGGCCTGTCTGTCCTACAGAGTTTGAGGGCTCCATCAGCTGTTCCAAAGGACCTGTGGAGCCTCACAAAATCCTTTTATTCCATTTTCAAAGGGAAGTGAAGCACTAAGTAATGCAAGTGTTCACATGGGAGGCTGGTACAGTGCAGCCTATGCAGATGTATATTTGCTTATTACAGGCTCAGCTCCCTGCTCAAAAGGTTAATTAAATTTATCAAAGACACAACAGGGCTCCTGCCTATGGAGGAGCAGCAAAAGAATCAATAAACTTCAATTTTGTGCCAAACAAAATGGAGAGAGGGAATGACAGGTCAGATGCTTCATGGCAGACCTTGGTTTGGTTTTGAAAATCAGCCAATTGAGTAAGGTCCTTTTAGCCCTGTTTGTATTTATTAATGAGAAACACATTCAGGCAGGTAACTGGGAATCCTGCACCCATCCAGTCAGGCAGCTTACCCAGGATTCATTGTGTTAGAAAGGATGCTGCCACTTGAGAGACTTTGCAGAGATTTCCCTTAGGTGATTTTTTGGGACTCGGTATTCACTCCTATCCAATTCCACTAGATTGCTGCTCATTTGGCATCCTCCACCCCCTGCAGTGCTAGCAGCCAGCTAGGGCCACACCTCTAGTGAGGGAGGCATTTTTTGTGGAAAACTCCCAGCCCCTGACATATTTCCAAGTGATGGTTACAGCATCCTGTAGGCAGGCTGCTGACATTTTTAATACAGTGTCCTCCAGAACAGTAAAAGATAACTAAATGCTGCAGTTTAAATGCCAACATCCAGTTCAAGCTGTGCTCCTGCTTTTGCTGGCATGGATGGAAAGGCTTTTGTCATGCTAAGAGTGTTGGTGAGCTCCCAAAATTGCCCTGGGAAGTTCCTCTGTGTCTGCAGGCAGAGTTGAGTGTGTTCATGTCCCTGTCACCTGCACAGAGCCCCTCAGCAGAGAGGAGCCCCTTGTGCTGCTGGTGCAAGGTTTTAGGGCTGGGCTCAGTTTAAAATGTTCTGTCAGCCATCAGTGGGGAAAGGTGCTTTAACCTCTGCCTGCAGATAGACCCTTGTGCTGAGCCTTGGGTTCCCATCTGCCAAGGGTGCAAACATTCTTTATGCAATTCTTGCCTTCAAACCCTACCCCAGTGGTAGGGTGAGTTCCTCAGATATTCCCAGGGAGTCTTTCCCAGTCTCAGCATTAAGTATGGGCAAGGTTTACAAGTAGAGACATTTCTTCCATTAGCCTCTCCATTGACATTAACCACTTCTGTTTCTGCTTTTAGTGCCATGTCTCTCTGGCACTTAATGTGCTTTAGAAAGCAATCCCATAGGCTCCTCCTTCTGGCAATCTGTGCTGTTTTCTCCAAATAGCATTTCCAATAATGTTTAACTTTGGTAATTTCTACAGTATTTATCTGCATAATTGATCCCTGACCTTGCTGGAACATCTCTGTCCATTTTAATAGTGCTCATATTCATTACGCTTAATCTGTGAGCATTTTTGGTGTCTTCCTGCTTTGTCTTGACAGCAGAACAGAGAAACCATTTTTTCAACAGGAATTTAAGATTATCACATAAAAGCACAAGTCCCAGGTAATAAACTAGGCTGTTCCTCCCAGTTGAATTGTGTGGCCACAGCAATATGCACTGAAGAACAGTGTTCCTGCACTGATTTCTGCAGAATCAGGGGATAGCAGAGTGAAAAGCACCAGCCATCCATAGACCCAAAGCTCAAGACATGCAAGATGCTAAATTGATGGAACACCTGATCTTTAAAAGTGAAGGTGCACTGCACAAGTCATGTGGAGTATCCATCAAAGTCCATGGTGAGAAAAATCATGAAGACATGACATTTCTGAACTGGCCTCCTTCCTCTGCCCTTTTTCTCACTGCCAATATTGCATTTAGGGGTCTGCCATGCTAACAGCATAACAGATTAAATCACTGGAGCACTTGCACCTTGTCTGCTGGGCAGGAGAGAGAGCATGGCTGCACTAAGAACTGACTTGCCATGGAGCACACACCCTGCACAGGAGAGGGAGAGAGAGAGAAAGGGGGAGCAAGACATTCAATAAACTCAGCTGAGGGCTGCTATTTCTTTATTTCCATTTATATTTCATAAATGGAATCACACCAGTGTAGCATTACAAATATTAAGTGTGCTAGAGATGGTCAGGCAAGCAGCAGAAAATAGAGATGTCAGTGATTAAGAAGTGATCTCTTTATAGGAAGATTTTAGAACAAAAATCTGTGGCTGAGCACATGAAGTTGTCTAGTCATAAACACTGCAGCAATTTTATTAGATGAATTTAAAATGTGTCTGTAAGATGTCAATGAAATTGTTCTGTGTCAATAAACTTTTGGTCATTGCAGTGAAGCAAAGGATGGGTAAGAGTGTATAAAAGTTGTGTGGTGAATAAAAATACAAATGTATCCATATTTGTCTTTTTCCTGGAATAGTAATGCCTTGTGTCCCTTATTTGGCCTCTGGTTTTTTGATTTTTTTGTGAATTAGCATATTGTGAGCATCCACTGTACCACTTTCCTAAAGGAAGGAAAACAAACAGTATTATTCACATTCACAGATTTGCAAGGTTTGTTTGTTTTCTGTAATTTAGTTTTTCTCTGTAGTTTGTTGGCCTGAAGAGACACATCAAAGGGGTTCTGTTTTCTGGAATACAGTTTTTGCATGGGAAAATATATTTAGTGTTTCAGCTGCTCGTGTCTCAGCAGAAAGAGTTTCAGGATATTTATCAGCCACCTGTGTTTGACACAGCCCTTCTCCTGGAACTCCAGTGCTTACCCAACCCTTCAGTCTCAACTGTGTTCAATCCTTATTTTAATTATTCTCTGAAGTAAATTCTGGTGGAAGCCAGGGGTGCCAGGGGCTGAGATCCCAGGAGGTCAGAGCCCTCTGAGCTCTTACTTTTCAGATTTCAGAAGTGAAGGGAAAAAAACAATTTCTCAGGCTGATTTACAGCAGCACTCTGATAAAAATCACATCTGGGCTATTTTTTGTACTAAATCACAGCTTTTACTAGACAAGCCACATTTAAAAAGCTGTAATTTTTCTGCAACCATAAAACAGGATAAAATACCCATTTTGTTTAGCCCTGAGCCTGTAATCTCAGTGAGATCAGATTATAAATACTATAGCAGTCAAACATGATATGGTCTTATCAGGAGTTCCTATGTTCCTCCTGATTATTTTTCATTATTCTTGGTAAAATTCTGCTGTAAAACTTTGCATATTGCCTCTTCACAAAGGAAGCTATTTTGCCAGCCAGGATATTTTCTCTAATTGATAGCATCTCATTAACCAGCTAATTCTTCTCCCCATATGGCAGGTATCGCCTGGCCGGCCTCCCGGGGGAGTACCAGTACAAAAACATCACCAGTGCAGAAATCAACTACTGCTTGGTCAAAGACCTCATCATTTGGACCCAGTATGAAATCCAGGTGGCATCCTACAATGGAGCTGGGCTGGGAGCCTTCAGCAGGCCTGTGACAGAGTACACACTGCAGGGAGGTGAGCAAACCCCAGCAGCATCTCCTTGATCACCCCACAGCTTCCTCAGGGGATGTGCTGCTGGCAATCCCACCTTAGAGCCTGGGAAATCAGTGGTCACTTCAGCCAAATTTGATAGGCAGCTTGGAGCAGGAGCACCTGCAAATTTCAAGTGCCAGATCAGAGCCCAGTCTTTGCTCTGTCTCTGTTGTAGGAAAAGCTGGGAGTGAAATAAAAAATTATCTGTTTTGTTGACCCTTGTGATGATGTGTTGGCACACTTGCAGGTCAGAGTCAGCTGCAGCAGAAGTAATAAATAGAAATGCTGATGAGAGCTGAGGTCCTGGGGAATGGATTTATGGGACCTGTGACAGGCAGGGGCTGAGGTTACCCTGCCAGGAGAGTTGGAGAAAATATGGCAGGGAATTGGTTGTATCATGGCCAAGGCATGCAAGATGCTACATAGGCAATATAGGAGATAGAGTGAACCAGCTGCGTTAGTTCTGATAATCACAGAATACCTTGTTTTAGAAATATGGAATAAATTGCAAGAGAGAAATACAACCTGTGGAGAAAGGGTTCTGAAGCATTTCAGGAATGGTGCAGATACTTTAAAGGAGAAGATAAAATGATCTGTAAAGCCCTGATTTTTATGCTACAGCTCCTCCACACTTTTCTAAGTGCTTTAAGAAGAGTATAAATTACACCAACAAAAGGATATGTAATTACTTTTTACAACCAGTGTAAGGCATGTTTACACCTCTAGATTGGTATAAAAATCTGTAGGATAATTAAGTGCCAGGTCCTTAAGGCTTCCATATATTCCCATAATTGCAGGGTTGTGCTGGATGCTGAGCACTGGACAGTACATGGGCTCTACTTTGCTGGTCATAAAACAATTATACTGTTTTAAAAACTAGCAGATTTACAGTGCATCAGTTAATTTTCAATCAGGGAAGAAGATGTAGCTGTTTGTTAATTGTTACTAGGAGTAGGTTATAACATGATTAGATACAGTTTGAGGTGTAGGGAGATCTTTAAGAACAGATTATTCATATGCAACATTAATTAACCACAACAACTGGGGAATGAACTATCTATATTTTGTCTTAGGGCATATAAAGTCTCATAGTTCAGAGGAGCCTAGGCACACTCAACCTCATTCTAGAAGTATTTATAGCAGACCTTGAAATGTTTTTCTTGAAGTCTTCTCATTCAGCCAGGATTAATGTTTTCTATCCCACTTAAACACCCAAGCTCTGCAGAGAATTGGTTTGCCCACAGAATTTGAATCCCTTTTGTGATTATGCTTGTAATTCATTACCCTGTTTATTTGCACATTTTAAGCTATCATAGCACCTTAACCTTCCATCTATTAAGGCCCAGGTTTGGACTTCACGCTCTTTTTTCTTAAACCCTGTAATTGACTCTAATTTCCCTTGATATTATGTGCAGTTATTATCATCCTTTATTGATTGGCTGTCTGTTGTCATTTATAAGGGTATAAATCCTCTGTTATAAATTAGGTGTAGTCAGTCCTGCATTCATGTTAATCAGCAAGAGTGTTTAGACTTCAGGCCAACCTGCAATGGCCTCTTTGGCTTCATGTAATTCCTCAGTGCTGGGTAGACATAGAAAAAAACCTGGATATTTCTGATTTATTTCATATTGGTATTTGCTAATAGCTGTTAATAACTACCTCAAGGATGCTGCCACTTCCTGGTGAACCTTGCTGGGTTCATCAAAAGGATATGTCCTGTTTTAAAAAGAGTTTGAAGTCTTTTTACATTTAGAGCTAAAAAGGAAGACTGGCTGGTATAAATACAATTTGAAACTGGATTAATATCCAGTCTCCATATGTAATGTGCTACTGTCCAAATCTCTGCTCCTTTATGTTTATTGTAGTTGAGAAAAGACGGGGAAATCTAGTGACTGCTTCTTGCTCCAGAATGTTTTTCCTAAACCAAACTAGCAGGAGTAAGAAAAAGCCATGTGTAAAACTGCCTTGTAAATCATATTCTGATTTTAATATGAGCAGAGATAAATGTCAAAGACACACACTCCCATCCATCCCCCTTTCCTAGTACCACACCACCACTGTCTCTGCTCTGACATGCATTAAATTATGTGAGCTGTGCTGGCAAGAACCTGTCTGTCTGAGATGAAAAATCCCTCACACTCATCAATGTGCAGGGCAGGCAGAGCCTGGGAGGAAATGAACCCCAGGAGCACATCAGCATATTGGCACCTTTGTCATAGGGGCTATTGACTGCCCATATAAGCTGTGGATTTATACCAGGAGCTAGTCTATTAATCCCTTATTAGTCCTCTGGCATTGCTTTAGCCACTGAAAACTAATCAGCTGCTCCAAGCTCCTCAAAAATCACCAACTTCCAAAACACAGCCAAGCTCATGAGGTGCTGATGGATCTGAACTGGGGGAAACTGGTGCATGTTAGTGAGATAAAATGTCAGGAGAACTTACAGGCAGAGCCCTGAATATCCCAGCACAAGGGTCAGACAGGTTGACTGTCTCTAAAATCTTGAAAGTCTTTTCAGAGTGATATTCAGCCTAATCCTTTGATGCTCTTTATATATAGGTCTTTCTTCATCAGAGTTTCTCCAGCTGTTCCTTGCTTTGATGTTACTTTTCACAGGGATTTGTGCCAGCCCTCTGCAAAGGGCAATTTTACTTATTTAAGCATTGTCCTGCAGGACTTCTCATTGCCATATGAAAACCTGAAGTTTCCCAATACCTTTTCATGTAAGAACAGCTTTGTGAAGGTATAAACATCTTTGTGTAGTGACAATATTGTCTCTGCTCTGTACTGTTGGGCATCTTTGCCTTCTTTTGCAGGTTGATTTGCTAAAGCAGCAACTTCCACCCCTTACTTTGGGTCCATCCCTTTTATCTCACCACTGTGAATATCTCTGAACTCTGTCTTTGAAAAACTCCCACCGTTATTTAGATTTAGGCAGGGCAAGGTTTACAAGTAGAGATATTTCTTCCATTAGCCTCTCCATTGACATTAACCACTTCTGTTTCTGCTTTTAGTGCCATGTCTTTCTTTTGATGCATATCTCAAAAGCCAGTCTTATGTCCCAAAGTTCACAGATCTCGACATGTATTTGAATGTTGTTTTGTTTTTCCTTCTTTGTTGTGCATGGACACCTTGCCAGGCCAAGAAGGTCTGAGCAAAGGCCCTTCCTGAGTAAAAGTTACCAGACTAGTGAGTCTTGATGGTGTGGAAAGGATAAAAGCAAGAGGAGTCTGTTCAGCCAGGTCCAAAGCAGCTTCTTCCTCAGGCACTAAGAGATGAATCAGAAAAATGTGTGGAAGAGCCAGAGGAAACCAGTTAACTGAAAGCTTCCTGCTTTATGTAGGAAATAATCTTGAAAAAGGAATCCCTGACTGCAGAGTGTCCTCTGCAACCATTTACTTTATCTCAGTGAAAAGATATTTTCCTTAGTTTTCCCTCGGGTTTTCTTAGCAAAAGCACCTTAAAGATCCTCTGTCATTTCCTTTGGGAAACTTCCAATAGCCTTGGAGCACCCATGGCTGTTTGGGCCCAGCTGCTCCTGTGCAGAAGCAGGTTGGAGTTGTAGTGGCTGGGGGGTTTTATCTTGCTTAGATGTCATTTGCCATCTACTGCTTTTATTTTATTTTTAAATTATTTCCCAAGGTGATGGAATTAGCAGTTGTTTCAGAGAGGCCCCCAGCTGTTAATAAAGAAATAAAATCTTGTCTGTGTGAGAGCCATGCAGGAAAGGAAGGAGGCATTTCCCAGATACAAGAAGCCCAACTCATCAGTTAGTGCCAAATCTCACACTGCTGAATTTCAGAATTCAGATGTTCAGATGTGTAGTGTTACAGAGACCCCTTTTGCTAGGCACCCACTGCAGTTCAGAGCACAGCCCAGAACACCAGCAGGGAGCAGAGGGAAGAGGCTTCCCAGGAGGAATTACAGCTCCACATCCCCACCGCTCCCATGGGATGTGCAGCTCAGCACCTGAGGCTGGTGCATTAAAGGAACATCTAAATCCTCACCTAGAGGAAAACAAGCCTGAGACAGGCAAGCTGCCACCTCAAAGGTCAGGAGCTCCAGAGGAGCCTTTTTTCCAAGGCTGTGCTGAAGATCTATATTTAGGAGCAGGAGTCTGGCAGTCAGAAACTCCACGGGATTTCCATGCTGTTTGCACATGGCCAGAGACAGAATAATTCCATGTACACATGCTTAACCTCAGTGCCTTGTCTCCTCTCAATTATCTTGTCAGTGAAACCCTTTTAATGGTTTTTATCTAGAGTGCTTCCATGACCTTTTCTACTTGGAATGCTGTACATTAACCCACAGTCCCGGGGGCTGAGCTCTCTGCAGATTTCCAAGCACATGAACTTTATCAGGAGCAAAGTAACAGTTGGTTGTGTCTGACCAATTTGATCTGCAGCTCTGAGATGACTCCCAGATGGATCTCCAGTGTGAGATGGCTTTGGAATACTTGCAGACATGATGAAGTGCAGGTTTAAAAGCTGGGAGTGTAAATACTTGGGGATTACTCTTGAAGCACCTGTTTGACATTGGCAGCTTCTGTACATCTTGACAACAAATTTGTAGGAAGAGGACAGGTATCTACCACTAAATTAGAAAATCCCCTGTGCAGACAGCCAAAGCTTCAGGAAGTTACTCTCCATGATCTTGGAAAAGTATTTGAGTTTTGAAGTGACCAGAAGGTCAATTCTGATTTAGCTTCCCTCAAACTTCTATTCTTTTTAAAATGCAGAAGTGCTCAGATACCCAAGGAAACCTTTAATATCAGGACATAAAAGGAGAATATTATACTGGCACTTTGAAGTAAATTTGAGATTATAATGCCAATATTTTACTGATTAAAAATATAAAAATATATTACAGTATGCCTTCTGCAGTATAATTAAGCTTATGCAAATCAGATGGACCATGTTCTTTCCATCTTTTAAATGCATTAATTGAGATGCAGATGTTGATTTTTCAATAAAAATAACCAAGGAGAAAATGTGATATAAATCATGATTTCCAACATTCTGAAGGTTTTATGTTTTCTGTTCATAATTTTTCCCACTTTTCATATTACAGGAGGTATTTTCTCTGCTATGACCATATATTCTTGTTTCAGAAATTTATCTCCTAATGAACAAAAAATATTTCCTTTGTAAAAGAAATAACTAATGCATTTGGTTATCCACATTCCTAAAACTGTCATAAACCTATCTTCAAGTGTTTGCCTGAGCTCTTTTGAGAACTGTGAGCTCCACAAAGGAAAACTTGGAGCTTGGTGGTGCTCAGTTGATTTGGCTTTCCTGACAGGAGGAGATGAATCTATCAGTGATATCCTGGTGAATTTCTGATAACAAACTAACATGAAGACCTGTAACACAATTTTCTTCTGCAATAACAATCTCTGACAGTTACAATATCTGAATATGCAAATGTGCAGGAAAGTAAGAATTTTGACTTTTAAAAAAGAATTATGCATGTTAACCATTAATTATACAAGGTATTGCACACAAAAGCAGATTCAAATATATCTTGTGGCTCTCATAATAAACAGTTTCATCACGAATATGAATAAGAAAAAAAATGCATTTAGTGGGGGACTGTAGCCAAAGCAACTCATTATGACTGTAGAGTGACTTCAATATTTATGACTGTATCTCAGGATGATTTGGTGAATCTCTTAACTAGAAAAACTTTATGATGTCTACAGGTCATTCAGATAATAGTATAACCTTCCAAAAGTACACAGGGAATTATGATACATGGCAGGAAATAGGGCCTAGATTCTAATGAAAATTTAGAGTACTATCAGATAAACTCTGCTTCCAGAACTCAATAATTATGCATAGTTCATAAATTGTCACATCAAGTTTTAAATTAGGGCAAGAAGGTTCTGACTAATACGCAGCTACTGAGGTTTAAAAAGCTGCAGAGCGAGGTTGTGGAGCCATGGCACAATCTTCAGGGAATTCTAGTGACAGAGGGCATGGGAGTGGATGTTCTTGTCATTTCAAACCTGACGTCCTTGAGGGTTTCTCCATTTTTCTGTGTTGATTTTTCTGGGCTGTGCACATCTCTGGTAAGCGTGCACTGTCCTGTCTTACTATATTGTCAGCGCTAGAATAATGCCCTTTTATGTCTCTTCCAAACAAGTAATAACTTTTGGTTGGAAGAGGGGCAGTTTTGCATTTTTGAACTTCTGTTCTTCATTTCTTATCCATACAAAGACTCATCTTCTAAAAAGTGCTTTGGAACTTGAAAAGTTTTTGCCCTGTTTTTGAAAAGTGTGGAGGAAACCACCATTTCTCAGTGGGAATCGTGGATTCTCCTTAGAAGCACAAATCATTGGGCTTTGGTAGAAACTTTCCCTTGGAAGCAGAAGGAACAAAGGCTTCCAGGCTTCAAAACCACTTGTGGATAGCTCCTCTTTCGTAGAATACAAATGCACATGGCTGTCAATAGTGATATTTTTGAAGCATTATTAAGCTTATTTTATGGGATTTAAAGTGTCTTAGTCCATTTTTTTGTACTCAGATAGCAGTTTTCTTCTTAAAATTACTATAAGCTTGATAATTTCAGAAAAATAGGCCTGTCTATTAATATTCTTTCCTCTGAGAACTGTAGAAATGACATCTTAAAGCAGTAAGTTGAAGAAATTGCTTGGAATGAGACATTTTATTAAATGGTGAAATATTTAAGTGCTGGTTTTGGTTGTTTGAAGGCAGCATGCCTTTATGTTCCGTGCTTGCTTTTATATTGAGAAAACATCTGTCTAATTAAATCCTTGGCATAAAATGTTTATGCAACTTTCAGTAGATTAGAGGATGTATTGGCTCAGTATATATGTAATCAATTCAATATACATGAATGCATATCATATCAAGATAAAATGAGAACAACTCTCAATTCCCAAGAAAAACCTTTACTACATGTGATATGACTGGTCCTAATCCTTTAAACAGCAGTAAATAATAAACAGATGCTGTTGCCAGATTATAATTCACAATTAAAACCTTAATTGTGCAAACTCCATGTTTTCTTGTCTGATCTGGAGAATTGAGCAGCATTAAGGGACTCAAGAAATTTTTCTCAGAAACTCTTCATTCTCCATGCACTCATGGATGACTGAAAGAGCTGTGCTCACCTATCCTTACGTGGCTCAAGTCTTTCTGAGAAACTCCTCTGCAGGATAATAAGCTGCAGAAGCCATTTCTCCTCCACCCCTTGAAGGGATCTCCAATTCCATCACAGGATGAGAAATTAACCCAATTACCCTGCTTTCCAAATCACTGCTGCTGCACAGGAAGTACATCCCTCTTTCAAGGTTGTTATTACTCTGTGACTTGCAAGTGACACTCCGTGGGTTCTGTGTTCATTTTTCTCTTTTTCCTCTCATTCCCTCTCCTCTCTGTTTTTGCTTTGTTCCCTCTCTGCTCCTGGGAGCAGTGCCCACAGCTCCACCTCAGAACGTGCAGGTTGAAGCGGTGAATTCCACGACCATCCAGTTCTTCTGGAACCCTCCACCCCAGCAGTTCATCAACGGCATCAACCAAGGCTACAAGGTGAGTACACACTTCAAATAATGTCTGCATTAACAGTCCTGGTGTTCTTCGGGAACTTCAGCTTTATGATCTCTGAATCTCCAAAGTGACTCTGTGCTTTCAGGAGCAGCTTACAGAGGTAAGATAAAGAGAGAAGCGAGCAGATGTTGCTCCTAACAGAGCTTGGAGCAGCCTGGGATAGTGGACGATGTCCCTGCCTGTGGCAGAGGTTGGAACTGGATGATCTTCAAGGTCCCTTCCAACCCAAACCATTACATGATTTTAATATTTGCAATTTACGTAAGTTCTGAAAAGGGAATGTGTCATAGCATAGAAGTCCTCATACTTTTGTCATTTTCCTGGAGAGTTTCCAAAGCCAGAAAGCAATTCCATGTCAGTTTGGAAAGTCACCTCAGGAGACATGTCATTGTGGCGCTGAAAACCAACCTTGAGGTTTCTGTTTATGCTAATGCAGAATCACCATTTATTTCACTGGGAATCAAGGCATCACAATAAATAATTGCCTTGACTTTCCCACTGTGATGATCTGAGAGATTTGAGAATGTAGAATTTATTAATCAGGCAACATCTGTTGGAGTGCACAGAGCGGAGAGTGCTTAGCAGAGCCTCTGCCCAGTGGAGTGTTTGCTGAGGAGCTGGGTAGGGTGGTTTGTTCTCAACAGAGCCTCCATCAGTGATTCAGCAGTCAGGGCATAATAAATAAAGGGTTTAAAAACCTCCATAGAGAGAACAATGAGAAATCTTGCCGGAATCTCAGAGCAGGAAAAGGGAAGTATGGTCTATGAGCAGGGAGGAGCAAGGTTGATTGGAGTGCTGGGTGGAGTGATTTGAGGAGGATGTTGTAGTTCAAAAGACAAGTTGTGAATTAAGAGATTGTACATGGATTTGAGATGTTTCAGAAGATTTGATCCTTCTCTAAGAATGTCTCAGAGTGACAGAGAACTGAGACAGAGATATGCATGGGAATTTTGGTATTTCTGCCCAAACCAATGTATTTCTCATGAGGGCCAGCAGTGGTTTGAGAATCTCACTGCTGAAGAAGTAAATAAATACATGGAGATGTGTGTGTCTGCTTCTGGCAGGGATAGCTCTCAAGGCTCAGTGACTGACAGGGCTGCAGCACAATACCCTGGAACTCCAGCACAGAAATAGCACTTGGCTTCTGTTCAGACTCTGGAGAATAAAAGCACTTTTGGGGTTCAGTGGACTGCAGTGCACTGTAATTTTCTGCTGCAGATCCAAGCATAGTGAACCCATGTTTGCAAAAGTCTTATTTCAAATTTTCATTCTCTGTTATATTCAGAGTTTCAGTGTAAAGGTCCTTCATCTCATTGCATAGTTCTACCTCTAATTTTTGTTTCAATTTCTTCAGCAATGCTATAAAAGAAGTAAAATTGTCGTTTGTATCTGTCAGTGGCCAATAAAACCTTCTGAAATTTGCAAAATTTGTATTTCTTTGATTGCAGTAGATTGCCATAGCTTTTACCAACCTGCTTCTCCCATGGGTTGGGAACTGCAGTACAAAGACTGCGTGAGATCATTTCTGTCACTCGTTTCTAGAGTAGCTTTCTGTATGATTTATAAGTTTCTAGTAGTCAAAGCCAGGCCTTTGCCTTTCTTAAGGATTAAACCCATTTTTTCCTTTAACTGACAGAATTGCTCACCTGTGTTTTCTGCACACATTTCCTCACAAACACGCGCTCAAGAGTTCAGTCTTCCAAAGTTATAAATGCCAATCGTAATGCACAGAGGTGATTTAGAAAAGAAAATAAAACTTACTTTCCTCTTCAGCCATTATACATTTTTCTTTTCTTTGAAATTTATTTGCATCTCAATAAGTTGTAAAGTGCACTTTCTCCAATATGAAATATTCCTAACAAAATTACTCCTAATAGTCCCCTAACTGTGCTTTCTGGTTATCAGAGACTCTAGACATTGGCTGAATGTGTCAAATATGGCTTATTTATTTCAGGTATCTATTCATGTTTATGAGCCAGAAATCAATACAGGTACCATGATTTAAACAGATACTGAGTCAGGCCTGAAATTTTAACATTCTCCTGTAAGCCACATTATAAGGATTTTTGGACAAAATAAAAATTTCATAGACACTTTCAAGTTTTAGACCCCTAAGCCTTTAAGGCTATTTCAAAAATTGTTTCAGAATTTCAAAGTCGTTTGCCAAAAATGAATTTTTTAAGTCCTCATTTAGGTACCTACACATGAGGTATTGCACTCTCAGAGATATTGATCGCCCAGAACATCCACTGAGATGAATGAAACCTGCAAGACTCAGCTCCTCTGACAAGCACCCTATTTTAAATGCATGAAAATGTCTTCAGGAGTCTAACTTTTGGGACTCAGGTGTTGAAAATTGTAGTAATCATCTTTACAACCGTTTTTCTATTCTTTCTGTAGTTCCAGAACCGCTTGAATCATTCACAGCGTGGATGTCCCCAGTCCACTGAGCCTGTAATGCTCCCAGCCTGTGAGGCAGGGCTGCTCACTGGGGTGTGGGGGAGCTCTGGCAGGGGCAGGAGGGTGTGTGTCCCCATCTCTCTCCCTCTGATCCCAATAACCTCTCCAGACTGTGGGATCTTTAAAGAAAACAAGATAAAGCTTTTATGACAGAGTAGCACTGAAAGTCCTTTTCTTCCTTCTGCGTGCTTTCAGCAGCAGAGACTGGCCAGGCTGATGAGACAAAAGGCTCGTGTCATCTGAATAATGATCTGCCATAATTTTGGCATTGCTCAGCAGCAGCCATGGAGTGTGGTACATTGCAGTGCTGGTGGATCCCCATCAGCAGTGAGTGTTACAGACATCCCTCCAGTGTCACAGAGCTGCATCCATCTGTTCAGCATCAGGGCTGACAGTGCTTTAACAGCATTGCTTGCTTCTTTGCAATCAGATTAAGATGGTTTTGGCAGCCAAACCAACTTTGATTCCAAACAGACACAACTCTAATGAGAGCTCATCCCTGTTTGAATCTCCCAGCTCCTGGCGTGGCCGGTGGATGATCCAGAGAGTGCGACCGTGGTCACCATTGCTCCGGATTTCCATGGGGTCCACAGTGGCTGCATCACCAACCTGAAGAAATTCACCAGCTACTACACCTCAGTGCTGTGCTTCACCACCCCAGGGGATGGCCCTCGGAGCCCTCCCCAGCTCCTGCGCACCCTGGAGGACAGTGAGTACCCCAATTTTAAACCTCTCTGCTTAAAATTCGGCCTTGGCTTCACAGCAATCTCTTCTCATGTGATCTCAGCCAGTTTTCCATGGATGTTCTTTCAGCCTGTGGCAAATATTTGATTTTTTTTTTTTTTTTGTTTCATTATGGACTAAACCTGGATGAATTTTTTTTATATTGATGATTAGCTAAGAGCTTCATAGTCTGGTTCAGCCAACACATAATGCATTGTCTGCAAATCCTTTTGCTCTTAAATCCATGTTCAGGCACCCAAATAAATATGAATTGATCTTCTTAGGAACTGAGCACTGGAACTTCCTGTGGAGGTCAATGATTAATTCACAATTGTTTCCTGCTGTTACTCAATAAATTGAAAATGTCTGTATCTATATTACATTGCAAGTGTTTCTGTGAAAGAACCAGGATCACAGCAAGGCAGTTTCTTGCATCCTGAAAAACTGGAGGCAGAATTAAATAAAATGAACTGAATGGTTTAGAATGTAAATTATTTCCTGCATCAGAAAAAGGCTTGGTCTCTGTGGCCAAAGTTGTTTTCTCAAGACATATTTGGGCCTAACAAGTGCAGTGTGTGTCTGATACAGATAAATTGACTGTGTCCACAGTGATCTTGGCTCTGGCCAGTGCTTCAGGAGTATCATAAACACTGCTGCACATTTGCAGGTTTAAACCAGAATAAAAAGTGTCTCGTTCATCCATTAAGATATTGTTTTTAGAAATACTGCTCTGACTTAATAGGGATCCTTTGGGTTAGTCAGTGTTCCCGTAAAGGAGAATCCAATTGTCATTAACATTCACAGGAATGAGGCTAAAGTGCTAATCCAATTTTTCATGAGATACTTTTGAAGGAACCTGGAGAAAATTATTCTTCCATGGATTTTTCCTAGTGTGGTTACTCTCCTCTATGTACTAGAACTGCTTCCCAGAGGTAGGAATTTAAGGACCAGAAATCTGTGGGAACCACTAATCTGAACTCCAGCTTGTGTGTCTGGGATGAAAGCAAAAGGTGTGGTGGAAGGAGAAACGTGTATTAGGTTCCTTATTATCAGCTTTATCAGCTGCATTATCAGCTTTTTTGCCCATTTTCCTAAGGAAAAAAGCTTTAGCTTTAACTTTTGATGATTTGTAAATGTGTTTGAATTCATCTGTCTTCTCCCTCTCAGCACAGTAGAACCCCATGGTTGATCTCAGTGAGTGCAGAAGGGTGAGAAACCAAAGGTACAAAACTCCTTGGATTTCACAAAAATTTATCAGCTGGGAAGAGAAAAGGGACTTTTAATATTTCTGCTGAAAGAATGGCTGCAGAAATGAACCTTAAATGCTTTCCACAAAGTGGGAGCAGGGGCAGAGTCATTGCCCTGGCTCCTTGAGGCATTCTCAGGGAAATATTGGGATCCTATGCTGATTTAAACACAAGAGAATTCCATCAGGAAACATAAACCAAGAGAGCCATTGTATTTTCTAGATAATCTGAGACATTTCTTGGTGTGTCCAGCTACATGCTGCAAGGAGCCTCAGCAGGAGAGATGAGCAGGGTTGATTTATTTATTTATAAATCCTGCAGAATTGTTTCTCTGGGTTTTCACAGTGCTGGAGAAGTTCTGTGCAGGATGGTGTAATGCATCTTGGCAGAGAACTCCTTGAAGCTGAGTTGCTTCAGGATTTATGTGGTGGGAAAAAAGATTTGAAAGGCCTGTCATTCACGTTCACAGGTGATCATTTTCTGTCTGGATAGCAAAGTTAGGCAATCCTTTAGGAAAACAGGGATCTGTTAGCTGACAAGCTGGAGGTCAGATAAAACCTGGCCTGGACCCACCTGCTCCTGTGTTTCCTGATGACTTTAAAATTGGGCTGCAACTGCAGGGCCTGATTGGAGCAAAGCTTTGTGAGTGTGTGGTTTCAATATCTGCAGCTCCACAATCCCAAACTGTGATAATTCCATGCTCTTGTTGGGCATTCCTGGGCTCAGCAGTTCTTCTGTGTGCTTTGACTACTGGGTACTGCAGAGTGGGTTTGGGAATTTTCCTCCCTGGGACTGCAGAATTGCAAATGGGGTTGTAGCTGACCTACGGCAGGGTTTGGGCTTTTTTTGTCATAGCTGGAGGGGAATAAGAGGCTGGACTAAATTGAAGAGGAAACAAAACATGAAATTGCAGACAAGAAATTGCCAACTGATGTTAGTGGAGCTGGAGGATACTCGGGCAGGCATCCAATGACAGAAGCACAGTGAATATCAAGTGAACAAAACCTCCTTTTTCCAGTGCCTCGATTGAGGACAGAACAGCATTTGGATCAAAAATCAGTCAGGTTGTCTCCCCTGAAGATCAAAATTGAGGGAGGATGGCATATTCTTGACAGTCATTCCATTTTATGCTCTTTCATTGCACACTAGGGAGCTGAAATTTTTAAGAGCTCTTGAGCTACATCATAAAAACCCTTTAAAAAGTTTCACACACTTGTATTCATTTCACAGAAGACAGTTGCCATTATGTTGGACATTTTTAGAGTTGTTTGGAGGGAATTTATCCAAGCAGTGACTCGTGACTCTGTCCTTGCTGTCACCTTGCATAGAGAAAAGGCTCTTTCCCAGGTGAGGAGATTGCTGGTGGTGTTGCTGCACAAAACAGGGCAGGCAAACACCTCACAGGTATCCTTGAGGGAAAACAGCAATGCTGTTAGATCTCCACACACTTGGGATGGTGACTGGGTGAAATAATTGACATGATGATAGCCAGAGTGTTTCTTCCCACCTTGCCTTCTCCTCTCACTGAGCTTTCCAGCCTCCCTTAGCCCAGCTCAGGGCCATATTTCTCCATCCCCAACCCTGCCACGTGAATCTGATCCCAGTTAAGGAGTTCACCCATTAACAGCTTTCCTTTTCTGATTTGCCAGAGCCAGGAGCTGTGGGACACCTGAGTTTCACTGAGATTCTGGACACCTCACTCAAGGTCAGCTGGCAAGAACCTGTAGAGAAGAATGGCATCATCACAGGTATCAGCTGCTATCTCTGCTTTTATTCTTTTGTTTATTCAGTGTGTGGGGGATGGAATGTGTTTCTGCAGTGCAAAACTGTGTAGTGGAGCATTTAGGGAGAATTTGGGCTGTTGCTGGTTTCCTGGCCCCTCCTCTGGGTAATTGAGATGTCACCAGGGAGTGTTACACAAAGTACAGCTCCAATTACTGGCAGCTCATGATTGTGCTTACTGGAAAAGCAGTTTGTGTTAGAAATCAGCTCCCCACAGGGCATCTGGTCTTGTTAAATCCTCTGTGACCTCCACCTGCTTTACTGAATTTTTGGAAATTTGTGAGGCCGTGCTTGGCCTTTGCCCCAAGGGTGGGGGGTCCCTATGCAGAGCTCACAGCTGCAAAGTCTGGATTGGCATTGCTGGGGTTTGCAATCAAGACCAAGCCTGAAATCAGCAGAATCCTTCCTCTGTGATCAAGTGGTCTGGCTGTGGACTGCATGACAGAATTTGCATGTCATTATTTAATCTGTTATAAACTACCACAAGGGTTCTCTTGTTTCCCTTTGATGAGTCTGCCATTTGACAAGCTATTTATCTATTTACTGTATGCCAGTCTAGATACAACAGCAGCAACTTCATTGTTTTTTTATAAAGGAAGGTATAAATACTTGAGGAAACCTCTAGTTCTTATCAACAGAGGCAATATTGTTTTCAGATGGGAAACTATTGCAGCTGCACAGGATGGACCTTCCATTTAACAAAGGTTTTCAAGGTTTTGAAGCACAAAAAAACTCCCAGATTTTAAATTACTGGAGGTAGTTGGGAAGGGGAAAAGTAATTTCATGTGGATCAAAATATTTTGGTTTTAGAGTTCTAAAATGTTTAATTTTTTTTAATTACATTACCATTTTTTAAAAATGCATTTCAGGAGTTTAAAAAATCAGGTTTTCTGACCCTTGACCACTGAAATATTATATCAGTGTAATTGTCTGGAGGTGTAATTTTTTTGACAGGTGTAATTATTTTGATAGGGTTTCCCTTGTCAGTGTTTTCCTCTCTGGATCTATGACGAACATAATTTGTAGCTGTGTGTTCTGAGCTGTTTGTGGAGTCCTCATGCAGATCATCTCCTGCCTCTCCACCATGGAAACCTGCCTGAAATATGCACTGATTTAAGTGGTTTGGGAATAGAACCTAATGACTCCTGAGAGCAGAGCAGTATTGATTCAGTGAGGATGGCCAAAGCCTTGCAAGCCCAAGTGCTTAAATTTAGGTACCTCCACCCAGGATGATGTAATAGTGCTCCTTGTTAAGCAGCAGGTAGCAGCTCTGCAGAATTACTTTGCTAAAAACAAGCTGCCCCCTCCCAGAATGGGTTGAAACCAGATGGAGCCAAATGATGGACTGGGTTGTATTTGGGGTAAATTGTTTCAGAAGGAATCACCTGAAGACATTTCATGACAAAACACCAGTGTGAAAATGCCCAGCAGAGTCTATAAGGAAAAAAGAAACCTCCTTAATGATGCAAATTGCATTTGCGATAGAAAAGCAGCAAAATTGTTCATGCCCTGAGCACCTCAAAGGTTTAGAGAGGGCTGCTTGGAGATCTGAGTGCTCAGGGAGGCAATTATTCATCATTTCTGCTCATTGATGTCTTTACTGGACCTTCTTGTTCCCTGCAGGGGCTCTGGGAGGAGGGAAGCACGGAGGGGGTGCCCAGCAGCCAACCTGCTCTGGGAAATTGCCCATTACTCTTGCTGTAAATCTCAGTATCTTCCTCGTCCCCTCAGCGAACGTTGATTTATGAGGATCTGGATGTGGACGGACAGTTTGTGATTGGGTGTAGTGCTCTCATGTAGAGAATTTACTCCACATCAACAGAAAATTATTTCTGAAACTCCTCTGGTCATTAGTTCCCGTTAGGCAGTGTGTTGTGGAGTGCCAGAGTGTGGGGAAAAGATCTGTGGCACCTTCCCTGTCCTCTCTCACACCGGAGCCAGGGGAATCCCTCTGGAAAATCCAGCTGTGCTGCCCAGGCAGGGCTCACATCTGTAACACAGGGAGTGTGTTCTCACCAGCCACATGGCCCAGAGTTCTGCCCATCTGCCACCCAGTGTGGCTGCAGTGCTACTTGGGGGTGCAGTGCTTGTTGTTCCTTTCCTTCAGCACTTTTTTTTCCATCTGTTTTTGTTATGCCTGATTGCGTTTGGCTTTGTGTCTGCTCGCTGTGTACGTACAGATTTTCTGTTCCCATCTTTTATATGACAGGAATTTAACTATGCATTGGGGACTGAAATCCCTGACAGTAAATACTGCCTCTTTGCCTTTTCTTCAATTTACACGGAAACTTGGGATATTTTTCTTGGTGAACATTTTTCTTTCTTTCCCCAGGAAATAAATACATAGGGACTATGTGCTTAATGGGCGGGAAAGCTGGGTCTCTTCTGTGGTCACAAGGGAGAAGAGATAAAATGTCCAAAGAATAATCACCAACATTTGATGTATAACCTAAGCTTATCCAGATGGGAAAGGAGATATCTCAATCACTGAAGATTGCCTGGTGTGTGCTGAGTGCCAATTTCTATTGTCCATAAGCAACAAATGGATAGAGGGAGAATTAAAAGTCCCCTGCTTATCTTCCTCTGGTTATTTATTGTCTGGAACAGGCTGCACCCACAGCTATTGAAAAAAAAGGGTGCTTGTGATGGTCCTTCTGTCTGCAACTCCTTCGTGCCTCTGACTGAGCATCAAACAAAGGGAACAGTCAGCCCCCACCTTTCTGCTCACCCTCTGTTAATTCAGGCAACAGAGCCCTTAAACTTTGTCAAAATCTTCCTACAGATTACAGTCCTGTCTGTGCTACATCAGCTCTGGTCTGGCAAATGATTCTTAAGCCTATTCAAAGAGCATCAAAACACCACAGTGTTTCCAAGAGATCAGTAAATTACTGAGTTAATTAATTCCCACTCAGATAATTGTTTAAAACCAGTTCCAGATGAGCATTCAGGAGTTTTTCCCCTTCCCCTCTGCAGTGCAAAGTCAGAGGAGCATTTGTGGTGTAGCTGGAATTGCTGAAGCATCACCTCCCTTTATCACTGCCCCCTCACCTGAAACATAATTAGTGACTGTGTGAGCACACTGAGCCCATTCTCATGCAAAATCAGGTCAAGATGAATCCCTGTCTGTGATGGCAGCTCACAAGAGAGGACTGAGAACATCTCACACCTCTCACACTCTTGCAGAAATATTTGTCTCACCAGCTTTTGGCTCATGAGATGATTCATTCTTGCTGGTTAATACCATGAGGGATTTTGCTGCATCAATTCATATATGTTAATCAGCTTATCATGTCTTTTTATTTAAAAAAAAAATAAAAAAACCCTTCAAGCCCTCCAACTGGTCTGAATTCCTCATCTTAGATGATGGGAACAGGAACCCAGTAGGGAGTTTCTCTAGCCAGTTTGCCTTGTGCATGGTTCACTCAGTGGGATTCCTTTCTGTTAGTCCTTTTCACTCACTTCAATTTCACAGGCATTCAAGAGCTATGTGTATTTTTTTTTTCACCCTCTGAGTCAAATCACAAAGAAAGCGGCAATCAAGCAAACTTTTCAGACATGCTCTCCAAGGACTGGCACAGCAAGGTTCACATGGGTTCAAATGAGAATAAAGTGGGACTGGGCAGGAGGAGGACAAGCAGATTTGGAGGTAAAATTGAGCAAATCAGACAGTGGAAAGTTTCAAAAGTTCTTGGAAGGCAAGTGGTTATCAAAGAGATAAAAAGGAAAGTCTGGTTATGATAGAAGAATAATATGGAGGTCAGGGCAGGTGCAGCTTTGGACAATGCATTGGCTCCAAGATGGTTTTGAAAGAAAGGATAATGATTCACCCTGCTGAAGGATTTCTGCAAGGAACAAGCGGTGGGGAGTAGAGGTTTTTCAGTTCCTAGAAGATTCCCACAATGTTCCTGCCTGCTTGTTATTGGCAGATTTCTGAGTATTTCTAGACAGGCAGCACTGAAGGTTACTTCAGCATGCAAAGGGAGAAAGCCCTGCTAAGCACATAGAGATTTTAAATTAGATATTCCAGTAGATGTTATATTTCCCAGTGTTTCTTCCTGTTTGCTTTGTAGAGTTCACAGAATAAAAGTCCACCTTTCTGTCAGGTTATTTCCAGTTTTCCAGGCCATTTCATACCAAGCAAGGAAAAAAAAGACAGCTGAGACCTCATGTCCTAATGACAGGGAGATAATGCTCTGTGGGGTACCTGCATCAATTGTTTATCGGAAATAACAATATTTTTAAAATACTTGGGTATTTTAGCCAGTGTTTACTTCAAGAAGGGTTTTTTCCTGTTTATAGAAGGCAATCACAAGGAATGGCATAAGGAACAAGGATCCACCACTGCCCACATGGCCACGCATGAATTCTCTGGGTTCTTGGTGCCCCCCTGAGCTGTGGGTGATTGGAAATAACAATATTTTAAAAATACTTGGGTATTTTAGCCAGTGTTTACTTCAAGGAGGGTTTATAGAAGGCGATCACAAGGAATGGCATAAGGAACAAGGATCCACCACTGCCCACATGGCCACGCAGGAATTCTCTGGGTTCTTGGTGCCCCCCTGAGCTGTGGGTGATGTGTTTTGCAGGGTACCAGATCTCCTGGGAGGTGTATGGCAGGAACGAGTCGCGCCTGGCCCGTAGCCTGTCCAACAGCACCCTGGAGTACAAGATCACGGGGCTGTCCTCCCTCACCACCTACACCATCGAGGTGGCGGCCGTCACCGCGCAGGGCAGCGGCTGGGTCACCTCCTCCACCATCTCCTCTGGAGTGCCCCCAGGTTGGTCAAACTGCAGCAAACAAAACAAAACAAAACCTGCTGGTTCTTGGTGTTTCTGTGTTCCAAAGGTCACAGGTTACTTCAGTTCAGCGGTAATAAAAGTTATTTTATTTGTAAAGCACTGGAGTTCTCTGCCGCGTAATTTGGATTTAATTTCCGGGGCAGACTGAAATGTTAAAGGGAAGATATTTGCTGTTTGAAATTTCCAGGAAGTTGAGGATGTTTAATACAAATACCAAAAAAATGTGTGGGTATGACAATGGAATGGACAAAGTAATAAAGTGGATACAATACAGAATCTCTTGACATTTACAAAGTGACATCAAAATGAAGCCTGAATCAATTCAAAGTGTTGCTTTGGGGCAAAAAACAGAGTTTGGGTGATATTAAAAGGGAAAGGATTTTCCATGTGGAAGTAATATAGCTTATGTCAACTATGAGTGTCTCACTTGTGTAGCGAAACTAAAATCTTATTTACAAGAATTTGAAGTTTTGGCCTGAAAAAACATTTGGGAGGAGGCAGTTCTGTCCCACGTTGTCTGAGCTACCATTTGGGCACCTGTGCATTTACCCTTCTTGTATTTTCTTTTTAAAATTCTACACTCCACCCCATCCAGTGTAAAAGGCAAACTAAACAGCCAATTCATACCTCAAATAAGCAGTTTCAGTTAATATAGATGTTACACAAGTAGAATTTTCCAAAGTGGAGCAGTTATTGCTCATCACTGAGGGAATCCAATTTTTCCCTTCCCCAGTATTATTTAACTTTTCTGTGTGTCCCAAAGTATGTTTGCCCTTCTGTTCCCTAATCGTAGGTAATTATGACAAGCTGCAGACTGGATCAATACCATGATATCTGATGGCAGGGTGCCTGCCAGATAACAGCATTATCCCACTTGGGCAGGGTTAGTTGATCGATCGTGGTTCCCACAAATGTGAAGTAAGAACCAAGAAATACTGGGTATTTGTGCATATCTGAAATATATGCCAAAACCCTGCCCAGTTTTGGCCTTTTGCAGTTGCACAGAGTGCAGAATTTTCATAAAATTACAGAATGGTTTGGTTTGGAAGGTACCTGAAAGATAATTTAGTTCCAACCCCCTGCCATGGGCAGGGACACCTTCCACTATATAATTACTGATTATAATAGTTATTTCCATTTGTTATAAGTGCAGGTAACTATTGAGAATTTATTATAAACACTCTATATTTAATCTCTTTCCTGAACTTGCTTTTGTTGTTAATTCAGATGATATTAAAAATGTAAATGCCACCGTAATCTTCACTGATGGGAGGCAAAGATCTGATTAGGGCTTCAGATTTTTCCTCGTAGGACGTCACCCTCTTTATTTGCTACAGGAATTGAAAAAAAAATCACCTACTTTATCAAGCATTAGGAATGCCCTGAAAAACCTAGATATTATAGGTCAATATTAAATACACTACCCAAAACTTTGAGCTTTTTCCAGTTGTAATTGTATGCCCTCTAAGAAGGAAATAAACATTATTGTAATTTAATTCTGAGGAAACAGAAATTCAGTGGAATTAGGTGACTTGGCAGACATGGAGCTGGGAAGTGCCTTCCCCCAGGAACCACCAGGGTTTGTTCATTGGGAAGCTTCTCTAAAGCAGTACCTGTAATTCTGTAGATGTTCTCTTTCTTTTCTCATTTGATCTGTGACAATGTGGTGCATGCTCAGAGCAGAAATAGTAATGCTGTGGGTAAAACTCTGCCAAAAAGAAAAGAAAAATAACCATAACTGGTGCAAATGGAGCCCTTTTCCCTTGGAAACTGAATGTCAGCTTGTGCTACTGGCTGACAAAGAGTGTTTCTACCTCTCATTTATTTTTCTCTTTCTCCAGAACTTCCAGGTGCTCCAACCAACCTGGTGATTTCCAACATCAGCCCTCGCTCTGCCACGCTTCAATTCCGCCCGGGATACGATGGCAAAACCTCCATCTCCAAGTGGATAGTGGAGGGCCAGGTATGTCCCTGACAAAATTATCTTAATGAAGTTTCTGGGGGCTTAAAATGAGCCTAAATGATGAATTACCCTTGGGATTTCAGTTTTTGCTTAACTTTGGAGCAGAGCTCCTCTGTAAATGCTGGAGTTGCTGTCCAGGGGTTCTGGGAAGGTTGGGATGCAGGGGAGTTTGAGGGGCTCAGTTCAGAAATGTCTGTCAGCCAGAGAGAAAAGGGTCAGATGGATGCTGGGACTTCTGTTCAGAAGAACAACAGAAAAAAATTATGTATAACATATAAAATGTATATATGTATGTGAGAATGCTTGTCCTTTAAATAATTCACGTGGGGTTTTGTTTATGTTCAGAAGAGCACCAGGTACACCATAAACAGCACACACAGCAGAGCTTCAGTCCCATCTTTCTATTTCGAAAAGGATTTGAAACTTGTGCTCAGGTTCTGTGAGGTGTCTTTTCAAAAGTTTGGAATTATTATCTCATAGATTCAGAAGTATAGGAAGAACTGCACTGAACAGTAAAGATACCATTATTCATGAGATTGAGTGTATTTTTCTATCTTGTAATGGAATATATCAAGGTTTTCTATCCAGGCCTCTAGATATGAATAGGATGAATTCTCTTCTCCATCAGCTTTAAACAATATCCCTCTTTCTGCTGTCATTATGCCTTGGAGGAGTTATATATTCCTCATTTGTTCTCCTGACAGATGAGCTTTGCTTCTTCCTTTCCTCCCACAGGTCTTTATAAATACTGTAATCTGTTTTTAAGACCAAATGTTGGACTTCTTAAATCACCATCACCACTTAGACATGTTGATACAATCATTTCACTTGGTAATGAGATTGTTGTGAACAAGTTGGTACATTTTGTGCCATTTATATACACATTATGGCATATTACAGAATTAAACACCAAAATCCAATAATATGGTGGCTTAGCACATTCTGAGAAGCATTTTCCTGCTGGAGCACTGCATTTGATGTTGGTAGGAATTTGTTAATTCAGTGAGTTACAGAATGCTGCTGAAGTGAAGCAAATTTGAATGCTTTAAAACTGCAGTGATAATTGCCATGAAGTTCATCTGCATCCTTGAAGAGCCCTGGGTACAAACAGTGGTTTGAACAGTCCTTGCTGTGCAGGGAGAGTCTTTCTTGTTCACAAACCCTCACCAACATCTCATGAATCATTAGAAAAGTCCAGGGGTTTTTGGTTCTGACAGATCCAGGAATTATTTGTTCCTTTTGAAGAAGGAGCACAACCAAGTCCTTGAGGAATCTGGGCATTCCTTTTAACCACAGCAACCCTACAGGTTTCTGCTGCACCAACCTCACTGCTCAGCTTCAGCACAACAAGAAATGTTGCTCCTAGTGGATTTCAGGAAAAAAATAAAAACTCTTGCTCACCTGATTAATGAAAATCAGTTCAGGTATGCAGTGAAATTGGTGAGTCCTCAAGGATATAGGAAATCCTGTTTCCAGGATGACAACTGCATATAATCCTTTGTTCACAGCCCCTTTCTGCCAGCACTCCTCTCAAACTCTTTCTCTCTGAAAGTGCAATTTCACAGCACTTTCAGCCAATCTAAAGCAGAGCTCTGGTTGTCCTGCTCCTGTTCCCTCTCCCCATCCCACTTACCAAGACTTTTCCTCCTCCTGCCTTCTATGTGCACTGACAGAGGATAAGACATGGAGCTGCTGTGAGCTTTGATCCAGCCAAGAACAAATGATTTTCAGACAGATCAACTGTGCACAGGCTGTGTGTGATCAGAACATCATTGTGAGGGGAGGGGGTGTGAACATGACACTGGGAGCAGAGATAAGGGCAGGAATACCTCTGTCCCCACTTGAATCTAAACTGCCTTGGACCTGCCCACCTTTCAAAGAGCTTTTGCAAAATTGTTTTTGGGTGCCAGTGCCACCCCAGTGTCCATTTCTGCCTTTGGTGTGGTCTGTTCTCAGCTGGGATTTGTCCATGCTGGGGTGCAGGCTGGTGTTGCAACATCTGTATTTTAGCATGGACAATCATAATTGTTCCTTAGGACTATGCTGGATTGGAGAGCTGTGGCTGTACAATACTGGAATGGAGGGAGGGGTTTTGTCCTTCTGGATCTTTCATTCATTGACCCATGTACAGCTTTTAATAGCAGTGTTAAGTGTCTCATGCCTTGGCATTAAATTAAAAGCCACTTAAGGGGTGGTTTTGCACACTCTGGTTTTAAAGCTGATGGCATTGCCAAGGGACAGGATGACATTCAGCTATAAAACATAATCAGTGATTTGGGCTCTTCATCTGCATCCCTCCTCCTCTGTGAGCTGGACAACACCTTTGCTTTGGACATCCCTGATAATTCTGGCTCTTCTCTTCCATCTCTACTGGGAATTTACCTTTCACTCTCAATGTCTGAATCCTTACAGACAAAATTCAGCTGCTTTGTATTCACAATCACAACCAACCTGCCGCCAACGTGTTTTTCTTCTTTGTTCCTTTATTTGGCAGAAAGCTTCCTTGGTGAGGGCAGGTCTAGAAAATGTTCCAAGTGCTCCAGTTTGGCTGAGAGCCATTTTTGAAGTCTGATACTTCATGAACAATTTGGATGAGAAACACAGCTGGGAATTCCAGCTGACGTGAAATTTTTGTGCATCTGGCCTTGGTTTCTGCTTTTTGTTCCTGGGTGTAAATTCATGGGAGCCACTGTGGAACTTATTCTCAATTATGTCAATGAGCATGAGAGGAGATCAAGTCTTTAAGAGTTTAGTGTTGGTAGATACTGAAATATCAAGCATTAAAAATCCCATTTCTGTGTTTCTAGTGAAGGTACATCCTGTACTTTTGAAGGGATTTTTTAAAAATCACTAGATTGTTTCTTTTCCATCATTTTATTGAGACTCAGGACTGGAAGAAGCTGGATTTCCAAACAGATAAATATAAAAATGTACCAATGCTGTTTAAAAAATACTTCTAACATTTTTTTAATATTACACAGAGTAGAAATTAAAGGGATGAGGCTCAAATGCAGTGTAAAGGTTCTACTGACACTTGTTCAGAGGGACCAGCAGTCTCACTGCCTTGTGGCATTGACACTCACAGGTAACTTGTTGCTCTACAAAGAATTTCAATAAATCCTTCCAGCCATCTTGTCCTTTCAGATGCAGTCAGAGCATATATTGCTGACCTTTTTTTTTTTTGCAATTTTCAGCCAAGAATGACTACAAATCCCTGCTGGTGTTCATGTAGTTTCATGTTTGTGCTCTCTGGCAGTTGCAGCCCAGTTTTTTCTTTTGTTGGATTTTTTCCTGGGGTTGTTTTTTTTTTCCAGGAAAAATGTGTATAAATTGATCATGGAATGGTTTGGGTTGGAAGGGACCTTGAGGATCATCCATTTTCAACCCACCCTGGCTGTGCCTTGGTGGGTGCTCAGTCCACACCATCGAGCTGATTACAGAATCTGGGGTAGCTTCTGCCCAGTCATGTGTGTTTTTCTGGTGATTAACATTATTTGCAGGTAGCACAAGACCTGCAGAATGGCTGAAAGCTGTTTCTGAAGAGGCATCACATTTCCTGGAGCCATGAGTGTATGGGCTATTATAGAGAGTTTTTGCTTAAAGCCTTTCTGCTGTTTTTAGAAAGGTTTTTGTATGAATGTCATGGTGAGCAGGAGCAGAGTTTCAAAGTGGTAAAACCTTTAAAGTATTATCTCTGTGTTGCCTTCTAAAGCTGTGAGTTGGGAAAGAAGTTGCAACTTTAGCCTGGAATTTGTGTGGTTTTGTGGGTGAAGCCAGTGACCCAGATAGGATTCATCCTTTGCACCAGGTGATTCTCTGGGTGTCGTTTTCACTTCAGAGCTGGTAAATAAAGTGTCTGAACCTCTGACAGTTTTATGCCCTTGACAATCTCTAAATCAAAAATGGCTGAATCGATGTAAGGATTTAGTAAGAAAAAAAATTGCACCAGGGCTGACATCCCCTGAACCGAATTTCTCCCAGAGCGATTTCAAATGTGTGAGTTATGGAGCTCTAAAACGAAAACTCTGGCACATCCTGAACTATAGCAGGACAAGGGCTACCTCTGTAATGTACAAGAACATTGTGTTTGCCTTTCTTGCAGTTAGTACTTCATAACTGGAGTTTTGGAGGAGTTTCTGTCTTATATATATGATTTTTTCATGCCAAATTTGAATGTTTTGGGTTTTCTTTTTAAAGTCAGAATTCTGCAACTTTTCTCATGCAGTGCATTCCATCAGAATATGTTGAGTCATTTTATAAAATATGTAACGTTTTCCTTTTAGGAAGTGGAGAAACTAATCCATGGGGAAGCAAAAGGCTCTGACATCACTCCCAATATTGTTTTACACTGTCTCATTTCTGCAATAATGAAGGAATATGGCCTTTTATTGGATGCATTGCCTTGGGAGCAGCTGAGGGATGGCAATGAATATGTGCTGAGCAGTGATGGCTGATGGTTATTGAGCATTCTGTGAAGTGTCTCAGGGGACAGAGGTGTGTTTATTGTGGCAGAGCTGGGGTCCCTGGGGGCTGTGGCCCCGTGGCACAGGGAAGGTGCACAATGTGTTCCTCGAGGAGTTTTTCTGCTGATGGTAACAGAAAAGCAGCTGGTGCCTCATCTGCCTCCCAAAACAAAGCACCCACGAGCGTGTGTGATCTGTCAACAAACACCATCCTGCTCTGAAGTGTGCATACACTGTTATCCAAAAAAACAGCTACAAGAAAGAAAAGCCTTTAACTTCACTTGATGTTCTGCAGAGCGGCTCAGAGTGGGCTCTCCTGCCCCTCAAAGGACTCTTTTATCCCAACCAGTGCCCGTGGTTCTCTGCCCCGTGGGAATCCCTTTGTACTCTGATTCTTGAAACTGATAAGTTTCCTCTGATCTGACATCAGAGTGTTTCAGCAAAAATAGTTTCCTTTTCCTTCCACAGCCTGAAACTTGGAATCTGCTATAGATTTTGGGGAAGTTAAAAATATAAAGTCCATCACTGAAGGTTTTCTTCTAAGGCTCACTTCTGAGAATACATATATGTATTAAATAAATAAATGAAACTTCTTCCAAGCAACACGGACCTAGTACAAGATCCTTAATATTTCCACCTTTGCAGCCCACCAGAAAATGTCTCACTGAGACAATGTCAGCCCTGCTGGGCCTTGTGGTTCTTAATGTGTATTAATGACCTGCCTGCTCTGCACAGCAATTGCAACCTGTGGGCCCTTTTTTTTCCTCCCTCATTATTTTGTTAGGTAAGAAATATTTTAAAAAGCTCTTACTGCTCTTATAATACAAAAAAGACAACTTAGTCACCACTGGAGATTATTTGCAGCCTCCAGAGCACTGTGGATTTTTGCTATACAATTACTGCAGCACTTGGAGGTGATGCCGTTACGTGCAAAATTTGCAAAAATAAGCATTTACTATAGACTTCCTACGGTATTAATAGACAATTCATTTAATAAAAAGTGTTCTCTGTTTGCTTGACTGAAATCAACACTCTAATTCATTCTTTGTTTGTGTAGGGCTATTTTTTTTTCTTTTAAATCTCTTTCTCAATTCTTTGTTCTGCAGGTTCAGTTTAGGGGTGTTATGTTTTACCATGCAGACCCATCTCAACTTGTTTCCCTTCAGATTCCTCATCCATGGGCTTCGCTACAATTTATGGAGCTTAGTTAGGACTGGGAATTTTAAAAGGTCCATAATTTTCACTATCATCTATTTTATATGTTGTTTAGTCTATGGCAGTGATCTTGATCCCCCAATAAGTCTGAAAGGCCCATCAAGACCTGTCCAGCCAGATCCTCCATGGGATCAGTATTCTGCTGGGAAGATCAGAGAGGCTTCTTTCCACAGTGCAATGCAGAACTTACTTCTCTGGCCTAATTTTCTTTGTGTCATTTCCTCATGCACAAACATAAATATGCAGCACATCAAGTCCTGGGTGAGCGAAGAACTAAAACATCTATAAATAAATCAGGCTGCTTCTTCTGAAGGGGGAAAAAAAAAAGAAAAGAGTGAATGAAACCTAATTTTCTATTTGAAGTACTCAGGGTATGTGAGCTACTTGGGGCTGTGGTGCCTGTCGAGTGTTTGACAGTGTCTGTGGCTGTAACTCACACACAGAACTTGCAAGGGATCTGTTTAAAAAAGATTAAAGGAAAATGGCTCTTTACACAGTGGGTTGTGAGCTTCTGGAATGTGTTGCCACAGCAGCCTGTGGGAGTAGGTAGTGTCAGTAGGTTAAAGAGGGATAAGGTGTCTTTGTGGATGTTAAATCTGTGAATAGACTCTGAAGGGAAGAGCTGCCCAGGTGCCCTCTGCACCCTTCAGCCCTAACTGTGGGTACCAGGGTGAGGGAATGGGGCTGCACCCACCCTTTGTGGGGTTGGAACACCGGAGGAACATGCTCAGTGCTGGGGGATTATTCCAGGGGCCTTGCCTGAGCTCCCCTGGGTTTCAGCACCTGCAGATCTCCAAAGTGAAGCCCAGCCATCCAGCCCTGCTCTTCTCCCCTTCTCCACACTCATCCCATGGCTCAGGCACAGCCCTGCCCACGTGTGCTGCATCTCCCAGGTCAGGCTCTGGCCTCTCTCATTCCCTGCTGGTTTCCTTTTAAGTCCTGATTCATCTTCATTTAATCTGCAGAAAGCTGCATAGAAAGCAATGCTCAATTCTCATCAGTGTTTAGTCCCTTCTAACTCTGCTGAGGGCCCATGTTGGGCAGCATGTTGTGATTAATTACTACAAAGGGTTGCTCATGGAAAAGTCTGGTCTAAGTGCAGAGCAGCAGATGAGGTTAAAACACTTTTGTTCCTTGACTTTGTTCTTGTTTCTCTGTCTTCATTTCCATGGCATTTTGCCTCCATTGAGACTTACTTAGTATGCATCAGTTCCTGCGAGTTATTATCAAGGCTATTTTTCATTCTCTTATATTACTACTTGATACTTTTGTATTGTGGCAGGAAGATTGAACATGGTATTATTGCTCTCATGGTGTTTTTTCTGGAATGGATCTTATCACAGGATCCAGTGAAGTCCCATCAGGTACAAGACTTGGCTAACTTGGCTGGGTTTTTCTCTTTACAAATAACTAGTCATATAAAAATTAGTATGAACTGAAAAATGTGTATAACAGCATTTGTGCTTTCACTGCTGTGATGACACACATTGTAAAAGAGGTAAAGAGGTTATATGTATTACATATATATATATATATATATATATATATAACCTACTTTGTATTCTTTCTAACCTCTCCCTTGTACAGGTTGGTGTGCTGGGTGATGAAGAAGAATGGGTGACTCTTCATGAGGTGGAGAATGAACCTGATGCTCAGATGCTGGAGGTACCAAACCTCACTCCCTACACTCATTACAGGTAAGAACAGCAGGTAATTCTCTGCAACGTGGGAAAAAAAAGAGTAAATAGCAACATGAAGCAGCTTTCCTATTCAGAAACATCTGGCTGAGTTTTATAATCTGAACAAAAGGGAAAAGCTTTTCTGTTTTCATAGGTTATACTTAAAATTACCAATCTGATATTGTTAATTGTAATTCACATAAAATTCAGTTGAGAAGGAAATTCAAGTGCTCAGTGAGATGCTTTTACAAGTAGCTGCTATCCTGTGACTTCCTTCCCTGAAGAGAGCACCAGTGGAACATCAGCCAGTGACAAATCAATCGTGGTTAAACTGGTGCAAATCTGTAATTACGTATTTGCATCAGCTTAAGCATCTCTTTATTGATTTAACTTAATTTGGTAACATCAGTTAGATGAAACCTTTGTTTATAGGAATTTACCAAGTTAAGCTTAATAGATATAAGCAATGCCTAAACTGATTGAGGTGACTCTGCATTGTGGGTGCACCCCAGTTAAACAAGATTGATTTTTAAATCAATCTAATCCAAGTGATGTTGTGGTATAGACAAGACTGGAGAATTTGAGGTACTCAGCCCTAATGAAAAATACTTTCATGATCCAGCTTGCTAATGTAGAGGCTGGTGGAAAGGAAATCCAGTGGCAAGTGTTAAATCAGTACTCTAGAAACTTGTCCATTTTGTGCTGGCTGAAGGGGCTATTAACTAACCCATGTGCTGTTGTAAGCCAGGAGTAGGTGCAACCAAGGAGAGCTCATGTAATTTACAACTGACTCAGTGCTGGCATGTAATTTTCCTCCCTTGGTCACAAACCTAGGAACATAGTGAATTTCTCACTAACTCTCCACTGAAGTGTTTTAAGCCTCATCTTCCAGAGCTAAACATTTTACTAAAAGGTCTTTGAAAATTTTTTTGAACTTAAGTAGAGATTTCTGGTGCAGAGGTTTAGGAAAATTATCTTCGGGTTAAGAGGATTTTGCTGTCGTCATAAAGACAGATCCTAAAGCTGAAAAGACAGGGGTGAGCAAGAAAGTGCAGGTTGTACCACAGTTCAACCTTCACTGTCCATGAAGAATAAGGAAAACTTGCACACCCAGACACATGCATGGAGAAACATTTTTGGGATAGCAAATAATGAGGAATATGAGATATCTGGGCTGATTGTTTTTTCCCAGTTGTTAAACTTTTTGGTTTATTTTATTCTTACATCTCCTCATTTTCCTCTTGTATTCATTAAATTCTAGAATGGTCCCACTTATGCTGGAATCTTTCACACATCCACTTCCCTTTGTCTTTTTTTTCATTTCAAGGCAGCTCCTTGAATTTTGCCTATTTTTTGTCTCTCCTGCATGCAAAGATAGGAACTTTTTTGGTTTTTCTTCAGTCTTGACCAATTTTATATAAATTTTTGAAACCTAGAAAGCTGTTGCCAAATGGATTTGTTGTCTCCTGAACAGTTCAGTCATTGCTCACTGAGGAAATGCGTGGTGAGAGCTGATTATCAGAGCATTTCTTTACAGGCCATTCTTCTTTCTTATATTTTGGGCCAGTGTTTGAGGGTGAAATCAGGACAGTATTTGTTTAATGTGTTTCCTTCAGTGCACTTTGGAGGGAGATCAGAGCAGGTAAATAAACACTGCTGTGTTCACTGGCTCATCCTTTTCCCAAGCTCAGTCATTAGGTCCAAAAATTAAGGGTTTAATATGAGCAGGTCACGTATTTATGTGCAAGTGCTGGGTGCTTCCAGTTGCTTGTGATGGGTGAGAGTATCTGAAATATACAGCACATCTTAATTATGTGGTGCTCCTTGTAAAAAAAAAGATTTCCCTAAATCTTTTGTGACCCAATAAGGATTTCTATTGTAGAAGAGATGGTTTCAAGCAGACAGGGTATTTTTTAAAGATGCATATCCATATTAAATAACTTAATCTTTCTTGTGCAGGAAGGCTGAAAATGCAGCACAGGGATAAATCAGCCTCTTTCAACACGTAATTGAGGGGAAATGTTATCACCAGTATATTTTTTATATTGACAGGGAATGAGACTATCTGAAGTTTGATATTTTAATACCTTTCTGAATGTATTGTATAAGCATCACCAGAGAAAATCACTTACTGCCAGCATAAGCTCATCAGGCTTGGTATAATTAACATAAATTTCTCACACAAATACCTAAGTTTCTAATAGACCCTAAGCTAATCTCATTTTCATTTTTTAAATACCTGAGAGGATCTGGAAGCAGTTACCATCAAGCATTCAGCAGTGAATACAAAGGGGGACCTGCATGCGGCGACCTTTGCGCAACGTTTCGAAGGCCGCTAATTCGTATTTTTCCACCCGTCCTCCCTCCCTGGAGAAGCAGGGGAGCATTCCCTGAGCACTGACAGTGACATCTCTGCTTTTCTCCCCTCTTGCTGCAGGTTCCGGATGCGGCAGGTGAACGTGGTGGGCCCCAGCCCCCTGAGCCAACCCTCGCGGGTGATCCAGACCCTGCAGGCGCCGCCGGACGTGGCCCCCGGCAGCGTCACCGTGCGCACGGCCAGCGAGACCAGCCTGTGGCTGCGATGGGTGGTGAGCAGCTCGAGGGATGTGGGGATGAGGGTGGGGATGGGGATGCTCCCCCAGGGCCAGGGCAACCCTCCCCAAAGCGCCTCCTCCTCTTCCTCATCGCGTTCAGCGCAGAGGAGCAACAGCCAAATTGTTTCCTTTTCCAGACTAGTCGAAAATCTGAGCCTTGCCTTAAGTGCCTTATTAATCAAATAAATTGCCTACTGCCACTGTTTCTGCCACTTCATCAGGGGAATGTGGCTGTGTGTAAAAGCTTGGCTTTGAGGAGCTCCAGGACCACAGTCTGGGTCAACACGTAGGGCAGGGACGGGGCGCTCGAGCCAATTTGCTGCTTTCCAGGGCTCGCTTGTTTGCTCTGTACAAAACGGTCCCCAGAAGGTGCACCCCAGCCATGGGCAGCATCCTGTGGTTCTCAGAGCTGTGGTGCAGCAGCAGCGAGGCTGGCACCCCTGTGGGAAGATTAGATTTAGCTGAATCGGTGTGGAATTATGCACTAAAATGCAGAGATAAATGATTAATTGCAAAGATGCGGCAATTGCTGACATCGCTGTGCCCCTTTACCCATCTCAGTTACCTGCAGAGTTGCCACGTTGGGATTTACTTGGCAATTAACCTGCTCCAAAATGGTTTTTCTTCACCCGTTAGGCAGAGTTTTCCACCGGGGTTACTGTGGTGTGAAGTTGATGAAGAACAGGTTTCCTTTTGCCCAAATGTTAGCTTTTCCATGCATAAACTCATTATGGCTGCAAATCAAAATCAGGCTGGGAACAAGAGGGTTTTTCTCCTGTTGGAAAGGAATAATTTCAGTTTCTCAACAGGACACTGCACTTAATGCTGAACCTTGCCAGACCTGAAGCTTGAAGGGTGTCACCTCACTAGCACAGAAGAGCCATTGCAGTCCCTTTGAGAGGCCCCACACAACTCTGTCATGGCTTTTCTGTGTGAATATCATGCCCATGTTGGTACTATATCCAGACCTACATATCTTCCATCAAAATTGACTCCAGGTTGTTTTAAGAGCCTTTAAAACATGAAGACTGTGCTGCCTGAAAGCCTGTTTTCCATGAGTCAAACTGCAGGGTTCAGGAGAAGCAAGAGCCACAGCTAAAAATGACCTGATAAATGCTTTTCATGCTTAATAACATCAATATTTGAAAGTGTTTAATGTCTTTTATTTCAAGACCTGCAGGTGAATCTGTTTTCCCCTGGGAGCTGGGGATTCCTCCCTTCCTGCAGAATGAGGGTCACGCTTCTAGCCCTGCATGCCTGCGGGGTAGAGTCTTCTAAGCTGTGAAATGTTAATGTGTATGCAGCTTTCCCAGTGAATCAGAACTGAATCTCAGCCATCCATGGCATCGTGTAGTTAGTTTTACAGCAGAAAAACTCCAAACTTCGTGAAGTAGGCTAATTATTTCATATTTTAATCTCTGAAATTGCTTGGGGAGTTAGAATACAAGAATGAATCTCTACTGATAAATGAGTAGGCAGAGAGTCAGTAAAAAAAAGGCAAAAAATGTACGATAAATGAATTTGTCACATGCTTCAGCAATTTATCATTCATTTCCATAATTAATTACAAAGCTCTGAAATATATTGTATTCATATCATCTCTGTTGATACACCCACAGCAAAGGGCTTGGTTTTGTGAGCAGACCTACTCGGCTCAAAATTAAGGTAAAAAATCAAAAGAAAAGTTCCAAGCAGTGCGGAAATGTAGAGATCATGAAGCATAAACCAGAAAATCAACCTCTTGATCGTTTTTGCCTTGCTATGGCCTGCACATGCGTTTAGGAACAGCACCTTGTGGCAAGCTGAACTATAGTGAAGAACAATAATCGTGGTCTTTGTTTCTCATCTATGTCCCTTAACCTAGAGACAAAAACATGGACAATTGTGAGATTTTTCATGGTGACACTCATTAGGAAAGTGCTAATGCAGCTGTTTTATCACCGTTAGGTCCTGGGGTTTTTTGTTGTCTATTATTTTACTGATCCCCCTTGTGCCCCTCCTGAGGAGCAGCTGGGGTCGGTTCCCAGCTCTGGCCGTGTGCCTGACGGGGCTGTTGTGTTTCCCGTCCCTGGGCAGCCGCTCCCCGACACGCAGTACAACGGGAACCCCGAGTCGGTGGGGTACAGGATCCGGGCGTGGCGCGTGGACCTGCCCTCCCCAGCCGTGCTGAAGGTGCTGCCTGACCGCCTGGCGCGGGAGTGCACGCTGGAGGAGCTGCAGGAGTGGACCGAGTACGAGCTGCAGGTGCAGGCCTTCAACGCCATCGGCGCTGGGCCCTGGAGCGAGGCCGTCAGAGGCCGCACGCGGGAGTCGGGTGAGTCCAAGCACAGGAAATTCACCGCTTTCTGCACTTCAGATTTTAATTTTTTAGTTTGGTGTTTCGATGTTGGGTGGGGTTTTCTGCTTGCTGGGCCATGAAATCTGAAATTAAATTTAGAAAAAACTGTCTTGAGATGCACTGCAGGCAACAAGACATACAGATATTTGAAGGGTTATTTCTTTTTTTTTTATTCCTACCTTGCTTTTATGCACAAACCTTCAGGTTTTTTATTTAAAGCAAACAGAACAACCTCTCCCTATTTCTGCCTCAGTGTGGACAGCACAAGGAGAAGCTTATGTATAGACTTTTCTGTCTGAGATTCTCTCTCATGCCTCCTCTTCCTCCCCAGTACCCTGTTTTCCCTAATCCTCCCCTTTTCCCCAGCTGCTTCTAGCCTGAGGCACATTTTCTCACAGCTGTGGTTACCTGAAATTTCATTTCAAGCACCAAATAATTCTAAAAGGGCACAAGTCACGTTAGAGAGCTGATTACCCAGAGAGAAATAAAATAATTACCTGAGGTTCTGATGGCATGTTTTCAAACCTGCCTTACAAAATTATGTGTACAAGGCTGTGTAGACATAACCTGCTCACAGACCTGGAGCAGCAGGGCTGTATTGTTGAGCTGAATTGTCCAGGCAAGCACAGAGACTTCAAATATGAGAAGGAAGCTGTCACTCTCAGGCAACAGTAAATTACTGTTAGCTCAGGAGAACAGTGAAGGCAGATACTGAAAAGCTGCTCTCTAGCTGTTGACTTCCCCAAAACTTATTTCCAGACCTACCCTACAAGCACATGGAAAAGTTATGTTGCAAGTTAGCAACGAAATGGATGACGTGCAGTTGAAAAGTTTAACAATAAATCTATTTATGACACTTCTTTGTGCAAGGTTCAATGCTGATTTTTTCCCCTGGTTGTTTTTGCAATTTTTCTTCGTTAAAGAAGTTTTGGAATTTAATCCTGTGCATGCCTGATGTGTGCATGTCTGTGCCCTGTGTACCACGCAGTGTTCCCTTGGTGGGAAGCGAGACCAGGCACAGCAGGGTTTGGTCTGCTCGTTCAGATAACTCTGCTTTGAACTAGCCAGAGAGAGAGCTAAACAAAGTCATCCCCCTCCATTGAAGTGTTGCTCTTTGGGAAGGAGTAATTGCAAAGCGATTGCCAGAGGTATTTTAAAGAAGGCTTGTGCTGGAGTTAGAGATAGCACGACCCAGACAAAGCAGTTCTGTATCGTAATAAAAAGATATCACATCCTCCGCTTTCGCCTCTCCGCTGCTCTTCAAACACTTCTTTTGAAATGTAGTAAATACTAAGATTAAGTCATTTCATAAAACCTTAGGATTGCAGCGCTCTTGCTCAGCATCTAAAGATCAGAGGTTACGCGTCGATCTGGCATTTTCTCTGGGAGTATTAAGAGAAGGTTGACTTGAAACTGATTGTGGGAGGCACACAGAACCTGGGATCAAAATAACACAAAGCTGTGATCTAGGCCGTAAGGACTCGTTTGGTTTTCTCCATGTGTTTGCTTTGATACTGACATCTGATTTCTTGCATAGAGCAAGTCAGGGCTCAGACTTTTGGCTGTATCTTCCTAGATTTAGAATATACAAGATGTGCTGGATTAGCAGCAAACTGCATGAAAGCACTTCAGGGAATCTGGAATTAACCTGTATGCACAGTCAAATGGGGTTAAAATGCAAATAAAAGATATTTAAAGCCGGAGAGAAAGGTCAAAGCACTTTTATGTCTGTCTTCGGAACTATAAGAAAAATTCCATTTATCGCTTATGTTCTCCAAGCACTTCAAAATATTTCTTTTTCCGTTTTTTAGACACAGAGTCTTAGGGAAGTTGGTTTGCTGGTGCTGGGGGTTGTGACCATCCCACACAGCTGGCCAGAGGTGTCTTGGCCAGGATCATGTGGCGCTTCATTGGCACAACTCCTGGTTCCATGTTTTATGCCATCCAAGGAGATAAGGAGTAGAGCCCAGGCACTAAACCAGGTCATGGTATCTGATGGCAGTGCAATCACTGGAGCCCAAAATCTTTATTGAAAATAAAGCTCTGTTTGAGCATTTGTTTGCTTTAGCTTGTGCAATCACAGCTCTGATAGCTGAGCACAAATGCCAGCAATAGTGGGGCATGTCATTACAAGTGCTCACTGGTTTCTGAAGCTCTTGAATATATAAAACAAATGAAAACCAAAGAAACTATGAGGGTATAAATAATGCTGTAGGTTTTGGTAACACTGGGTTGAAAAACAGTTGAGAATTCCTAAAATGAAAATGTGGGATAGGACTTCAAGCAGCTGAAGGTGGAGGGAGATGAATTAGGATTTTTAAACAGGACAGGTTCTATCAATCCAAAATGTTTTTGTAATGTTAGAAATTAAATAGCTCATTAAATTTTACGGTGTAAAATAACTGCAGAGTAACAAGCTCAGTTTCCACTCAATAAATTGACAACGACAGTAGGTCAAATATAGAGAAAGCAAGAAATTGCAGAGGCATCTGATGTATTAGAGCAACCTTGGCAGGGCTGCTTCCTCTTAGATACAGACCCTGTTGCTTTCAAAAAAATTCATCTCAGATAAACCTAACCCAGTGCCTTAATGGATTTTGTGCTCTTAATATTCAGCTACATGAATGTGTACACTTGTCTTACAGGATGAGCTACTGTAGGAGCATGGTCACACATCCATGGCAAGGATCAATCTCCCGGTGCTTGGGAGTCTGACCTTCACAGAGCAGTTACTGTGCTGTGATGGAGCATCTCTTGATAATTCAAATGTGGTCCAGTGTCACTGTGGGAATTTGTACAAGCTGAGGATTTGGCCTGCAGTACCTAATTTTATGTGTGCTGCAGCTCTGCTACTTTTGCCATCAACCTTGCTGGAAATTTGCACTTCTTAGCCAACGTCAGATGTACAATGTGCCACTTTAATTTTTGCTTTCAAAAAGAGTGAGGGACGTGCACCTTAAATGAGCTGCAAAAATGCAGAGAAACCACTGCATCCCACTCTCTAGCTTTCCTAGAAAGCCAGAATACAGACTGGCTTATTAAAACCTCCTTTTGGCCCAGTTAGAGACCTAAAACGACATAATTTGCTGTACATCAGATGTGGCTGTGTCAGATGTAGAAAGAAGATGCATGGTTTTAGATGCCAAAGTGGATAACCTTAAAAACTTGAGCTGTTATTGACATTCCAGTGCAAAGTGCCAGTAACTCTGTGATTTCCTACGTTTGATCTTGTGAAGTGCTCCGTGCTGGCACTTTGCTGGATTAGCTCATCATTTAGTTTCAGTGTTTCCGGTTCATTTTGTTCATGCTCTGGGATTTTTTTGGACACTGTTCCTTGGCTTCTGTGCTGTTCTTGCAGGTTACTAATGAGAACTCAGCTTTTTGGAGCTTATAACAAAGTCTTCAGTGCAACAGTTTAAGGAAACCAGCATTAGAGAAGGGAGCTTGCAGAGGAAAGAGGGATTATGTGCCTCACTCGCTAATTAGTCTTAGCAAACTATAATTTCTTTGAATCACAGCTTCCTGAGAGAGGAGATGGGTCAGAGAAATAAAGGTTACCTTTCAATTCATTCTTAAAGGGTCGATCAGAGTCTGTTACTTGATAAAAGGCTGGCAACAATAAGATCCATAAAATCACTTGCAGTTCCTGAATTCATATTAGAATCAAATTCTCGATACTGAGGTGAGGACTGAAGATTTAAAGCTTTGCTCAATGAACACAAGGATTTTTACCATTCAGGCATTGGACTTAGATTCCTCTCCAGTGAGAGGGGGCATTCAGCTGCTCTGTCACTGGGAATTGAGAGAGGTCTGAGCTAATGAACCTCCTTCTCTCCTCGTCGGCTGTCCAGTGCCCCACCAGCAGTGTGACCATCCTCACCTCAAAGCCAGGATGCTCTCAGGGCCAGCCCAGGCACAGCCTCTACCTTCTGTGAATTCAGGAGAGTTCCTGGCTGCTGATAATAAATATTTGTAAAATAAAGTAACTTTTTCTCTTTTGAAAGGCCTCAAATCAGATAAAACAGGAATAAATGTGGCTGGAAAGGGCTTCTTTCCTCTACACATCCTGGTTTCTTGTGACACACCTCCACCCTTTCTCTCTCCAGGAGTGATTCATGTGGGAGTAGCTCTTTGTGAAGATCTACAGATAAAGTTATGGCAGCTATCCAAAGACATTCATGGCTTCTGGCAATCTATTTTCCTTTAACATAATTATATCCTTGTGGGGGATAAATCTGGGAGAAGATTTAAAAAAAAAAAAAAAGACCTCAGTGTTGGAGGGGGGAAAAAATTGGATTTCAGTCTGCTGCAGTGTCATGTGATGGTGCTCTGCTTCTTATGCCCCAAATAATTAGTATCAGGGAAATTGTTTCAGAAATTACCATCTCTGCCGTTAACCTTGAGTGCACAGGAGTGGGGGTACCACGTTTTGGGGGTGGGATTTTTCCATTTTTATTAATTCTGTTGTCATACTCATTATCTCATTCATGTTGCTAGGAGCTTCAGGAGCTCGCCTCCAAACCAGCAGATCTGTTCTTTCACTCGGACAGCCAGGAAAGCTTTCCTTTGGCAGAGCTTTGGGCTGCTTTTTGTGATATATTCAGGCCCTAATCAAGCTGTACTGTCCCCAAGTGCTTGTGTAACATAACTTGGTGAATGTTCTCTGGAGGTCTGACAGGTGTAGCAGGCTTTAGAAAAGATTGTACCCTTCAGATGCTGGAAATGCCATGGGGAAAAAATGCAAAAGGGCAGCATAAAATGTGAACTCTTAAAAATAGCCTCACATCCTGCTTGCATAACGTGACATGCTATTAAGCTTGCCTACAAAAGGCTGCAGTTGTGTGGTTCTGCAGCACTTTGAGTTTTAATGGCATGGGAAAATGCAAGTTTGCTTTTCTCTGGAGTCAGAGAAAATTACAGTGTTCCTGTGCCATCAGTCCTAATGATGTTTGCAGTTTCATGAGAGCCAATTTAGCAACTGAGATGAAATAGGCATCTCTCATTGACACCGTATCAATCCCTGAAAACACTCCTGGTGTTAATGCATCCATCTCTAATTGATGTCTTGCAAATGTTGAGCGCTATCACATCATCAAAAGGCTGCATAGGTTAAAGAACTTCTTACTGAAGTGGGAGTGTTATCCAGGGGGGGAATCATTGCTAGCTCTAGACAAGATGTTACAATTTCCTTTCAGATAATATAGGAAGCCACGGGGGCATAAAACTTCTTGTTAGAACAGATCATGCTATAAGATAAACTCACATTCAGAGAGAGTTCTGGGTTCTGGCAAAGGGAAGAAGTACTGGGGGATAGGCTTCTGGAGAAGTCCAGGAATTTAAACTTGGTTCTAATTACTGCAGATATATAGAATTTGAAATTTATTCATAGCTGTCAATATTTACTGTCTGTCTGTAGACACTGATAAGTATTAAACATTTAGCTCTTTACAAACATTGTCATTTCTGAGATGAACTGGCAAGAAATTGTGAGACAGGCTGAAATATAAAGATGATGTAGAATGAATACAAGAAGAGAAGGGGTTGTCTAAAACATATTCCAGCTCTTTTGGGTTTGAATACTCTTCTATGGGATCCTGGAAGACTCTTGGGCTGGTAGGGAGATAGCAAAAAACTATCTGCCATGTCTGACCTATTTCTGCTCTTTGGTGATGCTGTGTGGTTCCAGTTCCCTCTGCTCCTCCTGAGAATGTCTCTGCTGAAGCTGTGAGCTCAACCCAGATCCTGCTGACCTGGGCAGCAGTTCCTGAATCTGAGCAGAATGGTCTCATCCTGGGCTACAAGGTATGCAACTGGAGTTTCACACTCATCTGATTTTTAGTGCATTACCAGGACATGATTTTGTATTTGTTATGTATTATTCACCTGCTGGATAGTCTTATTGTTCAAAGTCAGCTGGAGAAGATACAGGAAGTGTGCTGGCTTTTAAAGGGGTGATTGGTGAATGTTATCTCATTTTATAGTGGGTGACAAGAAGAAATTTCCCTCTCTCCACTCCTCATGCAACTTCTGTGTCTCATCCACATTTATCCTGCAGATCCTTTACAAAGCAAGGGATTTGGACTCAGAGCCCAAGAGCCAAACAGTGAGAGGGAACCACACGCAGTCAGTGCTGCTCTCAGGCCTGAGGAAGTTTGTCCTCTACGAGCTCCAGGTGCTGGCATTCACCCGCATTGGGGATGGGGTCCCCAGCTCCCCAGCAGTGACAGAGAGAACCAAGGATGATGGTGAGTTTAAAGGTTTAAAATAACCATCTTATTTGATCCAACCTTATAATGCAGATTTCTTCTAGTGGTGCAAGTGTAGGCAACAAATATTTGGATATTGGGGAGATTTTTGTTCAGCTTTGAACCCAAAGGACATTGGCTGAACCTGGTATAAAACTCAGCAGTATCCCATTGGTCATGGGCTGAGAATCTGGCAAAAGCATAGAAAAACAGTGTCCCCTATTTCCCTCCTTCCCTGCAGCTAATGAAGAGGAAGAAAACTTCTAATATTGAACTCTGTAGCTTGGTGGAGATAATTTCTATTGAAGACAATTTTAGAGACCAATTATAAATTCCTATTGAAGTTCAATCACGCTAGGAAAAAAAAAAACAAAGTGCTGCAATTGAAACCAATAAACAAATCTGGGTCTGACTGGACTGAAGCAAAGAGGTGGAATTTGCAACTTCAGTAATCCACTCTCCTTTTTTTTAACCCCAAAAGAATAAGGCATTGACCTTGGAAGATGATCCTACAAGCTTCCTTTTGCAGCTGCCTCCAGTGCTTCCAGGGGCTTCCCAGTGCAGTTGGGTTCCTGAAGGAACCCAAGCAAGCACTCCCCGAGGCACACTGGTGTGGTGGAAGCATTCCTGCTGATGGAATTGTACAGAAATTTGGTTCAATTCTTGAAATATTTTTGGGCTTTGCAGATATTAAAACTACTTTTATTTTCATCACCTTTTCAGGAATAAATAGGTTGAGATCAGTGTGAGAGGCTTCTGAAGTCTCTGTCTTTCTCATCAAAATCTTTTCAAAGTAATAATGGATAAACATTGGTTTACACAAATAAATTCATTAAGATAATTTGATTGGGCTGGAAACACATTCAGACTTCTGACTTAACGCAACATTTTCCATGCAGTGCAGGGGAGGAAGGAGTGGGAGCATGTGGGGTCAGGAACAGGAACAACAGCTCCCTGACATTTTTTTAGCCTTTTTCTCAGCATACCCTCTGTGTGTGGACCTGGCTTCTCTTTGAAAGGAAAAATAAGAAAAGTTACAGTTAGCAGAACTCTGCAGGGAGAGAAAAGCACTCAATGAAATGTACATATCAGACTGTAATGAGAAATACTTCAAACTGTTTGTTTTGGATAACCCCATTATAGCAGTTCCCTCCTTAAGTGCATGTTGGCAAATGAAACTAATTGTTCTTCCATCTCCATACCCCTGACATAAATATGTTGTGTCTCCTCTGGGCTCAACTTAATTAAAAGTATCACCAGGAGTAATGCAGGTGGAATTTGTGCTGAAGGGGAAAATTCATGGATGGTAATGTATGAATTAGCATCTCCTCACCTCTTGAACCTGGGCTGGTCAGCGCCATTTGTGTTAATGTGCCTCTCACCTGCCTCAGGTTCTCCTGCTCACACCTCAGTGTTTAAAATGCAAGTGTAAAGTCAGGAAGCAGTTCAAAGCTGGTGCTGATGACACAAGGAATGGATATTATTGAATTCAAACAGGTATGAAGTGGATTCAGCTATATAACTCTCTGTAAAGACAGCTTGGTGCCTTGCTTCGTAGTGTGTTCTCAGTTACACCAGAGATGATGCTGCAGTGAGAAAAATCCTACAGAGCTCAGAGCTCACGGTGCAGTAAAAAGTCAGTGTAGGGTGCACTGGTCTTTAACGTGTTTGGTGTCTGAGGGTGTTGGAGGCCTTTATCCATGGACAGAATGTATATTTATATATAGAGTAAATTATATTGTGCACATGCACAGGTGCTTCCAACCACTATCGGAGAGCTACAACTTAGGTTGTAATTCTGTACGGAGTGAGCAGAAAAGCTCACTCTGTGCAGAAAGTGATCCCTGTGGTGTGCAGTGCTTGCTTCATGCCCTCTGTGTGCCTTGCAGCCCCCGGGCCCCCTGTGAGGATGGTGTTCCCCGAGGTGAGGCTGACGTCCGTGCGCATCGTCTGGCAGCCGCCCGAGGAGCCCAACGGGATCATCCTGGGTAAGGGGGAGCAGCAAACCCCAGCCTGGGAGTGGAGGGATGGAGATCAGAGCAAGCTACAGCTGTTGGGTTTTCCTTTGCCTTGCACATAAGTAAATCTCTGGCTGAAGAAAAGAAAATGTGCTGCTGTCAGCTGAGGGGCTGTGGTGAGGGGACCAGTCTGCAGGGATCCATGCTGTGGGTTTTCCTTGTCATGGACATATTTTCTGAAGAATACTTTTGCTGGCATTTTTCTCCTGAGAAGCTGAGAGGCCTCAGAAATTAAATGTAAACAATAATTATCTGCTGCTGTGGAATGCAACAGGTGCATCTTTGATTTGTTTCATGTAGATTGTTTCTACTTGATGACCAGTCACAGTCCCACTGTCTCTGACTCTCTGGCCAGTTACAAGATTTTATTATCATTCCTTTCTATTCCTTTCTAGCCTTCTGACGAAATCCTTTCTCTCTTTCTTTAGTATAGCTTTAATAGATAATTTTCTTTTAATATAATATATTTCATAAAATAATAAATCAGCCTTCTGAAACATGGAGTCAATATTCTCTTCTCTTCCCTCGTGCTGGGACCCCTGTGAACACCACCACATTTCCTGAGCCAGAATTTGGTGTTGTTCAAGGCCCCGTGTCTGAGTGTCATCTCTCCTCCCATCTGCATTTGGGTTGGTAACCTGTTTGGTTAACTGTTGGGAAAAGTGCCTGGAGACCTGGATTTTCCCCACCTTTGCCAGACACGCCCAATGTTTCAGTTTTATGTGTGCTTCCATTTTATTGCTTCCTTGAGATAATATGTCTGACAGGTCATGAGGAGTTAAATCCTATTTGCCCTTTCATCAAGGGAAAGAGAGGCAGCAAGGCATGACAGGAATTTGCAGAAAACCTTCTCACCTTCCTGCTCTCATAACTCTTGGGTTGCCTTTGCAATATGTGTACCAGCCACTGTTGCACTTAAAGTGTGAAGACTTTTACAATGTAAGAATCCATTCCTGCCTCTAAAATTAACGCAGCTCATAGTTACCAAGCAATTTAGTGTTTTCTGCTGCTGCTGAACACATTTTACAGCAGTTCTGGCTGGTGAGTAAAGATTTGTGTCACAATTCTGAGAACAGAAGCAAAAGCTTTTGTTTTTATCTAGTACTCAGTCTGCCAGGCCTTTTTGCTTCTAATTTCACTGCCATCATTCAGGCTCATGTGTTGGCTTCCAGCAGTATTCCCTAAAGCCTTCCTTGCTGGCTGGAGGGTGCCTGCTTCAAATGCTCCTGCAGAGGTGGCATTGCTTTAAATACAGAGCTCATCCTGCATTGCACTGAAATCTTGAGTCAAGAACTCAAAGTGTTTGCTCAGGTGTGTAGTTTACCAAAGTGATCCTGGCATCTGAAGACACAGGGAAATCATCAAACAGCATCCAAAGGCAGACTCTGCAGGATGTTCTGAGCACGAGGAGGAGTCTGTGTGAAGCTTGGCAGTGGTGAGCTGCCAGAGATGGATCCACGCAGGGTTTCTCTGCAGCTCAAGGAAGTTTGGCCTCCAGGTTGTCTTGTGGGTTTGATTTGTTGCTTTTTTTAAGGAACTGTGTGTCCTAGAACTTGCTCTCAGCAGAGATTGAGATTTGAGTCACAGGATGTGGTTAAGGAGGAAAGAAAAATCATTTGATAGGAGTGATGAGAAAGCACAAAAGACATTTTGCTCCCCCAACCGTGTTCCAACCTCTCACGTTGCTGCACTTTTTCAGCCTCATTTGCTGGAGTTGCTGCAAGAGCAGTGGAGTAGGAACTCTCCTTTATTTTGTCTTTGCAGAGTGCTTGGTGCAGTGCATCCCCTCCACAACTGGTTCTTGCTCATTACCATTATGGTGATGATAAAATCATGCAAACAGGGGTGGAAGGAAAGGGAAAAGCTGTCCCTTAAAGAATCTTTAACATCTTTATCATGTAGACCATTGTTTCCAATGTTTTCCATGCCCAGTAAGACATCCCAGCATACTTCACTCAGTCCTTGACTACTCTGATGCTGTAACTAAGTCAGTTCATGCCCCACTGTTCATTCCTGCTCTTTCCCACAGTACACTTCCAGGTCAGCCAGTCCTCCTTTTACAAGAACATTCAGCTTTTTCTCTTTAAGTGTGATAATTTGCAGATGCCTTTATTGAATTTCATCTCACTGATTCCAGCCCATCTCTCTTCATTACCCAGATCTCTTTAAATGACACTCATGTCCTCTAAAGTGTGCACGGCTTGGTTTCATTTTTGGAGTTTGCAAGCAGATTGGCAATTCCATCAGCGAGCTCATTAATGAAAGTATTAAACAGGACCAGACTCATTCATGAGGTCTCATGAGAGCTTGCTATGTCCTCCCAGGTTGTTAGCAAATCATTGATAACAACATTTTGTATTTTAAGCATTCATTTCAAAATATGTGATGTTTTTCTTAGATTCCGTGTTTGCTTTTGGTGGGACTGTGTGCAACCATATTAAAGCCTTACTCAAAGTCAATGTGGATCATATCTACTCTTCCCACCTGGCCAATTACACTGTCAAAATGGAAAACAGATTATTTGATATTTATTATTTGCTCCAATCAAACAGATATTGGCTGTTCCCTGGCACATTATTATCCTCATGGATGCTTGTATATTGACTCATATTTTTTTCCAGATTGTTTCTGTGTATTGAACTTTAGTTTGATTTGTCCATAATTCCTTTAGTCGTTCTTGTCTCCTTTTAAAAGATGGTGTACTCTGTTTGCCCTTTTGTAATGTTCTGGGATGTCACCTGTTGTCCACAAGTCCTAGATGAGAATGGCTAATTATTCAGAGATGGCTCCATCTCTGCAGGGCAAATTTCATCAGGCCTTTCTGACTTGATTACATCCAGCTTAACTAAATATTCGTAAACCTGCTCTCCATTCCAGCCTGCATCCCTACTTACATTGTTGTCACTTTTAATTTGTGTGGAGGATCTTGTCAGCACCAACTTCTTGTTGTGTGTGAAAATGCAGCAATGCAGGTACAAGCCTTCCTTCCCTCTCTGCCTCACCTCTCTTGTGCTCATTTTTTTCTTCCTGCTGCTTTTCTTCTTGCTGGCTGACCTGTTCTCCTTGTCTCCCTCAGATTTCTAATGTATTTATGAAATCTTTCTCATTGCCTTTGCTTCCCTTCAGGTGATAACTCACTTTGCTCTTTGGCCGTTCTGATTTTGTCCCTACATGCCTGTGCTGTCTATTTATACACTCCCATAGACCTGTGTCCTGTTTCAACTTTTTGTCCAATTCACTTTTGATTTTCAGGTCATTAGTGAGCTCTGAATGCAAACATATTGGCCTCTTAACATCTTTTGTCTGTGTTGGAATAGTTGTACCATATTTTTTGTCTCTTAAAATGGTCAGCTAACCTGGATTCCTTTTTCCCTTAGAATTCCTTCCCAGGGGGATGTTACCTGCCAGTCCCCCCCATCCACCTCTTTGAAGTCCATTGTCTTTATTCCATAGTTCTCACTTTTATTTTCTCAATGGTAGAAACACTGAGGTTCCTGGAAGAAGTAGTTAGCTGCCAAAGAGAGAAAAAGGGAAAATTGCTCATGCTGGGTACTTCTGTGATCTTTCCTAAGAAGTGAACCGTGCTTCAAAAATAGATAAAAACTGTGTGTAGCGTTCTGAGGAAAGGCTGCAAATTTGGGGAGTTTGGGGTTTTTATTTTTTCCCTGTACACTTTTTACATCTCATTACTATAATGAACCTCCAAAACACCACTCCATCCCTCTGGTCAAGTGCACCAAAGTGGAGTCATTGGGAAAAATAAGTGAACATAATTTTGTGTGCTGCCCTTCTATTCACTCCTGGGGCTCAAAAGAAAAACCACTTGCTTTGCAAGAGCAGCTTATACTCAGAGCCTTTGAACTAATGTTCCTGCTCTGGCTGCCTTGTCCTCTGAGCATACACGCACCTTTGCAGCTAACGTTTTTGTAATCTATATAAAAACATGTTCTAGCATTTCAGAGAGAGATTAGCAGGATGAAATACTGGCAAGCACCAAGAGGGAAAACCACTTGTTTGTTTGTTTAAATATTTTACCATGCAAGACTGTGAGATATTTCCCTTTTTCCTTCTGGGAATGTTCCTCCAACCATCTGAGGTTTCACTCTGTCTTCCTCTCTGCACTCAGTTCAGCCAGCACCCACATAGTTCCCTCAAATACTATTAAAGATAAATGAGGCATTAATGTGCATTTGTGCACTTCAAGCTATGAGCTCCCCCTGAAAACGAGAGCTTAACCCACATCCTCCCAGGCCCTGGTTAGTATTCCTCACGGTATCCTTGTATTTAGCATTTACCTGGAGCTTATTGCAAAAAAAAAAAGTGTAAGAACTCAGTTGAGAATTAGAACGAAAATTGGATGTAATCCATGTTTGCAAATTCTTATTTTGATCCCGGGCTGCATTTGCACACCCGCTGGCCCTAAAACAGATAAGCAGGAAAATCAACAAACCGGATTGCTGCTCCGCCGTGCCGAGCGTAACCTCGCGGTATCGCTCAGCTCTCCCCGAGTTCTGTGACAAATTAATAATTGTTTGTATCTCTGCTGCACCGTGGCCTGCACCAACGGGTGCTGTCACTTCTTGAAGGGCTTTGTATGGTGATGAGCTTGAGAGCTTTTTGGTATTCATGGGGTGTTGTCACCCTCCCGCTGCCGCTTCGGGGAATCCGGCGGCTGTGTTGCGGTGACCCAACGTTTAACAGGCAGCTGCCATTTATTGAGTTTGGGAAGTGTGCAGCTCATGGAACTGCTTGCACTTGTGCAAAAAGCTCAAAAAGATGCTGAAGTGACAAATAAGCCAAGTTTCAATGAATAAATAAACTCCTGAAGACGTGGTCTTTTCGGGAGCGTTTTTAATGCTGTTTTGGCCTGGTGAGTGGCAGCACTCCCAATAGCAGAAGGGATTTGGGATCTAATGCTATATGGCAAAAAAGTTAAGAAGATAATATGAATTCTTATTGACCATCCAGATATTTCACATTCTGTAAAATATTCCTTTCCTCAAAAAGTTTGCTCCAATAACCATTTAAAGGTTATACTTTCATTCATAGCCTTTGATTTTTTAAATTTTTTTTCCTCAGATATCTGCAACATCTTATTGTCATAATCTAGCAAGAAAAGGAAGCTGCTCATTCCTCCACTGCAGCAATTGCCTGTTATAGCCCTCGAGCATACATTAATTTCTCTTTGAACACTTTCCATTTACCTCTATTGATTTGCCTCGTTTGATTTCACTTAACATTTCCTTTCTTCTCCTATCCCTTGTTGCTGAAATTCATCAACTTAATAATTTTATCTTTTTGATCTTGCATTAGCCCTAGTTATTATCCAAGTTGTAGTTTAAGTTACTGAGTCTTCTGTGCCACTCAGAAAAAGTAAAAGTAATGCTTTTTATGCCAGTCTGGATCCTCATTGTCCCAAACTGTCTAATAGGAGATGCAGGGGGTCAGATTGAAGTACTGGGTGTCTCTCAGGCGGGTTGTAGGTAGCAATAAAAGTGAGCTGAGTTCAGGTGTACAGCTTGGATATTTGCCTTGGAATCAGACCTATGGAGGTTTTGAGTTTCTTAGGAAATCTGTTAAGGTGATGGCTCTGGTCATGTAAACCCAGGAAAACAGATATTTCCTCAGACTTTGAGACAACAGCAGATGTAGGAGGGGACAGTGAAAGCTGGTGCTGTTTTTCACAGAGATCCAAGGAAAGGGAGTTTGCAGAGCCTGTCACAGAGACAGGCTGTGACAAGTGATTTCCTCTTTCTCACAGCTAAATTAATTATTTCACTAGCCACAGACCCACTCTTGTGTAAGATATTGTAATGGCCTAGATATGTATGTGTTCCTTTGCCTAATCTGGGTGTGTTTGTAATTGCTTTCCAGCCTGACTGCCACCATTTAGTAGTAAATAGTTATCTTTCTATTCCCCCCTTACATTTTAACTACACTTCATATTTTACAAAGGTTTAGAAAAGAGAGGAAATTACTCAACAAGGATATGTCCCAGATATCATACTTATCTTTTAATAACTAGATAAATCAACTTTTCTATTCTTTTAATGTTCTCTGTTTCCCTCCAGGTCTTATTCTTTGCGTCTTATATCCCTTTATCAAACTTCTTTAGCCATCTTAGTTGCTTTTTCCTTCATCTTTCTTGCTTCTGTAAAAATTTCCCCAGTGCTTTTCTTTGACTATTTTTTCCTCCTTGTTAAGATCCTGCACTGGGGTTTTCACTCCCACGTTCTTCACATCAGTATAAACAAAAAAGATCATATATATCAGTTCCTTCTCCCCGTTGCTCTCTGTCTTTCTGTGGACTTTTAAAAAAGATCAAAATATTGCAGCATTAAGGGTACAGAAATACTTTGTTAAAATATATTGGACCAGTAATGGAAGAACTAGTCCCATGGATAAAAGGAGATAATTTGCAGGTGAAAAAATGAAATGTTGAAAGTGTAAGACCCCAAGACTTTGCTGGGATCTAAGCATACTCAGGAGCACTGAAAAATCAGGAGACTTTTTAATTGATTAGAACAGAATGGAACAGAACAGACTATTTCAGTTGGAAGGCACCTATTACAATAATTAAGTCCAGCTGCCTGACCAGTTCAGTGCTGACCAAGTTACAGCATTTTTATGAGCTTCATCCAAATGGCTTTTAAACACAGGCTTGGGGCACTCCCCACCTCTCCAGGAAGGCAGTTCCAGGGTTTGACCACCCTCTCTGTTAATAAATTCTTCCTCATATCCAATCTTAACCTTGGCTGAAGCAGTTTTGAGCCATTCCCACGTGTCCCAACCAGGGAGATCATAGCACCTGGATAGTGTGGGTTAGCAGCAGTCCTTGAAAGCTATCTGGTCCAACCCCCCTGTCATGGGCAGGGCAGGGACATTCTCAACTAATAAAGGTTGTTCTGAGCCATGTCTAACAAACCTGGAGTATTTCCAAGGATGGGGCAGCCACCACCTCTGTACCAGTGTTTTGCCACCCTGGTAGATCAGCACCTCCCTCTCCACACCTCCTCCTCAGGGAGCCGTGTGGTCCCCCCTCCAGACAAGACCAGCCCAAAGTCCTCAGGCACTCCTCATAGGACATTATTGCCAGCCTTTGAAGAAGTCTAAAGCTCTCCACCCAGCTGTGGAAATGTTCCTGTAGGATTAAACCAACCACAGCCTGGAGGAGCTGGGACTGAAGCCATGAGTGCTCGGAAAAGCTGGGTCGCTCCTCAAGTTGTCAGTGCAAATTCTTCCACATGAAGCAACCATGGCTGCTGCCCCATGTCCCCAAACAGCTGCCAGGGAAGAAAGGACAAGGAAACCCTGGTGCATCATCAGTGGCACTGTGAGAGTCAGCACAACAAAATTAATACCATCTGTATCCCAATTAAATTCCACTGTTTGTGGCAGAGTGTGCCACACGCGAGCGGCATCGATTCCAAGGGCTGCACAAAATCCAGGCCTTTACTGTGAGTGGCTATGTGGCAATTGTGGCATATTCACAGTGGGAAATAAATGTCATTGGGTTTTCTCTAATAGCCATAGGTAAGATCAGCCCCTCAGATTTCATGCACTGGCCTTCCCAAATGAACCATGCCAGGTTTGGCTCCCCTTGGTCTTGTTACAGCCAAGATGTGGTGGAAGTTCAAACTCTAGCTGGGATATTAATTCCATGAGAAAGAGATGGCTCAGGTGCTGCAGACCTCTTTTGTCATTCAGAGGGTGAGCAGAGGGTTGGCAGAACTGTGCCATGACTGTTTTGTTTTCAGCTGGTTTGATTTGGATTTGTTGGCTGTGTAAGTCCGTGGAGCATTTAATCATACATTCAGCTTGGGCAATAAAAACCCCACATCAGTTCTGCTATTAATTGATTTTGGAAGTCAGATGCTGGACTGGAAGTTACCATTGAGCTCCAGAAGTGAGAGCCTGATTGAATTGCTGGGTTTACAGAATAGATTTGAACATTTGGCAGACCCTCTTTGGGGGACAGTTGTCGCTAGTGGTGCGTAAGAACCCTGGAAACCCTCCTTGTACAGTGGAATCATTAATAACCCAGGCTAAACTGTGAGCTCCTGATTGTCAGGCAGGATGGAAGGGGGGTTATCACTTACAGGCATCAGCAAAATTGATTATTGAGACCTGCCTGGATGAAGCAGGACCACAGAGCTTGCAGGCTTCTTCCTCAGGCTCTGGGCAAGGGCAGCGATGCTGAATGACAGAGGGCGGCTTTATTGGCAGTTCTGGCACTCACTGCTGAGAGAAAAGCACTTGCAGAAAGGAGGAGCAAGCTTTGACTGGAGCAGTTTGAAGGCTGCCTGGTTTGGTCAATCTAGCTGCTGCAGCTGAAGAACCTTGAATTTGAGCCAGTGCTGAAACTGGGGGAGGACAGAACAACCTGTGAGCGTGGGTTGGAAAGCTGGAACTGGAGCGTTGCTTTGAACCACCTCAGTCAGGTGACACATTGCACCAACGTTGTTCATTTGCTTTCCAAAAAGGTGCTAGAATGCCCAGGAAGGATTAAACTAGTTTTGCCTCTTGTTGGCCTTAGGAATGGAAAGTGAGCTCAGTTTCATGGCAGTTGTATCCAGCAGAGCCTCGTGTGCGAGTGATTTCCTTTGTAAGGTGTGTGGCATCTGCCAAAAAACAGAGCTGTATAACACCAAAGGCAGTAAATTACTTTTCTCTCTTCAGATAAGCATGCAATTAGGATAAACTAATAGTGCTGGTGCTCTTTTGTCCCTGCTGGAGAAGCCAGCTGAGCCTTTTCCCCTCTCTGCCTGCAGGGTACCAGGTTGCCTACCGCCTGGCCAGCAGCAGCCCCAACAAGTTCACCACGGTGGAGGTTGGCTCCACAGTCCGGCAGTTCACGGCTACAGACCTGAGCCCAGAGTCAGCCTACATCTTCAGGACATCTGCCAAGACCAGGCAGGGCTGGGGGGAGCCTCTGGAAGCCACGGTGATCACCACTGAGAAACGAGGTAATGCTTGCCAGCCGTGGGTTCAGGGAATTTCTGTGCCTGCCCTGGAGCCTGCACTGCGCTTTGGGGGATTTTAATAGCAGGCTGCACCTCCTCCTTCTCACCCCATAAACCTGCTCCAGTCCGTGGCAGCATCATGATTTGAGAAAGCAAGGCAGACTTTTATGAGACACAGTTCTTCTAACCTGCCGGGCTGTTGGAATTGATTTTTCCATCAGCTGCTATATTGGCCATGTGCAGCCTCTTTTTGCAGTCAAATGGGTTTCTTTTTTTTTTTTTTTTTTTTAGCTCTCTCGTTTTCTAGAAAGATTGCAATCTTAAGAAAGTAAGTGATGGATGAATTATATTGATTAGGGAACGCAAAATGAGAGGCAGTGGTGTTGCAGAATTTCTCCACAGCTCCTCCATTGTGCCTCAGCCCTGACCTAATGTGTTTGTAATTACTCTGGCCTTTCGCTGCCACACGCTCCAGCAGAGCCTTTGCATCTGGATTGCCCAGACGTTTTCTGCTTCTTGCATCAGCCATTAAATGGCTGTTTGCATCCTGACTCTCCAGGCAAGTTCTGTTCTGAAGGGAATCTAGAAGGTGGCATTTATATGTGTGTGTAAATGAAACCAGATGCTTTGATACCAAATGTACCAAAATGTGAAAGACGTGTAAGGTATTACAGGATCTGCTCTGCATCACTGCTTGTTTTTAATGCTTTGGCTCAAGGAACTGCTCATTCCTCCAGTTTTAGAACTGATCTGTAGAGCTTCCGTTTAAAAATTTGCATTTTCTACTTGTGCATGAAGATTTTTAATTTTTTTTGTATTCAGAGCTAAAAGAGAATATATTGCTGGATATTGGTGAAGAACCAGAGTGTGGTTTTTTCTCTGGTCTTGCACATAGGCCATGTTCCACTGTAAAGAATGTATCTGGTCTCTTGAGCTGGCAAAATCAAAACAAGCCAGAGTAACTCTACCAGCACCACTGGGTTTTGTGCTATGTCTGGATATTGATATTTTTTGAGTAAAATTCTCCCTCAAAAACTAGAACCATACAACTCCCATGCCTTATAAAAGTCACAGTTCAGAGAAGAGCACACTCCAGCAGGTCACCAGACCAGACCTCCACAGACATCTTTCAACTGTTGTTAGAATTCCTGCATGTTCTTGTGGGCCTGCTCTTGGTGTGCCATAATACAACCAATGACATTTGCTTTTAATTCCTAAAATCTTCCTGATAAGCAATCATTTGTTTAAAGTCCTGTCTACACCTTGCACATCATTTATTGCAAGAGTAAGGATCTCCCATTGTATTTGCCAACAATGTCTTCCTCATTATTTTTCTTTTAACATTTCTAAGAAGAGAAGTTGATGTTCAGCTACCAAAACCAAGAGCCTCTGAGGTGCATTTCAACTACTTCTGGCCTGTTTGGTTGGTTTTAAAATTCCCTCTGGCAAAGCTCTGCAGGTCATGTGCAGCCTTCCCAGTGCATAACAGTGCAATCCTCAGAGAAAGAACCTCTGGAGATGTATTAGGAAATTGGAAGTGCCTCTGCTAAAGTTACTGTCCATCAAAGAGATTTATCAGCTCAAGGTTTCTCCCACCCTGTCTGATTGCTGTCAAAGGAGAGGTTCAAAGCCTGACATGTAGAGGCTTCCAAAAAAAAAACCCACCATGCCAAAAAATGTGAATTCTCAAAGCTCAGAGCCTCTCCTGCTCAATAAAATGTGCTGAGCTTCCCCAGACTGTGCAGATGCACAACAGCTCAAGGCAGAACTCCCAGCTGCACTGTGGGAACAGTGACCCCTTGTTGCTATCAATGCTTTAGGGTTATCTTGAGTACCCAAATCACTGTGTAACATGATCCCTTTCTCTTTTTGATGGACAACTCTGCTGGGTTTCTACGTGCTTTGGAACCACAAGTTTACTGATCTCATATAAAGTATAAGGACAACAATGTGTTTTCTCACATCAGCAAGAATTATAAAAGGGGATGATAAAGAAATTTATCCAGTGCAGCTATTTTGCTAACAAGAAATTAACCTGAAATGTGTATATATGACAATAAATATTCTAGAATGAAAAGATATCTAATTCCTGTTAATAAAGATGTATTTAATATCCTCATAGACCTTGATACTAAGGTAGACAGACACAAAAATTCTCTTGAAAATTAACAAAATTAGTCACTCTTGCCCTTGTAAATTCCTTGGTTAGTCCCAGTATAAATCTTTACATTTTGCAGTAGTGCCTGTGATTTATAGATCCCAAGTTATATTGTGGCTGTATTCTCCAGAGCCTCTCCTGCAGTGCTTTGAATCTACACTTCAGAATAGTCAACATTGGTGATCAGGGCAGAACTGAGTTAAAAAAGTGAAATGTAGCAAGAAATTAAAAGTAGTCTACAGAGTCATGTGGCCTTTCAAGCCTGCACTGACAGTCTCACCTTAGCACTTGCTTGTGGCTAAACTCCCATAAATAAACTCTTTATACTAATGGGTTTGTACAAACAGTCAGGGAGTATATCCTGCAACACGGGAGATTTTAAGATCTCCCATTAGCAGCAGAAAGAAACCAAATCATGGGAGACTGACTGCAAGATCTGACCTGCCCAAAAGTGCAGAGCTTATCAGCAGAATGAATAAAATCCCTGCATGACTCTCCCTCCCTGGCATGGAATAACCCCACGTCCCTGTCTCCGCCTGTCAGTGTAAGGCACTGACCTTTCGCGTCGTGCTGCTGCTCGCAGGCTGCTGGCACCCAGGGCTTCCTCCAGCTAATAGCTTACAAGTCTTTGGGCACTGATGTCAGCGAGAGCAGGCTGCAGAGAAATGCCAAAACATGCAGGAAATGGTTGTAGGGGCTGGCAGGGAAATGAAGCGCTGGCCGCACGGAGCTGTGAGGAATCAGGCAGGCAGAGGTGTGTTTATGGAAACAAGTGCTGATGAAGTTGAATTGAATTGCTTCTCAAAAGCAAGTCACTGTGGTGTCTCCAATCAATTTCTGCTTTATTACATGCCACACATTTTAATCAGAATCAATAATCTTCATGATAAACAATTAAACAATTATTCCTCACTCTATAGAGTTTCTCTATTGAAATCGATGGAGTCCGGAGACGCGGTGACGGGAAAGGAGATCTGTAATGAAACAGTTGGGGGCTGGCATGCTTACACCTGCATTGCCATTCCCTGCTCATCCAGAGGTGTGAGGGTAATTACTCTGGAGAGATCTCCCTCAGCACTGCCTGGTTTGACTTTGCAGGTTCAAGGTTAGTGGTTATGAAGGGAAGAGTTGGGGAGCTCTGGAAGGAACCTGCAGCAGGTGCTTCAGCCCCAGCTCTGTGCTGGTTCCAGGCTGGGGTTTGGAAGCAGCAGTACCAGGAGCTGCTGATGCCTCCTGGTTCCTTGCCTGGTGCAGGAATCCAGCATCAGCTGTGTGTGCTTGGACTCTGCCACACAACAGTCTGTTCCAGCTCACCCCTTCCTTTTCCTCTTGCCTCAGCAGGGGGAAGAGGACCCTGCACAGCACAGAGAGAACAGAGTTCCTGGTACCAAGGAGTAAGAACAGGTTAAAAACGGAGCTGATTTACACACAGATTCTGTCAAAAGAGCAATTGCAGCCAGAAGCACAGCTGAGTTTCATTGAAGATTGCTTTGCTTGGCTGCCAGTCCTGAGATTTTTCTTTAACTGGCCAGGTCAAGACCCTCCCCAAGTTTGAGGTCTGCTGTGAGGAAAGTTTATATCCTATGGTGACCTTTGCAGGAAGATAAGAATCAGTTTTACTGCTCCTCCTTGCAGTAGAAGGTTAAGAAATGGGATGGTTGTATACTTCATGTGGCAAATCCAAACATTCAATGCCCTTTGGCTTTGCCAGTGTTAAAACCTGACCAGGCTGTCTCATTTTACATTGTTTTGAATTTCCTCTCAAAGCAGCTAAATTATGGTTTGATTGCAGAGCGACCAGCACCTCCCAGGCAGGTGATGACCCCCCAGGCTGACGTGTCCTCCCGGAGCCTGGTGCTGACCTGGGTCCCTGGCAGCGATGGATCATCTCCAATCCGATACTTCACAGTCCAAGTGCGGGAGCTGCCCCACGGGGACTGGCAAACCTACTCCTCCTCCATCAGCCACGAGGCCACATCCTGCCTTATTGAAAGGTACCACATGATCCCAGGCTAGCACAGAAATTCCCACACTTTCCCACTAGTTAGGAAACCAAAACAAGCCTCACTCAGCTTCATGTTCTTTTTGGGGGAGAGAGGTTAAGTGAGGCCGCTGCTCCCATTTTAGAGGTGGTGTTATGAACAGCAGTTGGGAGATTTGCTGAAGGTCATGCAATAAATCTAATTAAAGTCGGACTGCAGTGCATCTTTTTGAAGCCTTTCCTGGAAGCTCAACACCACAGATAACACTACTCAGGCTAAATCATATGTAGCTACACAGTGCTCTGTAAAATACAACTAGTTAAAAATCCTTTCAATAGTGACTGATGTTAAAATCCATTCCGAATGCTGCATTGCAATTATCTCTATATAAGCTTTTCCAGATGAAATGAGAACCATTTTTATCTCTATTTTCCATACTGAAGTTTATAGATAGCATCAGAATGTTTAAACTTTGTTATTCAGGCTTCATTATATCCTCTGCAATACTGGTGTAATTAAAGTCCTTGTAACATCAGCAGAAGTAATTGAATGTCTACGAGCAGGTACTTGTTTTGCTGTCCATTTCCTCTGTTGACGAGCCAGTACAAATCAGATTATTTCTAAAAGGCTGTGAGCTTTAGGCTTTAGAATCAGGTATTCCGAGCATTCAGAGAGAGATTTTTTGGGTCTGTTATTAAAAGCATTAGTGGCTGTGGTATATGGCAGCTCACTGGTTGTGTGCCAGGATCTTTCCAGTCAAAACCTGCAAAAACAAGAAAACCATCTATGTCACTTATACTTGACATTGGCATGACTGAAAACAAAAGATCAAAAAGGATGATTCACATTAATCAAGTTTCTGTAGGTAAGTAATTCTGTCCTGATAGGGTGGCACTACTAAAAGAGATTTCCTCTCCCCCTTGCTAAAAGCACTTTCCTGTGGAAGTCCAGAAGAGTCATGGATGTGAGAGTGCTGCCCATCAGAATGCATTATCCTTGTTGTTTAATCATTCCTTACAAGTAACTTGGGTTTGTAGTCAGTGTTCCATGTGCCAGTGGATGGTTAGACACTACCAATTAATTCGTGAAATCCCCTGTAAGTTACAGCTCTGCATTTCAAACCTCTGCCTGCGACTCCAAAGGCAGCCTCCCCTTCACCTCCCCTGCCAAGCTGAGACAGAATCATCTTTGCAAGGTTATGTCAGCTGGAAATCACTCTTTGCATATCTTAAAGCACCACATAGATAAAAGAGCTGCAGGGAACCTGTTGTCGCAGTCTTTATTAAATAATCCAAGTAATGGCATTAATTTGGGATTCAGCAGGAGCAAAATGCACTGATCAAGTGGTGTGGTGTAGGGGATTAGTCAGGAGCTGGCACTCTTGAATTCCAGAGCCTGCTGGGCCCTGGCTGACCCTGGGCACGTCTCCTGCCTCCTCCCCACCTGTCCTGCTCATCCATGCTCAGAGGATGGGCTGGCCCAGATAGCTTTGGAGGATATCTCAGCAAAGCACCTTGAAAGCCAGGCTCTGCACAGCCATGCAGAACTCAGATAGCAAGCCCCAGTCGTGGGCTGCTCCATGAGCTGCAGCTTCAGGTCTGTGTTCTGGTGGTCTCATTTATTCAGCAATAAATGAGTGTGTCTGGAAACTCAGGGCAGGGTTCATCTGGGAAGGTGCTGATGGCAGCAAGGGCGGGAGCCAGGGGAGACTGCAGAGAAGAGGTGATGGGGAGAGGAGACAAACTGCTCAGTGGCTCTGGTGGGCAGGTTCTCTGTGGAGGCAAGCTGTGATGAGGGAGGGAGATTTCATCCCCTTTTCAGCCTTGTTTTCTCCTTTCCACAGCTTGAACCCGTTCACCTCCTACAAGCTGCGAGTGAAGGCCACCAACGACATCGGGGACAGCGACTTCAGCGCGGAGACAGAGGCGGTCACGACCCTGCAGGATGGTAAGGGAGGAGGAGGAGAGGCACACTGGGGGCTCCCCAGGGCTCCTGGAGCCACTGCAGGGTGTTCTCCATGGAGGCTGGAGTGAAAACCAACAGCCAAAGTGGTTTTGTCCACAGGAAGTTGACACAGGTAGCAATGAGATAAGGCTGAGTTAACAGGCAGCCTTCAAGTGTCCTGCTGTGCCCTCTGATAATGAATCATACTTTCAGGAGTCTCAAAATGGATTTAAACTTCGTTTGATTGGCTTCCAAACTCTGCACTAACCATTATCTTTGCAGAAATTGAATAATTTACAAGAGAGCATTAAAAATAAATGTAGAGCCCTGCATACATTTGAAGAAGTTTCTTCAATTGTTTTCCCCTCACAATCCACGTCAGTCTGCAGAATGGCAAAATTGCAGAGGTATAAGTAAGAAAGAGTATGAAGCTCCTGGAAACATGAGCATTTAATCCTGCAGATCAGGACTAATAAACTGTGAATGACATTGACAAGGCTTTTATTTTTAGCCTTAGAGATCAGCTTCTAATTCCTTGATTGTATAAAGTCGATGCCTGAATGCAGAAGTAGCTCTGATGTCTTGAATGGAGAAAGGAATTCTGCAAAGTAGGGAAAGCATCAGTATGTGCTTTTACCCTGGGAAATTGAGTAATCCTGGGATACATACATGGATAAACATTTATATGTGGGTGCTATGAGGTGGGAGTCAATATCTTCTCCCAAGTAAGAAGTGGTAGGGCATAAGGAAATGGCCTGGTTGCAGCAGGGGAAGTTTAGATTGAATATTAGGGAAAATTCCTTCACTGTAAGGTTCCTCAAGCACTGGCTAAGGCTGCCTGGGGCAGTGGTGGAGTCCCCATCCCTGGAGGGATTTGAAGCCATGTACATGTGGCACTGGGGGACATGAATTAGCAGTGGGCTAGGAAGTGCTGTCTTTCCCAACCGAAATGATTCTATGGTTATGTGTGTGTATATATATAAATATATATATATATATATATAGTGCTAGGAATTATTTCCTGCAAGGAGTGATGAGTTAGAAATTACACTGACATATAATAGAAAGCCATTTTGCCAGGGAATGTGATCGTGAAATCAGAAGACCAGAGAGAGGACAGAGCTCAGGGATGTGGGATGTTAAACAGGAACCCATTTAATACCTGACCAATGTGCTAAGCAGCCCCTTAAAGGCATCCTGACTCTCCACCTTCCTGCACAGCAGCAGCAGGGTCAGTGCAGCCTGTAACAGGTGCTAATGAGGCAGCACTGACTCACTGGTTTGGAATTTAAAATTTCATTTTAAGTTCTCTTTGAATTTAGCTACAGTGGATCCAGAGCTGTGCTTGGCCTCCTCACAACACAGCTGGGAAAAATCTGTGAAAGCTTCTCACCTCCTCAACAAACTGAGCATTTATTCTGCTGAGCAGCCCCAGTGCTGCCACTTGAGCATGGCACTGTGGAGAGCTGTGAGCTCCTGATAAGCCTTTGCTTGGTGTCTTTGAGCTGCTGTGTGGTGTCTGGGAGTGCCACAGGCCATGGGCACAGGCAAGGGTTAACCTGTGGTAAATCAAGCTGTCCTGACTAAAGTAATGTGTGGCTATGTGACACAAACTCCTGAATTCAAGGCAGGCTTGCCCTGAAGGTGGCAAAAAATCTCCTGAATTTTTCAGGGTGCAGTTTTCTCACCCTTTGGAGCCAGCACACAGCTGGTTTAACTTCCTTACAGATGGGCATCTGATGCTCTGTGAGCAGCTGGCTGCTGCAGCTTCCTCCAGGTTTATGCCCTGAGCTTTTCTCACTCTGCCCAAGCTGCCAAGGCCCCAGGTAGAGCAGGGGATGTAAAAGGAGATCCTGGCTTCTCCCTGGGCTCCAGCATCCACATCCACCATGCTGCTTTTGGGATCCACCATGAATCTAGCTGGGCTAGATTTCCTTCTGCAGTGAGGAAAAAGAACTTGATGAATGAAAGAAAAGCTGTCCCTTTTCCACCCTCTTGCTGTAACTGCTTTTGTTTTCTTTTTCTCTTGTTTAGTTCCAGATGAACCGCCCAGCTCTGTGTTAGTAACTCCCCACACGACTTCCTCTGTCCTTGTGCAGTGGCAGGTAGGTAAATGAAAAATTCTGATGTTCCTGGGAACAATTTTTTGGTTGCTTTAACTTGTTGAATTTAAGGGTACATTGCCAGGGACATTTTCTTGAGCTGGAGGTATTGTACTAACATTGAAGGACTGCAGCTACTTCCTTATTTACCTGATCTAGCATAAATTCTAGTGATGAATGGAGATTCCTGTCAGTTGCTTTCACTTTGTGCCTCACTGGGGCACTGGTAAAGGAGTGCCTGTAGCCATGTCCAAGATTGTTTCTTGTCAGATTCTTCTGCCCTTTCATTGCTCTCCATGGTTGTGCATCTTTACACAGAAAATACTCCACAGAGATGGTGTTGGTAAGATCAGGTAATCAAAAGCTCACATTGTGCACAGCCTCCTCCTGCTGCTGGAATGATCAGAAGCCTGAGATCAGTGCCTGAGATCCCATTCATACCTCTGAGGAGCTCCACATGCCCTCTTGCCGCTTTGAGAGGGAAACATTGAGTTTCTTCAGAGAAAAGAAAGGAAGTTTGAGCTCTCTCCAGTCTCTCCGGGTTGGATGGGGAAGTATTTGTGTCAAGTCTGCATTTTATATTGGCATTTCCTCTGCCTTCCTTTATCTCTCAAACCTGACCTCCTGGGAGATGCAGGAATATTTTGTGATCCAGTGCCTGAGGTTTCTTTTTGCAGAGTGGGCATTAATAGAAGGACCCCAGTGGGGCACTGCACATTATCCACAACCCATCCTGGAGAGCCTCTGCCCGCCCTGCTCCCCAGACAATGCCCCCCAAACATCATAAGGATGAGTTTGGACAGATTGCATTATAGTGAAAAATGTACATACGCATTTTACAGTACAGATGGGACTCCTTGCATTTTTGGAAGAAAAATATATGGATGAGGGTGTGTTTATTGGTGTGCAGCAGCACTTGAAAATCTGCCTGGCTGTGCTGCTGGGTGCCTGCCCCAGCTCACACAGGAGAGTCCTGAGCAGCAGAGTTGCTTACAACATCTTGAGCAAATAGGAGAGATGCTGAGCAGTTTTACCAGAGGAATTATGGAGAGATGCAAATCTACCTCCCCACCTACAACACAAGCCCCCAGCAAAGGGTAAAAATGAGTAGAAAGAGAGGACAAAGAGGATGTGAGGCATGATGGACCACAGAAATAAACGTTCCCCCAGCTGACTGATTACTGGTGTGTAGTTAATGTGAAATAGGTGGTTGTTTAGGTAATTGGATGCTTTTCATTTCATGAAAGTGAAATGGGGTTGTTGTGCCAGAGCCATCTCAAGGGAGTTGTGGGTGATTATATGTCATTACCACATGTATATTAATAGGTCCTGGTAATTCAACCATACTATATTTTTCAAATAAACAAAAATCCTGAAGTCCCACAATAGCCTCCAATTAAGAGGAAGTTTCACAGCAGTGTCTAAGAAATAATGTAAACTGAAAACAGCAGTCGTGCTAAATGGGAGAGTGGATTTCCAAGCAAAGCTAAATTTTTAACTTTGAGCTGTGTTAATAATTCACAAAACAAATTCTTGATGCGCTATCTGGGCTTTCAGCTGCTTGGTCCAATCAGTCCATTATTTTTAAATTTAAAGGAGGAAGAAAATAAGTAATTTCCAGTGAGGTCTGTTGTATCAATAATGCAGGGTTATTTCAAATGTTCTGGAGGATGTTACACTTAACATCAGGATCATGTACTGTTCTGCTTCTACCTTAGAGATAACAATTACTCAAACTTACATTTCAGTCTTTATTTATTTATTTCTTTTTAGAAACAGCACAAAGATGTTTCTCTTACTTCTGTACAACATTATGGGCTGGCACTCATAACCATTTTACCTATTTCAGCAGATCCCCCAGGCCTTTCTACAAAATCCTAAATAATCCATTACATCAAAAGTAGAGTTTTGTCCACAGAAGACAGATAGGAAGGGGAAGACCTGACCTTTTAGCAGAGTACCCTTTCCAGGAAAAAAACATCATTTCCATGGCAAAAAGAGAGACAGTTTGCAAGTTATTTATTTTCTGAGTTTCCTGTCGTAAATCTCAAGGAAGGAAAATATGGAGAATCACATGATAGCATAAGAAAGCAATGTTTTCTTTTTATATATTGTTTTATAAGAAAACAATAACATCAGTGTTGGGTCACAATGAGAAATTAAGCTTTACTTGTAAGGCAGTTACATGGCAGAGCAGGGAGTCACAGTCTCCTCCTCAACTTCAGCAGGGTTTTCCTTTTAGACTTCTGCAGGATATTCCACTTTGACTTTTTTTTTCTCCTAAATTTAAAAAAAAGTTTGTTAGTAATTAAAATAGGAAAAGCCTTAATTAATAGGAGAAATCAAAATAGGTAGGCAAGGACACTGCTGTGCTGTGGAGCCCTTCTCTGCAAGGGCACCATCAGGGCTAAAGTAACTTCAGTGTAAGACAGAAAACAAAAAGTCAGAAGATTGGAAAAGAAAAAAGAGATACTGATAATTTCCAGTAACCCCATCTCATCTCCTTGCACAGGAGAGTGTTTCAGCTGGTCCATGAGCAGTAACATCACAGGGCAGCCCTAGAGGAACCTGGCACTTTATTTGGTCTATTTTCTTAGTCCCTTGGACAAGGGGCTCTCAGCCTGAGACTGGGAAAGGCTGTTGTACGAGAGCTTGATTTATTTGCCTTGTAAAATGCAGTCGTAGAGGGAATATGATTGCCCTTTCTAAAATACATCACAGGAGTAAACACCCCACAGGGAGAAGAACAATTTAACCCAAAAGGCAATGTTAGCACAGGAACAAATGGTTAGAAACTGGCTATGAATTGTTTAGATTAGAAATTAAATGAATGTTTCTAACCGCCCGAGTGGTGAGGCTGGGAACAGCTTCCATCAGGAATACTGGGAGGCTGAAGAATCAGCTCCATTTCTGGTTCTGGTTTCTGGAGGTTGTTCTGTCTGTGAGAGAAGCTTTCAGCAAGTGGGGTTCTGCATGGGAAGCTCCCAGCCCTGATGATGCTCGAGGTCCCTCACAATCCTGTGCCCACAGCATCGTTCGCCACTCAGATCCCAAATAGCAGTGAAAGGTGGTCAGAGCTTTGCCAGAGGATGGAGCACCACGATGAGCATGAAATGATGAAAAAGAGATCTCCACATAGGCAGGGCAAGTGAAATCTTGGGAGGGTTTGGGTTGCTTTCAGCAGGCTCTGTGCAGGACAGCTGCAAAAGAAGGCAGCTTCCTCCTGGAGCAGGTGTAGTTTCCTTATGCTCTGGTTTATGTAATTTTCTTTTTTTGCTTTCCATAACTTGCAGTCTTTCTACTTAATTCCTTCAGCCCTCACCCAAAGCAAGGTCCTTGGCACTGAGACAGGACAGTTCTCTTCCTCCTCTTGCCATTGTAATGGAGTAATAGAAAATTCATGTCATTTCTGGAAGCAGAATTACCAAAGATCTTCCTCATTTCTGTCAAGATGTCCTCACTTTCTTCATTAAAGTTACATGAGGCATTACCTTCTATTGTGAGAGTGTTTCACACCAGCATTTAATTTTTACACAATGCTTTTCCTTAGTAAAGTTCTCAAGGCTGGTAGGGATTTTTCTGGATTAAAGGCAAGATTATCATTAAAACCCTTTTCATTTATACTTTCAGCCCCTTAAATTTCAGTTAAAGAATCTTTATAAGATAAATGGCTCAAGGCATCTCTTCTCTACAGTTCTTATCCTGCATTAGACTCAGGAAAGTAATTTTTCCCAAAACATGAGGAATCCCTTTGTCTCTACCTAAGCAAGCCACCCAGATACAAATCTCCTTTCCAGTGTGCCAGCTGTGTATCTGTAGCTGAAGGAGGATGTGAGGGGCTGCTGGAGAAGCCTTGCTGAGATGTTTTGTCCTTGAGCATCTCCCAGTATCATACTGAAAGAAAAATCTCTCATTTGAGCCATCCCATGGCTGTATGTGCCAAACTGCTCTGAGCTGTGATGGAGGAGTCCTTGGTTCTCCTGTGTGCCCACACCAGGGCCCATCACACTGTAACTTCTCTCTAAATGCCTCTATGAGGTTGTCGTTAGACCTAGTTTTGTCTTCCTAATCAAAGCCAGAACAGTTTTTATTATTCCTTTTTATTTGATCATCATTCTTTCAGTAAAATAATGCCAAATGAAGATTGTCCTGTGATCAGGATGTGTGTTGCCATGCCCATCCTAACCAGCCTGTTCTTCCCGTGGGTGTTTTGCAGCCCCCCAAGATGGAGAGTGTGAACGGGCTCCTGCTGGGATATCGCATCTACTACCGCGAGCTGGACTACGACACCGGAGCTGGCACGGAATCCAAAACCATCCAGAACCCCTCAGCCCTGAGAGCAGAGCTCACACGTAAGCCTTGGACCTTAAAATATCCCACCATGGTAATCTGTCATTACACCAGGCGCTGCACAACCCTCTTACCCCATGGAAATTAAATGTAAGTCTAAGAGAGCTGGGAATAATTCAGGTTTTACACAATCAACCTGAAGATGCTGAAAAATGCAAGTGACTTGAGTGTGATCAGCATTGTAATGGTCTGTGTTGATCTCTGCCAGCATGCTGGAATTGATGGTCTGTCCCCCACATACACTCTGATTTTCTGCTTCCCCTACCTCCACTTGATAATTACCCTGGTACACTTTGTTCTGCCTTCAAACAAGAGACACTTCATTTTCCTCAGCTGGCAACTTTTTCCCTTCTTGCTGGTTTTTTTCAATAGTTTTTATAATTGACGTTTTGTTTTTCTTTTTACAGTATGAGGAAAACAGCTGAGAAGAATTTTAAAATAGAATTTTTATAATTTCAAAGTGCTTGTCCACATTTTAGAAGAAAATAGCAAAGATGAGCAAGAATTTTTAGGTGCCTGCTTTCCATTTTAGTCACTGGGATTTATGGCTCACATGGAAAGAAGGTGGAGAGGGAGAGGAATAATAGAAAAAAAATGAAAGGCTTTTTAGATAAAGGCTAGAAAGGAAATCAGAGAGAAGAATAGGCAGAATAAGATGATGTGAGGCAGACATGTGAACACTCAGTAGCCTGAGAAATAAAGTCCAGCAATGAGATGTGCTCATGTAGGGACCAGCTTTTGTCCTCTTCGATGTCACTGGAATATTCAGAATAAGATAATACTCCAAGAGCAGCAGAATAGGGTTCAGTGAGTCTATTTTAATATCTTATATCATCTGCTATGCTTTCCTGAACCCATAGAAATGATTTCTACAAAAGCAAGAGTGAATTTTAATGTGGGTGTGGATAAGTAGGTGCATTAAATATAAAGTAAGCCCCTAACTCTGACCTCACTTATGTGGTCAGAGCTAATGAGACTTCTCAGACTGAGCAGCTTGAACCAGGACAGAGATGCAAAGCTCTCATAGGTATAGGAATGCAGAAGGGTTTTTCTCAGACAAAAACTGAATGACTGACAGTGTACATTATGAAATCATGAATTTGGATGCTCTCACAAGATGGGGAGCCTGTGAAACCAACCAGTTTTGTCTTTTCCCTCTTTTTGTCTGGCCCTGCAGCTATATTCCTAATTACTGTAGAGGAGAAAAAACAAGCTGCACCTCTCCAGGGAGTCAAGAGACAGAGAGAGCAAGGGGTGGAGACAAACGTATTCTAAGATAAATTTCCCTCTTTCTCCTCGTAATTCTCACCTTAGAACACCTCTGTTCCTCACTGACCCACAGTTTTGCACAGCTTAGCATATTATTACAATTCACTCACAGCAGGAATCTTGAATTCTTTCAGTGAAATCAATTTCAAGGAAATCAAATTTACGCTTAAAGAAACAGGTCCTGCCCTGATGTAAGTGTTCACTTTGTGGTCCAGCTTCCAGCTCAGCACTCTGCAGCTCTTCAAGTTTTGAATTTTGCATCTCGAGAAATCAGCATGTAATGCACCACTGTGAGCTTTCGCCCCTAGAAATCATTTCGTTTTTACTCATTTGTTCTATTTAATCTAAAAGCCAGAACATCTTTGTGTTGCGTATTTGTGAGCTCTCTGTTTGAGGAGGAAATGAAACAGCCCCATGTGGGCGAGATGCTCTCGAGGTGTTACCAGAGAGTGATGTGATTTTATTGCCCTTCAAGGTATATTCCTAAAGCTTAAACTGTGTATGGGTGTGCTGCCTCATTTGCCTCTGTCTCTGCTGTACATCATTTGCAATAACTATTTCCTTGCACTGTAACAAGCTTTCTGCTTTGCTTACCCTGAATAGCCCAAAGCAGCTTCAAGACAGTGAACAGCAGCTCTGCATTAACGACGTATGAATTAACACGTAAGTGCACATTGCCTTCAGTTGAGACTCTTTGTAATGGTTCAAAATATACCATGGGCAAACTCCTGTGGCTCTCCTCCGTGGATCCAGCAGAAATCAACACAGATTAATGACTCTGGCTTTCTCCAATTTCTTTTTCTTTAAGCCTTTTGCTTCCCCTACACCCAGATACATCGATGATGCAAGTAGGTAGCTGTTGTAAAAATGTGGCTGCTGGGAAGGTAAAACATTAGTGACTGTAACAACCCAGCATTGCTGATGTTAAATGAATTTTGATTCATTTTCTATATATTCTGCAGTCCATCTGAGTTTAGCTGTATCACATCATTAGTCCTATGATTCAAGCGTTGCGATGCTCAGGCATTCCATGGAGTACAAGGCCAATTTAGAAAGGGCCCAATGAATTTATGTGCATCTCCAGAGGTGTTTTCAATTGGAAATGAATAAAATAACATTCGACAGAGTTAAAAGGCAAGTTGCTTTGTGGTGCTGATGGTTCACTAGATAGGTTTTGCCCAAGGCTTTTGAGTCACAGATTGTGATGGACTAAAAAAAAGAAAAAATGAAGCCTGATCCCCACTGAAAGTTGCATGCATGAACTCTCGTGTTCCATTTTCTTCCACATCCAGTTAACACTATAATCTCCCTTGTGACTTCTCATGGCAGAAAAATCAGTTTCCCTGTGCAAGCTGCCCAGTACTATACGTGTGTATCTTGCTATTGTTTGCTTATGAACTCAGCACTGTTATTTCTGATTTGCTTGCTCCATCTTTTGCAGTCCATCCAAATTTAGTGACATGACATTTAAAAAATTGGGGATATATTAGGTATAATTTACAATGTGCCAGAGACTGGGGAATGATGCTGAAGTCACAGTCAGATATTGGAGCACAACACTTAAAACAGTTCTGGGACACTGAAATTAGACAAACTTGCCTAATTAGACTTTTTGAACCATACCAAACCAATGGCACACTGTCAGCCCTGTGTTAAGGGGACTCTGATTCATAGATAGCAGGGAAAATTATTGGTAAAGGGAGAAATTTGGACCTCTGGCCATGCGTGTCTTAATTCAATGCTCATTTAAATAGGGCAATTTATATTATTGATTGCTCTCTTACTCTAATTTCCCTGTTAAGTATTGTAGATGATAAATTTATCTGTTAGGATTGATTCTTTCATCCTGAAAATCCAAAATCTGAAACTACTCAGGCGCTGCCTCCCTCAATGACGTTGATGTGATTCTGCTCCACCCTCGTTGCATCTGTTAATTACCCACAAACAATTGGGGGTTTTAGATTTTTTTCACGCTTCTCTCACTCTCCCGCCTCATCTGTCAGAGCAGTTTCTCTGTGTCAGCAAAGAAATTTGTTGCCTGGTGTCCAAATGGAGTCCAGCCTTCAAATTCTCCTTTCTGGTTGTGATTGATGGTCGGGCTGTGGTCACGTTGGAGGAGAAGATCCCTGTGGAGGACCTGGAATGGGACTCCAGATTCCCCACTGCAGATCTCCCTGTGCACCTGCTTCAGCTTTTCTAGAGCAGTGCAGTTCCCAGATGCTCCCCCTAAATCAGCATCCCAGGGATTAGGCAAATGCTAGCCAGGCTTTTCCCTACCAGTGCAGGTCAAAATGAGACCTTATGGTGACATTCAAAGGCAAATCCTGCCATTTTCTGTACTTAAAAATGACCTAGAGATGTTCCTCTGGTTAGTTATCCATAAGAAATAGAGAGAAATTATTATTCCTCTCACTGGAGTGTCACTGTGAGGAAACTCTGGAAAATCCTGCCATTTCATCACAAATGTCTTTCAAAATGGTGCAAATACTGTTGTGATGTGTGAATTCAGGAAGGCTTGAAGTAGACATTGCACTGTTGTAGTGTTCTATTGCCACTGCTCTATTCTGAGAGACAAGTCTGGAGATAAAGAGGTGTTGGAGTCTAAAAGATAGCTGTAATACAGTATAAATCATAATATATAATATTAATATGTAATATTTTACCTTTTCAGAATTGAAGAAATACAAGAGATATGAAGTACTAATGACAGCATATAATGTCATTGGTGAGAGCCCTACCAGCACACCAGTGGAAGTGTTTGTGGGTGAAGCAGGTAGGTGAAAAGAAAATCAGTTGATTTCTTTTTCCACATGGTGTTCAATAATTGTCCAGGAAAGGCATTATTTGAAAAATTCCCCAGTCATTATTGCTGACAGTTTTTTGTTGCCCACTCTCCTGGAATAGGCACTGGCAGTTTCTTGCCATTGGAAAACCAGCTGGTCTGCAGGAAGGAGGGAAGAAAGGACATGTGAAAGAAAGAAAAGAAAATATTTTTGGAGTTGCAGGGGCATGACTGTTCATACCAAATTAGCTTGAGGGAAAAATTGACTCGAGTTAAAGAAGTGAAAAGCGGAGCACAGGAAAGTCACAAGGGAAAAGAAACAAAACTACAAAACAAGGGAGACTCAGAAAGCTGATCCTTTTATTTTATAACTCTCTGTGTAGAGGCATTGCCTGGCACCACACTGGCTGTGTTTTTGTGTTCTTGAAGCAAGGAGATGCATGTCTGGTTTAGTGCTGGTTTTGGAGACAGGGCTTGGGTGCTCCCAGGAGTGGTGCAGACTGTCCCTGCATCCAGCCCCACTCAGTGGCACTGTTCAGGCCTTTGCTTATCTGGATCTGGTGCCTGAGTCCTTTTGGATCATTTTAAAATGTTTTAAAAAGATCCTTCCCCCCACTGGAAGGCTGGAGGTGGAAATGAGGACAGAAGAGTTGAGCAGACACTTCTGTGAATGCCCTGAGGAGCGGGTGCTTTGTGAGAGCCCAGATAACCCCCAACCAGTCTGTCCCCCCAGAAATCCAGCTGGGAAGGGCAGGTTGGAGTAGCTGCTGCCCTCCTGGCCAGCAGGGCTGTGGTTGTGGTGATCCCAGCTGGAGGGAGGCAGGCAGGCTCTGAAATCCTCGTTAGTTCTGCTCTCCATTTCTGCAGCAGCAGCGTTTGAAGCTCAGAACAAGGGGAGGCAGCTCGACCCTCGCGTTGCCTGGCCCAGCACTGGAGCTGATTGCACTTTGTTCTGTGTCTCGGGGCTGTGGGATGGAGGAGCTATCAAAGCCAGCACTAATTCATTTCATTATTGCTCATTAAACATTCTATTGCTCAAAACTAAGCAAAGCACATTTTTTTAAGAACTCTGCTGTGCATTTTTTTAAACTCTGCTTAACCTTTTCTTTTCAAATATGGTGCAACATTCACCATCTTTCTTTGAAAACATCATAAATTAATCAGAGCAGTGTTGTCCTGGAGAGACAGCTGGCAATATTTACATTTTTTTCTAGTTTGCTTCTGCTCCAACTTACTTCTGCAACTGCAGCAGAGAAAGTCCCAGGTGGAGCCAACTGTATCTGGCTTCAAAATACATTTTTGTTTCTGAGCTAAGTATCTCCCTGCTGCAAATGGAGCCAGCACATGCACTTATACACATGTACACAGCATGGGAAATCAGCTGGGGAAAACAAGGAAATGCTGTTATACTGTGTCTTTTAATCCCACAGTCCAGATCTTGCTATCATAACTCAGGGAACAAGGCAGTGGAAGGAGACAGACTTGGGAGGACACGGAGATAATTACAGGACCCCTGAGTGTCTGAAGGAAGCGGGGCTGGAATTAGATGAGCTTTAAGATCCCTTCCAACTCCAACCATTCCATTATTCTGTGCTATCCAGGAGGCCTCCTTTCCCAGGCAGGGCTGCTGTGTCTGAAGTTGCAGTGTGTGACTTGGCTGTTGTGTTAGAGTTCCTGGATTTACCTCTGGAAAGGGACCGTCCAGGTTCACACAGCAGAGATGATGAATGTAGGATCTTCCTGCCGATTTTCACTCTTGTTGTGTGAAGTTATTACACTTTGTTATATAACTGCCTCTTCCACCTCCAGAACTGGCTGTGATTTATGCTGTGAGTAAAGTGATTGGAGATGGTATTGCAATTTAAGTTTTAAATTGATTTGTGACACCTTTGAGTTAAAGTGTGCTGTGGAAATATAAGGTTTTTGCTGTTATTGTTTGCTCAATGTTCTTACCCACGGTAAAGGCAGTTAAGCAGCAAGCTGGAAAAAAAAGAGTCTGCTGAGCTCCAGCAATGGGGCACTCAGGTTAAAAACAGAGAAAAGCTTCCCAATAAACAAGTGCTGACACATGCACAGCACTGGGCACAGCGTGAGTGAAGGTGGCCGGTCCCTGGGCTGAAGCTCTCAGGTAACTCTTGTCTCAGTGCTGTTAAATGGGGCCTGGTTCTGCCCTAAGTATTGCAGTAACTCTGGGAGAGGGGAGAACATTCCTCTCTGGCTCATAAAAAGGGATAAAAATGGCCTTTGTGCCTTTGGGGAAATGTGCTGGGCTTAGGCCAGCTCAGTCAAAACACCCATTTCTGTTGGGTGTTCATGTTGCTGGTGGTTGTGCTGTTCAGCTTCTACAGTGATGCAGAAGGAGGAGTGTCTGTGATTCCTTCCTTTCCTCTTGTGCTCTCCCCTGTTAGATTTCAAAACTTCTCTGTGATCAAACCTGGGTTTTACAGTAAAAGTTCCAGTAGGTAATGGAACCACCTGAAAAGCTTGGGGGGAAAAAAGCTACTAAAACCAACCTTCCTCAAGTTTTGCCAATTAAATGAGCAAATATACCCAAATGGGGAGTTTCTCTCCAGCCCTGGAGTGCTCTTGAGCTGTGCTGCAGCCAACTGCCCCCTTGGGCAGCCTAAGCAGGTCTTCCCTGCCTCTGGCTGATGGGCAGGGGGAAATTCTGGAGGAGAACAATGGGCCAGCCATGAGTAAAAGGCCTCTGTAGCCCAACTTGCATGGTGAACAGGAAAGCTGGATGCCAGTGGTTTGGATCTTTTTGGTGTTTTTTGATGGTGCTTTTTTTTATTTTATCCTACAGGTAGAGAAAATACTTTCCCTTTTTTGGGTAGCCCATAAGATCAAAGGCTTCCTTTTGAGTTCTGCCTGGATATTGGCAAAACTCGCTGGTGTGGAGAGCAGTTCTTCCCCAAGATGGGCGAGTGGGCTGGGAGTCCTTGAGCTGAGCACAGCTGGGAAGGATGTGCTGCCTGTTCAGCAGAGCCCGTGTCCTTCCCCCACCTGCCTCAAGCATCTGCATCCCTCTCCTCCAAGGCCCAGAAGATCCTCTAACTCTGCCTTTTTAGAGCTGGCTGCAGCTCTGCCCTGCTCATTAGAGAACCATGTGCATCTCCTGACAAATGACAGAAAAATTGAAAGCCACCACTTGCAGAAATTAGGAAGGGAGTCGCAGCCCCGCTGGCAAGCCCCCTTTTCGCCTTGTTAATTCATTTAACAGTTCAGCTGTCAGGGATGCTGGCTCTGATTGGGGAGGCAGTGAGTGTTCAGCAGAGGCTGGCTACTGATATTCATCCCAGCCCCAAACGCAGCTGCTACCAGAGGTGCCGTTCTGCTCCACTGAAATTAAGACTCTGTTAGAGCAGCCACTATATCAAGAGCATTATTCTACCAGGTTGCTGTCACCACCTGATTGTGTGGGGGGCTCTGGAGTTCGGGAGACTCCACTACCTGCATTTTAATTAAACAGAAATCACAGGTTTGGGCCAGGCGTGCTTCACCTAATTTGGGAAGGTGAATAAAGTAAAACGTGGCAATACAAATCCTGTGCTAACGAGCCTGCAGCCTTCAGTGCTTCTCCCATATACTGCAAAGCTGTTTTGGATGAAAAGTAATGAAATTCATCATTTCTTCCAGCAGCTGTTGCTGGAGTAGAGTGAGTGTGTGCAGAGAGGAGGTGGCAGAAGGGGTGAAGTGCTTCGAGAGACATCAGCCTTTAAACAGGTTGTAAATCCATTTGTGTGAAGAGGGGAGTGATGTGTGTCATTATAACTGATGGTGACATTGGTGACCTTCAGAATTCACAAGAACTGATGAGGCCGGGTTGTTGTTGTTGTTCTTTTTAATGATGATCTCTGAGAGCTGGTTCTGTAATGGGAAAGGCAAGGAGTAAAAAGAGCTGGGAGACAAATCCCTTTTGTTTAGTAGTCCTCCATTGAAATGCCACTTTAGTTGTACCATCGTTTTTCAGAGAACATTACCTGGCTCTCTCATTTTCTTCCAAGTGGAACTGTAGCTTGGAAAAGAGCAGAAATGGAGCAGAGTGTTGTCTGCTTCTTACCTCTGCCTTCAAAAGCTGAATCCACCTCTTAGTGCAAGGCCAGCAGACACCAAACCAAATTTCTTCCTATTATGTGCAATTATTCTCATCTGCCCTCCTGCCTGCAGCTCTGCAGGTGTTCCTGGACCTCACAAATTTTATTTAATTCACCCGTAGCTGACACAGGAAGATCTGCTCTGCTGGTAATGTCAGGGGAAGCACTTGGAGCTGCCTGACCATCTCCAGCATTTTGCTGACCAGAAACAGAAACCACCTGGAAAACTCCAAGACTAAAAATAGTGAAATAGGTTTGGGACATAAAAGGCTACACTGAGAGAGCGAGGCATGATAAGGACCAAGAAGCAGTGTAAGGAAGCAAAGACTTGACTCCAAGTACTTGGCTCCCCTTTAGAAACTGCTTCCAGCACAGAGCTCTTGTCCCTTCTCACCTGGTTATCTGTGCTGGGGCAACATCCCTTTGTGCTGAAGGCAAGGAAGGTTGGCAGGACAAGGCTCCTTTGCCCTTGGGCGCTTTAATCTCTTCCGTCAGGCTTTGCTCTTTTACATGTGCACTCCAGATTCCCCCGGTGGTGTCACCTCTGTCCCTTTCTGGAGAAGGGGGTCCCTCAGCCCTACCTGAGCCCCCCTTTTCTCTTACAGCACAGCAGCTTTATCTCCTCCCCTGCCCCAAAGAGCAGAGGAGATGCTGTGTGGAGTCCCCTGTGCCTCCTTGGTCTCAGGCAGGGGAGGAATGACAGGATTCCAGCGCATCCGAGCTGGCAGCCTGTGCCCTGTGCAGCCCCTGGCTGTGCGCTCCTATCTCGGTGCCACACGAGGGCTGACTGTGCCTCTGCAGATAGCAGCACGCTGCTGCTGGCACAGCTGCAAGAGCTGGGTGGGCACTGCCATCCCAGATACCACTGGAGAAGGGAAGAGAAGGATTATCATGGCCATTTCACATTGCAGTAGTCTGAAACCTGTCAGCGTTGGGGATGGTATCTTCCCTCGATAAACAAAAGGAGATGGAGGGAAGCTATTGGGAAATGGAATGGTAAATGAATTCTTGGTTTCACATGCTCAAACTTTAAACAAAGGGCAACTTTGGTGCTTTAAAAGCACCAAGCCTTTGAAATAAAAGGATGTTTGCCTTTTTTGCTGATACCTCTGGACATCAGCAAGAGGCTACCTTTGGGGGATGGCAGGGTGTTTGAAACTGGTTGTCCTTTCCCCCTTGTCTTTAAAGAACGTGCAGAGCTGTTCCAATGTGATGTTCAGTTCTGGATGAGCTTTACCCTGTCATTCTGGGAATGCCTTGCTCCAGGAGTGACACTGGGTTGCCATCCTGTCCCCAGTGCCTTTCTCTCTGAGGATGTCTCCTGTCAGCTTGGAGTTAAAGATGCAAGCCATGTTGTCCAACAACGTCCTAAAGACAGAGTAAAGTCAGAGCAGAGCAAGAAAGGCAAGCTGTATGAAGATGAAAGGAAAAAAAAGAAGTGGTGAGACATTTCCTGGTTGGTCTGGGAAAGTAACCTCTTTCCAGTTTCTCTTAGAATTCAATTCATCTGTATCCCAGCAGCATCCCATTTCTGAGAGTAGGATTGGCCACTGGGCACATCCCATCCGTGTTTCTTGGTGGATTTTAAACTTCTCCAGGTTCACTCCATGTACAAGGGCTTGTCTGCAGCAAGTCCAATTTGGATTTGTTGTTCCCCTCAATGCAGCTCCGCTGGAGGTAGCAGGAGTGTTGATAGCACATGGCTGTGGGATCTAATCCTGCAGGGCTGCAACAGGACAGTAGAAAATAACAAAGTGTGCCCACATCAGAGCATTAGTCACTGCTTGTGTGCTACTGGTATTGTTACAATGCTGGGGAGTTATGGAAATGAATTTTCTCTTTAAGGCTTGGCTCCCTTTCCTACTCAAACTGGCTATTTTTTTAAGGGTAATTTTATATTCTTAATCTGTTTACAGATGATGTGAAGGTTTTGCTAATTAGACTTCCAGATTTGGTAGTTTAGCTCAGTAGCTGCTCTTACAATGGCAAGACAGAAAGTAACCGTGCCAGTGTGAGTCTGTGGAAGAAGTGTCCTTAATGTCAACATGTCAAAAAGACATCCCTGCAGCTCTCTGGAGACTGAAATCTAATGTCAAGGCAGAAGGAAGCAAAGTCTGGGAGTCGTAGTGCTGTCAAGGCAAGTTATTCTACCATATAGGAGAAGGAATTTTAAGCGAATGCACTGGAAAGCAGTGTCCAGATTGAGACATAGATTTGATGGGCTTATTTGACATCTTTAATTCTCCATTGACAGTCCAAAGCTCCCTAAAATGATTTGCAATGTTTTCATGCTGCACGTAAAAGCCGAACGCGCGCCTCATTAACAGCTCATTAAGTTGTTAATATTGGTCATCAGCAGCCTTTGGTACAGCACAATGCTTTATGCAGTGCGGCAGCTCCTGCTTGGCTCGGGTCTAATTGCCTCTTTTCATCACGTCTCAATGTAGGAACGATGTTTCTGTCCTAGCAGAAACGTCCGCGGTGTTTGATGCGCCGGTCCCCGGCTGTGGCAGGGCCGGGAGGAGTGGGCACCGTTTTGCTCAGATGATGAACTCACAACCCCCAAGCGTTTGATGTTGAATTTTTTTTGTGCCGATTTTCTGTAGCCCCCGTGCCCAAATTCATCATGAGCTCGTGGCTGTGCGCTGCAGCTGTGGGAGGGGAAGGACAGATGAGGTGTTGTGCTGCTGCAGAGCTCCATGGGCTGGGAGAGCCAGGGAGGGACATCCCTGCACAGGGAGGAGAAACCTGATGGGGTATGCAGAGCTCTGCTGAACTCACAGCACAGCTTACTCCTTTAAAAGCAGAGGAATTAACCTTCCTTTCAAAAAACATGAGCAATCAGTAATAAAGTCAAATGAAGCAGAAATTGCCCTGGTAAAGAGTTGGGGAAGCCCCTGGCTGATAACTCGTATTCCAGCAGACACGGGCTGGAGTTGGAGTGCTTTGACTAAAGGGTTATATTTGCAGCCAAATTCCTATTCTGCCTAATTGTGCAGTCCTGCTCTGCTTGTTTGCAGTCATCCTGGGATATGTGAGCAAAATTTGTGCTGGAAGTATTTTCATATGAGTCTCAACTCCCGTGGCTTTGCCTCCTCTGTACAGCTTTGCTGTGAAGCCAGCTGTGGAGAAACACAGTTGGTTTTCTTCTCTGACATCTGTTTGCTGCATCCGTCGTCAATCACAGAACTGGAGGCTTTTCAGGTTGCTTGTTGTCGACTAAAAACAAAAAAGTTGCAATTTTTTCTTAAGAAAGTATGAATTAGTAATAGTCTAAAATATCTTGGCTACAGCAGCCCAAGCACTGAGATAGAACGGAGGTGTGAAACTGCAGCAGTGATCTCAGGGATGAAAAATAAAGACAGAAAGAGCAAACTCTCACTGAGAGTCTAGAAAATTTAAATTTAATCTCTCTCTCCTCAGGAGCACAAGAACACAGTCTTCTGTGGGCTCCCTGGGGTTCCCTGACCATTGCAATCTGTAAATCCTAAATTAATTCCTCGTGGGGGTCAGCTACCCAAACTGGCATTAAAGCCACAGTGAAAGGTTATTCCAGGGGCAGATCTCACCTGTGCCCTTTGACTTTTTTCTGATACAGCTTTTGACATTTGGTAGATGGCAAACCCAGGGGAGGTTATTTGATACGCTCTCTTGGCTGCACTGAAGCAGAAGGATTAGATTGCAGTAGGTGCTGCCATTGCTGTTAGTGGATGTGAAGTGGGTGCTTTTGTCAGTTGCCATGAACTTGTGGTATTATGATATTCAAATGTGGTATTAACAAATTATAATAAGTGGAACATTACTACAAATAGAGGAGGAGGAATTTTGGGTCCTGGAGAGTGTGAGGAAATAATCTGAAATTGGTAATTTTGCTTCTCTAATGGGTAGATTTGTACGAGAGCAGAGGGCAGTGCTTTCCCCTCCTGTAGCTCCCAGTGCACATGAGAGAGGATCAGCAGCTCCTCACCATCCCTTGAACAACCTTCAGCCCCTCCTGGGGGTGAATCCTGCACTCATCAGAGCTGGCACTGCTCTCCTTGCACAACACTTTCTGCTCTTGGATGGAGAAACCCCCAAGTGCAGGGATGTGAGGGAGAGGGAGCTGCAGGAGCCATCCCTGATTTCATGGGTGTAAGAGAGAGGGGGTTTCAGCTTGCAGGCTCGTGCCTCCCTAATGCTGTCAGGCTCTTGCTGCTCATGGCCCATGTCTGCTGACTGCTGGGCTGCCTGCCTCTGTGTTAATATCCATCCTGACATGAAAGAAATAGAGGGAAAAGCTCATTTTATTATTCCCCCCACTTCTTGTTTTAACCACCTGTATGCCCTTTCCAGAGGCAGCCTGACAGTTCTGTGAAGGCTTTTCTTTGGGCCAGGCTCACTCACTTCCTTGATGGATAATCTCAGTATGCAATCTGAAAGCCTCCTCTAGGGTTGTGTTTGCTGAGTAGAACTGTGGAATTCAGCAAAAGAAAATTGTGTAGTTTTTGTTTGCCAGCTCTTTCACATCACTGCCCTGTGGGGTTTGCCATGGTTCTAATACCCAGATCATGTCTGCACCATGAAATTCCCAGATTGCACATGGCTCGCTCACATGGGAAATCCAACCCCCCTTTAAGAGATTAGGGGTCACAGCAACAGTGTGTTCACCACTGGAAGAGTTAGTGAGGAACAGGGTGAGAATGGCTCCTCAGTTCAAAAAGGGCACTGGCAAGTAAACCCGTAGATCTGTGTCTGTGGAAAAGACACTGCACTTCTAGTCCTTGTTTCATTTCAGTTTTCAGGAATTCAGTTTGCAGGAATGCCATCTCCCCCTCCCTCCACCCCCACCTCCCTCCTGTATCTCTGCAGGTGCTGACAATACCTGTGCCAACACTGGGAAGCTTCCCAGTGCTAAGCATAGAAGCTGGGGATGTTACATTTGGGGATCATTTGCAGCTGCTTTGATTTATGTTTCTTCATTACTTTAATACCCTTAAAAAATTGATGTGGCAAAACACAGCTACTGTACTAAATACTGTACTAAATAACTGGTATTCAGAGGAGAGCCAAGTGTTTGCCTACCCAGACAAGATGGCACAGAGTAAAACAACTGCAGGTGTTCCACACTCCCAAAGTTCTCATCCCGACAGCTGTTCTCTTTCTCCTCTTCACCCTTTCTTCCCCACTAAAACAGGTTTTTCTATTTTTATCTTTCTATTCTACATCTATTTTTGCATTTCTGCCCTGTCTTCCTCAGCATTCAGGTGAGAGAGATGTTTTTCAAGTTCTTGTTGAGTTCACTTCCACTACATGAGGAGATGTTTCAATTCCTCTTATACAGTTCTGTGCAATTGTGTAAATCAACACTTACATCCACATCCCTTGGAAAGGAGTATTTCCAACTAAAACCTGGCTTTTACAGCTGTTTTGGCCTCCTCCCCCATCCAGCTGAATATCTGAACGATGGGGAGACCAGATTGCTTTTTTGCTGAGCCTCATTTCATGTCTCAGGGTGTCACAAACCTGTCAGGGCAGCGTTGGTGCCAAATTGCTGAGCAAGAAGGCAGGAGCACTCAGGCCCAATGTAGTAAATGGATTGTGTTGGAGGGGTTAAGACCCACATCCCTGGAATGTGGCTCTGCCTCTCTGAGTGCCTCTGAAACACATCTGAGTAACCACAGAGAGCTCAGCCCTTGGAACAAGCACCGACTTCCCTCACGAGATGCAGCCCAGCCTAAAACAGGCAGAAATTAGTGGGAAGTGTGTTTTACATTCTAAATATAGCTTGTGCTGCTCTTCACAGTGGAAAGCAGCTTCGCAGTAGCTGGTTTTGAAGCACAACTGACTAATTGTTATTGAGCTAATCAGCATCCCTCACGCAGCATTCCTGATGGCACCAGGCTCTGCTGCTGGGGAAGCTCTGATCCTCCCACTGCTCCCTCACAGACTGTCAGAAAATGGCCAATAAACACTGAACATCCTTCTCTCATGCCACTTTTCCTTCATGCAAGGAGTGACTGCAGACATCTGCACCTCCACCTTTTTGGTCATTCCTGGGAGGTACCATCCTCACATTTCTTCTCTAAGCCTGTACTGCAGGAAAACCCCACTTTGCCTGTTCTGCTGATCAGTCTCACTGCTTTATCTGGTGACCTTCTGTTTGTTGTGTTGTGTTTGGCTTTAGAATCCACTAAACTATTGCTTATCTACTTGAAGGCAGTGGCTGCAGCTGAAGAAGCAGCAATCTCCATGTCACTGCAGGGATATAACTTCAATACAGTAAGGATGGTTTAGGTGAGGCATCAAAAAGAATAATATGAGAGTTATTTTGTTAGTGTTCTATAATAGGTATACCTATTTTGTTTATTTTTATTTTTAAAGTATGGGTATTACACAAACTCCTATTTTAAGAGCTGTTGAAGTAGAAAGGTGCTGGCAGAGTTTGTGTGGGAATGGCAGCACAATCTGGAAAGAAGTCAGTGATTGAGATTACATGAAAATCTGCCCAGCAAGCTGATCCCAGTGTGACCCAGGAGGATGATGTCTGAGTCCTCTCCAAACCCTTTTAGCCCTATTTTCCATGACTGTATGTGCCAGGAATCAGTGTGTAAACTTTGGAAGCTCTGGTGTACAAGATTTCACCATCAGCATACACTGAACTGATCACTGCTGTCCCTTGTTTTTAATCACTAGGTGGGGAAAATTACAGCTGATACTCAGAACATGCTGCAACCACCCCTCCATTGTAATGAGGAGACAGATTAGAGGATTTGGGGGCCTGGAGCTGTGTCTTTGTTCTGTGTTTATGCAGCACATTGTGCAATGAGATTCTCTAGGTCTAACACCAAAATGGCCTCTAGGTGCTAACACCAAAATGCAAACATATTGATTACTGGGGAAGAAAGGCAGGCATGTTCTCCAAGTAATGCTTTGAAGAACTTGGGGGAAACACTTGCTAGATAGAAAAGGATCAGTGGTCTTTACAAAACAGAAATTTGCTTGGGATTGTTTGGGATCATGCTGATGGACAGAAAATCCTTCAGTCTCTTTCACTGCATTTTTCTCTTCATTTTTGGCCTGAATCTTTACTTAAATGGCATGTAAGTATCAGGAAATCTTGTCCCAAACTTGTCTGTGAGTGTCCTGCCAGTGACACTGCCACTGCAGAAACAATTAGGAAACGAGTAGAGGAGAAATCCTCTGCTGCCCAGAAACTGGAGCAGATATAAGAGCAGTGAGGAATGCTTCACAAAACCAGTTATCAAGTTTGCCCAATGAATCACAAGGATTTGTAGCCTACCTGTGCCACAGAGCACCGTGGTGATTGTCACTGGGAAAAGGAATAGTAGCTCAATATTGATGGAAAGCTCTGGGTGCCACACAGCCCAGAGAACAAATATCCCAAGTGAGAAAAGCTGAGGTGAACCTTCTGCAGAGCACGGAGCTCTGGAGCAGGGAGGCCACTGGGGATTTCAAGCACCTTCTCTTTAAAGGTTAGAAGCATTTGCAAGCTCAAATTGCCTGCAGTGAGAGCAGGGACTGCTCAGTGCAGCTGGGAAATGAGGGCAGTGATATGTTTAAATGTGGGTTTAGATGTGTAACTTTATTTATGGGCTCGTTTTGACACTCTCACCACGTTTCTGGATAGATTTGTTGTCTTTACATGATCCTGCCAGCAGCAGCCCAGCCCATATTTGTTGCTATTTGTTACTAATTACTACACAACCTGCTCAGTCTTTCTCCTTAGGTTTTGGCTGAGAGTGAGTTTCAAGGAGACAATCTCAAAGGTAAATTGAAATCAGATAAGAAAAGAAATGTTTACAAATATCTGCATGAGATTCCAAGGCAGGACACGTGTGCAGAATTTGACTTCATGAGTACACAGATGTTTTTTTCAGGGAAAGTGAAATGCTTTCCACCTGCCAAGAGCTGTGTTTGGACCCTCAGGGGTCTGTGTCGCTCCTGCTATAGTTGATAATGTCACTAACACCTAAAGCAGCGTGAGGTATGTAGCTCTAACCTTGCTTTTTATGTATTTGAGATTTCAACAGCCGTGAAAAATCCCGAGCTCAGTAATCTTGAAGTGCATTCCTAGAAGGTAAAAAGCCTTTTGAATTCACGTTTAAAATGCACTTGCTTTTATTGGCACAAGCTATCCATATATTCAGGGAATGGTTTGGGGTTGCAAACAGGTGGGGTCTTCAGGGATGTGTTTCCTTCTTTTTGAAGTATTTCACTTCACCTTTAATGGAACGTGTTCTTGCACAGAGCCACATCAAGCGTCAGCAGCACTCTTCTGCTGTCCCTCGCTGTCAACAAGAAATCTGTGCTTAGAGGAGGGGGGACACATCAGCCTTTGAAAGTTGAACAGAGGGACAGACTCACAGGGCACAAAACCAAACAATTTGCATCTCGAGGAGGCTCTGGAGTAGTGAAGAGAAATGTCTTTTTCCACACTTTTTTTTCGTTCTTCCGTCAGATTTTCCTCCGCCGCGCCAGCAGAAGTGCAGCTGCAGCAGCGAGTGTGTCAGTGCAGAGTTATCACTGGCAGGTTTTAACCACTGTGTTTCTTAGATGTGCTGCATGAAGGGGTTGGGGAAAAGCAGTGTTTTTCTGGCAGTGGGTTGTACACGCCGTCTCCTCTGATGGTCGCGTCTCAGAAGCGGTATTTGTTCCAGGCTGCCACATGGCATCCAAAGAAAAATGCTCTTGTAGATGCTGCTTCAGACCCGAGTGTTGAGAGTACTGTGAAGCTGTCAGCTCAGGACAGACAGTGGTGTCACTCCTTAGAAAGGAAATACACTGCTAAAGGGACCCATTTCCTCTGTGATTGTACACGTTCCTGTTTCCCTGAGCGTGTCATCCTGGCAGATCTCTGGGATGTGTTTTCAGCATTGCTCTGTGTGATCGGTTTGGCCTCATGCTATGGTTTGTGCTGTGAAATTCTCAAAATCTTGAGGTTTTTGGTCCCTAACAGCACTGCCTTGCACTGAGGGCATCCAGCCAAGCAATGAGCACAGAAGGCAGGGCAATAATTAGACAAGTGCACCCTTGTGACCAAGCTAGGGTTTACTGATGGTCACTGTCACCTCATGTATTCACCGTCCAGCCAAAAAGAAAACAAAAAACCCCACAATAAATAAATAGTTTTAACCAAGCCCTCGCATAAAGGCTATTTTCAATTTTACCTTTCGCGTTTTAATTGTATAGCAATAATTTTGCAATAGAGTTGCCGATGGCAAACATGCAAAAGACATTAACTTTATTTATGTTTTGGATTATTAATGTGGCTGTTAAAATTCCTCCAGTTAGTTTTGATTGAATTGTTTTTTTGTGCGATTCTGTCGTTTAATGGAGCGGTAAATAAGAATTTCTGATAATGAGCCCAAGCATCTGTCACAACAACCTGGCGCTGGTTATTAACATTTCCATTAACGGCAGGGTGGGCAGTGATAATATGGAAACCACACAGTTAGAACAAAATAAATAGTTGGTGTCAGGCTGAGTGGGTGTTAATTACTTTTTTATTTTATAACTCTGGGGGGAGGGAGTATTGGTAGAAAAGTGTGACTTATGAAGGTCATTCTCTCTTAAGAAAGAAGTCTCCAGAGGAGCAGCTAACCGGAGCTATCCAGTGCAAGCGGTGAATATTTTATCACTTCTATTTATGGCCCAGAAAGGGGCAGAGAGAAAAGAGACAACTTTCTCAGGGGGTCTGGCAGAAGGCTATGGCACTGTGAACACAGAGAAAGGAGAAGTGGAGCCTTTGTCCTGCCTTTCTCTGCCCACTTCTGCAGTTTGAGCAGGACACGCTTCAGCTCCTTTCCTGTGAACAGAACAGGAGCTGTTTTGTTGAAACCTGCCGGAGGCTCAGACAGCAGGCTGGGAGAACAGAGTGTCCTCAGTAGCTGCTGGGGAGGAAAATCCACCTGCACCAAGTGGGATCCTGACAAAGGGAAGGAATGGAGTGACCCTGGTGCACTCAAATTTGTTTTCTAGCACAGCACAATACAAGGAAGAAATGCCATCAGGAGCCAATGAGGGCCAGTGTGTGCATGTGGAGGTGTAATCAAAGTGGAGCTAGCAAAAAGTCGTAGTAGCAAACTAAAAGTCATTCTGTCATACATAAAATAATAGTGCATTGATTAGCAGCTGTCTGGGTTTGGAGGTAATTTTAGGCAGTATTTTAGCCCAAAGTCTTGCTGCTGAGTGGTATTTGGGCTGATGGTGGCAGGGGCTGCCTTGCTCACCAGGAGCAGTTGATCAGGAGCACCATCCACTGCCAAAGGTGAGCCCCAAACTATCAGGGAACCAAGGCAAAATTTTCCTTTCTTTTTCAAAGCTGCTGGCAGGATTGAGTTGATTCAGTGTCTAAGGCAGCCTGTGTGGAGCAGAGCACAGCCACTTCCCGAGGCTCAGCTGCTCCTCACTCCTCTTGTGCCGACACATCCCAATGACGCAGATACCCCGGGGCTGGCTCATTGCTGACTTGTGGCATAAACAGAGCCTGTCCTGGGTCCTCCTGCAAATGAAAAACCTGGCTGTGAGCTAATTCTGTTTGTCACTGTTAATTCTTCTGTCCTCCTTCCTCCCTAGCACCGGCGCTGGCCCCACAGAACATCCAAGTCCACTCGCTTTCCGCGAGCCAGCTGGAGCTCACCTGGGACCCCCCTCCTGCCGACAGCCAGAACGGGAACATCCAAGGCTACAAGGCAATCCTCCCATTTCTACTGTTTTCATTTATCTTGCTTGGCATTGCTATTTACTTGTGAGAGAGCTCTACAAAGTGCAGTCGCCCTCGCCGCATAAGGCAAATTAGAGCAGCGCTCAGGCTGCAGCAGGGAACAGCAGCAAGTCCCAAAACCAAAAGAAAGAGAATGAGATTGGGAGGGAGGAGGAGAGAAAAGGGAGAGTGTGTCATTATTTATGGAGAAGGAGAGCATGGGGGAAACAGGAGATGCAGATAAGGAGGCAGCTCCACTTGTGCAGGCAACAGATCAGCTGCAAAAAGCAACACAGCTACACAAGAGCTGGGGGCAAGAAATGTATTGAAGAAAATTAACTGAGCTTTCCCTCCATCAAATGCTACAAGCCTTTAGGAAGAGCAGAACTTTCTCCCAGCCGGAAGCCTGAGCCCGGTCAGATTTTGGAAGCGTTGCTTCATTTCCTTAACTTTAACAGAATTAAAGCAGAGTATTAATTGTGTTTGGTTTGCAGGAGATGAGCACGTTGCAGAGACACGCTGCTCAGCATCTCCAGCATGAGAATGGACCCTCAGAGAGTGGGAATGGGCAAGTCTACAAACACTGGAGCTTGGCTTGGGTTCAGTGTCTGGCTCTGCCTCTCTCCATGAATTTAGATCCATAAGTGAAGGAAAGCCAAGCCAATGTGAATAATCTGGCATCCCTTCTTGGCAGTAACAAGCATCCTTATATATCAATCCCTGTCCTTTCCCTTTTGTACGTATATAGATGGCTTCAGCAGCTTGGCTTGGAGAGCCAAGGTGGAGTCTTGCCTTGGCTTGTTCTCTCAGCTCTCTGGCTTGCTTTGGCCTGTTGTAATGCTCTCACTGCCAGGCCTGTCCAATAAGTAGGGCTGGCACCAATTTCCCGCTTGGAAACAACTTCTCTGAAGGCTAATTTTTTAGCATCAGGGTAAAAATTATGTAATGGAAGAAGGGGGGAAAGCACCTCAAGGATCTTTAGGGGGAATCTTTGTTACCCTCTTCAGGAGGGCATTTTCCTGGCTGTGCTGTGAACACCAGTGGTGTGAGTGCTGTGTGGTGCAGAGGGGAGCTATTGATCATCAGGGTGTGTCAGGATGCCAGTGCTGACAGGCAGCTTGCATTGCAGGGAGTGTTTAAACTGACCTCTCCTCAGTGAACCCTGGCAGCTCATACCTGCTGTTATTAAGCCATATTCTTCAGCCTTTGCTCTATTTTTGAGTGATGTACTCAGCTACATGGTCACTGGACTCAGAGGAATTTGCTAAGGAAACAATTTGGCATGTGCAGAAAAACCTGAGTATCCCAACTAACGGAGGAGTCCAGGGCAAGACTACACTGTCTTTCTGGTTGTTTTGTAGCTGTAGTGCCCAAATATTTTCTAGGTGTAGGATATAGTGCAACACAGGACAGGATGAAGAGAACGGCCTCCAGTTGTGCCAGGGGAGGTTCCAATTAGATATTAGGAAAAATATCTTCACAGAAAGTTTGGTCAGCATGGGAGCAGGCTGCCCAGGGAGGTGTAGAATCACCAAGCCTTGAAGTGTTCTGAAGGCGAGTGGATGTGGGACTTGGGAACATGGTTTAGTGGCAAACCTGGGGGTTGATGGTTGGACTCATGATCTTAGCAGACTTTTCCAGCCTTAATTGTTGCAGTTGGTTTGAGGGTTCCCGGGGAGTCCCCAGGGGCCCCCTAAGCTGTATTTGACTGGTAGCACCAGACAGGCAAGGAGACTCCACACAGCTTCTGAGGGTGAATTAGATGAGGGTTTATTGGGGTCCCAACCCCAGGAGCAGCATGGTTTCTTAGGGGGAAGGGGGAGAGAGGGAGAGCCTAGGGAGAAAAGGGCCAAGAAGATCTGGTCTCCCTAGCACAGGAAGATTCAAGATTCAAGATTAACAGGGAGGTTCAAAGTGGGCACAGAATAAGACTTGGGCCAATGGTATTACAGATCCATGATACTTCAGGGGAGGATCACAGGCTTTGAATAAACCGTACATTTTCAAGGGGTGAGACAGAGCAAACCATTTAAATAAACTGTAAAACCACACTTAATAATGCTGGGATTCTGTCTCGCTGTCCCAACAGATCTATTACTGGGAGAGTGACACCCTGAACGACACAGAGAAGGTGAAGGTCCTTTTCCTGCCCGAGACCAACGTGCGGCTCAAGAACCTGACGAGCCACACGCGGTACCTGGTCTGCATCTCCGCCTTCAACGCGGCCGGGGACGGCCCCCGCAGCAGCCCCGCCACGGGCAGGACGCACCAGGCGGGTACGGGGCCGAGTCCTGCTCACCTGGGCACAGCCAGGGAAACGGGGCATGCAGCAGGGAACGGAGTCCTGCTCACAGCCAGGGGGAATGGGGCGTGCAGCAAGGAACTGAGTCCTGCTCACCTGGGCACAGCCAGGGAAACGGGACATGCAGCAGGGAACGGAGTCATGCTCACAGCCAGGGAAATGGGACATGCAGCAGGGAACTGAGTCCTGCTCACAGCCAGGGGGAATGGGGTGTGCAGCAGGGAACGGAGTCCTGCTCACAGCCAGGGAAACGGGACATGCAGCATGGAACGGAGTCCTGCTCACAGCCAGGGAAACGGGGCATGCAGCAGGGAACCGAGTCCTGCCCACAGCCAGGGAAACGGGGCATGCAGCAGGGAACTGAGTCCTGCTCACTTGGGCACAGCCAGGGAAACGGGGCATGCAGCAGGGAACTGCTGTTTGGATTGGCAGGAAGAGTTGGCCTAGGTTAAGGTCAACTAAGGAGAATGGAAGGGGGACTGGGGTTCAGATTGAGATTGCTTGAAGTAAGGCTGGTATTGGCGTTGTGGAGGATGTTGATGGTCGGATGGGTTCTTTGATAAATAGTTTTGCTCCATCTGCTAGAGGTTGTAGGAGCCTGAATGGGCCAACAATGTTTGGCCTTGTATATAGCTTAGGATTTGCACTCTACTAGCGTGAAGAAGGCTACTGCAATTAAGATTGGGAGGGCATAGGAGGGGGCTATGATTAAGAGAGGGCAGTTAGTCATGGGAGATGATTTGAGTTAAGCTGGGGAGAGGATTTGAACCTCTGAGTTAAAGGACTTAAGACTTTTGCATTTTCCAAGCTCTGCCGCACTAGCTGGTCCTTTTCTTGGACGTGGTGTGGTGTGACAGCCTTTTGTAATTTAGTTATTTTCATTACTTAAGGTGAAGGCTTGCTTGTGGTATTGGCCTCACTATTCCTATCCTTTTGTACTGGGAAGAGTTCATCATAGAAACCAACCTGGATTGCTCTGGTCTGAACTCAGAAGTCTTGAAAGCGGAGAAAAAAAGTATAAAATAGGTGGAGTGTGAGGAAAGGGAGTAATAGAGCTGAAACGAGAATGGAGTGGCAGAAGGGCCAGTCCCTAAACTAAGCTGGTCCAGAAGGAAACAGTCTGGCTTTGTTTCTGGTTTCTGCTGCCATGCCTGGAAATCAGAAGGAGCTCATCTCCAGGGCCTGGAAGTTGCCCTGATGGTCCTGAATAAGCAAAGCATTTTAGAATTCCTCCTTTTTTTTTTTTTTTTTTTAAGCTGGAGCAGCAGCCTCTCAGGCTGAGGAGTCCCAGTGCTGGATGTGCTGGGAATGCTCTGGCACAGGGTGAAGGCAATTCCCTTGGTTGTTGCTGTGAAGAGGAGGTGGCTCTCATTGCACCCTTCTGAGAGCCCTTCCCTTCCGTGCCCTCTCTCCTTGTTTGCTCTGGAGGTTCAGTTTTGCAGCTGACTGGCTGTATTTTTAGGACAGGCTGTGTTTGTGACTGATTACAGGACATTTGGATACAACTGACAAATCCCATTCTCAGCTTGTTTCCTTTAGATTTAGGCTGGGCAAATAAAGCAATGTTTTATAATATATATGTATATTAGATGGAGCGCTGCTGCTGCAATTCAATCTGTGTGCAATCCTTTCAGCACCCGGTGCTCCCAGCTTCCTGGCCTTCTCTGAAATCACCTGCACAACCCTCAACGTGTCTTGGGGCGAGCCAACAGCAGCAAATGGAGTCCTGCAGGGTTATCGAGTTGTCTACGAGCCTCTGGCTCCTGTCCAGGGTAAGAAAGACCTCTGATCATACATATTCATGGCAAATGACTCAATGGTGCTGTAGCACCTTTTATCTCTGCCCGATCTCCTACTTGCTCTCTGCCGTTTTCCAAGAGAAGCCAGGTGGCAAAGGGTAAATAAAACAATTCCACTTTTGCCAAAATGCTTCAGTGAGCCATAATATTGTGGAATATAGCTTTTGTCTTGTCTTCTCTCATTTTCTTGCACAAACTATAGTGTGTGTGATTTGAAAAGTCATTTTACAGCCTTCATTACCTGGTCTGGGCAAAGAGGAAGCTCAGCCTGGGAGTGCCTGATTGTCTCCACGCTTTGCCTTTGAAACTGCTGAGTAGGCTCCATCCCAGAATAGTTGTCAAGCACATTTGTGTTGTTTATCACATCATGTGTCACTTCTGTTATCACAGAGATTGCCCAGGCATCAGATGTGCTGGTCATCACTGCAGCGCCTCTGCTGTGACAGGCAGGATAACGGGACAGAGATGTGGCCGTGTCTCTTCAGACAGAGTTTTCAGGCAGCATTTTTAACCCAGCACCAGAGTTCAGTTCAGCCACAACAATGTGCAGGCCACAAACATTTCATTAATTTGCCAGAAAAGCAACAGAGAAGGGTTTGGCAGTTTCTCTGAAAACAAATGTAAATTCATTCCAAAGGTGAATTAGAAAAGATGACATAGTTTGTGGATGGGCTTATTAATATTTTTATATTCCTGGTAGATTGCCAATAGTTCAATAGGATGTCCAGCTTTGGCAGCATGACAGCAGGGAGAGTAATTTCAGCCATTGCCAATCCATTTTAAACTCTTTTCCAAAGAAATAAGGATATCAATCACTTGTATTTGCTTCTCCTGTAAGGAATAATGATCTATATTGCCTGAATATCCATGTCTCATGCAAAGAGAAAGTTAAACTCAGGATTGAAAACACCAGAATAAAAGCACTGTCAGCCTTTATGGCTGGCAGGTCTGAGCACAAAGAGCTAATGCAGGAAGCATTTCTAATTCTGACCAAGAAATGTACACAGGGTATGCAGGAGGTTCAGGCTGGTTGGGCGTTTCTTCCCTTTTCTTCATTCCTACAGAATGTTCAAGAATGCATTTTTCCCCCCTAAAAATATGGAAGTGTCAGATCATGTTTTCTCTGCATGTATTTGACTTAACATCCTTCAGAGCCTTTGTTGTCTTTTCCTCTCTTCCCCACCTCTGCCTGTGCTGCCCCTGACTCCAGCTTGTTTCTCCTTCCCCTCTGGAGGATTTCTGATGTCAGCAGGAAGGTTATGGAGGGCTCTTCCTCAGATGCAAAAAAATTGCCTAAATTTATTTTCCAGTCTTTGGCCACCATTTGCTCTTGTGCCAACATTTTTCTTTCAGCAAACATATTTATTCTCCTGCCATGGAAAAGAATCCCTTCCTTGATGCCATCATTTTCACAGATTCACAAATATTCGAAGTTGGGAGGGACCCACATGGATCATCAAGTCCAGCTGAAGTAAATGGCCCATATGGGGCCAGAACCCAAATTCCTCCATGTGACCACTACAGACACCCACCTGGATGGGCTGGACCTTCTTTTAGAGCTTTTCTCATTCATATTTTAACTTTCCACCAGCTGAGCATCCTCCCATGGTGACACCTTTTGCCTTCCCACTCACCAGCCACCCCTCACCTGCCCATTTTTCCAAGCTTTCCAGCAGCAATCTGTTCTTTAGCACAATCTTATCCCTGCTTGACCTTTTATTGTTTAAGCTTTACACTGTTATGTTTTACACAATAATAGACAACAAGATTGCCCCAGAGCCTTTTTCAACAGTTTTTTGGTTTGTTTTATTTTTTTTTCCTTTTTGGAACACAGCTTGAAAATGACAAATCCCTCCTGATTTGTCTCAGAGAAATGAAATAGTTCACCTGTGGAAGGAGGGAGCACCTTTACTGCATCCTTGTTAGCCAAAGAAAGATTCCCTGAGTTATAAATTGTATCTGGAAGAAAACTTTGAACAGAAATTGCTTGGACATTACTCTTTATTTAAGTGATTAAAACTGAAAGTATCATCTTGATTTGCATAAAATGAGCATCTGGATTGAAAACCTCTTCCTTCTGCATTTTTTAGAAAGATAAATTAGCAAGCAGCCATTTCTAGCAGGAAAAATCTTTTTTTACTTCCTATCCTACCTTCTTGGTTTGAAATGTGTCATGTACATATACAGACCCAAAAAAACCACCAGAAAGACTCTCTAAATTTGAAATTTTTATTATAAAATCTTTTATAAATCACATCCTTTCCGTTGATTTGCTTCTGGAAAATTTGAGTGAAAGTCAGATTTTTTTGTTATCAAACCAGTCATTCCCCCTCTGTCCTTTGTGCAGCATTGAGAACCTAGAGGTGAAACTAGCTATGAACCTTGTTGAAGGGAACAGTCTGATTTTCACTGATCCCTAAGAAAAATTCTGTGAGAGTGAGAAGAATGAAACACAAGTCACAGCTCCAGCCTTGTTTAAGCTCTCAGTGCTTTGGTTGCATCCCCTGTTGCCATGGCATTTGGAGCCCCAAGGTCCTGGTGAGCTGCACATCCTTCACTGTGCATCCACATGGGGATGGTGGGTATGGCAGGATGAGATGAATGGGACGCACCTGGCCCTTGTTCCTCCTCCAGGCTGTGTTGGAGGTTATTTGGGGAAGCAGCAACAGAGAAATGCTTGCCTGGGAAGCAATCTGGAATGGGCACTCCTCTTCGTTTACCTCCTCCTTTTTTTCCCAGAATAATTACTGAGGTTACATGTAGTCTCTTGGTAATTTCCCAGATGTGTTGTAAGGTTTTTTCCTTGTCAGTACCCACTTATCAAGCTTAAACTCTAATTATACTTATCAGCGCTGAAAATTGCCTATTATCACTACTTAAACTCCTGCTAATTGTAAGAAATACTTTCTTAGCAAACTGTTAGATGATTTTACTTACCATCTAGATGTAATAAGCTCCACTTGATTTCTATTTTTTCATTGACGCTCCCTCTTATTTTTTTTTACCTGTGTGGCTGTTGCAGGGGTGAGCAAGGTGGTGACAGTGGACATCAAGGGGAACTGGCAGCGCTGGCTGAAGGTGCGGGATCTCACCAAGGGCGTCACCTATTTATTCCGAGTGCAAGCCCGAACCATCGCCTACGGACCTGAACTGCAAGCCAACATCACAGCTGGGCCAGCAGAAGGTGGGGGGGGGGGCTATAAAAACAAATCACAAGTCACAGATCACTTCTACAAACACAGGGCACCAGCAGGGAATGGTGCACTCAGGGCTTCACGTGAATTTGCAGTTCCAAGGAGAAGCTGAGTCATGGGACGTGATTCAGTGCATTTCCCAACTGCCATGAAAAACATGTTTCCTTTTTTCCTGGAAACTAGAAGTTTCATGTGAATAAACAAAACCCTGTAAATAAATCATAATGCAAACAGGCCAGCCAGGGATTTCCAAGCTGCAGTCTGACAGCACAGTGCATAATTCTGACTGTACTGCTCTGTAGTGGGAGGCAGAGCTGGAGTAGCTGCTGAAAACAGCAGAGGTTCCTGGATGCAAAACCAGAAAGAATTGATAATTGTTCTCTCCTGACACGTTGGCTTATGCAGAGGGAGAGACCTGTGGATTTCCTGCTGTGTCAAGAGCAGCTGCAGGGCAGCGTTCCCTGCCTGGTTCGGTGCCTGTACCCAGAGCTGGTTTTCTTATTTGATCAGTGACTTTGATAAACAGATAATCCAACAAGGTAAATGCCCTCCAATGATACCAGCCTGTCAGATAAGTCACAGAGCATCAGTGCAGTGGCCACAGCTCTGTTTGTTTCCCACTTCCAGTCTGGTGAACTCTCACACCACACCACAGATCAGATTCCTGTAGATCAAGAATCCTTTCTAACGTGGCCATGGCATCTTCCCAAGCCAGTGGGCAGTGCCTGTCCCCTTGAATCTCTCCATGAACCTCACAGGCTGGTTTCACCTCTGAAATGAGAACTAGCAGCAGCAATGGGTAAAATGAGAGTCCTTCTTCTCTTGCCTTCTTAACACAGAAGTTGTAAACCCCCCCTTATTCTTGGGGTTAATCCCTATAAGGCCACTTTGATGATCCTAGTGGATCCCTTCCAACTCAGAATATTCTATGATCCTATGACCTGTAAACCGCATTGAAATGCAATTGCTGGTACTGGAGCTAGTGAAAAAATCAGGTCAGTAGCCCATAGAGCTGGTTTATGTTGCATATTTGTTGACCAACACTGCAAGATAATTTTTCCCCTCTCTCAGCAGAAGCAATTCATGCTGCAGTTTAATGCCACCTTCATTTGCTGCTCTCTTTTCCTCCTTCAGGGTCTCCTGGCTCGCCTCAGGAAATCCTGGTGACAAAATCTTCTTCTGGGCTGACACTGCAATGGACTGAGGGAGATTCAGGAGAAAAACCCACGACTGGCTACATTATAGAGGCACGACCCTCAGGTGAGCCCCAGGACATGCAGGGGTTTGATGTCATCAGTTTCCTTCTTCAGCCCCTGCTGAAGTGGAGAGGTTGTTTGTCATCCCATTAAGGGAATGGGATTTTGTGAGAGGATGTGTTTCCAGCCAGTATTAAGATGTTACTGGTTTATTATGTAGTTTAGCATATTTTCTCCTCTTTAGGAGTAGTCACAGAAAATTACCCCGACTGCTCTAGCTTTCACTGTGCTACATCACTGGAAAATCATCCAACAGATGAACTAATATAGTTAATAATTAAAACTCATTTAAATGCTTACAGCATCTTTCAGGAGCAAGGACTAATAAGTATTTGCGAGCTGTATTTTGAGGACCACAGATAGAAATCTGTCTCCTTCTGCAGCAGAGCACAGCAGCTAATTACTGTTTTAATGTTAATAATAGGGCCAGGGCTTCAGCAGCACATACACATTTCTTCCCCCATTTGTTCTGCAGGGAGAGTACTGAGGCAGGGGGAAGGAATCCCCCATCACCACAGTTTTTCTTGGTGCTTTCCCAGAGCTCCTTTGCTTCTGGGATTTGCATCTCAGTGAAGCTGCTCTCTGCTTTTTTCCAGAATGTTTCCCCACTTGGACAAGGCAATTTTAAAAGTCAGTGTGTGCTCCAGCCTGAGCGCAGCTTGGTCCCCCTTGCAAATTCAAAAAGCACAGATTTCCTGGGAACTAAGTCATTAAGGAAAGCCAGTGAGTGCTGCCAGGCCTCTGTGTAATCTCCCTTGATAACTTCCCTCCACTCTGACAGGGGATGTTGATAACCACTCCCTGGGTACAGTTTCCAGCTGGTGGTACCTCCACCAGCTCCTTGTTCCACGCAGGCCGTGTTTGAATGTCACCAAGTCAGAAGCTTTGCTGAAGTCAGGATATATGATGTCTGCTCTTTCTCCTCTATTGACAAGGTCTGCTACTCTGTCACAGAACAAAATTAGACATGATCTATACTTGACATAACCATCTTGGCTGCTGGTTGTTCCTTTTTCACTTCTAGATGCTTGCATATTGCTTGATTATATATTGATTAAATGAATGCTTATCTGTTTGATTATATAGAAGCTTGTTTGTGTCTTGAATGTGAGGTTGCATTTAAAACCAATGATTTAAATTACATTTAACCAGACCAGTAAGAAAATTATTGAGGTCATCTCTGAAGATGCAGATTTACATACCTGCATCTGATAGAATTTGCTCTGTAGTGAGGCTCTGCTCTGATCCTAAAAATTCTTTCTTATTTCTGTCATTTAACTTGACAATTACTTTCAAAATAAAAGCAAAGGAAATACATACCTTCTCAAAGCACTGGGGTTTCCCAGAGTGATCAAGTTTGCTTTCAATTAGTGGAATGACACTGCTGTGCTTCTATTTCACCTACATCAGCTTTTTCAGTTCTGTGCTTATTTCGTCAGAGGTAGAAAATATTTTATTATTTGAACAGCATCATTAGCAAGTTAAACCAAACCTGTTCATTTAAAATCACTTACCAGCTTACATTTCCCCCAGCCAGGTTTTCTGTGAGTCAGAGTATTTTAGGGGGAGACCGGCAGCCCATGTACAGATTGTCTGCATTGGAAATCCAGCCTGTGTGAGTGGTGACATTGGGAACTCATCCCCTCGCCTCCCCGTTGGATGTGAACAAACATTTCACAGCTCATGGCTAAGGATGTAGGATTTGGGGCCCACTCCTTTTGAGTAGGAAGAAAATAGTCCCTCCAAGGCAGGTCTGAGCTGCATTAACCCTGGGTCACTTCTGCTGGCCCCACTCCACTGATCCTGGAAATGCACACAAGAGGTCTTATTCTCCCGCTCTTGCAACCTGACTGTTGAGGCATTTAATTCCTCTTCAGATTATTTTAATCCTATTCATGCTGCTGTAGCAAATGAACTAGGCATTTGTATGCTGGATTCTCATCCTTGGTTCTGGTAGCAGCTGTAGGAAGCGTGAAATGTGATCCAGGAGAGGAGACAGACTAATTGGAAGATTTGCTTATTCCACCCAAGCCTCGGCTTCCTCTCTGTGCTGCTTTTCTTCCTCATCTCTGCACACAAGAGTCTGAAATCTGAATTACGAGCTTAACAAAAGCAGGGAACTAATTCTTCCTCTCAGGGCTGGTCATTCAGAGCAGCTCCTGTTTTACTATCATTGTAAGAAATTGCTTTTGCATGTTAATTTATACAGGCAGTAGAGTGAGGATTGGAGCAACCTTTGTTTTTAAGGAGGAGCTGTTCCAAGAGAAGAGCAGTTGACTTGTGCTCTTCACATAAAATGAAGAAAGGAAAAGATATTTATCCTTCTGAGGTCAAAAAAGGGGGCGTTGAGCAGACAGATGAAAAGCTTTTGCTTGTTGCCAATATTTAAATGCAATACCACTACCTTAGTGTTTCACATCTCAAGTGTCATCTGTTATAGGCCTCATTACCCCAAACGTTAAATGCTGCATCATCTCATTTTCTCTGCTGTAGCTCCCTGCCAAGACTCTTCCATCAGAGTAGGAGGATGGCTTTCTGTCAGAAATGGCAAACCCTACTCCTTTTTGTCACTTCCCTTTGAATTTTTCGGAGTACTGCTGTGTCTCCCAGGGCTCCTCTGCCCTGCTGGGTTTAGCAATGGTGGCAGCAGGCAGCTGAGACTGCTCATTTGATTTCCCTGTTCTCTGCTGGCTTTATGGAAGGTGACCAGGCTCAGTACCTCCTCTGCATTTTGAGTACACTCATACACAGGGATGAAGCAGGCAAGCCAATTTTTTTTTCTGAGTGATCTGTGCTAGAGGAAGACATTACAGAAACAGAAAAGTTTTTCTTTTTCTTCAACTTCTCTGTCCTTAGAGAAATGGATTCCAGTTTAGCTCCCTGTGCATTACAAGAAATGCAATTAAGCAGGCTCTGTCTCTGCCACTGTAAGTGCTCCCCAGACATCAGCTGGGCTGGCTGAGGAATGGGGAATAGATTGTGCGCTCAGCTTTTATATACAGAGCAAAAGACAAATGGCACAGTGATGTTAAGGAGAAGCTGGCTTCACCCCTCTTTTCCCAGCTCCAGGTCCCACCCAAAGGTTCCTGTCACTGTGCTTTAGTGGTGGGCATGTGGCCTGTGCATTCCCAGCAGCCTCACCCAGAGCTGCCTTCCCAGTGACCCCCGTCTGCAAGGGAGGTGTTTGTGAAACACCCTGGGCATCCACAGGCCAGGAGTGCCCCTGGATGTGGAGCTGCCCCATGAGAGCTCCATCCCTGGATCAGCCTGTGCAGAGCAGCTGTGCAGGTGTTGGATCCATCTGCCCCACAGAACCATTTAGATTGGAAAAGACCCTTAAGGTCATCAAGTCCAACCATAAACCAAACTCTGCCACGTCCCCCACTAAACCACATCCATAAGTGACACATTTTCCTGGCTTCTGTCACCTCAGAAAGAGCCTCCCTGACCCAGGACAAGTAGAGGGAGATTTCTTTTTCTGCTTCTTCTCCCCACCACAATTTTGGGCTTTGTGTGCTTTTGCCAAGCAGTGGATTATGTCAGGCAACTGGGAGGAAATTGCATCTAAATGGAATGGTCTGAATTGGAAGACACCTTAAAGATCAGCCAGTTCCATCCCCCTGGGATGGGCAGGGACACTTGCTATTGGACCTGGTGGCTCCAAGCCCCATCTAGCCTGGCCTTGGACACTTTCAGGGGATGAGGCAGTCACAGCTTCTCCGGATAACCTGTACCAGGGCCTCCCCACTCTCACAGGGAGGAATTTCTCCCTGGTATCCCATCTATCGCTGTCCTCTGGCAGTTTGAAGCCATTCCCACTTGTCCTGTCACTCCATGCCCTTGTAAAAAGTCCCTCTCCAGCTTTCAAGATGATGAGTTCCAAGAAGGCACAGACATTTAGGGAAAGAACCCATCTACTTGGAGCGGGAATTGTCTGCCTCATAAATGCTGGGCTCCGCTTCCCACGCCCTGAGGGCAGCTCTCACTTTAGTTTCCTTTCTGGTGTCTTGAGTAGTGTTTTTCTGTTTTCTTCCTTTTCTATTTATTTTTAACCAAATGAAGGAGCGCAGTGTCAGACATGGATAGGAACCAGCAGAAGTCAGTAAATTCAAAGTGAAGGGTGCAGCTGCATCCCCGGCATCTGCCATGGGGCCTTTTTCGCTTCTGCTGCCGAGCGACACACCGGGGCTGACAGTTTGTCAGCCTTCACTTCCCATTCTTGTCCTTCCACTGCTTTGCATGATAATCCAGCCCTTTGCCTCTGACAAACACAGCCACGTTTTAATTGTGTCCTCTGTAGGAGGATCACCAGTGGCTTTCAGCCAGGCCTTAACTCTCAGCAGCTTCTCCCTTCATAAACCTTCTAATGTGTAATTAGAAGGGAGCTTCATGGCCCAGCTCTCCTGCTCTGAGAGGGGATGGCTGATATTTAAAACCCAAATAACTGACAGCTCTCCATGTCTTGGGTTGTCAGTGGCTGGATTTAGTGGAGCTGGGAGCCTCCCTTGCTGAGTGACAGCTTTATTTAGCATGGAGACCCTGATTAATGGCCTGTGAGGCTGGGCTGGCCCAGGGGAGCAGAGCAGCTCCTCTCCAATGTGGGTTGGACACGGCATTAGGGCAGAGGTGGCTTCACCTTCCCCTGTCACTCAGATCCTCTACCCGTGCCTGAACCTCAAGCTCAGATGGGACAGAGGCATCGAGGCTGGGAGGTGCAGAGCAAATCTCCCATCAGCAGGAGTTAGGACGGGGCAGGGCTGGGGAAAACTGACAGAAACAAGGAGCAAAGGAAAATCTTTCTTGTTTGAGGAGTGCTTGTTTTTGCATCACATGTTTAAGAGGCTGAGTTCCCAGTGAAAGGCCGTGGGGAGTGAAGATGGGGACTGATGTGACTGAAAAGAAAAAGCAAAGCAGCCTCCCTGGGGATGTCCCTCTGAGCCCTGCACCTGAGCCCTGTTTAGAGTTGCAAATTTGCTCTTCCCAGTGGTTTCTAAGAGTTAATACCCAGCTGATGTGCCAGCCATGGCATGTGCACCTTTCCTCCCTAGACTGAGCAGAAAATGCTGTGTATGGTGCACTAATGATCTGAACTGAAAGGCCAGTCTTTGCTATCATGGGTGACCTTCTAATGAATTCTCTTTCAGCTGAGCTTCTAACATTTAGAGCATACCTGGTTTTGAGGATGGAGGGAGAGGTGCACTGAAGGAATTCACAAGTGTGTGTTCAATATTTAATCTCAAAGTTGACTACTGGAATAAAGGGATTTTTTAGTTTGGATATATCTGATTGTGATCATTCTTTACAAAGAGGGGTCTGGATGTTCCAGATGGATATAAGATAAATTAATTGAGGTTCTGGAATTAAAAGTCTTGCTGGCCAGGGCTAGGGAAGCCACAGGTATGCTGTGCTTAGTGCTTAGGGGTCAGCAGTAGGGAAGATGTAGGACATCTGTCCAATTTAGTTGCATCAGCACCTCTCTGGAGCCCAGGGATAATGAGCTGGGCCCCATTTTAGAATCATTAAGGTTGGAAAAGAAAGACCTTCAGGATCATTGAGTCCAACCATTAACTCAGCACTGACAGACCTACCCCAAGGAAAAAAACAAAGTTTTGACAAAGATTCTTTCAGGGAATGAAAGGGAGATGGGCCCGTGACTGCGTGGCCACCAGCAAGAGCATCTCTGAGTCCCTGTGAGACAGAAATGCCTCTGAAGAAACATCCACCAGCATCCTTTGCTGCCCCACACCATCATCACCATAGCCAAGGGGACAGAGAGGAGGAAATGCAATGCTGAACTCTCAGGGGTGGTTTTCCCAACTTACTGCAAGCTTCACAAAGCACTTAAATATACACTTCTTGGTCTGTTGGGTTTTCTGCACTGTGCACCCTGATAGGTTTGAGAAAATGAGTGAGAAAGTGTATGTCTGAACAGTTGTGTTTGTTGTAATGAGTGCTGAACATTCACTTTTATTGTTGCTTTTTCTTCCCCTATTTAAGTGGCTTTGAATGCAAACAAATTGCTTTTCAGACAATTCACAATGGGCTCAAATTCTCTTATTGCTGTTTACAAATGTGTTTATGAAAGCTTAGGCAATTGTAGCAAATATGGCAATATTTTATAGTCGTGAGATGCATCTTCTGAGTATTGGTGGCTGCAACAATCCAACTTTGAAAATGCATCCCTCACTCCACCCTCTTCAGAGAAACTAAATCCCAAACTCCTGTTTTTATTACATTGTAACTTTATGTGGTAAAATAATCTCAGTTTCTATTGCCCTGTAAAAGGGAAGTCAATATTTTATCTCTTGTTTTACAGTCATTGTAATACCCAGCTAATACATAACAATGGTGCATTATGATAACTTCATTATAGTCTGATCATGCTGGTAAATAATGTATTGGTCCGAGTTTTAAGCGTGGCAGGAAAATTACCTATTTTTATTGTTCTTTGGTGTTTCTCAAATGCAGCTGGAACAATAACAATGCAAGCCTGCTTTTTGCATCTGCTGAGACTGCCAATCCTCCTGACCAGCAAAGCTGTACTTTGGGGCTGTTACTCATTGTGTGTGTCACCAGACGTGCAGCGCGGTGCAAATCACCCAGCCAGTATTTACTGGTGCCAAAGCTAAAACATTCACATGGAAATGCACCTGCAGTGTTAATCAATCCATCTTTGCTGCTATTCCCTGTGGCACAGGAGCAGGCTGAGGGCCAGATCTTGCTCTGTTACACCAGCCCAATTCTGGAATCACTGCAGTGGCTCCAATTAGGTTACACTCAGGTAAAGGCAAAGCAAATGAGAACAGATTCCTGCCTCACACTGCAGCAGCAGAACGAGTCACAGAGGGTAACAGTGCTGGCTCCTGCTTTATTGTTACCTTGATAACACCTCGAGCCACAGAAGTCCTGCTGCTGCCGAGCCACGCAGTGCAGGCTGTCTTTCAAAGCAGGCAGCTCCCACACTGAAGTCCTGTCTGTGGAGAGGTTGTCATCCTATTCCCACTGCTGTGGGACATGGAGAGCAAAATAGGTATTGTTGGAACAGCTTTGATAGCTAAAAGTAAAAGCCCAATGGGATGCTTGTGAGGTCAGGTCTGTGAGAGCTGCGCTCAGTAGGAGAGCTGAGGGTTTGGCCCCATGTGTAGACAGAGACTCCATTTTCTCAGCAGAAATGCTAGGCACCAATTATTACTGGGAAACTAATCAGTCAGATTAATGTTTGATTCCTGCCCTCAAAATTTCTGAGTGATATTTTAAATTATAGTTGGTTTTGTTGCTGCTGGTACCAGCATCCATCTCGTTGAAAGTTTTGTAGTCAAACATTGTAGTCAAGTGAATGTGAGGTTACAGGTATGGATCAGGGATGGGAATGGTGCCTGGTCAGGATGTGAATCAGGATTAATGTAATTATGGCTGTGGAGAGCCAAGATTACCCTACTGAAATGTTCCCATCAGAATGGCATTGTGCTTCTAACAATTTCAACAGCTTTATAAAAATAAACAAAACTCATTTCTGTTTAAAACTGCAGAGCACCAGCTCTGTGCCATGTGAAGGACTCATCACTGTTGCTGTCATGGAGCAAGCAGTACTCCAGTGACACCAGTCCCCTGGCACCACAGAGCCTCCCAGGACTTACATTAGTCTAAGCCTCACTTGAGTGCTTCAACAACAGAGCAAATTTTGTAGTGTAAAAGGCAAGCAGAACCTTTGTGATCAGGACTCATTAATGTTGCCTTTGGTTTACGTGATCTGTCAAATGCCAGATGTGCTGATGGGTGACCTAACCCAGTCAGGAGGGAGTGGCAGCTGCTCCAGCCAGCTCAGGTCTCTGTGGATGCTGCTGCTGATTTTAGACACCTCTTCCATCTGGGCTATGAAAAGCTCCCATCCTGAATAAATGCATTCACAGATAGGGTGTTCAGGGCACCCTCACATTTGTGTGTACCGCAGGGCAGCCTCCAGGTGAGCGTGTCCCTGCCTGTGGCTCCAGCACAGCACTGGTGACATTGGTGACAACCTCTCTGACAGAGCAGGTGGGAGTGCCAGGGCACACAGCTGATGCCATTTCTCTCCTTGCTGCTCTCCTAGATGAAGGACTCTGGGATATGTTTGTGAAGGACATCCCTCGCAGCGCCACCTCCTACACAGTGGGCCTGGACAAGCTCAGACAAGGAGTCACCTATGAATTCCGGGTGGTGGCTGTCAACGAGTTTGGCTATGGAGAGCCAAGTGTTCCTTCTGTGGCAGTATCAGGTAATCATGGATTTATTTTAAAAGTCTTTTTCACTGGAGTTTCCTGAGGCTGAGGGAGAAGAGGGAAAAAAGAAACAAATCAGACTCTCTAGTTACAGCAAATAATCAAAGGCAGCTTGTTTTAGTATAAAACTGGAGTAATACAGTGGTGAATTAAGGTTTGAAATTACAGTATGTTTGATTCTCAAGAAGAAAAATGTGCATGTGCCATTTTGAAGCTTGATAAAGAACTACTCAGACTGTTTATGTCAGATCTCTTGTCATAAGACTAATTTGTAGAGTCTGCAATTTGTTTGCTTTTTCTCCATTCTCAGTCTGGTTTTTGTTTGCTCTGCTTTCTTTTTTTCTTTTTTTTTTTTTTTTACTCTGGGCTCTGATAAACATGTTCTGTTACTTTGTCTTTAGCTCTCACAAATACAGAAGTGTAGTCTCACATTATTCCTGACAATCCTTTGTGCTGGCAGTCCTGCTCCAGTGTGATGTCTCCAGTCCCCCTCCACCACAACAGCTCATTTGTGATGCTCTGGGGCTCTTCCCACTCTCCCTGCTCTCTGTGCTTACTCCCAGTTACAGGGCCATGACCTAAACATGCTTCCCAAATCTTTGCGAGCAGCCCAGCCCTCTGGTTTTCTGAAAGGGCTTGAATACCTTGAAAATCCAATTCCTCTCAGCTTGCCTGGGCTGGGCAGCTGGAGTGCCTTGGTCTGTGGTGAGGTGAGAGACCTTGCCCTTGGGAGGGCTTTGCTGGGTCTCCTCTTCCCCTGCTCTACTCCAGGTTGCTTTTGAGCCATCGGTTTCATCCTTGCTGTGTCAGCAAAGACAGGGGAATAAAAGAACCTGATAAAGCGGCTTTGTGATTCAAAATTCTGGAGAGTCCTGAGAACCTGGCAGTGCTCCAGTATCTGGAGTGGCTTTTATCTCTTTGCTGCTCCAGTGAAAGGCATGAACACCATTCAACAACTCCCCAGCAGGCAGGAGAAGCAAGTGTTGCTCTCGCCATGGCGGCTGCTGCGCTTGTCCCGACACAATTAACCACTTACCCCGGGAGAGCTTCCATGGATTTCACTGTGAGCACTACCCCTGCTTTTCTTCTGCAGGACAATGGCATGGACAACCCACTTCAAACACCAAGAGTCAGTGTTTTTCCTGTCTGGGGTTTCAGAGAGGCTGTAACACAGTGTAAAGGACCAGCAATCATGTCAGTCTTTCCTTTGCTCAAAGACTTTATTCCTCTGAAGCAGGGCATGAGTCTCCTTGTGATGCTTTCTATAAATAAACTGCTTGTTTGTAAGTTCTCCACTTGAACACAACTATTTAATTCGCCTCCTTTTGATGCTTCAGTGTTCCTCTCAAATTGCTGCATGAAAGTAAGAGGCTTCCATTGAGATTCACAGTCATAAAAGTATAAAGCATTTTAGGCTGGCCACTTCAGCTGGCACAGGGAGGTATAAATTGCCCTGAATCTGCTCATCCCAGCATGGCTTGTGCAGTTTGTCTCTAGGATTTTATTGGCCTGGACTGGCCTCCTAGCAAAGAAGGAGCGTGGCTGTTTTTCCCTGCTGCAGAATACTCAGTGATCTGGAACAAATTTGAGCTCGTATCGTTGGGCTTAAAACAGATTTTTATTCAGATCCAGGTTTGGGACAGTGAGGGAAAGAGGGAAGGAGGGTTTGGTGATAGGGGTTGGGTTGTTCTCCTGGCATCACCCATTCCTGCCAGGTGGTGTTCCACCTTAAGGACTACAGCAGTATGTCAACTGCTGGCTCGTGCTCAGAGGCTGCACTTTTCCCCAAAGCTGAGGGAGCTCAAGGGAGGACAAAGAAAATATCACTGCAAGAAAACAACAATACTTATTACTTTCAACCAAGACTGGCGAGGTAACTCCAGAAAGAGGAAGTTAGTGTCATTTTGTGTTTCCACTTGAGGTCAAATGGGGTGAAATTACCTGAGACTGCCAAAAATCCAGGCAATTGAATTGATATCCCTGTGCTGCAAATCAGGCTTGGCTCAGTGGATGGAGAAGTGATGTAGAGTAGCAGTGAATGTTGGAAGTTGGAGTTAATGGAGGTACTGAAAGATGCTGAACCAAGTGTGCTTTGTTCCCTGGCACTAGCTGTATTTTTCAAAGAGCCACTGAGCAGCATTTTGGCAAGGTAAGCCTCCCAAAAAGTGGAATAATCATGGGTCATGGCACGTGTATAATGGTTCCCTTGACCCAAGAGTGCTAACCTGCCATGGTCAATAAATGTAGGTGTGCAGAGCTGTGGGAAGAAACCTGCCTCTCTTCTCCTGGTGATAACGTAGCTAAGAGCCTCTGGAGCTGCTCCAGGGGTATGAAAGGTGCTTGTAGAGAGGGAATTGGTTGTAGAGAAGCTGTGGCTGCCACATCCCTGAAGTGTCCAAGGCCAGGTTGGACAGGGCTTGGAGCAACCTGGGATAGTGGAAGGTGTCCCTGCCCATGGCAGGGGGATGGCACTGGATGAGCTTTAAGATCCCTTCCAACCTAAACCATCCTGGGATTCTGGCTTGGAGCTGTGATGTGCTCCTGTTCTCTGCCATCTCAGAAGGGTCAGCAAGCCCCTTGAGAGTCTGAACCCCCTCCTCTCCAGAGCACCATTGTGGAGTCATTGTTCCCTGTGGGGAACAAGAGAAATTTTTAAGGGGGCATAAAGAGGAACTGTTATTTGTTTTTTGCTCTTTCAGCACAAACAGAAGCCCCTTTCTATGAGGAGTGGTGGTTTCTGCTGGTGATGGCTCTCTCAAGCCTCATCCTCATCCTGCTGGTGGTGTTTGCATTGGTCCTGCATGGCCAGAGCAAGAAGTACAAGAACTGCAATGGAGGTAAGGCACCATCTCTGTGCTGTGCAAAAGTCTCAAAAGCTGTGGGAATCAGAGATGCCTTTCCTTTGAACCTCTGATTTCCTCAGCAGGGACTGTGTTAGAGCTATTTTGCTTGGCAGAAAACTTGGAATTTTTTGCTGTCTGGTTTGGTAGAAATGGCTTTTGCCCCCAGCCACACTGGATCAGGGTTTGGACACTGACCAGCTCAGACAGGACAGACTCTGGAGGTCCCAGGGACTGCAGTAAAAGCCAAGGAGTCTGGGTCAAACACTTGGCAGATAAGGAATAAATAAGGAATTAGCTGAGCCTTTGTTTAACTTTGGCATAAATCCCTGATAGACGGGGAGAAGGAGAAAGATTCTGCTTTTCCATGGCTGTACCAATGCAGATATTCTAAACCTCTGTGTGTGAGGGCTATATCACTGTTCCTTTATATTGAGTGCCCTGCATCCCACATTCCTTCCCTAAGTCAAGCTGCAGTTGCTGGGCTGGGGGCCAAGCAGCCAGGAGGTGTCTTGGTTATCTGGACCTGTTAGATTTTAACATACAGTGAGAACCAAGCTTTGAATTTTCCTTTAGTGATGATTTTTTCCAGCCTCCTTTCTTGAAAGGAAACAGGAGCTACCTGCTCTGTAACTTAGAATGTCAAATAGTCCCCTTTGAAAAAGCCTCATTCTTGAGCTCTGAATATTGTTTTTACTTTTCTTCTCCCTACGTGATAAAGTCCTGGAAGGGTTGTTCACATGTGTATTTCTCTGATAGCCTCCTCCACCTGCAGCAGGAAATTTCTCTGATGCCAGGAGGTGCCAGAAAAGGTACATTAATGAAAAGGATCAGGTGGATGGGTCTCTGCACTACCTGTTCTTAGGGATTAATGTAATGAAGTCTTCCAGGCAGTATTTAGTAATTCAGTCCCAAAGTGAAGATCTTCTCTTTCTTTGTAATTCACTTCTAACAAGTGTTAGAAATCAGATTTCAGTCCCATGAGATACAAGATGTATGAATACCGTGGCATTTTACCAAGTTAATACTATTATATATTTGTATGCACAGCCCATAGGAAATCTCTCATCTTCTTAGTTTTACTGTGTTTGGGGGACAGACATGAAAAGGCAGGTCTGACCTGTGCTGTCAGATATCCGTGTTCACAGAGCCTTAATGCAGCACTGAAATTGAAGCTGAGGATAAAGCACCTGTCTGCTGCAAAGTGGCAGCCAGCCCTTCTCCCTGGGACACGGGCTCAGCTCACACCTTTGGGATGACAAAGGATGAGCACAGCACAGAACAAGCTCCTGCTAGATTTGATCACAAGAAATAATATACTGGGCTGTATTCTCCTTCTTCTTCCCATCCTGTCCCTGTTCCTGCCTTACATTGTCTGGTGATTTCTCCCTGCCTGATCCCCATTTCAGCTGTGGCATGCTTTTCCCATTTGCTATCCACTTGCCCTTCCTCTTGCTTTTTTTCCTGCCTTTTTTCTCTCTCCTTTTTCTCTTTTTCTAGTTTTACTTTCCCTTGCTTTACTCCAATCAACGTGGAATGGGATTCACAGCACCTGATTAAGGACATCTTCAGTAGCCAACTAAATTAGTTATCAGGTTTCTATTTATAGTCAAAAATCAAGAATAAGCATTTTTGAAGCACAGTTAATCTGTGCTATTTTAGATACTTGTCTCTGAATGAAATCCATCCATCCATCCATGACTCCTTTCTCCTCTTTTGACTTCCTCTGCCCCTTCACTTTCCTGATACACTCCTTGCTTTCACTCTGTTCTCACTTGCCAGGAGAAAAAGTAAAGAGAATTTCAAATAATTAATGATGTCATAAAAAGAAAGAAGGACGAGTTAGCTCCTGCAGTTCTATTTGGGGAAAGGTGTTTTTGTTTCAGCTGAACCTTTTATTTCCTGGCTCCAGGTAAAACCATCTCCAACGTGGAAGAGTCAGTCACCCTGGACAACGGAGGCTTCACTGCTCTGGAGCTCAACAGCAGACACCTGAACATCAAGAGCACCTTCTCAAAGAAGAATGGAACCAGGTAAAAAGCTGGGAATGCTGTGCTTTTGGAATGTCTTTCTTCTAGCTTCAAGCACTGTTAAGTACTCAAAAGGGAGAGACTGAAGAATCCAGGGAGGACTTAAACACCCAAGTCTCTGCCTCAAGCTGTGATTCTGGCTTCTAAGCACGATTTCATTAACTCCAGGGGAATAACAACATCCCAGTCACTCATCCTTTGCATTTCGTAGGTCTCCTCCTCGGCCAAGCCCAGGGGGGCTGCACTACTCTGATGAGGATATCTGCAACAAGTACAACGGGGCTGTGCTGACCGAGGGCTTGGGCCTCAATGAGAAGCCTCTGGAGGTGTCAGAGTCAGAGGTAAGGATTTCCCTCTGCCTCACATTGCACAGACACCACAGAGAATCATTTCCATGCTGAATCCTGGCAAGTCTTTGAAGTCCCAGTCCCATATCTGCATCATGCTGTGTGGTCACTGTCTGTCTCAGGGATTTTAAAAGGTTCAATTCACCAGGCTGTTTGCATCACATCTTAAAATAAAAATATCAAAGGGAAAAATGACAAGCAGGACCCAGCCAGGGCAGATTCCAGACCTGGCCTTGGCAGATATTCAGTTTTCCAGAGTCAGGTAGAAAGATAAGTGCAATCAGTCAGACAGGGAGTGCTGACCTCTCTCAAGGACCATCTGCACACGCCCTTCTGCCTGTGGGCTGCAAACTTGGAGCATTTTGGGAAAACACACATCTGCTGCAAAATAACCAGCTACTGTCTTGCAGGTGAGGTTGAAGGTGAGATGTGCTTTGCCCTGTTGCACTGACTGCAGTGTGAATGTGATTTGCAGTTTGACAGCTGCAGCACACCCCACCAGTGAGAAGAGTGGCCTGAGTGGTGACAGCCACTGCCTTGGTTACAGAGGGAGTAGGTGGGGAGTGAGTAACTTGGTCATGGCTGTGAGAGTCCAGCATTCAGCTCTCTGAACACCCCAGCCTTGCCTGTAGACTGTTCTCCACAGAAGGTGGGTGTTTGCCAGCATTATCCATCTGGCAGGGTTCCATCTTGTGTTCCACATTCCCTGTAAGAAGGAATAAAGTGCTTGCTGGCTGTGAAAGTCCAGCAGTGGCCATTGGTGAATAGACAGACTTCAGAGGAGATCCAGAAAGGTAAATCTGTCTCTAAAATCAGACACTGTCAGCTGAGATCCTGATGAATCCGAACTGACAGCGCAAGAAGCGAGCAGTGGGCCAAACCATGCCAAACCTGACCCTTCCAGCAAGAAAATATCACGGGCAGCAAGTCGTGAAAGAAGATGACAGTTTTCATCTGGAGCTTTTCTGCACCTGCAGCTACAGCTGCTTTTGCTGGCTACCTAGCTCTCACCTCCTGCTAATTACCACCGACAGCCTGCTGCTTTGTGCTGCCCTGTGGCCGACCCGTCGTGCAGGCAGCTTTCCTTGGTGCAGCTCAAGCTGCTGTCTCTGCAATGCTCCAGCATTACCCTCCAGATTAAACCCATAGTGCTTTGGTCATGTCACTGTAACAACCCAGCATTAAACCTGTCATTAAAGCAGTTTGCTGAGCATGATCGTGAATTTAGCACTGGCACCTTTTGACATTAATTTCAATGTCCCATGTGGTATTTCCTGGTGATGTGCAGAAGTCTCCTTGCAGGGTGTCGTTATGCCTTCTATATGCACTGTTTGTACAGCAGGGAATGATGTGATTTTGGGGTTTTTTTCCTCAGGCTATTGATATTTACTGTTTATTTACTGTTGTATTGCTGTTGAGCCTGAAGGTCTCAGTTGAGATTCTGGTGTTTTTGTGAATGTGGGTGTGCACGTGAGTCTGTGCATAAAATATGCCCCTGTTTTTTCTTGGGGCTTGGAGATGCAGCCTGCTTGTATAATGTCTTTGATGCTTGTTTGGGGTTTTTTGTAGTGGGGAGTGTTTTTAGTCATGAAATGTTAATATGCTCCCAGTAGAGGTAGCAGTAGGAGATGCTGCCTTTTGATCAGCCTGGAAATGCTGTTTATGTTGGCAGGTGCAGACAGGAGGTGAGGGTGGGCTGGGGCAGAGGTGAGCATAGATGACTGACCACTCTCTTTTCAAGTGTTCCTCTACCTATTAGCTCTTCCTGTTTGTCTTTTATTTTCTTTTAGTTTCTGTTCTCAGAGGAGATCGTAATAGACAAGCTCTGTTTTCTGAGAGTTTCAGATTTTCCATCTGTCTTAGCGGGCAGAAACATTTGCCATTAGATGAAGAGTTAAAGACATCTTTTCATGTGAGAGCTCTACCCAGGTTTGGTCCTCTGCAGCAGAGGGTCCTGATGCTGTTTTCCTCTAACACATCTGTGTGTGGGTCTCAAATTCTGCTTAATGTGATGCACATCAGGGCAGGCAGGGACAAAACCTGTGCCTTTGCCTTCAATCCACTTGTCACCGTGTTACTGCTTAGTCTTATGCCTGTTGCCTGAGGTGTCAAGATTTTATATGGAAAAGAAGGAAGCTCACTGGCTTCAAGTCTCCTGGGGTTTGCTGAACATGAAGAACTCTTGGGCTGACTGACTGCACTTAAAACACATCTGCCTGGGATCATTCTTCCAAGCTCCCTCCTGGAGGGGAGAGACACGCAGAAACAAAGAGGAAATCAAGTAGGACTCTTAATATTCATAAATCAAGTGGTGAACTTATTCCATGTCCTGAAAGCCAAGCACCAGTACTGTTAATGAGGTTAAAGAAGTTTAATTGGCGGGTACGGAGCAGGAAACTGCTATGAGTGTAAATTCCAAATGATTAATAATAATAGGCTTTTAGTTAATGAGTGAAGTGGACAAAGCTCTGGACAGATAATCTGAAAAAATTTGGTGTTCACCATGTATAGAAATCTGATTATGTACCTGCAGTGTCATCCAGCCAAGGAAGAGCAGGAGGAGAGGGGAGGCTGGTGCACGTTTGTGTGTTCTCACGTGTCCTTGTGGTCTCCCAAAAACTGTTTCCAGGAGAAAATACTCTCACAGGGTGCACACATTATCAGTCAGTGCTGGATGCTCTGGCCTTCCCACTGCTGTCTGCAATTTGACTGGCTTTGGCTTTCTCAGCTCTCTAGGAAGATAGCCATTTCCACTTAACACTTCAGAGGAAACAGGGTTTAACTTGTTTCCAGTAAAGCTCTTCAGTGATTTTGACAAGTTGGGCACTATGTGGAAACCAGCTGCAGGTGACACATAAAATAAGAGTGGGTTCCCATGTCCAGAGAAATATTTTGCATACTGGGTTACCTTGTCTCTTTTACAGCATATTTATTTGAGGCCAACAAAAAAAAAAAACATTCCTGCTGTTATCTACATTTTTAGAAGTAATCTTATAAGGCTGTTTCTTTTGTAGTCACTTAAAAGGATAACTGGAACTATTATCAAATTTATTATCACATTTCCCACTGACTAAGCCAGCCAACTCTGGTGGCTGACTTGCCTCTGAGCAGCACTCATGCATTTTTTACTATGAAAAATATACCTCAATAGCCTCTCATTTTCTGTATTTGTTGTTTCTTAGGCATCCATGCACCTTTGGTTGACAGTGTGTAATGTCACCACACACCCAATCACGCTCCAGCCTATGGAGGTTTCCAAGGTAACACAGACACAGTCGCAGGGAAAGGAGAAAACTGAAAACAAAGCAAAAAGCCCTGTAGCATTTCTATTTACTCAATAGCTTAAAAACCACTAAAGAGTAATCCTTTAGTATAAGCTGTCTGTATTGTCATGCTAAACAGGTTTATCTTACTTCTCCTTGATTCTCATCGGGCTGTGGAATGCCAGTTTAGAGCATTCCTTGCTGACTAGGGTGGTTACTGGAGTCTTGCTGGGAGCAGACCTTGGGAGATACTTCAGAAACACGGACAAAACAGTCAGTTCCTGGTTATCCTGAAAGAAATACAGAAAAAACCTGTTGTATCAGCCCTAACAAGCAGGTTATCCTTTCCAGCATCAGTCTGAATGATGGTGAATGGCTGAAGTTACTGCAGCCCTATATGCTTCGTGGCAGTCTTTCCTTCTGAAAGACCCTGGCCTTATTTACACCAAATTATTGTTCCCTTTCAGTTGGTATAATGAACTAATTAGTGGAAAAATTATCAGCAAGTGGTATTGTTTTAAATTCCCTCTTTCAGTTCATGGCAAATCTGAGTACACCATATTTCAAATGGTAGCAGCTCATCTTAAAGTGTTCCCAGGATTTCTTCTCTTAAATATGTTGACTTCTGGCAATGTTGAAAGAATTGGCTTAGGAACAGAAATTATATTAGCTTTGTGAGTGAGTGGTTTCTTTGCTTGTGATGGACAGAACTCGAGTGGCTGCATAAGTACTATTACAGCTAGAAAGTCATGTCACATGCTTCTTTGCATTTTCCAGCTTTTCGTTGGCTTTATCCAACCCCACAGATCCTCTGTGTCTGTGGGGACATGAGGAAGATTCATAAAGAGCCACCAGAAGTTTGTGGGGGTTCTTTTGTTCCTCATGCTTGTGCCACCTCAGCTCAGCTGTGATGCCTCTGTTCAGCAGGGCTCTGTTTTCTTGTTGGGTGGCTGAGAGTGTCTGAGTCTGTGAAAGTGATGCTGGGCAGGGGAAGGAGTCAGAGGCCATGGCAGAGCAGTGCCTTGTACCTTTAATGGAGAGAGCACAACACAGGAGCTGGAGGAGCTCACACCTCTGGGTGCTGCTTCTGGTGAGCAATCCTGTCTCTGCTCAGGATGCAGAGACTTTTCTTCCACATCATCCCTCAGCTTCCCAGGCATTTACCTTAAAATTGCACTATGGACACACAGCATCGTGTTTGGAGACTGATGCAGAGTGCAATAACTTGTTTCCTGCTGAGGACAGAGGGAACCAGAGGGTTTGGGGATCTTTAGGTGAAATTGGCTGAGGACCAGCCTGAGCTGCTGCTGCCAGGCCCTGCCATGCTGCCACATCTGCAGCCATCCATGGCACTCCTGCTGGAGCCCCCTGCAAAAACAGACAGGGCAGTGCTGGCAGGATGCTCCTGGCAGCAGTGCCAAGACTCTGGAGCTGCTCTCTGCACCCACTGGCTGTGAAGTAGCCCAGATCTGGAGGTATTCCAGGAATGCTGCAAAAACCACCTGTTCAGGAAGGTCTTTGGAGGGAGTCGGGTGTTGGCTTCCCCAGCCTGGCAGCTGGTGCAAAGGAGTGTTTTTCTAGGAGACAGGCTTGCTCTGTTCATTCTGGAGTAATTATGAAATGCTGATAGGGCTTTGTTGTATTAGTAATTACTTGTCAAGGCACCTGAAGCTTTTCATTCTTAAAAATCAAACAGTACATAGTTCCTGAAGAGCCAAAGCCTGGGTAATAGTGGAAGGGAAGTTTTGCAAAGCTGTAAAGAGCCGCTTTGCTCACTTTTGGAAAGCACTGGGAAAAATTTCTCAGCTCTGTCCATCACCCTCTGTGCTGGAAAATGGGCACGGAATAGTATTGAAGCAGCTACCTAAGCAAAGAAGGGGGATGATGGATACTGTGCCCTTTTCAAACGATGGTTCACAAGGCATTTGAGGATTGTTCTTCAGAGACCATTAAAAAGGAGCTTTAGAGGAGGAAAGACAAGTTTTGTGGCAGGCAGGATCAAGAAGGATGTGTGTTTGCTGGGTGGTGTCATAGATCAGAACCACACCAACCTTTTGAAACTAATTGCAGCAATGAGCAGTGATGAGCTTCACTTACCTGTCTCTCTTGTGTGTCTTAGGCAGCTCCTACTTTGATATTTAATTGCCTCTAGAACTGGCAACGCAGATTATTGAGTGGGGAGGAGGAAAGGAATAAAAGCTTTTGCATGGTCTAGTTGGAGATTTTGAGGGAAGATGTGAGATGTGGAAATGCCTGGGTAAATGTTTGTGTGCTGGATGGGATGGGGTTGTTACTGGTGGGAACATCAGTGGGAACAGAAGGAAAATGTGCTCTGAGATTCCAGGGCTGAGGCTTTGCTGTGGTCTCTGCGCTCAGCAGAAATGTACAAGCCCTCTGTGATTCCTCCAGCTGCATCCCAGCAGCAGCACTTCAGAGGAGGGGCAGATGCACAGAGCTTATCTGGTTACATCTCAATAGAGCTCCTGCTTGATATTGATGGGAGCTTTGAAGCTCTCCAGCCACCGTGCATAAATGTTTCAGGGGTAGATCCGCTCTGAGCGCAGAGCTGGGTCTGACTCATCCCAAGGAAGCAGCCCCTCCTGCCTGGCAGCTCTTCTTCCCCAGATTTTGCATTCTCTTTCTTCTGTCCCCGCTGGTTGTGTACCTTGTACCACCCATAATCAGCTGGAACATGCAAATAGTGTTATTTGCCCGTAAAAAAGTCTGATTTTACTTAACTTCCTTCCAGTTATAGAACTAATTTTCAATACTTAACACCCGGAGTTTTGTGCCAGTGGCTTGGGCTGGCCACCCCAAACATTGGCCTGGCTAAACAGAGTTTGTGTGGAAGGCATCCCTGCTGTCCTTCCATCAGAAGAGAGATACTCAGTGGTAACTGCAATATTTCTGATTGTGATTGAAAACTGTTGGTTTTGCTGTGACCTCTCTACATTTCCCTGCATCTTGTGCCCAAGCAGGAGTTCCTGGCTGCCCCTGCACCATTCTGCAGGGAATTAGAAGGGATTTCTCTGTCACTTATTATCAGGGGACTCTCCCTCTAGCAGCAAAGTCTGGCTAAAGCAGAGCACAGTGCTTTTCCACAGCCCAGCCTGTACCACACTTGGACTGCCATCCCACTTACCTTAACATTACAGCTTTAGTCAGCTGGTGATGCTAAACTTGCCTCCCATTTATTTGCTACCACAACAGACTAAAATTATCATCGATGCTAATGACCGATTATTTAATTCTATTTTTCCCGATGCCCCAGGTCACTGACTCGGATTACGAGGACGAGTTGCCCAAGCACTCCTTTGTGAACCATTACATGAGCGACCCCACCTACTACAACTCGTGGAAGCGGCAGCAGAAAGGGGTGAAGCAGCACCCGGCGTCCTACAGATACGAGGAGTGCACGGCCGGCGAGGCAGAGCCCTATTTCCAGACTGTCATCACCACACAGAGCTCAGGAGGGGTGTACACCCCCACGGGCCAGCCCGCGCCCGGCTCCCGGACTCCAGTGACAGGATTCTCGTCCTTCGTCTGAGCTGGGACACGGCGGGACAGCCGCAGTGACCGCGTGTGCGTGGCCGGGGCGCTGAACTCTGGGGGACCGCTCTGATCAGGGTAGAAACGGATGGGAACACACCTGAGGCTGGGTTGAGGGTGTTTTGGTTGGTTTTTTTGTTGTTTTTTTTTTTTTTTTTTTTTTTTCTTTCTGAAGACAATCAACTCTATAAAAACACGGAGCTGAACTAGCTGAATCTTTGTTTAAGAAAACAAAAAGACAAAAAAGGAATTCTGAACAGTGATGATTTTAACCACTTGTGAATAGTAGGGGTTTTTTAACCGCTTTTTGTAACACTGCTTCAGGAAGCAGCTCCCATGCCCTTCTCCTTCCCTCTTTCTTTCTCTGCCCTCCTCCCGTCCCACTGCTCCCAAACAAGCAGGTGAATTCCTTAGATGCAATGAGTGACTCTGTGATGTGATTTGAAGAGAAAACATAAAACCTCCCAGGCTCCTTTTTCTTCCTTTTTCTCTACTCTTTTTTATTTTCTTTTTCTCTTCTTTTTAATTTTTCTCTGTCATCAACAGAGAAACATTAAAACAGAACACAGAAAATGGACACATTTTTAGGTGAAAAGCAGACACCTCTCTTCTCCTCACTGCTCCACACATTAGGAGTACTGGCTGACCAGTGTAGGCTCAGATGTGTCACCGTGTCTGCTCTAAGCTCACTACTGCTGTATTTATATTCAATTACCGACCTGCTTTTCTTTCTTCTTCAAATGGGACCTGCTGCATTCTTTAAATATTCCAACTCCGGGGCCTTTGGAAGAGGAGATGGCTCAAAAGAGCGCTGTAGGCAGTGGTGGGTGAAGCAAGTGGGAAGAATTCAGATGTAAGGTCAGTTTATTTTTGGTGTGGCTCTAATGCTCCTTGTGGACTGCATGTACTACTTGAATCAGTCATTTTTTAAAAGTCAGAGGACACAACCCAGCAAGCCAGAGGAATTTTTCAATTAAAATTGCAGTGACAACCTAGAGAGTTTACTAATTGATGAGGGTTTTGATCATCAGAGTTACCATGCCCTGCCAACAGAAGTTGAACATCCTTTCTCACCCAGACTCTGCAGTTCTGTTTATTGGTCTGTAAAAAAGTACAGAGTGGCAGGGTTTGTTTGATTTTATTTTTTTAGTACAAAGACACACCACACAGACTGGGTGAGTTTTGGTGTCCACAGGTGCCTTTTATTGATTCTGCAGCTTCATATCTGGGAGAAGCAAAAAAGTGTCTCCAAATAAAGCTAACCAGGTTTTTCAGGCTTTGGGGTCATGAATTACCTTGTGCACATTTACAGCCTGCTCTGTGCACTTGAACCTACAGCCTTTGGAAAGAAAAGAGGAGACTTTTAGTTTATTTTTCATCTTTTTGTACAGCTCACTTTTTGTTTTCTTCTTTTCTATCCTTTTTCTGAGTCTGTCATGTTTAGTAGCAAGTTGTTTACTCACAAGTTGTCAGGCATTGAAAGAATCCAAGTAGCAACAGTCCTGGGTCACCAGACTTTTTATCATAAGATTTTGAAAGATGAATTTGGAAGTAGGAGAGTCCTTGCCAAGTCAGGATCTGGCATTTTCTTCCAGGTGGATAAGCCAGGAAAATTGGTGCTTGCTTGGTCCTGTCAAGGCTCATGTGGGCATTGTTACCACAGAAAATTGTCCCTGTCCTCTCAGGGCATGTGGGACATCTGTGGCAGGGGCAGGTGGTGTCTTCAGAGAAGGTTGTTGAAACCAGGCTGCCCAGGGGCCTGGCTGGGAGTATCCTGGTGGCACCTCACCAGAACAGGTCCAAGGGCCAGCTCAGCCTTGCTGTCACCTTTCAGTGCCTCTTGGACAGGGCAAACTATCTCAGAACTGCCTTTACTCTTGGGCACTGCCTCCGAGCACTGCTGCTCTTGGTGCATGCACACTCTGCATTGCTTTGGCACTGGATTGCTGTTCCTCTCCAAAGGTTCCAGGAAGAAAAAGTTCAAAACCAAAAACTCCAGTGGGTGTGTTTAAGGGCTTTTGAGTTTGGGATAATGATCTGCAGCTCGTTAGATGGCAAGGGACTCGCAAAGACACGGCTGAGCCAAAACCCTGTGAGTCATCCCCCTCTCTGCACCTGGGTAGGATGTGTGTGGGATGGAGATGGGGCTCCAAAGAGGATGACTTGGAGTGTGCTGTGAAGAGGAATGCAAAGCAAACAAAAAACCCACTGCCTTCTGTGCACTTTGACTGTTCTCTTAAGCCATATGGACTTTGCTTTAATTACTGAACTGCCAAAATTTGTTTTCAGTCTGTGTTTTTTGTTTCTTAGACAAAATTATGTACGTGACTTTCTGATTTGTTTTCCTTTTCCTTTATCATTTCCTGCATCAGATTACATATTTTAGGCATGTTGTTTTTATACATTTGACACAACAATGCAATTGCTCTTGGAATTTTAATGGCCCTTGTCCAACAGGTGTAAGAGGTAATGCTGCAGGAGGAGCCCTCCAAGGACCACTGAGGACTTTAGGGATGAAAATTAGTAGGAAGCAGATGGAACACCGAAGACTTTGCTCCAAAGGAAAGCATAGTGTAACTCCACATCTCCTGAATATTGCCTTACACTTGGTGTAAGGTGCAGTTACTCCCTGGGGTTGATCTGATACCACATTGAGGAAAAAAAAAAAAACAAGAAAACCATGGGGAATAAAGGAAATGGACTTTGTGGCCACTGCTCTGCTGAAGGACAACATGGGGAGCAGCACAATCTATACAAAGCAAGGAGAATAAATTGTTCCTTTTTTCTCAGAACCAGCTGCAACTAAAAAGCCTGAGCTTGCTGAGGACCTGCTGAGTTGGCTGTGTGGCTCTTTTCTTCTGACTGCTGTCGAAATAACAGGTTAGGTGTGATTCCTTTAGGACCTGTTGATCCCAACAAAGGTGTTTCTGTTCCATTCTCATCCATACTGTTGTCACTCTTGGTTCTGTTGTGTTCAGGCTTTTCTGACACTTGGGTTTATTTTCGATAGGCAGCTGCAGAGTGAGGAGGTGCAGTGCCCTGCCCAGCCCTCAGCTGGGCACAGGATGTGTTTTCTGCTGTGCAGGATTGTGTGTAGCTCCATGTGTGATGCCTCCACCTTCTTGCTAACACGCTCAACTTGTAAAATATGGTTAATAGGTAGGTTTTATTTACTTCACATATCAGGGAAATTGTTTTATCTGGAAGGAAATACTCCATCAGTTAGGAAGAAAGCTCTATTTCATTGCTACAATCTTTGGAAATTGCAGCCTTGAAATACAACTTTTAAACATCAGTTGTCATGTTACAGTAACTTCACTCATTGAATTCGCTTCCATTTCCATCTTCCTGTTTAGAATAGTCTTGAAAAATGAAGGCTTAAAAAGCCTTCTTGGGATATTTTATTTTTATTTATTTATTTCCCTTCCCCTGTTTCTCAGGTCTCTTGGTGACTGTTACTGGAAAATAAAAGCAGCATCATGAAATGACCAAGGGAGACATTTCAGGGAATGGTTTAATAGGAGCTGTTTTTCATGCAATAGCCATAACAATATCCAGTCTCCTGCAGGTAAAAAGTGCCCAAGTCTTCACCCCCTGCAGGGCTGAGGTGACAGCAGTCACCACTGTCAGCAATGCCCCCAGCCCCAGACGTCAAGTTGTCCCTGTCATAACTCACATGCAAAAGTGCACACATGAAGGAGCTGTGCTGTTCCAGCCCACTGTGAGTAGAGCATTTTATCCCCCCCAAAATCCGGGTCACACATGGTGTGTCCCCACCATGACCCACACCATTGGGTGGAGTATTTTCTATTCCTGCCTCTTAATGCTCTGATATTTGGGCAGGGCCAGCACTGTGCAGGTACAAATGGCAGTGGTGACAAGGGACAGGAGAGGGCACTCCTTTGCTTTCATCAGTGCCAGTCTCTTATTTCCTGCCCTGGGAGTCACTCATGGACTGCCCTCGTGGGGAGGGCGGGGAGAGGTGAGAGCAAAGGCTTTCATCAGCAGTTACTAAAGGAATCACACTTTGGCCAGTGATCCCACTTTTGGGAGCAGTTGGCATGACTGGAGAGAAGAAAGAAAAATACACAGAAAAGAAACTAATCTATTACTTAAAAGGATTTCTTTTCCCTCTTCATTTTGAGTGTTCAAACCAGTGATGTTTTGCAGATGGGCCAAGATCTCATTTTTCATCCTTATACCAAGGTCTCTGCCAGAAGCTGTGTAGCAATTGTTTGGACTAAAGATCTTGACATGAGGATGCATTTATTATCCTTGCCATTGCTTCCCTCAAGAAATCCATTGGGTCATCCAAAGATTATCTAATCTGCTTTCCAAAAAGGGAGGAGAGAGGTCTTTATATATACAGAGCATATATATATGAGTATATATACAGAGTATATATATATAGTATATATATGAGTATATATACAGAGTATATATATATATACTGGTGTCTTTTCCCACACATTGCTTTCAGATATACAGGACATGTTGTTGGAGAAAAATCCTTTTAGAAAAGCAATTTATCAGAAACTTTAAAAGAAAGCAAACAACATCATTAAAAAGATAACCTCTGGCAGAGGCATTAGAAATCTTGAAGTTCAGAAGCTTGTGCTGTGTAAGAGTGACCAAGATGCCAAGACTTCCTGTTTTTGCTGATCTCCTGTACCAGTAGCAGCGAGGACACATGCAATGAGGAGTGATGTTTGGAAAGGAAGAACCACAGAGCTGCTGGGACATGGGCAGGTTGTACTGCAGACAGCTCCACTCAGCCTGGAGTTCCTGCTAGTTCAGTCACATTCCTTAGGTTGCTTTTATAGGTTGTTATCAGCACATGTGGAATCCACACATTATCAAGGTGTTCCTAGAAGCTACAAGGTTACTGGAGGTGAGCAAAGGTTTATTGGTGTGGTGTTCAAGCAAAGCCACACATGTGATGGATGATGCGGTTCTACAAAACCCATTGAAACCTCTTTATAGAAACTACCCTTGAATTAGGAGCATGCTCACCCCAAGACTGAACATGATGGGCCTGAAATGGCTCCACCTGACAAGTCATAGAATCCCAGAATGGTTTGGGTTGGAAGAGATCTTAAGGATCACCTTGTTTGAACCCCCCTGCCATGGACATGGACACCTTCCACTGTGACCAGGTTGCTCCAAGCCCCATCCAGCCTGGCCTCGGACACTTCCAGACCCTTCTGTTCCTCGTATTTCTGTACTCCTTTTGTCCCACCCTGCCCTCCCAGAAAAAGAAAGCTGCCTTGCACTTTGTGCAGTTGGAGAGTCTGCCCTGCCGACAGCAGAGAGCCACAATGGATAAGCACACACGTGACACCTGGGACAGGTGAGATTTGTTTGAACAAGGAGTGAAGTACCATTAGCACTTGAGATTCAGGCTCTGACTCAGAATTTTATCTTCTCAAAGCTGCCACTTACCCACTTTAAATGGCCTTGGGGCCTCAAGACTTGACAGGAAATTCATTATTTCAATGCTGTTTGATCACTGTGCACTTTCTTGGGGCTTGAATCACTGGATACAGAGACTGGATTGGGGTTACAGAGCTTTATATCAAGGTGTTTTCCCATTTGTGTCCAATTCATTAGATTTGGGAATTTCTGCTACCACTGAATGGTGGCATTCTGCAGGTGGGAAGTGCCACCAGGGCTCCCTTGATGTCATTACACCCCTGGGCCGTGCTGGGGCCTGTCACAGTGCAGTGGGAGCTCTCAGGTAGCAGAAAGGTGCAAGAGCCCCATATTCTGGTGAGTTTGTAGCTGGTCACTTTGCCTCTCTCGGGCTGGAGTCCATCCTCTGGTTTGGTATCTGCTGTCAGCTGTGGGGTAGGACCACCTCCCACAGCTGTGTCTGAGCTACCCTGCGGTGTACTCCGGTTATCAGATCATTGCTTTTAATTCAGTGTCTCCTTGGAGATTTGCCCTGGATTTTTGTTCCACACCTCTTGTTAGCCTCACCTTCACCACTCCACTATTTTATATGAGAAAGTTACTTCTTCTTTTGCAAACTTGCTTCTGATTAAAAGAACCCTTTTGGAAATATCTGTGTCCCTGGTACATTTGTTCTGTAGAGGGGAAAAAAAGGATTTTTCCAGACTCTTCTGTTGCTGAAGAAGTTTCTGGGTGCCTTGCCAACACAGTCACGAGTTAACAGCTCAGGACACTGAGAATGTAACACGGACTGAAATTCCTCCCTGTTTGCTCTGGACTGTAAAATCTTACAACCCGTGCTGCTTCTCAGCAAAGCTGACACTCTCAAATAGTTTCCACACAAAATTTGATCAGTCTTAAATATTTTATTATTTTGCAGCAATAAACTTCCTCAGATCCTTAGTACAGGAGAGTCAAAGCCCACTCAGAAACAGAACATCATGGGGCCAACATTTTTTATGCCTTTGTCCCTTCGCCAGCAGTGTTGTAGCAGTTGTTAATCAGTTCCCACAAATATGCAGATGTTGGGGAGGCAGGATGAGCTCCCAGCTGGGGAAAATCAGGGCAGCTCTATTATTCCAGGGTGGTTGGTTGTGCTTTTCACCCACTGAGGATCTGGCCTAGAGAAGTAAACTAAACACAGTCAGGTCAGCTACAGCTCTGGTGGGAGAAATGAGGGCAAGAAATCAACGTGTTCCAAGTGGGAGAAGGGAAGAAAAAAAATAGTCAAACTGTGAAGGAAAGAACTCTCATTCTCCTGCTCCTGAAAGGATATTATAAATAATGCAGTGTTGTATAAATACAGGCAGCCCTTTGCAGCTGGGAGTTTGTAATAACCCAGAGGTATCGCTGTACCCATTTTGAAGATGAAAATCCTCCCACCACAGAATTTCGTGAACAAGACTTTATCCTACAAAACTGCCATAAGGTGCAGAAGTGCTTTTTTGAGGCCATTTGGCTCCAAAGTGTATCATCCTCCAGCTTCCAGCCCTTACTCCTCTTGGGATGTGTTTCCCCTGCACGTTTTTGTGGCTAGGATTGGAGCACGGGTATAAACATGGGAGTGGATGGGAAATCTGCCACGGCATTCGTAGCCTAAACAATACCAGAGAAAACAGATTGGCTTCCCGCCCTGCCCTGAACAGCACAAGCAGTGGCTTGACTGAATCAAGTAATCTGGACTTTCATTACTGATCCTTTTCCTGCTATTTGTCTCTTTTGTTCCCTCTTTTTCCCTCTGCGTTTTTGCTCCAGGGTTATTTATTTTTCTCTTCACTCCTTTTCTTTCCTGTTTTTCTTTTGTAAGCCTGCTTCTTGTTTTTATTATTTTTCCTCTCCTCCTGTTGCCTCACTAATTATTTTCATTTCGAACCTGCATTTCCCACAAAACCAAAAGGAACTTTACGTGAACACATGGTTTTTGTTGGGTTTTTGTTCACTTCCACGGTGCTCCAGCAGTTCTTTAGCTTTGCTGTCTTGTTTACTTAGAAATGCCGGGCACGTCCCTCCAAGCCAAGGCGGTGTGGCCGCTGACTTCCCAGCCTGGTAGAAACCTTCATTAAGTAGGCAATTGGCACGTTCATCACCATTTGTTAACGAGTTAGGATAATCCTAAATCAGACGAGGCTGATGTGTGAAGTCATTCTTCGAGGCTTTACAAGGCAAATTTGTCAGCAGCGCTGAAACCTGTGAAGTCTTGTGGAGTCAGAGGATCAGCACCTGCCTGTGGAGGAACAAGGAAGCTGCAAACCATGGCTGGTGACAAAAATGTGTTCAGAGGAAGAAGGGACCAACACCCAAGGTGTCACTCAAAGGTAATTCGTGCTTTGTGCAACTTCCAAGGGGTTCTGTGCACCTTTTATGTTGATGACACACACCCTAGAAAAGCAGCTGCAAGGACTTGTTCTCTACCCTGAGCCTCCTTAATCTGAGTTTGTGCCCTTTGTGCACTTCACAGAAGGTGTAGATCAGGCTAAAAGGCAAGATGGGGAAAAGAGGCTGTGTAATATAACCTGGGGCCTCATGCCAAGAGTGACAAAATGCATGACAAGCACAGGTGACCTCACCACAGCCCTGCCAAATTGAGAAGGATGAATATCCCACCTGTGGTAGGAGGAAATTGAGGCACAGGCCAGCTTTGCCTATTGGACCAACCACAGTCTGTGTGGCTGCTATCAGTGTGCCCAAGTGGCCTTGACTGCAATGTCCTCAGCACAGGGCAAAGAAAACACATCTTTCTCACAAAACAGCAGAATGAGTTATTTTTGGGTCTTTATGAATTGTCTGTTTTCCAACACTATCATTCTTACCCTACCAGGGGAACACAACTGACCTAATTAGAGTCTAATTCCAACAGTACAAGGCTCAACTTTTAAATACAAACTCTTTCAATCTTGAGTTATTTTTTATGTATGTACAAGCACATCTGATTGCTGTGAACCCCAGAGGTGGGGGGCAGGGGAGGAGTAGGGCAAGGGGAGTCATCAAAGAAGCTGATGGTGGGAAAATTGGGATAAACAAGGGTCAATTTTCAGCTGTATTTATGAGACTGACTTAATCTGCTGGGAGACTGTATCCTCTGGGATTAAACCTCACATAACCTGATGGAAATTGGGAAATGTTTTATCCCCCACCATGGAGAGGACTGGCAGAGAAAGGATTCAGTATTTCAATCCTCTGTCCAGCAAAAAACATCCAGGGTGATTGATGAGGACACTTTCATTGATCCATAGCTGTCTCCACACCACAGAAGAAATTAAAAGGTGAGAGAAAGATGCTTGTTTTCAATGAAGCCTATTTCACAAAGCCAGCAAGGGTTAATCCAAACAGCCAAATGCTTGGCTTTAGCTGCAATAGAGAAATCCTGTGAGGTTGAGTGATAAGCCTCCAGCCATACCTGCTTGGATTCTCAAGGACTGTGCCTGAACATGTTGGGGATGGCTCACATCCAGCAGCTGCTGATAGGGAGTCCACAATGCCAAATGACTCAAAAGCCAAACAGCTTCATCCCTGCCCTGAGTGCATACCCAGCATGTGTCCAGAAAAAATGCCCAGAACCCAGGAACTGGGGACAGAAACAATGAGCTAAACTCTGCCCTTGGGCAGCGATGTGGCTCCGAGTGCTGGGTCTGGTTGAACAGAGATCCTGACTCCAAAACAGATTCCAGAACACTGGATTGTTTCTAATGTGTGTCCTTGTGAGATAGGGTGGGTTTGGAGGTAAGGGGATGGTGGTAGAAAGAGCTGCATGTCATGTGTTTGGAGATGATGGTTTCAGGGTCATGTCATGATTTTTGTCGCTTCTGGCTTGACTTCTGGTTTGGAAGCGGCTCAGCAGAAATTGAGGTCATTTCAAGTGGTGCAATGACACTTTCTGAAAAGCACTGGCTGCTTCATGCAGTGTGACTGAGCTACCAGCTGGGAGGTCTGAAAAGCCAGAGTTGTTCTCTGGTACAATGTGAGACAGGCAAAGGAGAAGTTGTCCTTGGAGGAGCTGGTGTCCGAGCATGAGCGGGGAGTGCACGCAGCACTTTCCAGAATTGGTTTTACACTTTAACACTGGCTGTGGCTTATAATTTTCCATTCTTGCTCAGAAATTATAGAGGAGTGAAAGGGAGATGGGTTTCAGCTGTCAACGCTTCAGGAGCATTCAGCAGCATTGCTGGATGAAAGGAACAACGTGGTCTTTTTGCTCTGCAGAGGTCTCAGAAATACCCAGGCATGAAGCCCTGTGTGGTTTTGGGCTTGGTGAGAGGGAAGGCAGAAGCTGATGCCAGCCCTTGGTCCTCCCCTGGCTGCTGGAGCTCTTTGAAGATGGCATACATCTGGTGCTTTCCCATTTAGTCTATTCAAGAGACTCATTTGAGAGCAAGGTTTGTAAGGAAGAGCCAGGAATAAACAGCTCATGATGCCGTTTGTGGGATGAGAGGAAAATAAGAAGGGAATTGTTAAAGATGGGACAGTCAGTGAATAAAAGCCTGGTTATTAATGGGGCTGACATTTTGCTATGGCTGTTCGACTGTGTGTGTCACAACATGACTCTTCCCATAGTATGTGTAGGAAAGGAAAACATTTGGGTCTGTACCACAGCAGCTAACGAGACATTATCTTGCAAATAAGACAATAAGCATTATCTTGTTTGCAAGATAATGTCTCGTTCTCTCTAACAGAGAGCCTGAGATGCAGGGGAGTGTTTGTCTCCTGGGGATGGCCTTCCACCAGTGCTCTGCACTCTTGCAGGACTTCTCTCCCCTCGGCCTCATTCAATCCCACCGAGCAGAAAGTCCTGAAATCACCTCTCCTTCAGGGACCCTCTAGTTAAAATTTTTGTTTTTCTCTCTCTTGGAGCTTTTATAAACTGAAGTTCTGCATGAGTTTTAACATCATCCTCCATGCCCCATCAGTTCAGTCACTGCTCTCCAGTTGGTCTAAATTGCATTGTCCCATTTTTACTGGTGACCATGGCCAGTTATCACAGCTCATGTCTTCTTCTGTTTGTGTTAGCCATGGTGACCATCAGCTTTTGTATCCTCAGGTATCTCTGTTCCTTGGCCACCTGTTCCCTCCTGGCTCTGAGGGAGCCTGGCTCTGTGTTGGCACAGCAGAAGGGTGCTGTGCTCCAGGGTTACTGACACAAACACAGGAAGGGTACCCAGGGCACGAAAACACTCTGCCATTGCAAAGAGGAGTGGTAGATAGTGTGAGTTAATATTGAACTGGGATTGTTTCCGGGCTGGCACAGCAAGAACAAACAGGTCAGGAACCACCACAGTGTGAGGGATCACGTGGAGGGCAGGGCCATGGCTTCAGTGCTGCCCAGGACTATCACAGGCCACCCTGCTGTGGGGGAAGAGGATCACACTCAGTTATTCCTCCTCTCCCCAGGGCATGAGAATAAATAGTCTTTTAATAGCACTGTGTGCATCCCCAGGGCTCCAGCAAGCCTTTTTAGAGCCCTTGGGATTTGTTATTATGAGGAAAGCAGTGGCAGTGTGTTGGTGTCTATAGAAGGGCGATGTCAGAGAGGCTGAGGCCATGTGTGCTCATGACCCAGAGGAGGACATTCCTTTAGGACCACTCTGGGTCCTTCACAGGTACAGGTCTCTGACCCTAGAAACATCACAAGGGCTGTGAACCCGCTCTGCCTTCTCATATATAACCAGCATATCAGAGAGATCACTGGCATTGATGTAGCTCCTACCAATGGGGTTTAGCAGCTCTCTTGGAGGTATCTCCTATTAATAAGTTATTACCTGAAATGGGAGGGGTGGGGGGGAAGTGACATTTTTGTGAAAGAGGTGAATTAGAAGGTGATGTCAACTTTCAGACTGCTGCTATTTTTCACTTGTTTTAACACATTTGTTGCACAAGTGCAGTGGGGAGCACTCATCATTCCCTGTTTCTTATCACAAGATGTTTTTGCTGGATCACCAGCCTTGAACAGGCAAGAGTTGTGTAGCCCAGACAATGGGCAATTTTCTTCCCTTCTCTTAGACAAGAGGCTGGGATGCCACAGCAGCCTCTCCCCTGCAGCTCTGTTGTGCAATTTGCTTGCCCACAGGGCTAAACCCCTTTAAATGTTACCAGAAGAATGATTTGGAGAGCCTTTCCCTCTGCTTTATTCCTCCTGGGTGCCATTTCAGTGATATTCACGTTAGAAAAATAGTCTCAGTAAGTACAGAGTATACCACCACATTTGGTCTAAAGAGCTGTGTAAGGATAAAAGCACCACTTTAATACATGCAATTTGTATAAAATTATCTGACAGCGAGTGTTCAGAATGGCCCCACCTGCAGCTCTGAGTCATGGCAGCAATTTTGACTGGGAGGTGGACATTTTATCAACTATGATTTTCTCACATCTGGGGAGCTGGAGAGACACAGCACTTTGAGAGACCTGCAAAAAAAAAAAAAAAACCAACAAAAAATCTAATTACTAATTTGTTTTGGACAAATTAGTAATTTCCTTGTATGCAAAGATGCTGCACAGTTTATTTACACATTTTAGGGGCTAGCTAACATTCTTTTTTTCTTCATAAGTCTTCCCTTGCTTCAGTTTCTGTGTGAGAGAGGAGAAAATACTGAACCACAAACCCACTTCCTACTGAGAAATCACAACAGCTGTAAAAAATTATTTGAAAATCAAAGGGTTTGTGTGAGGGAAGAAATGCAGCTAATTCCAACCTGGGAGTTACTGCTCCAGCACCTGGTTTCTCCTCCTGCCTTTCACTGCTGTTTTTTATGTCCTTCTGATATGGGACCTCTCAAGGAGAAGAACCAGCCTTTGGATGCAAGAGAAAGGATAACTCCCTGAGTACAGTTGCTTCAAGGTGTCTTAAAAGGGGCAGATCCCATAAAATGGAGAATAAAGTTCCTGTCACAGCACACTGCTACAGCTCAGCTCTTCAGAGCAGCCTGGAGAAGCAGGAATCAGGGATGTGCCTTCATAATATGGTTAATTGATTACTGCCAGCCACTGATTATGTGAATCATTGAGCACATCGTGGCTGTGCAATGCTGGAGATGTCTGAGACACTGACCTACCAAAAGTGGCAGTGCTGCTCCTCAGCTCTTCCACCTAGGTGTGGAGGTCACAACTGAAGCCGGTGGCAGCTCAGCACATGCTGCATGTGTTTTATGAGGCAAAAGAAATGTTTGGGCAGAAGCAAAATCCACTGCTGACCTGCAGGCAGAGCCACGTGAGATGTGACTGGCAGGTAATTGCAGAAGCACTTGGGGCTCCTTAAGGCTGAGTGTGCCAAAGGCAGGGGGTAATGTCCGATGCCGGTGAGTGTGATGTAGGATCCTTGTGGGTCTACTGGCATCTTCAGAGAACATAGAGAAGGGGACGGTGCTGGACTGGGCAGAGGAAGAGATTTGTGGCTCTTCCCAGTGTGACAGGAACCAGGGACACCACGTCCTGACCCATCCCCACCCAGCAGCCCAGAGTGTTTGCATTCGCTGGAACTAAACCGACCTGAGGCTCCACTGTGTTCCCCATACACTTCCCATTTCTCTGACAGAAAGCAGCCAGCCCAGTGTCTGTGCCTGAGGGGGAAACCGAACTGCCTAAAGCCAAATGTCATCATCTTGTGCAACCTGAGCGCAGAGAGAAGGCCCGGGGCAGAGTGAATGTGGGAATCCATCCCCAGGCGATGAGGCTGGGCAGTGCTGGAGATGCGGGCACGGACTGTGGGACCGCCCGGCCCGCGGCACCTCCTGCCCACACGGCCCTGCCCGGGTGACTCCCTGCGGCTGACAGGTCACCGGCTCAGGCAGCAGCTCCACCGGTACAGGTGAGACTAAAAGTTATGCTGCCACAGGACTGATCCTTCAGAGGATCTGCGTTCCATCCTAGGCAGGTGTTTGGTGCATGTCTGTCTCCTCCAGCCCGTTCCCTCCTGGAGCCGAAACAGGCGATACACGGCACGACACACGGAGGTGGGAGAGGAGGCACAAGGGAAGGCGTGTCTGCACAGACACCCCCAGAACTGGGACAGACGGGACACAGGAGCAGCTCCTTGTCCCTCCAGAGGCAGCAAAGCGCCCTTTCAGCAATTTGCAGCCGCAGGGGAGCGGGGACCGACACCTCGGTCCGGAGAACTCCGCTCCCGGGGAACGCGCCCGGGGCCCGGCCCTGAGGCACCGAGCGGGCGGGCAGGCGCCGCCTCCCTCACGTGATGGCGGGTACAGGCCAGGGCCGGGCGCTGCGGCGGCAGAAGCGGGCGGACCGCGGGCACCATGCAGCTCCTGCCCAGCCTCTCCCCCGTCACTTGGCTGCTCCTCGTCGCCCTCCTGTGCCTCGTGGCCCTGTAAGTAGAGGCCGGTCCCCTGGAGGACCGGGCAGAAGTGCCCGGTGCCAGTGCGGTTCATTAGCGCTGAAACCACCCGGGACCCCCGCGTTGCCCTCAGGGCACAGAGGGTTGCTCAGGGTGTCTGTGGGAACCCGCTGCCAGCGGGAAGGAGCGAGCTGGGCTCGGCAGGGAGGGAAATTAAAGGAAATCCTTGACTTTTTAAAGCTTTTCCCAGGAAGGAACTTCCGGTTGTTTAAAGACAGCAGCGCCCGTGGCGTCCTTGGTCTGTGCCAGCTGGGAGCGGCGCAGAGTGATGCCGGAGCTGCTGCTAGCAGAACCCTCCCGATTAAGTAGTTCTGTTGGCAAAACTTCGGCTTATATGGCTCAGGGGAACTGTAATGAGCTATACAGGCAAAAACTTAATTTTGCTGTGGTAATTTATGTCCCTGCCGTGCCGCTGTACTGCGGCCACCTGAGCATCGCAGGAGGTCTTTGCAAAGACAAACACAAGGGCAGGCCTCAGTTCAGAACTCAGTCTCTCCGAGATCTCCCCTGAGTCACCTGAGCCACAGTTGTCTGAGCTGGGCAGCTAAATGAGGCCTGGAGGTGCCCAGGTACACTGGTTTGCTTAGGCTGGGCTGCAGCTCCTTTCAGCCCTTGTCTTCCATCAAAACGAACACCAAGTGATCCCGCGTTTATTGCAGAGTATCCTCAGCAGGGCTGCTGCTGGTCCTCAATTTCAGCTTTCCCTGAGTGACAGAAACCAGTTATTTGAGCAGTCCCCTATGCTTAGGAAGAAATATCTTCTCTTTTCATTGCATAAGTGCTTCTCACATGCTCTTTCTTGGCAGCTATGGGATATGGCCCTACCGGACCTTCAAGAAGCTGGGCATTCCTGGCCCACGGCCTCTGCCATTTGTAGGAACTTTCCTGGAGTACCAGCATGTGAGTACCAGCAGCTGCTGCTCTCTCATATCTTAGATCCATCTTGTGGCTGGTGCTGTTTTCCCCATTCTTTGGGCATCTCTTTCCTTTGTCCTTGATTCAGGCAGATGAAAATTGTGCTTTTTGGTAGGAAGCTCTTTGGACACACAGAGAACATAAAAGTTCAGGCTGACCTGAATGAGGTGTGCTGTATTTTGAAACTACTTTGTAATTTAAATTTTTTGTTTCTCCCTGTGTTTCTACCTGGTCTTGAGCAGCTGAAGTTCTGTTGAAAACAAAAAAAAAAAAGGATTGGAGAGATTTCTAAGACTGCTGTTTTCTGGGAACTGCATGTTTCTTTGCCCTTTTTATCACCAACATGAAGAGGCTGAACTAGCCCTGGAAATGCTTCATTCAACCACTTTTGGGCCATCCTGAGAGTAAGCCAGACAAATACATTTTTAAATAGAATTCAAACATTATCAAGCTACCAAACCTCATCAAATAGCAAGGCAGTAGCTGACCACAGGTAACTGGTTGCAAATGCAGAATAAGTGTATTGGCTTCAATAAAAGAGATGTTTTACTTGTATTTGCTGGGTTCACATCATCCATGTTGCTTCTTACTAATGGTTTAGGAGCCTTATGTGTCTCGTAAGTTTCATTGTTACATGTAACATCAGTTAAAACATGAATGGAAACAAAATAAAAATCTGTGTTCAGTAGCTGCAGAGGAAGATCGTATGAGGACGAGACAGCAGCAGCTCTAACTTGTTGAGCAGAAGGTGAAAGGACACTCTGGGATCCAGTTCTGCCTCCTAACTCTGCTGACTAAAACTTTATACCCTGTCATACCTTGTCTTCATTACATTTTTAGATCAGGTTGCCTGGTAGAACTTGAAAGTGCCTTTTTATTTTTTTAATCTCTGCTTTCTTTTTTCTCTCTATTGCAAATGTCCCCCAAGCATCTACGTGATGCTTAAGAGGACCATGCACCTCCCAGCCTCAACCTCTGCCACTTCCAATGGGCTGTGGGATGCACTGTGCTAACAGCTGTGGCCTGCTTTGATCACTTTTCACTGGCAAACTGTTCATTTCTCCTTTCTTCTTTTCCAGGGAGTCCACAATTTTGATCAGAAATGCTTTGAAAAGTATGGAAAAATCTGGGGGTGAGTTTCTGCAGAACAAAACTACCAGTTTGGGGTGCTCCACAGCCCCAGAGTAGAATGGAAAAAGTTACACTGATGTTCTATTCCTCAGTACTGTAATTCCAGCACTGACAGTGTGGGATAATCAAGGTTTAGCACTGGGAAAGTCTTCTCCCATCTCTCCCAGCCTTCCTGCTGCTGGGATTTCAGTGTGGTGTGGGGCTGGGATGGTGATGGCCAGTTTATGGGGTCATTTTCTTGCATAAGCTTTGAAAGTCACCTCCAGTGCTTGGTGTCAAACTGAGCCTCCTGCCTTTGAAGCTGCTCTTCTGTGTCTGGAGCAGAAAGCAAGCTGCAGGCTGCCACAGTGTTTTTCATCTTGCTCCCTGCTTCTCCCAGAGCTGGGGCACAAGCTACCTTTCAACCTGCCTCCCTGCTCCCTGCACAGTGCTTGTTTTATGCAGAGGCCTCTTATCATGCTTCCACTGAGAACCTCTCAAACCAAAACAAAATTGCTCTGCAAAAAATCCTGGGAGGCTTCATGAAACGTGGTGCATTTTTTCAAAAGATTAAATGTTCTCAAGCTTCTTGAAGGTGGCAGCTTCCCTCAGCTGTGGCCCAGGGCTCCCTGCCCTTTAGCCCACACCACGACTTTTAAGTTTTTCTGTCTCTGTTGATTGGAAAATGGAGGAGACAGATGAGGTTTTCGCCTCTCAGTGCCTTGTAGGCCAGGCAGGAAATCTCTTTCCTCCACAGGTAGATTGTTAGATGTGTGTTTCTTGTCTCCAGCCATCAGTAGTGGAAACAGCTCAGACAGCCCAAGTGCAGGGGATCAACATTGTGGCAAAAAGCTGCCTTTTATCTAAGCCCACACAGCTTTGACAACTCTTCAGTACCACAGACAATTGCTAGAAATGCTCACGCTGCCCATGTTTGTCACTGTTGTTCTTTTTCTCCTCTTTCACTACATCACAAACCAATTCCAGCCTCATCCTTCCAGCTGTTTTGTCAGAGGGCCCAAACCCTTTGTGCCGTGGCTCTGGCCATGGACAGAGCAGGCTGCTTTTGCTCCACCTGACCATGAAGGATGGACTGACTGTGGATTTCTATTGGCTTAGGTTTTATGATGGCAGGCAGCCTGTGCTGGCTGTTTTGGACCCCGTCCTCATCAAAAACATCCTGGTGAAAGAGTGCTACAGCATTTTTACTAATCGCCGGGTAGGTACCCAGTCCTGTGCTTTGCTGTTCAGTACAGAGCATGTGCAGCAAGACAGAAGGGGTTTCTTCTTGGTTTCCTCTGAGCCCTTCAGCAAGTACTTGCTCTCTGATGTGCCCCAGTTTATTGATGGTACCAACATCAAAACTCTGCTAGGGAGGTGCAGAGGCCACTCTGGCTGGGACATTGGGCCATCAGCCTGAATGTGCCCTAGGGACTGATGTCATTTATGATTCTTAGACTTTTGTTTCCATTTCTGTTGTTTGCTGCTTGAGGTGGAGCTGACATGACTTCAGTGGCTGAACCAACGCTCCATGGAAGATTTTTCTTTGCATTTCTGTCACATGGAAGGGGACTGTAAACCTTCACCTATTTCCTGTTCCCCTGTGCAGAACTTTCGTCTGAACGGGATCCTGGAGTCGGCCCTCAATGTGGCTGAAGATGAGCAGTGGAAAAGAATTCGTACAGTGCTGTCTCCAACCTTCACCAGTGGGAAGCTGAAGGAGGTAAAGCACAGGCACTGGTACTTTGTATCCACAGCTGGAGGAGAATTGAGCTGTTTCTGAGTGCAGTCCTTCCCCTCAAATGGAGAAGTCACCCTGTTTGCCAGGACCACATCCATGAGTACCTGCATTGTTGGTACCATTCAGTCTGGCTGCCATCCTGGGAAGGGAGTCAGGAGAAGGGGATGGGGGATGAAACAGCACACAGGGCATTGCGAGCTGAGGCTGTTGGTCCTATGGCCTGTATGTTCATCCTGCTAAACGCACCAGGCTGGTCCATTTCCCGTGCACCCAGGAGCCATGTTCATCCCAGCTGGAGTGGATGCTAAGCTGGAGTGGGAGCTGTGTGTGGATTTTTGGAGGAGAGCCTTGCTAAGTCCTAGTCAGATGAGCTCTCTGGACAGGTTGTTAAAATGAGAAAAAGCAGTGACTGAGGCCTGGAAATGAGACCCTCCCCTTGCTTGCCCTTCCTCCCCAGGCCAGACGTGGCAAGTGGCAGATGGCAGTGTGGCCCAGCCTTGTTTGGTGGCAGAGAAAGAGTCAACATGCTTTCTGCTTTGGTTTGCATTTCAGATGTTCCATATCATTAATCACTATGGTGAAAAATTAGTGAAAAACATTGAGAAGAAAGTGGCTAATGACGAGTTTGTGGCTGCGAAGGAGTGAGTAACTGTGTGGGGCTGACAGGAAAGGGTTTGTATTCAGTGTGGGGACAGGACTGCTCTGAAGAGCTTTTTCCACACTGCAGCATGGATCCCTTGTCAGCTATGGAAGCAAACTCCACAGCAGTCATGGGCATGGTATGTTCCTCAGCACTGGGCTTGCTGTGCTCTGCTCAAATGGGAGAGCTGTGCCCTTTCCCCATTTTATTTTACTGGGGATGCATTTTGAGGTAGGAAGCATTTCCCAGAGTTTTTCTAGAAGCTGCACAAGGTCCAGTATTTTTGGATGTCATTTTTGCAATCTCTTTTACAGATGAGAATCAGAATATAGTCATGGTTACCTGAGACTGCAGTGCTTTCCAACTACAGCTTAGGTTTTTGAAGCTTAGAAAAGTTGGGGGAATTAATGCAATGGGAATACTTCAAAAATAAAATGATGGTTACTGCCAGGTCAGGACAGATCTACTATGCTAGGACTGTGAATTAAGAGAGATTCCTTCTCACAAGGATTATTCCTAGATGGGCTCTTATTTACTGCTGTGATTGGGTTCATCTCATTCACTCTCTCTTCTTCTCTATTCAGCATTTTTGGAGCTTACAGCATGGATGTGGTGACCAGCACTTCTTTCAGTGTCAATGTTGACTCCATGAACAACCCCAATGACCCCTTTGTCACCAACATTAAGAAATTTCTCCAATTCAGTTTCATAAGTCCTCTGTTCTTACTTTTAGGTATGACAAACCTCATCTCATATAGCCCTGAATCAATGTCAAAGGTGCTGCATTTTCTGCAAGCTTCCTTAGTAGCTTTGAGTCCTTTTTGCCATATGGGAGATGCTCAACACTCTGCAGGATTAGATTTAAAGTCTCAGATCTGCAGAAATATTTCCCCAGGGAAACCACAGCCAGGATTTTAACAGCCCATGTGGATGTTGGCAGCATCCTCCTATGAGAATAGACCCTGTTTGCAGAGATGGTGGAGAGAGAGCTGCTCTATCAGAGAGCTGCACTTTAGTGTGGTATTGTGGTCATAAAGTAATATATGGAGGAGTTTCTCAAGTGCTGTTTCATCCCAACCATGGTTAGGTAAAAAGAGATGGAGGCAACAAAAAGGGTCAAGGTCCAGATGTGCTGCTTCTTTCTATGCTTTGGGCCAGTTTGGATTTTCTCAGGGCCCCTTTGAGCTCATGTGTGTTGGTCTTTTCTTTCCTTTTAGTGTTGTTCCCCTTTGTTACTCCTGTGCTGGAAAAGATGAAGGTGACTCTGTTACCCTCAGATGTCATGGACTTCTTCAAGAATGTCTTCACAAAAATGAAGAAGGAACGGGAAAAGGGCAGCAGCACGGTGAGTCCAGTCTAGGTGGCCTCTTCTCTTCAAGAAAAGTCCTGAGTGCAGGAGGAATCTGGTGGCATCTTCAGAAGCTGTGGAGCACCTGCTCTCCAAGCTCACAAACCCAAGAAAGGCCAGAACCACACCCTGCCTGGGGGTCCAGTTGGAGAAAGTATTTGTGTTCCTGAAGGGTTTGAGTCCAGACCTCATAATGTACTGAAGCCATGAGCTGTGAGTGGAGCAGGTGTCTCAGCAAGGACTTGTGCTGGACAAGGTTTGCCTCCTCCCCACCCACATCTTCTCTGCCTCTGTTGCTCCCCAGGACCGGGTGGATTTCCTGCAGCTCATGATTGAATCGCAGAACTCACACGATGGCTCCAAGTCTGCTGAGACCAACTTGGACAAAAGTATGTCTTGAGATGTGTCCTCCTCTCAGCAGAAAGCAGTAGTTCCTTATCCACTGAAAAGGGAAGTAGGGAGAGGATTTTAGTCATTAATCCCATGAAAGATTCGGGGTCTTAGTAGTGGGGCCATAATTATGTTTATCACAGGTCAGCCATATTTTTATTGTATCTCATTTCCTGAGATAACTTCTGAGGTGTGTTTGTGCAACAAAGAACAAAAAGAGTGAATATCTCCTTGTCCCCATTTCTTACTTTGTTGTCACTGAAGGCCAGCAATGTTGCCTGTATATCAAAAAGCACACAAAGCACATATGCTGTGTGTACCTTGCTCACCTCTGAGCTCACCTCTGGTCCCTATCCTAGGTAAAATGTAAGAAGATAAAGGTTCAGCCAAGGCATAGTCCTGATCTGTCAACTCAAGGCAGGATGCTTTTAAACTTTTGAAGTGCCAGGACAGGGTATTTGTAGGACACACTGCACAGCATCCTGCACCCCTTTGTGGTACCAGAGGGTAAGCTCGATGCTTCCTTTTCCAACCATTATGTAACTAGGAGTAGCATTACCTAGATAGATGACTGGGATCCTGAATTCCAAAGGGTTAATTACTGTAATTTTCAGCTTCTTGTATGTGCTTCTGTGCCTTTTTTCAGCATTAAGTGATGAGGAGATTCTGGCCCAGGCTCTTATCTTTGTCTTTGCTGGTTATGAGACCACCAGCTCCACCCTCAGCTACATAGCCTACAACCTGGCCATCCACCCTGACGTGCAGCAGCGACTCCAGGACGAGGTCGATGCACACCTGCCCAACAAGGTAAAGAGGGTGGGCTTGTTCCCACCTGCCTTGCAAACCCAGGCTGGAAATAGAGTGGCAGAGGTTCTGGCGCTGAGATTCCCCTTCCCTGGAAGCCCTGGAAGAGCTGTAGGGGTGGCAGTTGCTGTGCTGTGTTCTCAGTGCTCCCGTTCCTCTCACAGGCCGCTCCCACATACACGGCCATCACCCAGATGGAGTACCTGGACATGGTGGTGAGCGAATCCATCCGGCTCTACCCCGCTGGGGGCCGCATCGAGAGGGTCTGCAAGCAGACAGTGGAGCTCAATGGAGTGACTATTCCAGAGGGAATGGTGGTCATGATCCCAGCCTTCGTGCTGCACCGGGACCCGCAGTACTGGCCAGAGCCAGAGGAGTTCAGGCCTGAGAGGTGAGGGCCACAGGGGGGAATAGCAGCATGTTCAACCTCAGCCCTGGGAGTGGGAATGGCAGCAAAAGTGGGGAATGCATGATTATAACATTTAAATTAGGCATTTATCATTGTCTGACATCTAGTCCCAGCATTACACTGAGGGGAGTTTTATGATCTACATCCATAAACTGTGCATGGAATTTAATTAACTGCATTGAAGGGAGCAACAGTGAGAGCAGCTCCCAGCAGCTGTAACACTGAGGGGTTTATGGCCAGATATTAAAGCAAGAGCCATTGGGTGACTGGCACAATGCCCTGCAAATCAGCAGTGGAAGGGCAAAGATGGGTAGAAAATAAAACTTACTTTTTAACTCAAGTTCTGAAGCAATCTTTGCTTAGGAGCTCTGTCAGACCCTGCAAAATGATGCAATAGCCCAAGGCAGACCTGGGATACCATGAAACTGGTAATCTTCAGGTGGCCACCATCAAGACATTGATGCTTGGTCCAGAGAGAGCAGGACCAGACCTCTGCCCTTGCACCAAGAGCTGAAATACCCTTGGAAACTAATCCTGGTGTGGGGACATGGTGACCTTTGAGACAAAACATGGCAGTGGTATCAGGCAGAAGCACCTGTGAAGCCTGTGGTTACCTTGTGTTGGATTCAGAAGGAAGCACCCAAGTGCAAGTGCTCTGGCAGTGGGCCAGGCTACACCAGTTGCTCCCATAGCCACATCCTTATTCCAGTTGTCAAACTTGGCATGGGTGGCTGGACAGGAGCTCTTTAGGGCTCACTTGCCTTGCTGGGAGTTCATCAGAGGGATGTGCTGGTGTCTCAGTACTGAGATACTTCACTTCTGACTTAGCATGCACTGGGAATGAAAAGCTTTCTGAGATGAAAACCAACTGATCACTAAGAAGTATTACTGAAAATGCTCAGTGGCAAATTTCTCTGTGAAGCTGATTGTTCTTCCCTGTTTTTCATGATGAGGGAAGGAATTGGACTGGCATGTCTCAAAAGCAGCCCTGCCTTTAGTCACGCAGGGGGAGAACTCCATCTTTGTGTTTGCTCAGTCCTTTGATCTGCAGGCAAGCTGTAGACCTGTGTGGTTTAGGGTTTGAAATCTGGGTTCAGGTTTGGAGCTGAGAGGGAGTTCTGAGAAAAGAGCATTTATGAAATCCATTAGCGTATTTCAGGTATTCCCAGGACACCCAGTGCACCTGGATTTGCACAACCAAGTCTGAGCACTGGGATGAAAGCAGAGGCATAACATATCTATTGAGACAGAAATAAGGGACTTAGCTTCTAATATGCACAGAAACACAAAAAGCTTTTCCCTTCCCAGACCCCTCATTACTTCAGATTTGGAAGCTAACACATCCTGCAACAGAGTGGCTCTTGCTAACTTGTTCTTTTTTTTTTTTGTTATAATCAGGTTCAGTAAAGAGAACAAAGAGGGCATTGACCCCTACACCTTCCTGCCATTTGGGGCTGGCCCCAGGAACTGCATAGGGATGAGGTTTGCTCATCTTGTTGTGAAAGTGGCTGTGGTTGTCCTGTTGCAGAACTTCTCATTCAGACCCTGCAAAGACACACCGGTGAGGATGTGGGGTGATGTCTCTCATTATCTGCCCCTTACTCCCTCTGAGATGGTCCTACTGTTACATGGGAATAACTGTTTAAATCTTCTCAGTTAATTGTAAGGGGTTCAGTACAAGCTTCTTATGCTTTTTTTAAAAAGCCTCTACAGAAGCATATTTAATGTTTGTGGGATGTTTTAGGCTGAAATCCCTGAAGTCCTGTGCCTGTCTTTGGGTGCACCTAAATTGTGGGGTGCTCTCTCCCCCACAGTGCACTGTTGGTCTGTTTGACCCAGCTTAGGAAGACCCTGCTCCAGAGAGTAGGAAGAGAATATCCCATAGCCCGTGCCAAAGCTGTGTTTTGCAAGACAAACATGGCTGTTCTCTGTGGGACATGCCAAGACACCAAAATCCATCTCTTATGACCCAGGGAAGTCCCTAAAGGGTAGCAATCACAAAATGAGTTTCAAGCAAGCACAAAATGGGTTAAGTTTGAATTGGTGACCCTCTCCCTCTTTGGGGCTGTGCAGGATCCCACCAGGCTTTGGTTTTGCCCAGGATCCCAGTGAATGCTGCATTACAGTACTGGTGGGATGGGCCTTGCAGGGTGGGAGTGTTTGACATGAAATAAATGCAGGAGCTGTTGGAAATGATGTGTCAGTCCAGCCCTGCTGAGAGCACAGCAGCTCCTGTGCCTCAGGCAGGCAGCACCACGGTGTTTCCAGCCTGACCCAGCTCCCTGCACTCACTGCTGCAAGAGGCTGGGCCATTATTACTTTCTGTTGGTGAGGAGAGCTTGGGAAATCAGAGCAGAGGGGGCAACAAGTCACTCAAAGGACGTTTGTTGTAAGAAACAGAAAAGTCCTTATTAAATTATTACTTGGCACGGGTGCTCAGCTGGAATCTCTGCAGATTCAGATTGCAGCTCAACTGGTAACCTGGAGGTGAAAGACTTTAACAGTCCATTAACAATGCAGTGACCTATCCACCCTCCCCCAAGTCTAATGACATTTTTCTAGTCCTCTGCAATCCATAAAATTGATTCTTTTTATAACTGCCTTTAATTAAAAGGAGACAAGTTAAATATGTATTGTATTATTGGTGCCCATAGGTTTATGGGGCTCTTTCAGCCTTTTTTTCTACAGAAGGTGTCATGTACATCAGAGTGGGAGGGAAGATTTCATGCTGGAACATCCCTTTGGAATATGTGTATGGAAGCTGCAGCCTCCTCTCACTGCTCCACTGATGGAGCTCCAAGCCACATTGCTTAAATTTCCTGAAGCAAAGCTTACTGGGATATGGGGGTGAATGTGGCCTGTTGGGCTGGGGGTGTGTCACCCTTGTCCTGCTGGGGAGAGAGGGAGCTGGGATATGAGCAGCATCCCTTGGTGGGGGAGACTTAAAACACCCTTCCCTCCCTTGCAAGATGGTTCCTCCAACACCAGCTTTAAATGTTGTTTCTAATGAGATTCCCAGCCTATCCCATGGAAACCTTTCATGTTGAGGATGCTTGTGGTCTGAGCAGCAGTTGTAGTTTTGCTCTTCCTGGAGAACTTATTGCTCCTCCAGCTCCATTATGATCTAGCTGCCCTTAGCACTGCCACCCTTGTGCATTACACAGAATGGCACTGCATGCCCCCATTTATCTGCAGCACCCTGGCTGGGGTCTGGCTGCTCTTCCCTCCACGTGCAGCCTGTTGATGAGTGCTCTGAGCTCTTTGTACCACGTGAAAGCCAGAGCTCACCAACCAGTCTGGCCAAGAGCTGAGGGCTGTTAAACACCTCCTGGTGGCTGCTCTGCATGAGCAATAGTGATGGTCCTGCTGTAAGTACACCTGTGAGCTGGGAAATGCATTGAAAACAAGTGGTAGCTGGGATGTGTGTGAGGTGCAGGGCTCCTGTTGTCCTGTCTGTCCTCTGTCTGTCCTTTCTCCCAGCTGATGTGGCTGTTTTGTTGTTTTTCCCTCCTGCTCAAGATCCCACTGGTGCTGGACTCAAAAGGTTTCATGCAGCCAAAGAAGCCCATTGTCCTGAAGATGGTCCCCAGAGCCCAGGCTGACCTGAAGAAGTGAAAGAAGCAGGAACAGAGCAAGAGACTCTTATTTAATGGTGCCTCCTCCAGCTCTTGAGAGGATTCAAGGTTAATGTGTGCACTGCAGGAGTGTCAGGGGGGCAGCCCCCCCCATTTCATGGGGGTTTGGCCCAGCACAATTTCATGAGCATTATTCTAATGAACATGAGCCCCAGGTCCTGCTGTCCCCAGTCACAATAGGCATTTTGCAAGACCATTTGCACTCCAGTTATTTGGGCGTTTTTTTTCTCTCTCTCTGAAGAGGCACTTTTCTAAGCAATTTGATTCCAGACACTGTCAGTCTCTTCTGGCAGTGTAATTTAAATCAAGATGGGGAGAGCAAATTGCACATAGTTAAGTAATGCTGCCATTGCTCCTGTTCCCTCTGCTTGCTGGGTGATTCTGTGTCTCCTGGTTTTATTCTCCTGGGAATGCAGAGTTGTCCAGGGCGTTTCCTCAGCTCTGTGCTACGACCCTGACAAATGTTAAAATGGTCACGTCCTTACAGGACTGAATGCCTGCAGCAGATTTTCTGATGCTGATTTATTTCTATTTTGGTATGATTTTAGATGGCTTTTGTGTGATTCCAAGTGCAGATGGGTTAACTGGAGGAGCCCAGAGAGAAGCAGTTACCCCTAAGAGATTTGCAGAGTGGGACAGAAGTGTCCCACATGTGTTTCTTGATTGTTTGCTTATTTTATCATGGGCATGCAGCCACCTGCCATGGGAGGGATTGTCAACACAGGCACCATCCATGCTGCTATCACGACACCTTTTAGTCTGATTTATATTAGGCTGCTGTAAAACCAACTTAACTAAATTAATAATTATGCAAGATGCAGCACTGAGAGCCTTCAGATGTCCTGGGCAATCCTGTCTGCAAGAAAGGTGCCTTTGCCTATTCAAAATCTTGCCAAACTTTGTAATTTTTGTACAGTCTAGAATTTAATATTATTCTTTCAAAAACTGCTGCAGGAATGCTAAGTGCAATAAAAAGTTCACTTGCCTCTTCTGTGTCCAGCTGATGCCAGTCTCTGCTGCTGTGATTCTCCATACACAAGTGACTCCATCTGTGGATCTCATAAACCTTTGGCCAGGTGATGAAAACTCTTTTTATCCTGGATGAATCCCTGTGGGTACCATAAATCCTAGGAGCTGCTCCTGGAGGTGCAGAGCTGAAGATACAACAGCCCAAAAGGAACAGCTGAGCAGTCATTGAGGGTGTGAAGTGATTCCTATTGCAAAAGGAATTTTATTCACTACGTAGCAGTTTTTATATTTCTTTTATATTCTTTTTATAGAAGTAGATAGATTATACATATGTTGTTATATATTCTTTTCATACTTACTTTCTATATTTTTAGGAATTGAGCAGAAAACCTCAGAAGGGATATAATAATCTTTCTGCAGCAAATTAAATTCCCCAGTGAAAGACACCCTTGACTGGAAGTGTAGGGGAGGAGTGAGGCTGCTTCTCTAGAGAGTCATCAATGAGCTGGGTTAGAAAATTCCCAGCAGCTCAGGCAGCCATGGCTTGCCCTTCTGCCCTCCTCACCTGCAGCACTGCAGCTCCCTTCTGCCACCAATGTCCAAAGGTGACAATCCATCTTTGTTTTCAGCTGTTGCTGTCCTCTTCCAAAGTCAAGGCAGGGTGTTTGTCACAGCACATGGACTAAATGTACAGGCAGTCAGACCCCTGGAGGACAAACAGCTGAAAAGTGCCTGCACCATCACAGTGGTTCATAACAAGGGGCATGGAAAATCCTCTGCCTTGAGAAGTGACAAAGAAGATGAGGGTGACAAAGTCACCTGCAGTGTCACAGGGATGAATTAATGGCCTTGCTGGGGCAAAGGCCAGAGCTTGCCTGGTGGCAGTGAGGAAAGGGTTTTGCCTCCTCACCCCATGCCCATGATGGAGTTAATCACTCACATAGAAATATCAACACTATGGGAAAACATCCTTCAGGATAATCTCTCTCACAAAGCTGCTTAACGTTTTGGAAATATACAGTTCACTTGGTATCAAGTGTCAAAGGGTTTCAGCCCCTCTCATGTCTTCAAAGGAATCTTCATCTGCTGCACCCTGTGCCAAGGGAGTGGGGGAGCAGAGCTTCGCTGGGAACGCTGCTGGACCTGCAGAGAGATGGACACAGCACTGCCTCATCCTCCAGTGCCTGGTGGGGCTCTGCCAAGGGACAAAACTGGAGTTCTGCCACACCTCATCTTTGTTTTGCTGAATTTTGTGCTTAAGAGCAGGAAGCTCACATCTGTATGGGTTCCCAAGTGTCCTAGAGGGAGGTTTGCCAACAGATTTGGCTTTCTGGAGTGGTTTGGGTAAGATCTGGCAGTGGGGAAATGCTTGGATGCTGAATTCTCCAGCAGGTTCAGTACCTGGGACTGCTGTTTCTTGGGTTTATTCCAGACTGAGCAGCTGTCTGGGAGATGTTTGGTGTCAACCCTTTCTGGTCTGATTTGCAGAGGTAACCACTCCCCCATATCCAGGGGAAATGGAGCTGTGCTCTTCCACAGTCCTTTGCCTCAGTTTACTTGCACCTATAATTTTTTTAAAGATTATTTACACTTAGGCAATAGTGAAATTTGATGTGTGTCCACCTTATGCTATGCTTTGATTCAGATTCCAGTGAAGTCCCAGAGTGAGCAAATGGGTTTTCTTTCGGAGGGCGCTACAGAAGTGCTTCAGGAGCTCCCCTAATATACTCCAGCTGCTGACAGCTTGGAGCAAGTCCTCCACTCCCCCTAAAAACCATCCAGGATGACTGTAGGGCCCTCAGTGTGAACTCCTCTGCCCTGCATATCCCCTCCTGCAGCACAGCACTGCTTCCCTGAGCAAACAGAACTCAGCTCAGCACAGCTCCTTCTGGAAGGACAGTCCCCCCTCGAGTGGCATCACTCCAATCTGCTCCCACTCATTTCTACTTCAGTTATTTTGGCTCCTTCCAAGCCAGAGCACCCATTTGCACTTCACAGGGTGCTCCCTCTCTGCAGTGCTCTCGCTGTGGGCTCCCTGTGTGCCCTGGTGCTCCCAGGGCCAGGCTCAGGTGGACTAATCATGCCTGCCACAATTTACAAAGAACCTGGAGCTCTCCTGCCCCTGCCCCTGGCTTGCATAGAGGTTGTCTGTATTATTGGTGCTGTGCTGTACCCGCTGCTGAGGAGAGACAGGCCTCCAGACACTCGTATTGAATGCTCAATTTGGTTAAAATCGATGAGATAATCAGCCCACAGAGTCTGCCCAAAGGTCAGGAAGCAGTGATTTTTTCCTCCAGCAACTTTGGTCCCGAGCTCTTGTTTCAGCGGGAAGATTGCAAACCAAAGCACTTCAGCAGGTAGGTTATCAAAGGGTTCTGAGTGCTGGTAGTTAGCTGACAGGCTGATGTAACAAGGGCATAACAGGAGCTCCTAAAACAGGCAGGTAAATTTTGGCAGTGCTTTTTTCTCTAAATTGAGCAGGAGATGGTGCAGGGCAGGCTGGAGTCCTGCAAGGCAAAATGCAAAGAGCCTCGAAGAGGAGCCCACCAATGTGGAGAAAGAGGAGGATGGCAGGAGAAGGAGGTGCTGTGGGAAGGACCAGGTGGGTATAAGCCTTTTTCTCACCCCATTCCCCAGATTTCATCCCCTATCTTGTGTCTCTTCAGTCCTACATGTGCTGTCACCAGAGCCAAAGGCCGCAGCAGGGGGAGGATCCATCTCACCCCTCTCATCACTGCAGCACACGCTCTCCAGCAGCTGGACACACGACACACTGCGGGCTGGATTTGCAGAAACACTTTGATCTTTCATCTTTAAGCTCAGTGATTCAATCCCCCACAGAGCCAAGGTAAACGGCGGCGCTGCCGCTCCGGCGGGCCCGAGGTTCCAAGTCAAACAGCAGTCGTTTAACCACACTTCTAAAGCTCGTATCATTTGAATGTCATATGTCAAACTGATGCTACTTCCACTGAAGGCAAATAGCTGTTTATTCCCCTCACAGCTGCCCAGCAGTCTGACATTCATTACCGAAGCTTTGCAGCTGCCAGGGATTGAAGCTACCTGTAGGAGTGCGTCCATCAAAGCCTTCCACCTCTTAAGGGTTATTCCCTGCAAAACCAGCTCCTACAGTTTAGTTCAGGCTCATTTTACAGCTGCTGTCGTTCTGCAGTTGTTTTTTCCTATGTCTGAACAAGGTCAGGCATTGCTTTTTGCCCGTTCCCTCCCAAATGATGTCGTTAGCTCATTTTTCATGGTTTCTCCAGGGTTCAGGCTCGCTGTCACTGTGCACCAGCCCCTGAGGTTTATGATGTGAATGTTCCACAGCTTTGGGCAGCAACCAGCACACAGGACGGCCGTGCTGGTGGTCCAGTCTTGGCATCTTGATGCAGCTCCAGCTCTCCTTGAGGCCAGCACTGAGAATTCTATTTCTGGGACATAAGTTCATGCACGAAATATCTGATATTTTGTAGTTTATTAGGCACTAAAATGTTCAATTGGCTGCAGAGGAGTTTATAGAGGAGAGACAAAAAAAAAAAATGAGGCAACAGAGAAGATCAGATTAGTTTGCATTTAGACAGTGCCCTGAACCTCACAGAGCAATTTACACCTGTGCGAGGAATCTGCAGAGTTCTATCGAATCAGACCTGGGGCGTTTTACAGCCACTTTGCACGAGCATAAACGACAGCATAAGGTGCAAAGGAAACAGCCGGCCGGACAATTACAGAGCGTCTTCACACGCCTTATTAATCCTCATTAGAGCCCTCTGTGCTGAGACTCGGAGTCTTTCCTTGCCCGAGCAGGGCCAGCGAGGCTGCGGAGCCAATTTAGCCACCTGCCAAACTCGCGGGCTCCGACTGCTGCTATTGACGTGTCCTTGGTCCTGGGGAGCTGCAGGCTCCTTGCGAGAGCCTGGGATGCATCTTGCTAAATTACAGTGATGGAAATCTCGGCTGCCTCCTGCATTCCAGGATTCTGAGCAATGTGTGTTGTTATGCTCTGTACGTCTTGTTGTCCATTTTTTTTCCTCTTTAAAGCCTAGCTGTGGGTGTCTCAGAAAGGTGGGGTGATGTTCATCTGAAAGGTGAAACCCAGTTTCTTGCCTGTGCTGATACACCCGTGAAACAGCTCTGGGTGCTGTGTGTGCATGCAGGGTCGGGAGCCTCAGGACACAAGGAAATGGAGGGAAAAAAAGGAGATTATTCAGTGCTGTAGGAAGCTCTGCCTGCACGTGTGTGAAGCACTCAGGTTAGCGACCCAAAATACAGCTGCCAGCACGGCTCTGTCTACAGGGGCATTTCACGGTGCTGTGATTGTTTGCTGTAGCTCTCACGTTTATGGCTGCTACTGAAACTCCTGGAAAGAGAGCAGCTACCCAGTGTTCCTCAGCACTCCCAGAGAGCTCGCCCTGCTTCCCACTCAGCTTAAAGGCTGCTAGACCTGAACTTTTCCCGGTGAAAATGACAAGAAAGACCTGGAGAGTGTGGAGCCATGCAGGTAGGAGACAGCCTGAATAGTCAGACCAGTTGTACACAGTAGTGAGATTAGCTGTCTAATGTCCTTTCTGGGAATCTTATTAATGTTATCTTATTATTTCATAATAGATATAACCCATGTGCTAGTGCTGGCAGGCTGTAATTGGGCTGTGCCAGGGAATTACTCATATTTTTCATTCTTGAAGGAATGAAGAGCGTATTCGGTTATGCTAACGACCTCATTTGTGTGGATTCCATTCACTCGGTGCGTCTGGCTCGTGAAGAATTGCAGCCAGAGTGATGATTTCTCACTCCGAGTAAGCGCCGAGGTGTCTCTCAGCAGATGCTCTCCCCTCCAGATGCTGAGTTGATGCTTTGCTGTGTTTGCCTCTCCCCTGGCAGCTGCAGATTTGCCCAGTGGTGGGTGGTTTTTTTCAGCACACGTTTTGCTGATGGTGATGTCTTTCTCTCTCGGTGTCTTGGGGTGCTGCAGGAGCTGTGGAGTGTCACAGACATCTTTTCATAAAAATCTTTTCTTTAGGATTTTTTTCTTTTCTGAGAAGCTGTGGCCTCAGCAACAAAGTGTAAACAATGGTTATCTGCTGCTGTGGAATGCAACAGGTGGATCCGTGATTGGTCTCCTGTGGATGTTTGGATTTACTGACCACTCACGGCAGAGCTGCTCTTGCTCTCTGCCAAGACACAGATCCTTTGTTATTCATTCTTTTCTATTCTTAGCTTAGCTAGCCTTCTGAGAACTTTTCCTTCTTTTTCTTTTAGTATAGTCATAATGTAATATATATATCATAAAATAATAAATCAAGCCTTCTGAACATGAAGTCAACATTCTCGCCTCTCTCTCACCCTGAGAACCCTTGTGACCACCCTCACAGTGGAGCTCTTTGAAATGGAGCAGTGTTATCTATTGCTGCTTTATAAATCCTTGCTGCCTATTTAGTACCCCTTGTTTGGTCCTTGGGCCCTCGTGCCTGCCCGTGTTGCACACTGAGAGCTTTTAACTCTCCACAGGGTATAAATGATAGTTTCAGCTGTGGAGAACCCTCCTCCCCACACTGACAATTACTCTCTGCGTGTGTATCAAAGCACAGGCAACATACCCACGTCAATAAAACCTTTTCTAATTCTTTTTTATCCTCCCCAGGGGAGCCCTTAGAGCCCCACGGAACCTGGAGCAGCCCTTTAATTCCTCTCACTTTGGTCCCTGCCGCTGCTCGGGGGCTGTTGGCAGAGCAGCTGTGACAAATGCTGCTCCCCGATGGAGCAGAGCTGAGTGACACAAAACTCCACCTGCCCACGGGGACCCCGCTGCCTCCGCAGCCTCGTCAGAAATGTTCCCCTGCATTTGTTTGGAAAACATCTTCATCCAGCCAGGAGAAATGTCCCTTGAAGTCAGCTAACCAAAAAAATAAATAACAGTCAAAGACAATCCAAAAAGGAAGAAAAAAGAAAAAAGAAAAGGAAAAGGTTTCTAGAGGGAAATAAGTGATGCATTGGAAGAGATTTGGGGCTGTTGTGTCGTACAACTCTGTGCATGATGTGACAGCAGAATCCTCACTGCGCTGCTTCCTGTCTCCCACTTTAAATGAAGTCCTAAAAATGCTGATTTAAAAGGGTTGAAGAAACAAAGTGAAATATTCTGATGTGCACTGTGGATGTTTTTTAGCCCTTCTGAACTTTTCTCACTATATACTTGCTGGTGGCTGTGTCAAAATAAAGCTCCTCAGCCAAGGTGCAGGAGGGATGGGGGAGCTGTGAGAAGTTTTTCAGTGTTCCTGCACAAATCTGAGCAAGGAGAGAAATAATTTCACTTCCCACATATAATAATGTCCAACAACAGGAACCCTGACCTGGAATTTGTCTTTGCTTTGCAAAGGCATCCCTGAGCCATCTGTGGAGAACAGAGGAAAATGTTGATTAATACCACTGTTAATGAAAATAAACACAGGATAACATTCCAAGGAACATGATTTCTTCTCAAAGCATCCAAGGATAGCAACAGATGCAATAAAACAGAAATTCACTTTTGCTGCCAAGGAATAACATTTCCTGCTTTGGACACAGGCCTTGGGGGGAACACACCACCCTTAGCAGAGCAGCCTGTGACCTTGAGGATCTTGTAGGTTTGAAAAAACATCATCTCAGACCTGAATGATGCCAAGGAAAACTTCCCAGCCCCTGTGAAGGGCCCAATGTCATCTCCTCACCTGCCTGGGACCTGGATGCTCTTCCTGTTCAATGGAAATGTCCATTGGCTTTTTCCATCTGACTATTTATCTCATTGATTTGACTGAAGGAATCATGGGATTGAAAGAAAATTAATAGCTCCTAGCCCAGCCAGCTCCTTATTTTGATTCATTCCATTCTTGTCACTTTGAGTGAACTAAAAAATTAATTGTGTTACCAAAAATAATTAAGGCTAATATCAGACCAATTACACTGGCCAATTGTAACAATAATGTTGGTAAAAACCTCTCAATAACCTGATATGTAATTATAGTCTGGCTGTTCAGTTGTGTGCAGGTTTGGGGCTTTCTCTCCCACCAAATTTTGGCCAGCCACATTGATTAAATGAGAACTTTTTATAGCTAGTGTTCAAATTATCAAATACTTGCCTAAAGCAATCCCATTGATCAAGTGTATCATTTGTAATACAAATGTTTTTATTAGGAGGCTTTGTTCAAGATAAATGAAGGATCAAATTAAGTGGAGATTGGATTGAGTAGAAAATGCTGCAGCTGGATAATTTCAAGCACTGAGGCTGAACATTTCTTTCAAATGATGAGAAGTCATCAACTAAGTCTTAATAAAAAACACACACACAGAGGCACTGCTGTATTGATTCCTTTCATTGCTGTGGCACTTTTTATCAAAATACATTTGGGGTTTGTAAAATAGGCTGCAAACCCATCATCCCAGTGCAGCCAAAGCAGGCTGAGGGTTTAGTCTGGCCAGAATTAGGTGTGCTATCAAAATGTACCAACATGTACCAAACACTCCTCCTTCTCCCTTATTTTTTTTCCCACTTCTGCTGCCTCTCCTACCACCCAATAATACTCTGCTCTTAACCCACTCACCTCCTTTAACCCAGAACAGGGCAATTTTCCTCTTTTAGGAAGGAAAACCACTAGAAGAGAGGCAGCAGGAATATTTAACTATTCCAGCAGTCATTGCAGCACAGCAGAGTCTGGACGTGACTGAGAGTTTATCCATGGCCAGCCAGTGGAAAATGACCAGCACTGAAATGCTGTAAGTTCACATATATATATATACATTTTAACACAGTCTGAATTAGGAAAGCTATTTGGGATTACTTTATTTTTATTTTTTTTCTGCCATGTAGAGCTGTGGATGTTAAGTGATTGCTTTCTGAAATAACTCTCCCTCCTCTACATCCCAGAGCAATGTGTAAAGTGTTTGCTGATACAGGAATTACAGATGTTGGAGGAGCTGCCCTAAAACCCTCCCAAGATTTACATCTCCTCCGTGAGGTTTCTCCATGGGCTGCTTCCCAGGGAGAGGTTTTACAGGCACTCAGGATCCTTTTGAATGCGTCCCCAGAGGTGTGTGCAATAATCAGAGGAAATCCCTTGAAGCCCATCAGATAAAGCACACAGAGTTAGGAAGGGAGCAGGGAGGTCACTTAGTCCCTATGGAAAAAGTCCCTATTTTTGGCTTATTCTGGGACACAAAGCCAAGTTTTCAGCTCATGCTGAGTGCTGGTTTCATGAGCACCTGCAGATGCTTGCAGCCTCATCACAGCTCCAGTTTGTTCTGGCTTACAGCACGAAAATAAATGTGCATCTCCTAAAACTGCTGGGTTTCTTCTGAATTTGGGGTAGAGAGGAAAAATTCAGCTCTTACACCTGGGACTGACCACTCCTAAGTGCCCATTCCCAGTGCCCCATTGATGTGGGAGGCTGGTGGCCACACAGCTTTTAGGGAGAATTATTACTTCATTCATTACTTCAGTGAAAGAAGTGATGGGCCCAGGTGGAATTACAGGTGATAGTGAAAAACAGAGACTTGTTTTTCTCCAATACCATTTGAGGCCACTTCAAATACATATATATATATATATATATATATATTTATTTATGTGTCTATGCAAGTGCCATAGGTATGTACCACGATTTTATGACAGCTATACAAAGAATTACATCTATATATGTTAGTTATGTTACATCTATGGTTTGGAGCTGCAGGCTCTGGGCTGTGAGGCCTTGTATTTTGCTTTTATGCTCTGGCAATAACAGCTTTTGGCTATTATTTTGGCTGTGGCCAATAACAGCTTATTGCCCACATCATAAGATTTAAAGCCTGTGACCATTACGTTTGCTGAAGGAGACTTAAAGCTCCCTTTGGAAACTCCAGAGTGTTGGTGCAAGGTGTATTTTCTCCAGGAGAGCTACAGCTCTTGTAATAAAAGCAAGCAAACAATCACATTTATGACTTGCATTTAAAGAGGTGGGGAGTGAGAGCAGATTAACCCCTCTGTGGTGGAGCCAAGGCTGCTGCACAAGGACATCACAAGGAAAGGGAGGGATGAAAGCAGTGGCGTGGATGGATAATGGGTAACCTTGCACAAGTCAAGCAATTTCATTTCTGCAGGGGACCTGGGGACTGAGAGCAGCACTAATGCTGATTAACCCCCCTCCCTCTTTTCTGTCTCTTAATTTTTCACTGCTTGAAGCTCTTCCTTCCTTTCAGCTAACTTCTACTGTGTGTGTATGTCAAGACACCTCATGCTCCAAGCATGGAATATGTTTAACAACCCTGCCTTTCTTATCCTGAATCACAGTTTATACCCCTGTGCTTCTCTCTGCTAATTCTCAGATAACAATTGGGAACAATTCTCAACTGCATCATTATTTCATTACTCTTTTAGTCATTTACTGCAAGAAAATCTAGATCCTCCATCAGATTGTTTCAGGTGAGATTTTGCAGCACTTCAAAACTTCAGTTTTGGAGGACAGGATCAGATGGGATATGTGCTGTCTCCCACCTGTTTTCTCATCCTGTCCCCAGTATCAGGAACACCCCATAAACTCAAAAGGGAGTTAAGTTCATGCTCCTCATAGCTCCCCTCACTTCAGAAAAGCTGTTCCACCTTGTTTTCATTAGGAATGATTGGTTTGGCTTAGTAGATAATTTGATTTCAGGGGAGAAAAAAGCATGATCTAGGCTTGGAAATGACTCATGTTTGGCCACCCAAACATTACAACAGCTCTTTGACTCTTTCCTCTGTTGGGAAATCTCAGCTGAGCTCAATGCCCTGCCTCCAGCATCTCCTGGAAAAGCTGTGGAAGTGAGTCATGGTTTGTTTCATCCACCAAGGCCCTTAGTGACTGCTGCCATTGCAAGAAGAGATTTCCCCCTCTAGCTGGGTTGCTGTGTGCCTGAGAAAGCAGAGGATGTCTGGGAGACAGGCTGACACAACACAGAACCAGGCAGAAATGCATCTGAGGATGGAGTTTGGCAGGGAAAGCTGAAAAGGAGAAAGTGTGCAGAAATTGTGGGAGCAAAATCCTGATTTTTCTCGTGTTGTTTTCAAGAGGAGGGTGATATTTCTGGGGGATGTGCCAGGGTTTTCAGTACCTGGTTTTCTTTCCTGAGAGCCAGAGCTGCTCAACAGGCACAGTGGTGAGGTTTAATTGACTGGATTCAAGGAAAAGTGTTCCCAGTTGCCAAGGAGGTCAGGCTGGATGTGCTGGATGAGAGCAGGCGCTACTCATCATCTGTGTGCACATCAGTAAGAATAACAGTAACAGGAGAGCTAACAGAGGTTCTCCTTAGCATGGGAGAATAAAAATGTATGGTTTGGGGCAAAAATGTTTTGATTTCTGCCAAAAGTCATGGGTAAGAGCTCTGTCTGGGCAAAGACACAGTAAAACCTTGGTCAGCTGGTGTCAAACAGAGGTCTGGGGAGAGACTTAAGTTGGGCAAGAGATTGTGAACTCTTGAAAGAGGGAGTAGCATCTCTGTGACAAGCACTGAGGTCCAGCCAGGTTGTGTTGGAGGCCAGTGGGTTTCAGACTTGGCCCTTGCTGTCACAGGAAGCATCATCTCAATGCTGCTGAGGGGGATTTACCTCTGACTGCATTGGGATGGGCTCAAGGATTTTGTCATGAAGCATCCATTCCTTCTGCTTTACTGGAAATGTGCACAAAGATTAAACACGATGAAGAATTTATATCCAAGGGACTGATATTTTGGATGGGCTAAGAAGTGGAGTCACATTTCTCTCCCTGGAGAGTGAGGCAAAGCTGGCTCTGCCTCTCAGCTCTGTTTCCTCTGTGCTGGCCAGCACAGGGCAGAACAGAAAATGGCATCACAATCACCATGGCCTTTGGGATTTACTCCTCTGCTTTCTCTACAGACCCCTTCAACTCCAACTCCAGTCCAAAACAAGTTTATCAAGCATCATCTCCAGAATATCCATCAGCATCCAGGCATTGTGTGAGAAATGACTTGTCGGGCAAAACTTCAGCTGGCACTCGCCTGTTCCGATCCATCTCCTGTCAACACTCACACCCCTGTTGACAAACTGGATTTCACCTTGATTTCTTCTTCCTGATAACACAGATTAACTGGAGCTGTGTCATTTTTCTGTTTGCTTTGGAGGCCTGAAGCAGGAGTGATGTGACAGAGGAGATACAGATGTTGTCTGAGGAGATCCTGCCCGCCTCGTCAGCGACCCAGACCAGAGCTCTGCTGAGACACCAGAGGTACCAGTGCCTTCTGCAGGACTTTGGGCACAGCCAGTGCAAACCCTTGTGCCACTGTTCTGCTTTAATGCTGTTCCCATGCCTCCCAACCAGCACCTCCTCCAGGCTCACTGTCTCCATCCTCTCACCCCCAGCACGTGATGGTTGGCTGGGATATCTCCTGAAGTGACTCTCAGCACGTCCCTGAGCATCTCTGTGTCCTTGTGAGCCAGGCAAGGACAGCCAGCCCAGCTCAGGCAGTGCTGGTGGCTTCACATCCCGGAACAAAGCCATTTGTACCGTGCCAAGCTCAGATGTATTGCTGTGTGCGCATTCACCAGCGAGCAGAGATCATTCCCCTCACTCTATCCAGAGAAAGAGATGTAAGGAATGGAGGCTCTGATGAGATAAATGGTTATTATGAGGTATAGACATTTTTAATTAGCTTCTGCAGACACTACCACACTGCTAATGAGCCCTTGCCAAGTTTCCTGTGATTCCTCTTTACTTTTTGTAACTCTGTAATAGTAACAATAGAGTCATTTTCTCTAATAACCATGATAAAACCCAGATAATCCCTCTATAACTCCAGCATAAGCTTCGTGTAATTAAATCAGTTGATGAAACACTTTTGAGGGATGGAGGAACGCAGCACAGCTCTGTTGCTCCATGAAGAGTATTCCCCACATCTTCCTGCCCCCAAACAGTGTAAATCTGTCCAAGATTTATGAAGTACAAAACCGGAATAGGGTTAAAAAGGAAAATGGTTGTGTTTGGATCTCCAACTACCCCATTGCTGCAGAAGCAGAGGCCAGAATTTTACCAAAGCAGTGAATTTGGTCCTGAGGGAAGAGCCTGAGCTGTGCTTGGTGAGGAGGAGCTCCCAAAGTAGGGAGCAGCTCCCAGATGTGTGGGGAGGTGTGAGAAGGGATGAGGGAAAGAGACCTCACAGGAGCCCTGCTCCCATCTGTGCTTTGAGAGAAGGGGGAGTGTTCCTCAGCATTGCTGAGAAATGCAATTTACACAAATATCTGGCAGCCTCCAGGAGGACTTGATGCAGTTGCTCATCTTCCACTGCGCTGCTCTCATTGATGTCCCCCAGGTAGTGTCACACCTGCTTATTGTCCCCTGCTTTTTCTTTCAGTTCCTAGACACCTTTTTCTATAATTACTCCTCTTTAAAGCATTTCTCATGCAAAAGTACAGGAGCAGCCTCTCTGCACTCAGGTTGTGTGAATAATCACAGACCTGCTGTCCTCCTCCAGGAGCCTGGGGATGGGGAAGCCTTTTGTGGTGCTGCCTTTAGATCAGGATCTTGCTTCTCCCTTTCCTGACTCATCTTTGAGCCCATGGAGTTTATTGGCAAGCTGAGGAAACCCTGGGCAGGGAAAGGCAGCAGGTTCCCACAGCTCTGCCGCAGGGCAGTTCCTGCCAGGATTTCTGAGCAGGGCTTTGAAAAGCAAAGCCATCCCAAACAGTCCTGCCACATCACCTCATCCCACAAGCTCACAGTTACAGGGGATGGGCAGATCAGCAGAGGGCAGTGAGCTTCCAAAGCCCCCATCCCACATTTCTTGGGCATCAATCAATGCTGCAGCGTGGCCCAGCCAGTGGGGCAAGCCCCAGCTGGGGACAGTGCAGTGGAGGAAGGAGAACTTGTGAAACAAACCTGATTTCACTCACTGAAGCCTCATTTTGGGTGTTCCCAAGCACCAAAATGTGTCCAGAGGTGGCTCAGGGCTATTTGTGGTGACACAGAGGACAAGGGGCTCTGGCTGCTGCCTCCTCCTTCTACTCCCTGGGGACAGTGACCTTCTGCTGGGTTTTCAATGGGCATTTTGTACCCATTTGGAGCTGACAGTGATTGGGATGTTTTGTGTCTCCACCTTCTCCTACACCTCCACACGAGTCATTAAGCAAGACTTCAACTCCTCTGCTTTGTGTCCCTGTCCCCTGTCACCTGTAATGGCTTCATTCATCAGCCTCCCCTTGTTTTGGCTGTACTGTATTGTTTTTTTTTGGTCTGGATGCATGAGATGCACCAATCTCCATGGCCTGCCAGCACAGGGCAGCCTTTCACACTTTCTCCTTCCAGCTTTTCTTCTCTGCTGGGTACTCCCATGCCCAGACTTCCCTTTCTCTGCTGTGACGTTTTCACCTCTGAACACATTTCTTGTGCCTTGGCTTTAATAACTGACCACGAGAAGAAGTTAAGATATTTTGGGGTGTTTGTTCACATTCACCCTTTTAAGGGAAGGACTAAAGGATGTTTATTAGGAGACAGTGAAATGTGTTGTGAATGGATACAGAGCCCTGAGAATGAAACTCCATTAGGAGACAGGAAAATTCTGACCTCAGAAATCTCTGACAGTGTCCGAACATGTTCTGGTTGGTAGAGCATCCAGATTTTACTGTTTGCAGACTGGGCTCTCTGCTGCACCAGGTGCTGAACAAGTGCTTTCCACAGGTCACCCTGTCCAACTTTATTCTAGACAGCTCCAGCCCGAGGCCAAACTCACTCCTGATATAAAAGGACTCATCTCTCCCTCAGAGAGCCACATGCCCTGGCGTGGTGCAGCTCCTGCAGCAGCCTGAGGCAGCAGGGACTCTCAGCAGGGCATCCTGGGGCAGCCTCTCCATGCAGGGTCAGTGCCTTTCTGCTCCAGTTCCTGCCCCAGCTGGGCACAGCCTGCAGGGACACCACGGTGTTCAGGGGGCACGAAAGGACAGAGGAAGCTGTCCTGGTTTAGCTGGGATAGAGTTAATTTTCTCTTCAGTAGCTGGTACAGTGCTGTGGGTTCAGAGTGAGAGCAGTGCTGGCGACACCAATGGCTGAGTTGTTGCTGAGGGGAGCTTACCCCAAGCCCAGGACCTTTCAGTGTCTCAGGCTCTGCCTTCCATGGCCAGGAGAGGTGAAAAGGGAAATTCCTACCTTGGGACACCATGCTCAGTGTATAACTGAGAGACTTGGCTGGGAGTCACCAGTGGCTGCAGGGGATGGGCTGGGCATTGGGTGGTGGGCACCTGCACTGTGCATCCCTTGTGATTCCCTTGGGTGAGCACCTGCACTGTGCATCCCCTGTGATTCCCTTGGGTGAGCACCTGCACTGTGCATCCCTTCATTCCCTTGGGTGAGCACCTGCACTGTGCATCCCCTGGTTCTCTTGGGATTTATTCCAAACTTGGAGACCCTCAGACCTGCACTAGACAGGCCCTGAACTGTCAGGCAGGGATTTCCTCCAGCTGAGGATGGAGAGGTCTTCCTGGGTGGGCACAGCAGACCTTGCCCAGCCTCACCTGGGCTCTGCACCCCACCCACAGGCCCAGAGCCCATTTAAGCTCAGCCTGATTGTGCTACTCCTCTCTTGAGCTCAGCTAGAGCTGCGCAGGTCTCCAGTGAAAGCAGGACCCTGCCTCACCATGAGAGCCCCATCACCCATCTGGCCTTTCCCCCATGGTAAGATGTTATTTTGATTTTTTTTTTTGGGTTTGTGGCTTGTGGTCTGTGAGTTTGCTGCAAAGGCTGCAGAATGGGAGTGAGCGTCCAGGGAGGGGTGGGGACAGCCCTGCCCCAGCCCTGTGTCCCCTGCCCGTGTCTGAGCACCACAGCTGCTGCCCTGCAGCTTGGGTAAGCTTTCCTCAGCTGCTCAGGCTTCGCACAGGGCTGTGACTGCATCACAAACTCCGTCCCTGCAGGAACTGGTGTTTCTGGATGTGAACAATTGTGGGACCTTGGTGGCCCCAGGCAGGGGCACAGGGAGCAGTGTAATTCCCTTCTTGCCTGAAGACATCCAGCCTTTCCTATTTGCAGCTGAACATTTTTCATTACAATGTTCTTATGATGCTGTAGGGCTGGAAACATCAGGAGTATAAATCAGAGTCTGTCATCCACAGGCATCATGTTTATTCTACATGAATATATGCTTTCTGTTAAAATATCACAGATTCACTTGTGAACCTTGGCTATTATCAGAAGCTTATTGCAATAATTTCTCTTCCTTTTTATTTATGCACATGAAATGCTGTGTTTGATGATGAAGTGGTTTCTGACTGAAGGGATCAGGATGTTTGGGAAGTCACAGCCTGCATGGCCTCTGTGCTCTGACTTAGCAATTCTGTTGCCTCTCTTCCCCTGGGTTTTACCTTTTTTTCCTGCTGGTGAAGTGAGGCAGCACAGAAAGCAGCTCCTTTACTTCACTTTAATGGCTAATATGAGACTGCGGTCCTGTCTTTAGACTAAAAATCTAGGCAGAAAAAAATAATATGAAATGTGTCTGTAGTTCTGGAAGGATTTGAGGATTTCTCTGGGGAGACTGAGAGCAGGGAGTCCTCTCCTGCCACCTCCAGCACTTGTCACCTGTGAAACGCTGCTGAGAAAGGGCACAGGGGGGGACAGGCCTTGTTATCCTGGGCTGGCTGGTAGGAATCAGAAGGGAGGCGCGTGACCAAGAGATGTTTTTCAGCTGTGAGCCTCCAGCTGCAGCCCATTTCCAATTACCCAGGCACATCCATATGGATGTGCAGACCCCTGCCAGGCTGAGGCCAGCTCAGCTGGAGCCTGGCATGGCTGTGCTGCCATCCCACCCCAGGTGGGCACGGGGGGCTCCCAAAGCCTGCTGGAAAGGAGCGCAAAACTGTCCTTGAGCTCTCCTTGCTCCAAAACTTCATCCTTGAGGTGGGAGAGCACAACTCTGCCCTTGAGGTCTCTGTGGGCTGTCAGGCACATGAGACTCTGGAGTTTTTGGAGTGTCCTGCAAAGCCTGGAGGAGAGAGAGGCTCTGATTTTCTAGAGAGCTTTTCCTCCCCTGATGCTCTAACTCAGGTCTGTGGGCAATTAAGTGAATTCCAAGCAGCCAGGTTTGGGCATCCTGCAGGATCAGTGATGGGTTTCCTGCAGGGTGTGAGTGAGGATGCTCTTGTTTCTCAGAAGGGTTGTTAACAGTCAGAATTATCCTTTGGCTGCAGTAAAAGCTGTTAAACTCAGCTCCCAGGAGTCAGATCCCAGGCTGACCACACAAGCTGCAATCAGAGGGCACAGTGGTGGGCAAGTGACCCATGGTACTCATCAACATTTGAAAGGTGGAGAAGGGGGCTTAAAGGACGCTCTTCTCCCAGAATTTCTGGATTAGCTGCCAGATCTGGGCTTTATAAACATTACAAGAAGATCTGCTATGAAGATCGGATATGAAAAATAGATTAGGTGGTTTTTTTTCTATAAGCTTCATTTATACTCATTAGAGTGCTGCAAGTAATAATACCAGGAAATAGATTTGCAGGCAGAAGTATGATTTTTAAGTTAAGGATGCTCATTTAATTTCAGCTCTTGTCTCCTAGATGTGCCTCTTCCTAATGCTCTAAATAGCTCTTCTGCCTCTTTGATGTTTACACCCTTCAAATGCATAAAGACAGTTCTCTACAATTCCTCATTTTGCCAAGCAATACATACTTAGTGCTTTTCATCTCTCTCCATAAATCAATCCCTTCCCTCCAACAGGAGCTAGAATAGGATTTTTTCCCTTATTAGATTTGTACTGAGAATTTCTTTTTTCAGGAACAGATAAATGATACAAGGTTTTTTCATGACAAAGCATCCTATCATATATTATTAGCAAACACTTCCACAGCAGAACAGGAATAAAAATAGAAAGTGGGCTATAAAAAAAAGAATGTGTAGCAGGATAACATTTAATTTCACAGTATGGTGCTGAAAGTGGAGCATTTCCTTCACATTTCTTTGCAGATCTTCAAGGAAAGATCCAGGAGGCCTCCTCAGAAACACTTGGCATCTTTTACTTAAGATTTTCGTTAAATTCTGTGTGATCTTTGACACAGAGTTAATGAATTTTCTCCTTATTCAAAAAGCCCACCCACTGCCTGTGGTGTGTTTGAAGCTTCAGATCCTTTCTCCTGGCTCAGCTGCTGCTCCCTCTTCCCAGCATCTCAGCATCAGTTGTACCCCCTCTATTCCACGGAACTTTAATTGAGAAACCACCTGAATGATAAAAGATTTAAGATCCCACTTATCCCAAACCCAGAATTTTTTTAATCACTGATTTTTGTTGGAGCCATCAAAGTTGAGCATTTTGGGGTTCTCACCTGGCAGGCCAGGCTAACAGGTCTGTGATGTGCAGTCCTGATTCCAGACCCTCCCCAGGGCTCAGCCCTGGGCCTGAGGTGGGGGCTGCACTTCAGGGCTGCAGTGAGGTGGAGTTTGCCATGGAAAACAGCCCCTCTCACATTTCCCAGATCTCTGAAAGCAATTTTGGTTGAAGTCCAGCAACTCCTACCAAAAAAAAAAAAAAAAAAAAAAAAAAAAGATTTGAAATGAAATTACAGGTGAAAGATGAATACTCAAATGGATGATTTCAGCAGGTTTTTGTCAGGGAAAGCTCAGGGTTTTGGGGATCAGGCTGGGATGGAAGCACACTCAGGTGTGTGTCCAGCTCAGGCCACTTGCCTGATTCTTCCCTGCATTGCTTTCAGCTGTGAGGAGAGGCTGATCCATGGGTTTGTTTACCTTCCTTGTGGCTCCAGGGGTGATTTGGAGAGCAGCAAAGTTCCCCTGGGGCAGAGCAGCCCAGCAGGGCCAGCTGCTGGTGCTCAAACCCGCCTGGGAGCCAGCTCAGACATGGGCAAGAGACAAGAAGGTTTAAACCTCCAGCGTTTTGGAGATTATATAATAAATGTGGCAAATAATGAGCTGTGCAGCTGTGGTGTGTGTTTAGGGAGGGAGCCTTCAGGGAGCTTCTAACTCCTTACAAAGGAGCAGGTGCTGCAAAGAAAACCAATATCTGAAACTTTTAGCAAAATTCCAAAGATTTCCTCTGGAGCTGCTGCCAGCAAGCAGAGAGAAGGCAGAAAAGCCAACACAAAGCCAATGTGACTTTGTAATAAACAAACCAAAGCAGTGCCAGAAGCTGTTGTGTGCTGGGGTTTGTGACAGTGCAATTTAATTTCTCATTGTTCTCGCTGTCCTTGGAGCAGGGTCAGCCCAGCTGAGGGTCTGAGCACTTCCCTGGGGCAGCTGCTGCTTGGACACCCTGGCAGGTCCTTCCTGGCTTTGGAAGCTCCCAGTTCTTGCTGCAGAAACTTCATTGCTGCCACCTTGGGGCCTGCTGGGTCCCTGAGAAGATTTATATACTGGCATTTTCTGAAGTTTGACTTTTGCTAGTTTTAAACAGCTCTTGAATGTGTTTTGGTGGTGGTTATAGAATCACAAATTGATTTGGTTGGAGAAGACCTCTAAGGTCAAGCCCACACTGAACTGTGTCCCCAGGTGCCACATTGCAGAGTTTTTCAACATTTCCAGGGATGGTGAATCCACCACTTCCCTGAGCAGCCTGATGCAATGCTTGACAACCCTTTCCATAAAGACATTTTCACCAATATTCACCCTAAACCTCTTCTGGAACAACTTGATGCTGTTTTCTCTTGACCTACCACTTGTTACCTGGGAGAAGGAACATTGATCACTGAACGTGGTTCCTCTCAGCCAACCAAAATTTCTAACTAAAAAAAATTCAAAATTTTTAAACTAGAAGGCCAGTTTTTCAAAAATGCATGGTACCCTTTTGCCCCATTTAAATTATCTTTCTGATATGCGCTTGAATGTTTCAGTCCCTCCACAGTGAGCCTGAGAACCGCTCAGTTCTGCTATTGAACCAGATTTCTGGAACTGCCCCTACTGGTGTTGTGTGGATGCTCAGCACAGCAAGGAACTGGTGGTGGGAAGGTTTCTTAAATGAGGTTGTGGGTTATTGAAGAGCCCAAACTGACCAATTTTGTGTAAATCAGAAAAAACCCCTGAAGATGGCCGTGGTATTGGTGTTTAAATGAGCACCTTGGTGGTGCAGAGCAGGTAAATGTTTCATGCCATGGCCTGGGCTCCAAGCTTATCACCTCAGGCACTCCCAGGAAGATATCTCAGCTGGATTTGGGGAGTCTGTCCAAAGGCTAAGATATCCTTCTGCCCTTTGGGTGTATGGATATGCACACAAATAGAAATTTATCTACATTTATCTGCACGTGGCTGCTAAGTCTGTAACAGCCCTGGCTCTCTGCTTGCTGCAAATTCTGTTCCTTAGGGCAACACTTATTCTGTGAACTCCCTGAAGATAAGGCTGCCTTGCTGAGTGTTTCCAACACTCCCAACCCTCCTGGGCTTTCATTTCCCGACTGGCTTTTAATGTAATGTAAAGATTAGAAATGATATCTTCCATTAAAACTTTATTAGGTGGCTCTTCCACTTATGAGAGCAGTTTCACTTCCTCCAAGCCGAATGAATTCCAATCACTGAAAGCTAAGCATGAAAATGCAGGAGGGGGAAGGAGGAAGCCACTTGCAGTCTTGAAAAGTTGAGGAAAAATAAGAGTGGTCAGTTCAGTGGCCTGTCTGAGACACCTGGAGCTCAGTGCAGAGCCCTGGGCCAGAGCTGCACTGAGAACAGGAATGTGACAGCCAGCATGGGAAACTCTCCCTTTCTTGGCAAGGAGCGTCTCCTAATGCATTTTTCCCACTTGTGCACCCTGCAGATTTCCACTGGAGCTTGTTACAGCCACTGGGAGCTCCAGGCATGTGCTGGCTGCCCTGGATGTGGCTCAGGCTGCTGTGGGGTGATTGATGTGTGGTTACCCCCGAGAGCAGCCTGAGTGGCAGCAGCTGACCTTCCTCAGAGCATCTGTACCACTCCCTGCCTTCCCTCTGCCTTCTGCTGTGACCTTTGCATGCTGATTGATCCCAGATTAGTGCTTGTTAACAATACATAGCCTAAAATTAGGATACAAGTAGACAAGTCCTGAAAAGGTTAGACAAGCTTGTGGCAAATTAGTGCAAGACTGTGCTGGCCATGCTGGGGGTTTGTCTTTGTGCTCAGTTTTCCAAAAGTCTTTTCTGTTTTTATTACCTCCAATTTCAAAGCAAAACCAGCTGGACAGCCCCAGGATGGGGGAGCTGTGGTGTGGCACCCTCAGCTGGGCTGCACAAACTTCTGATTCTGTCCAGCAGATGAATTGTAGCTTATTTTCCTGGGCTCTCTGTGCTGTGTGGATGGAATCAGTATTTTGTCAAGTGAAGATGGGTAAATGCATCCAGCTGTGCTGGTCTGGCTTCAGCTCATAAGTGGCAGGCAAGGTTTTTCATTTTCCCTTGAACAGTTATAGTGTCTTCCCCACTCCATTTGCAAACTTGTGGCTGCACAAGTACCTCAGAGTGGGGTAATTTATTATATATATGAAGAATATGGAAGCTGCAGGCCTTGGAACAAGGGACATTTGTATCCAGACATTGTACCCAGCCATGTAGGCAACCCTATGGAGAACATCCCTGATCATCTGCTATGAAATGGTTAAATAAGAATTTTGTTCCAAATCATTAAAGGCATTTTGAGCAAATTTGCAACATTTTCATGAACAAAACAAAAAAAAACCTTGGAGAGGAAAATCATGTGTGTCATGGGTGATGCAGAGCTGCATCAGTACCTATAAAGTGCCCCAGCAATACCAGAGAATTGGAGCAATGAACAGAAATGCTCAGTTAGAGCTTTTTCCATATTTTATGTTAATCATTGGTTAGAGCCGAAATTAGCTTTAATTGATATTAAGAGTTGAAAAAATGAATCCTCCAGAGGAGTCTCTTTAACCTTTAATGATGCAGTAAATAAAATATCCTGTCAACATTTGTGCAATAGTAAGGGCTTTCAAAATTCCATATCTGTGTGGTGAGCAATTCAATATGTCTAATTCTCTCCATTACAGCACAGAAAAGTGATGTCGTTGCATAAATTCAGCCACAGGTTTTCCATGTTCCCAATCTGTCTGGTAATTCCCTAAGTTGGCTTGTTACTTCTACCAGGGAGATGGAGAGAGGAAGAAGGGAATGAGATCAATCCCAGCCCTGTTTGTGCTGCCTTTTCCACTTGTGTCCCGTGACTTGCAGGCTCCTGGTGCCAGAGAAAATGTTCCTCTGTAGAGGTAAAAGGAGCCATGCTGCCTGTTCTTCCTTTCAGGTGAAATGTGCCTGGAAATCTTTCACTCTTCACTTTAAAGGCACAGCAGAATTGCAAAAGACTTCAATACTTTAGGGACACTTAGTTTGCTAATAGTCAGACCATTCTTCTCTCTGTCAGGGCTCAGCCTGGTGTTGAAATATCTCATAAATGAAATATCTCATAGCTGTGTGAAGCACATGAAACTTTCCCTCACTGTTAGCAGGAAATCTGTTTTTCATAACATCCATTTGGTCATTGCAGTCAACTGGAAGCATTGCAACATTTAGGCAAGTTAGGAGTGAGGATGACTCTGCTGTAGTTAACTGGAAAACAGAAAACAAATCTCCCCACTTAAAACCACCTTTTGTCTTTCACCAGGACTGATGCAATAACAGTTCTCATCCCATGGGATACAAACCTCCTGTGGAAAGGTCCTTCCTGTGTTAAGGGGAATATATTTCTGCATATTTACAGGAGTTCTAGTGATGCTGGTGTTTCCCTGGTGTGAGTCTGTTACACTGCAGTGATGTGAAAAGAACTTCTCTGAGACAAGGTTGTAAAGCCTTTGAGAAAACTCTATGTGATTTAAAATGATGAAAAACAAAAATTTCCTTCATTCTTTTTTCCTTCTTACTTGGGCTTTGGGAGGACTTGGGTAGGGAAGGGAAACAGAAGCGTCCCCACAATTAATTTCCACCTTACACTTTTTTCTTTCCTCTGATGAGGCCCTGTCCCAGGCCTGCCAAGGGTGTGTAGAACAGTGCCCAAGCACTGGCACAGACTGCCCAGGGCAGTGAGGGAATCTCCATCCCTGGAAGTGTTCAAAGAAAGTGTTTGTGGCACCTGGGGACATGGTTTATATGATTCAGTGGTGAGCATGGTGGTGAGTTAATGGCTGGGTTTGATGATCTTAGAGGCCTTTTCCAACTATAAAGATTCTTTGATTTTATGAATCAGCAAGGAGACCAGATAAAATAAATGTTTTATCAGCAAAAACGGTTCAAGGGGTGAGTTAAACAGTGCTATGCCCGATTTAAAGTGGCAACAGCCAAACCAGTGAAACCTGATGGATGCTCAGGACCAGCAGACTCCTGGCCAAGTCACTTCTGAGGGGCGACCAGCAAAGCAATGGGAAGTGCTGGGAATGATGGAGGCAGCCCTTAAAAGCAGAGTATTTTTATGGAGTTAAGACACGGAGGATCTAATTTTTTTCTAGAAGACTCATTACCATGATTTTGTTACAGATTATTTATGGGCTGTTATGATAGTCCTGGCAGGTCATAATTGGCTGAAGCCGGAAAATTAGTCACATTTTTCACATTTGGAAGAATGATCTGTACAGTTGCACTTAATGACTTCATTCCCAGAGAGCCCCGTGCAGGGAAGGAACTGCCAGGCTTGGGGTGTGGCTGGATTAACCCTTTGTGCTTCTGGCAAAGGCACCTGGGTTTGCTCATCAGGTGCCAGAACGATTTTTCATCACTTCAAAGCAGCTCTCTGGCATGTAAGTGATGTGCTGCTTTCATGATACTTTCCTCTTTCTTTCTCTTTCTTTGAACCTGAGTTAGTTTTGCCTGGCACTGGGTTTTCTACAGAAAAATGCCTTTTTTAAACTGATTTGTCCATGCTTTGCCCATCAGAGCCACTGCAGCATCACCGCGAGTCAGACAGGCCCAGCTCTTCTAGGGATGGTTTCTAACCCCTGGTAAGAGATGGGCAACAGATTAAACTGAGGCAGGGCCTCATTGGCAGCACTCCTCAGAGCCTTGCTGTGTACACAGCACAGCCCAAACAGTCTATCACAGATGATGAATCAGAAGGGGGCACTATAATTGTTTTATCTGCCTTTTGGGACAGCACAAGCTGCTTACTCTTGAATTAGAGCCTGGTGAATGTCGCTGTATCTTCCAGAAAAATGGACAGCTTTGATTTGGGGATTTCCAGGGATGAGGAATTCACTGTGCTGTTGCATGTCCACTCCCAAACTGCTGAATATTCATTGGTAAAAAATGGACCTGAACTGTTGAATAAATTTGTGCTATGTGGGATGACAGCATTTGGGTCATGTCGCAGTTTTGTGCAAGTTTTGTGCTAGACTAAAGAGAAAACACATTGCCACAGGAGAAAATTACAGACCATGATCCAGCAAATGATGCCTTGGAATGAGGGGTGCCAGGAGAAAGTTACAGAATGACTTGATTTGATTTGCAGCTCTTCATCAGTGAAATTTCACCTGATTTGCAGGAGGAATGATGAGGAAGACTCCATGATATCAGAAGGCTAATTAATTACTTTATTATACTATATTATTCTATACTCTATTGCACTACATTATACTACATCAAAACTGTAACTGAACAAGAACTAAACTGAACAAAATCCTGTGACTGTCTCCTGACCAACAGTCTGGACACACACTTGGCCCTGATAGGCCAAGGAAACAAAACACATCACTGTGGGTAAACAATCTCCATTTTGCATTCTACTTTGGCACAACACAGCAGCTGCAAATGAGACAGGAATTGTTTTCATCATTCTTTTCTCTGCTTCTCTCAGGTTCAGAGAATGTGAATCCCACAGCTCTTGTAGAAACCTTTCCCATTTCACTACTGTCTCTTTTGGTTGGTAGGTGTCAAGACCAGCACAATTTACTGGGGTGGGAAACCTGGATTTGGGAGAACCTCCCTCCTGCTTTTGGATGTTCCCTGTTTAAATGGCCAGGGATGGCATGAGCCATTGGGGCAGAGCATCCTGTTGATTACAGGAGCAGCTCAAAGCACCTAAAACCCCACCACAAGCAATGACTAAACCTCATCCATGGCTCTGGGAGCAAAGGCTCAGCTCCAGGCTGTGTGCAGGCCATTCCTCCAGGAGCACTGGCCCTCCTGCAGGGCTGTTCTCTCCTCCTGGGAGCTGCTGCTCTCTCTAATCCATCCTCTGTCACTCCAGCACGGGAAAGGGTTGGCCAGGGCTGAACTGAAGGCACCCTCTTAATCAAAGTAAGAGGTGGGAGCTGGAGTGTTTGCAAAATACTGTACAAATGGGAGGGTTTGATGTTAAATGAAGGATCAGATTCATTAAATTAAGTGGAAAGCAATGTACATGGATGATTTCAAGGGTTGAGGCTGAATACAGGTTTTAAATAGGAAGTGATCAGGCACTATACACAACACAGAGCAGCTCTCAAACATTTTTAATGACAGTATTTGTACACACTTTAGTTTAATTAACACATGGCACAGGAGAGGGTTGGTAACTAGGATGTGTAGTCCACATCAGTCGTCTCAATCAGAATTACATGAAATTTCAAGCATCAATACACCCAGAAAAACAGCACCCATCCCTGCCCAGTGAGGTCTGGCAGCTGGAATTTCCATCACACCTTGTGCTTTTTTGGATGTGGCAGTAATTCCTTCCCTCCAGATGGAGAAGTCCCTTTTGAAGTCGATGATCAGATTCTCATTTGGATTTATTCTTGTTTTGCAATCAAAATTAAGGGGACTGTGTATTGTCACAGCCCAGTGATCCATGTCACGTTTCTGACAGTTATGTTTATTAGTAAATATGTAGTAATTGCTTCCAGAATTAACTGGAGCTGTTCTTCTGTGTCTGTATGTGTAGGAGAGATTTCCTGAGATGTGTGATCCCTTCGTTAGCATGGCAGTCCCTGTGTGTTGGGGGCTGTGGCTGGGTTTCAGTTCTTGGCAGGCTCGGTCCGGGGCACCAATTTCAGAATAATTGGGTGCTCTGGTGTTAGGAGCCCCACTGAACTCAGCTTGATTGGGATCTGCAACAATGAGAGGGAAAGCACAGGTGGAGATGGATAAGTTAAACATGCAGGGATGAGAGGTTCAGGCACAGCTGGATCTGCAGCGCCTGGAAATGTGAAATATCTGGCATTGGCACCCAGCTCCCTCCACGTGCCCCTCACCTGAGTCTCTTTGCAGGTCTGGAAGGTGAAATGCTGCAGCAGGGAGACGATGGCAACTTTCAGAATCAGGAGAGCAAACCTCATCCCAATGCAGTTCCTGGGCCCAGCCCCAAAGGGCAGGTATGTGTATGGGTCTATGGACTCCTTGTTCTCCTTACTGAACCTGGAGGATGGTTGGGGAAAGGAAATGAAGGCAGCAAAAACACAAAACCTACACATCCAATTTATCCTGGGATCTCTCACTGCTGCCCTGCAGAGCCTGGTTTGGGTTTTTCCTGAAGTGTCTCAGTCTACCCCCAAAACTGAGTGCTGTGACCAAGCCCTTATTGGGGACAGGGTGGAGTCCCACTTGAGGGTTTGATTTTAATTCTCTCCATCCAGATTAGTGGAAATAGGAAGCAAGGTGAAAATCCAGGCAACATCCTCTCCCACAGAGACAGATATTTCCTGTCTGTGGTATTTAGAGAGAGAAGAACCAGAAATTGTTTTGGTTAGGAGCAGCCTATGGCTTCAGTTTCTCTGGGACTGAGAAGCAGATATCAATTACAAAAATAACCAGCTAGGGAAGGTTATCCTTGAAAACAAGGAGGGAAAGCAATTCTGGAAGGATCGATTCTGGCATATTTAGTAGAAGCTTGTATGAAGGGAACAGGTTCAACAAGAAGGATTATATAGAGGATGGCCAGCAGTTACAAAACCTCCAAATTTCCCCTCTCTCAGGCAGCTTAAAAACTGGGTACAAGATCCTGTGAGGTAGCAGTGATATTCTCCCAAGAAGATTATGTTGTTTGAAACCCTGCTTTAAGCACAAAGCTCAATTTCCTTTTAAAATGACATTCCCACGAGCCTGCAATTTCTCATCCGTATTGTTTGTAAAAAGATAGGAAGAGCACCATTAGGAAGCTAATCAGAGATTAATGCTTAATTACTGAGGAAAAAGCAGTATGATATTTCTTCCCTTTCATTAAGCTTTTTGTACCTTTCTGGCCTGAACTCGTCTGGGTTGGGCCAGTACTCGGGGTCGCGGTGCAGGACGTAGGGTGGGATTGTGACCACGACTCCTTTGGGAATGGTCACTCCATTTATCTCCACGTCTTTCTTGCAGGTTCTCTCAATCCGCCCCCCAAGGGGATAGACCCTGAGGGTTTCATTCACTGTCATGTCAAGATATTCCAGTTTCATAATTGCTTCATACGTGAGAGGAGCCTGCAGGACAACATGAGGAAGGTGACCAGGTATGCTGGCATCAGAACTGGATTGTCCTAAAATGGCTGTAGGAACCAGAGTATCCCCAACCCCCACTGCCCCAAATTTGACTCAGACTCACTGAAGAACAAAATGCAAGGTAGAAATTGAGCAATTGGTTTCATTTTTCCACCTCTGAGTCATGGAAATGCTTGGAAATCCACATCCTCTTCTGCAGAGTGTGGCAAATGGGTTTGAGAAGTTGGGGTGGCTGAAAGGTTCCAGCTGCCAAAAGAAAACCACTGCAGGGCTGAGTTGTCTGAGCATGTGTCTGCCAGATCTCTTGGAAAATCCATGGTGTTTAGGAGCTAAAGATGTCTCATTGCCCTGACTGAACCGTGAGGCCTGCAGGGTCAGAGTCCTCCCCATCACTCAGGGTCCTCCTTACCTTGTTGGGCAGGACTGTGTCGATCTCCTGCAGCACCTTTTCCTGCACATCAGGGTGCATGGCCAGCTCGTAGGCCAGGAAACCTAAGGTGTTGCTGGTGGGCTCATACCCAGCAAAGATGAAGATGAATGCCTGGGCCAGGACCTCTATGTCAGTCAGGGCTGTGGGGAGATGAGAAAAGCAGTGTTGGCTGATGGTCTCAGCAAGGAGCAGGCAGCAGCAGGTGGTGCTGAGGTAGGTTTGTTGCAGTTCTTTTCTGATAAGGCTTTAATAACTGCTCTACCTGCCTGGAAAAATCCATTTGATAGAGGAGGCAGGTGATTTCCTGGGCATAAATAACTGACAAGCAGTCCTGCTCCCAGGATCTTAGTACCTGGTGCTGGCACCAGGAGACAGAGCTCCATCTGGAGCTGGTTGGTGAAGATGATGGTAACACAAACACCTCCCCATATTCTCCTCTTTCCTACAGCCCCATGCCCATAATGAAGATTTGGCTGTTGTTACCTTTATATGAGTTATTTGCTTCTTTGTTGTCGTGGCTGGCTGAGCGCTGGGATTCAATCATCAGCTGCAGGAAATCTACCCTGCCCTGGGAGGGAAAGCAGCAGAGTCTCTTTGGTGACAGCTTTCTTGGAGGGCTTAGATAGGCAGATTTCATAGCCTAAGCACAAGTTTTAGACTCAAGGCATCCCCAAAATGCACACTACTTCCTTATTGAAAAATGTAACACTTGCTTTTTATTTTGGAAACCTGTCTGTACTGTCCATTAAGCCATTGGGTGGAAGAGCAGTGTCTTGAATGAATTTGGGTAAAGGGATCCAAACTCTAAAAGGCAGAATTTGGTCAGGAAGCAAGCTGCAGTTTTTGAAAAGCAAGAGGGGAAGGCACAGCCCTAAAGGTGATTTTGCTATTCATGTGCTGCTTACTCTGCACTTGCTCCTCCTCTGCCTAATCTTCTTCAGGGAGTCTCTCACTCTCTCATTACAAGTGCTGCAGACTGAGGTTACTCCAATTCTGCTGAGCCTTTATCTGGATTTAGCTTCAGCTCACAGATGTACAAAGTCCCCCTGATTCTCTGCCAGGACGGGTCAAGTGGGGCTTTTCTGACAGTATTAAAATGAAGTGTTTACACTTGAGTAGGCTCAGGGTTTTGTTGAGTCATTGTACTTTGGCTTCACCTTTGATATCATCACCCTAATTATATCTCACTTCAGTGTGCTTTCTGCCACAATTGCTCTTAAATTCCCACTCACCTTATGAGCCTCCTTTTCACGATCCTGCTTAATTTTGGCAAGGGATCTCATAAAAAAATCTACAGCATCACTGGGGAAGATGTTTACATTCATTTTGGCCATGATAGGAATAAGGAATGGGAAAGCAACTGAAAAACAAATAGAAAATTAGATTGCACTCTTTAAATAAAGCCCTCCTGATAGCTGTGGATGCTACTGGGAATTTATTTCCTTTTTTAATTTAGATGAGAAAAGCATGGACTTTTTTCCTTTTTTTCCCCTCTGTTCCATTCCCTTGGAATAGTTTTTGTGTCACATGGGCACAACCAAGCTGGGTATAATCATTCATTTAAGAGAAGACCAAGGCATGTTCCACCTCCTATTTCTAAGGCTCTGTTTTCTAAGGACAGGTTACTTCTGGACACAACATGCATGTGGCTCACAAGAGAAATACTAAAAATTCTGAGTTCTTTGTTCAGGCTGAGCTGTTCACTGCCTTGCTGTGATCATGCAAACAATTTCAAGTCCCCTTCAAAGCTTTTCCTTCCTCATAGAAACTGGATCTTGATATTCTCTATAGTTTCATGAAATCTACAGCACCAGAACATCCTCTGTGGACAGATCCAAACTTTCCCTGGGTTTCAGCAAGGTATCTGACATTAATTTAAGGTCCATTGCTGCTAAGCTATTGCACTGGAGGAAATTGCATCTAATTACAGTCCCCACTAAGCACTCACTTCCAGAAAATGCATTTCAGATAGCAGTGCTCTCCTCAAGCCTCACTTGCTTTTCAACCTTTAAATAATTTCCCAGCACTTAACTGAATATTTCTGGGTGGTTCATAAGTCTCTTGCACTGGGGATGCCAAATGTGGAGGAAGCTTTTACCTGTCTCATCCTCAGGGTTTCAACATGAAGGTCATAAGGAGGAAATGATGAGACAAGGGACAGTAGGACTTCATTCCTAGCAAGGGAAGTTATCCAAGCAAAACCTGGAGTCACTTACATGACAAGAGGAAGACTGGGTTAAAAAAGTCAAACTTGACCAGTTTCTTCATCTCTCTAACAAAGGGGTCCTTGGGGTTGTTCATGGAGTCAATGTTCACACCAAAGGAAGTGCTGGTGACCACATCCATGCTGTAGCTCCCAAAGATGCTGATGGAAGGTAGAAAAACATAGACTGTGGTTAAATATTTCGACTGAATGAATATATTTTTTTCCTCATGTCTATGTGACATTCAAATATAAAGTCTCAGAAGACCTCCTGCCTTAGGTTTTAAGAGAAAATTTGCTATGTGGCACTGAACAGCACTTCTAGAGAAGGGGATAGATTTTTAGAGAGCTTTTGTTTCCAGCCTGCACAGGTTGTGAAGTCAGACAACTTTTTCAAGGATTTTACAACAGCATGGAATGGGTTGGTGGCAGGACAGCATGTGAAATTTAGCATTTAACCTCTTGAGGAGGGGTGGCAGCACACCTTCCTTCAAACAAGCCCTGGGAGTGGTCCAGTTCCACCCAGCACAGCTCCATGTTCCAAGCTTGGGATGGGACATCTTGGATTTCTGGATTCACAAAGCTGCGCTGGAGCATTTTCCTTCCTATCTACCTCTGGGAAATTTCCTAAGATCCAAATTTAATTTTCCCCTTTTAAATTTCCAGTCAGGCTTTCAGTAAGTCCCATTCCTCCTTTCAGAGCCCTGGCTGACCCAGGGAAAGATCTGCATTGCTGGTAGCCAATGAACCACAGCACTTTTAACAAGGTTTGCTCTGCCTGCTGCTCTTAGCCTCTACTTACTCCTTTACAGATATTGAGCTGTTCTCTTTCACTTGCTTTTGAACATTCTTCACCAAAGCTTCCCCATAGTGCTTCATTATAGGGAACATCTGTAACACAAACCAGGCATGGTCACTTCAGGAAAATACATTTTACTCCTTTGCACAGCCTTATGGAGACTACAGGGAATGTCATGAATATTTACAAATAAGATCTCTCTGCTCAGGCTTTATTTTAAGAGTTTTCTGGTTTCAGTTAGGCATTAATCAAACAGGCCAGCTTAGTTGCCAGGCTCTGACTAAAGAAATCAGACCCCTGTGATAACCTCAGCCTGAAAACACTGCTTATTGACTCTGATTTAGTCTGTACCTGCCCTTCTGATTTACCTCCTTTAGTTTCCCACTGGTGAAGGTTGGAGAGAGCACAGTACGGAGCCTTTTCCAATGGTCATCTTCAGCTAATGAGACAGCGTTGGTCAGTACCCCGGCCAGGTCCGTGCGCTGCAGGGGAAAACAGGAGGAGTTAACCCCAGAAAAGAGAGCAGCCTCCTTGCAGGGATGGCAGTGTGGCAAACAAGCCCCTGCCTGGGCTCTTCCAGTGGCATTGATGCTGGCAGCTGCCTCTCTTAAGGCACACATCCATAAAGGAACCCCTTTCCCGCACTAAACCAGCTGTGAGGTGCCATTCCCAGCCCCAGAACAAGTCCAACACCTGCATGTCTGTGTGTACCCACCATGTCCCATCCCTGCATCCTAGCTGGTGGCACATGTGCACCATTATAGATTCCTGCATGCTCCCACAAACCCAAATCCATCCATATATACATAAATATATATAATAGGTGTGAGAACAGACTTGGTCTGCTCCCTCTGCCAGCCCCTGTGAGCAGTTCAGGCTGTAAGGCAGGGGAACAGTGACGTGCAGTGGTTGTGTTCAGCAATCCCTGTAGTGCAGCCACTGGTTCCCAAAGCATGCTTGGCATGCCTCTGTCCTCCTGCACTTTTCTGGACTCTGTGGTCAATCAAAGCAATTGTGCTCTTACCCTGCGGTTGGTGAAGGTGGTGTAACAATCTTTAACCAACACAGATTTGATGATCTGGGGGTCTGTGACAGCCAGGGTGGGTTGTCTGCCATCGTAAATCCTGGTGGGGGGAGAAGAGAACCAGGTAAATAAACCCAGATAATTGAAGTGTAAGGATTGGCTGATGCCCACAAGATGCCCATGTGCTGAACAAATGTTCTTTCATCATGCTCTGTCTGTGTATTGAAATGTAGAAAGTAGAGATGGAAAAGGACTCCCGACCTTTTCCCATCTGGTTTTGGAAATGGTAAAGGGGGATAAACACCCTCCAAATTTGCTGGGAAATGAGCAAGGCTCAGTTGCTCAAAGGACCAGATACTAAATGAAGCAAGTGTCTTCACTTCCTCCCCTGACTCTCTGCGTTTTTCCAGGCACTTAAACACATTACAGTATTAGAAGGAAACTTGTTCGACCCCTTTCAGGCTCTTGAGCTGGGTGTCTGGAGACTTGGGCTGACAGCACTGAGACATCCTTGGAGATGAAACTCAGTCCTTGTTTTTGTCTTTTTAAGCTGCCAGTTCTGAAGACTTTCCTGGAACAGATGTAGATTAAGCTGATCTGTGCTCTCTACCCATTTGTGCAAACATGCATTTTCCAGACTCCATTTCTTAAAGCTGCTGTAGGGAGCAGTGGATGCATCATGCAGGATATGCAAGGTTGTAGCCTAAGTTATAACAACAGTGATGAAAGCTATGGGAGGAGGTGTCTAGAACAGAAGAGCCATAAACTGCAGCAGCTTCTGCTGCAGCAGGTGGGGATCAGCAGCACAAGGAATTCTTTGGATCAGCTCCAAAGGGAGTCACTCACATTCCTCTGCTGTTGGTAAACCAGAGGAACCCAACCTCCCAGTTCCAGATCACACTGAAGTAAATAGTTCTGCTGATGATTTTGTTAGGGGCAGGTGAGGGCCTATTGTTACCAGATTTAAACTGCTTTTCACAGCACTGGTCAAAATAGTTTCTGTATGATGTGGCAGTGACACAGCTCTGTGTCACCTGGCTCCAAGTAAGCCACCTGCAGCACCCTGTCTCTGCTGTTCTCATCCTGTTGGGACTGTCAGGGCTGCAGGTGGAGAAAAGGGAGCTTTCCTAATGAACATTTTCTCCCATTTGAGCAGATTCTAGTTTTACTCTCAGAAGAGATCAGTGGTTCATACTCACCCCCAGATTTTCCCATATTTCTTGAAACATTCAGTGTCAAATTCCAGGAAACCCTATGGAAAGCAATTTAAAAATGGTATTGGTCCCTCTTGTTAATGTTATGGAGGTCTCTCCACAAGAAGACAGTTCTCTTGTGGCTTTTAACTTCCACAAACAGCAGCCACCTGGGGAAATCTGCAATCATGAAATCCCTCCCATTTTCCACAAGCTTTTCCCACAGCTGTGTTTATGGGCCATGTCAGCTTCTGGGATACTGGTTTAGAGATGAGCTGTTCAAGGCAAAGGTTCTCATTACCTATCTCTGAAATCATCTTATTCCTGGGGGCACAGGATCTTCATCACTCTTCTCTGTTCAAAGTTCTCATGGGATCACAGCTACTTTAACATCTACTTACTTTAGCATGGAGCCCTTTGCTCAATATCTACAATTTGAACACTTTCATCTCCCCATACTTTCATGCATTACAGGGAAAAAGAATCTTCCTCCATAGCTTTACAGGAGGATTTCAGCCCTAAGATCAAGACATCTCCTCATGCCTCCCATCTGGGACTTCCTCACTGGCTTTGGTGTCTTCATGTTGCTCCTGTACACTGCCTGCATTTTGTTCCTTTCTCTCACTTGAAGGAGGATTGAAGCACTGAGAGGGTTAATATCTTGCCCAGCACCTGCAGATGATCACTTGAGCTGGCTGGGCCCAGTAGTTTGTGGTGGGAACTCTGCCTGAGGGGGCTGAAGGCTTCTCCTCTCCCTGGCCCAGTTGTTTTGGGCAAATCTCAATGGTGGTAGAATCCTGGCCGAGCTGGCCCAGCCCTGGGCTGCTCCTGAGGCTGGCAGACCTGGCTGGGCCCTGGGGAGGCAGCCAGGCAGGGCCCAGTAGCAGCAAGATGTCAGAAATGGCAGCCATGGCCTGGCCTGGCGTCAGCCCCCCACACACTCCCCTCACCTGCCTGGCGCCACAGGAATGGGGCCCAGCCTGCAGCAGAGGCCACCCAACCAGGCCCAGCCCCTGTTACATCTTTGCTGACCAGAAAAGAGAGAGTTCCCAGGTTTCTTTTGTCTTTAGCATGTGTTTTTCACAGAGGTGTGTACAGTTTTCCAGTAGTACAAACAGATTGTCCCTTACACAGAAGCTTTGCGTCACTTCTGTGAATGCCTCCCCTGCAAACCCCCCACACCTCTGCACAGGCCCTGCGTGACAGAGGAGCTGGCATTTGGAGATAACTTATCAGCATTCTGTATCTGTTCAGCTACAGCTCTGCCAGCAAAGGCAGCTTCAGGCACTCACTTTGCGATATTCCAGGGATGTCCCAAAGAAAGGCAGGGGTCTTGGCCCGGGAATGCCCAACTTCTTGAACAGACCAAATGGCCAGATCCCATATCTGTGAGACAGAAAAGAGCAGTGTTACATCACCGTGGCATTGGGACTGTGAGCTCTCCTAAACATGGAGACTGCAGCAACATCCCTTGGGATATGAGGGAGAGGAGGTTGGACCAAGTGGTGGAAAAAAAGCAAGTGAAAACTGCTCTGTAAAAAACTACTTGATAACCATGGTAAGGCTCACACAATACTTCAGAGGGATCCTTTTGGTGTGAAAGCAATTGTTTCCACCAGACCACCTGTGGAGACAGCATCTGGAAATCTTGAGCAAAAGTCCTAAAAGGGGCTCATTGTCTACTAAAGGACAGGCAGAAAACACAGCTGGAAGAAGGAACACCAAGCTCACATGTTTGTATTGAAGAGAAATCAAAGCAATGCCAGGAATTATGTCCCAAAGAGGGCTTTCATCAAACTGTACTTCAATTTCAGTAATTGTTCTCCTTCCCTTAGTCCAGCATTAGCTCAGTGGAAGCCTAGTCTTAATGGTTTTCTCTTTAGATTTTATTGACAGCCTTGCCAATTTCTTTCCTCTAAAGCACCCTTTCTGGCAGCTCTGAAGTTCTTGCTCCTACCTTGGGGCTTTCTCTTTCTCAACAAGGGCCTGGGCTGCAGCCCTTTGAAGCTCGTCTTTGGCTGTGTTGAAAGAGCTCCTCAAAATATTTGGTTTTAGTTAGTAGCTGCAGCTTCCCAAGTGAGCAGTTCATTGCAGAAGGGAAATAAAGCAGGGAAGGTTTAGCAGGGGGATGTTATCAGAGATCCTCTTCAGGTCAAGAGGCAGCAGTTGCTTGGACAGGATCTTGAGGACACTTATTTGAAAAGCCAAAATCTAGGTTGAGACATAGGGAGGGTCTCCCTTACAATAACCAATGTGGTTTTTTAAATTTTGGGGACCCCAAATGAGATCAGTGTCCCCCAGCACAGCTTCTGCCTGAGCAAAAAATGCAGATCCTAACTTATGGTCCAAACAGGACAGGTGAAAAATGAGGAGCTAGATGTGTTCAGGTGAAGAAAGGATTCGCAGAATACAGTCTGTCAATGTTTAACTATTTTTTTGTCAAAGGTTAATTCAGTGCTAGGAATCAAATGATTGTGGATTCTCATTTGTAATGTTTATAGGTAGCCAAGGTTGCGGGAGGACCGGGAAATGTCAGGCTGGGCTGGTTACAAAGCCCAGAAATACTGTAGGAAAACCGGCTTAGACCACTTGAAACATGGCCAGGAAAATGTAGTCTAACACTCCTACAAGTAAAATGTGTCAGGGTTTTCTGCAGACTGAAAAGGACCATTCAGTGTAAAGCCAAAGAATAATCATTACTTCTTCCTACTATGGGTATGAATCAGAAATGCCTGAAGTTCCCTCATGTGTGAACTGGAACAGTGTTGCCCCAGCTGGACAAGAAACATCTAAACAATCTCTCTGTGTCAATGGGCAGTGAAATTTCTATTTTAGCTCTGATATCAGAGCACAGAGATCTGGGTTTAGTCCCTTTTGCCACAACAAAATTACAGGTGCCTGCAGAAGGCACAAGTCTGGTAACCAGTAATCTCAGATAACCACAGAGTTACTGAAGTAGGAGAGCTTGGATCAAGATTCAGGGTGGCTTTTTTGGTTTTGATGGTTTGGTTTGGAGTTTGCTTTGGTTTTAGTTTTTTTGTTTTTCGTAAGAGCCAGTCCCAAACAGGCTTTTCAGTGATCCAAATCACAGGAAAATTTTGAAAAATATGGCTAAAACTCTGAGCTTGCTGAGCTGCTGTGGCTGGAGCATTGCTAGGACAGACAAATGGGCCATGCTCATGTGCACCACATCAATCGGGGGTTTTTAACCAGCCCTGCCCTGCTGCAGTGCTGAATGGCACCAGCAAAGCCAAGGACAGCATTTCTTCATTAGCTGGGTTGCCCTGAAGCACTGGGGGTACATTTCTGCTGTGGGATTTTGTCTGGAAAATCAGAAGCAGGTGGCTGACATTGCTCTGTGCTCCACTCCTTCCACCCTGTGAGCTGTGAGGAGGAACATGGGATGGAAATCAAACCTCTGCAAAGGACCCCTCCTGGTCCCGGTGCCCCTGAGGAGAATCTTAGCTGGGCACCATGGAAGAAGTCAGGAGTAAAAACTGATCCTGCAGATATTCTTCTCCTGGTGCCTTTCTGCTGCTCTCCAGATGTTCAGGAGGATCATATTCTATTGGCTTACCTGCAGAGCAGCCTCAGCCAGGAAGGCACAGCTGGATGTCTGTAAAAAATCACCTGATGGATCAGGACCCTGACTGAAGCCAGCACCCTGATGGTAACCAGTACCTGCCATTGTTATTATCCAATTATTTCTTTGATGCTGAGCAGTAATGTCATAACTGGATGGGAATACTCCAAACCTTGGAGCAAGATCACTCACATGTACAGTCTTTAGACTTCTCTGCTACATCCCAGAGCCTGGTTAGATGCTGGAAAAGTGCAAATCACATCTACTCTTCAGCAGGTTAGTTGTATGAAAGTGAGCAATGGCAAAAAGAGAGAAATGGCAGGAGCAGAGAATCAATAAAGAATATTTTACTCACACTAGCAGGAGGACCACGAAAAGAAGTATAAAGGCCCATGTTTCTGTAGAGAAAGAAGGCAGAAGGTTCATTTCAGCTCTTCTCTGATTGGCTCCGAGTTCTGCCTTTACATGCTTGTCCCTCGTCAGTAGGAAATAGGAGTGTTTCACACTGTGCAATCCTTTTTATCCAGTCATATGATTTAGGGGCCCTCCTTCTGTGACAGAGGAGGAGGAGTGGAAGGTAAAGGTAGAAAAGTCTGCTAATCTGAAAAACACCATTCATGTGATAGACTGAACTGTCTAAGGTTCAAGTTATTTAATGCATGTGTTGCCAAACATTTCAGCAGGTTTCCCTGTTGTAAGTAATAACTGCCTTCCCATTGACTCATGCCCCTGGGCTCCTACACCAAACTAAATAAAAACAGGTTACAATGAAAAGGTAAATCCCATAGCAGGTGTCAGGGTTGGTTTACAAAAGGGAAAGAAAAGGGAAAAGGTTATTCACATATTGTGTGACAAGAGCTTTTCTAGCAGATGAATCAACTTTGACAGAATTTAAGATTTTGTTTGAAACCTCTCTCTCTCTCTGTGTTGTGAAGTTCAAGTGCTGCCTGCAGTGAGTCAGAAGCAGCTTCTAACTAAGGCAGGAATTTGTCCCCTCTGAAGACTCTTGAAGTCCAGTCCACCTTGTTTGCTGGCCTGTGGCCAGGTGTTATGTAAGAGAAATATTGTCACTCCACAGCTGTAAACAGTTGGAGTGCCACCCTTTCCAAAGCACGAGCACTTGTGGCTTGTGAATAAAACCCATGCCCACCCTTCTGCCACAGCTGAGGAAAAGGGAAAACACAAATTTTGTACAGGCTCTCCTGTAAGGATGGTGCTGAAAAGCAAGAGCAGGTGTGGATGTGCTGAGGGGAGATTATGGTGTGGAGAAAACTGAGCTCTTTGGATGGTGTTTGTTAGTGGGGATCAAGCCAGGGCAGGAAGTTCTATGGTTTGCATTGGTGTGCACTATAGCAATTTTAGAGCTTTATTCTGAATTCTAAAATGAGCAATTCCCTTCATATTAGCAGAGCTGCTGCCTTCAGAAGGGAGTTTACTGTCTGCATTGGGCCAAGTTGGGTGGGTGTTTTAATTTTTTGGCACATCAGTAGCCTTGTGTCTGCAAGGATGTGTCTGTGATAGACACTGCCCTGACCGAGCAGTGGATCTCAGTCCACATCCCAAGGAGCATCATCTGCCTTATCTCAGCATTTGTATCTCCTTCCTCTTTTGCCCAGCCTTTGCTCTGGCCTTTGGAGACAGAACAGTTGTAGATTATTTTGTAATAAACACAGTTTGCTTTAGTTTGACGTGAACAGACAAGTTCATGACACAGCTTTCCAAGCCTATGCTGGGTTCTGCCTTTCTTGATTCAGAGATGTTGCAAGAGCATGGTTAAAGGTTCAAGAGGTGCTTTCCCCTTCAGAGAGTGGTCACAGCAGTGACTCGTGCTCCAGCATTCCTCTTTGCCCATTTTGACACAGCCTTGAAATTTGAGTTTGCTGGACACCAAAATGTTCCCAACTGGCTGTGTTGGGAAAGAGGTTAACAGAGTTTATTCAGAAAATAGGATTGTTGTAGGGCTCTCCATCCTCAGTAAAAATAAGCCTCAATCTTTGTCCTCCTTGCATCATTTTTAGGGGTAATTATAGTTTCTGGGAAAATTGGTGTGAAAAACCAGAGGTGTATAGTTTTGCTGTGGTTTTATGTGGTGACCTGATGATCTCTGCCAAATGGAATGTGCCAATTGATTTCAAACAAACAACACAACCCCGCCATCCCCTTGAGACAGCTGGTGACAAACAGAAGAACCCCATGGTGATTAATCCATGCCAAAGGGAAGTCAACGACCCAGGAAAGATAGATTGGTTGATTTTCACATGTAAGCCCAGCTCAGAGCCAGTTTATGCCCAAAGGTGCACTCTACTAAAACTGTAAACCCCCAATGTGGTGTCCCCTAAACTGCTCAGGGGTGCAGCACAGCTGTTCCTTCACCCTTCCAAGTCCTTTATAATGTCTTAGTCCTGACCACCACAGGTTTTTACACCCATCCTCTGCTTCTCCTGGACATTGGGAAGTCCACTGCATCCCCCCATGGCTTTAGGGGAGCCCTCCAGGTGTCTGGAGCAGAGGCAGAGTGCTCAGGGGCATGAGAAAGTGCAAGCCCCAATTATGGCTGTGGGAACTCCCTGCTGGTGACACCCCAAGTCCCACTCTTGGGTGACAATGACACACACAACACCCACCCCTTGTCATTTAGGCTGTTGTCACTGAGTTTCCAGGTTGGTCACAGGCTGAGATGCTAAAAAGCCAAAATTTGCAGCAAATTCACAGGAGAACTGAGCTGCTTTCCCTTTTCTAATGCCCCTGAGAAGCTCAGATTAATGGATTAATGGCTTTCAGGAAAGCAAAATAACAACAGGTTCTTATGTGCAGCTTAATGAAGGGAGTGCTGCAAATCCAGGCTGTAAACAAGGTGTGATGAGGAGAAAGGATTTTTGGGGAATAATGACTGGGGGCTGGGCAGAAAAACAGAGGAACATGTATTTCTTTCACAGGCTGTGAAACCAAAGGATGTAGGGTAGAAAGGACACCCTGGACTAGCAATTATGACTCTGGCACAGGTGTGGGGAGGAATGAGCAGCTCAGAAGAGAAAGAGCTGTAGGGGGGGAAGGAGAAAAGCCCCAGTGGGTAACATCTTGTGTTCCTGATGAGAAGGACTGCACAGGTGTAGGGAAGGCCAGGCTGGAGAAGTCTGAATCTTCAGGTCTAACTCACTTTGGAGTAGGTTGTGAAAGAGGTTCTCCTGAGATGCTTTGGGGAATTTGTTTTAAATTCCCAGGGCTGGACCAGTAGAGACTGTGCAGTGCTACTCAGGGTATAAATATTGCAAAGTTGTCATTATGGAGTACTTTAAACTCTCTAGATACAAATAATAAAAATTGCTGCTGCTCTTGCAGAGCTCAGCTAATCTCTGTAGGGGAGGGAGAAGGCAGATTTCTTCCCTGGACAAACACCAAACTGGCAACCAGTGATACAGGTTTAGCCTCAGTGTTGATGAGTAATTTAAGATATTCTGAAAGAAGAATAAAGAGTAATATTACCTTGGGTTGAACGAACCACATTCATTTCGTTTAACATTAAGTGTAAACAAAACCCAAGTCTGTAACTCAGGCTCATTTTTCAAGAGGAAAAACAGGTGAAACAAACCAGTGGAATATCTCAGGACCTTCACTGTAGACTGTCTGTAACCTCCTTTTTGAAGTCAGCTGTGCTAACATTATCAGCCAGTTATATGTCAAGAGACTTTCAACTGCCTGAACAGCTGCATTGAAAGGATGCTCAGAAGAAATCAAACCAGTAGGAGGTGAAGGAAAAAAACAACAACAAAGATTTTGCAGTTCAAAGTCCACTGTTATATATTTTTATGTTCTGGCCATAAAATTTTCTTGTTTCTGTGCCTGACTCAGAGCAGCCCAATGCTAGAACACATTGACTTGCTGGACTCCAGTTAAGGGAGGGTCGAGCAAATCAGTGGCACTTTTCAGCCCCTAGGAGAGGTGCCCCCAAACTCCTTGGTTTGTTTAGTCTGACTAAATGATAGCTGGGCTGGAAGGAGGTTGCTATGAGAATAAATGCCAGGTAGAAGAGCTAGTGAATCGAATTATGATGCTGGCCCAGAGACAAATGGGAATAATCCAGCCATGAGTATCTGCTAGGCTGAAAATGAGCACAGTCCTGGCCTGGAAAGCTCAGGAGTCTTTACTTTATAGGGTTAAAAGGCAGAAAAAAGGGTCAGATAATGTAAACTGAGGAGAGATAAGGCAACTGCTGGTGGGTGGAGGGAGTAATACATTAAACTTAGAGTTCCTCTGCCAGAGCATTGCAGGTTCACTTTCTACACAGGAGATGTGGGGCTGCAACTATTTATTTTCCCTGATACACAGTGGTTTAGTAACCTACAGAAAAATGCTTCATAATGAAGGTTAAAGTTTTTTTGCTGAAGCGAAAATATTGGTACACTACTGCTGAAAAAAGAAATCAATGTATTTGGAGGGTTCTCTAATGATACTTTATGTAGTTCTGTGTATAGATGACTGATACCCTCCTGCATCTAGATTTCTGTGGGATTTAAAAAGCTCACAAAAAAACCTCAACAAAAACATAATTAATTCCCCTGGATGTTTTGTTCCATATACTGAGCTTTGGAATTAAACAGAAACTAGGATGTTTTTCTGATTTTTTTTCAGTTAAAGTAATATCCCTGATATATCCCAATCTTCCTTCATAATCTTTGCAATATATCATTATATTTCTTTTCATTCCAAGAAATGACAGCTACAAAAGCTGTATGAAATCTGAATGGCTAATTAACTCTGAGAACTGCATTCTTTTGCCCAATCCAATACAAAAGCCTGTTGGAGGTTCTTTAACCTTTTAGAATGAATTAAGAAATAATAAAGTACCCTGCCAGCTCCACCCATGACTTACCTACAATGCAATGAAAGACAAGGTTACATTCCACAAGGGAACAGCAGCAAAAATCCCTGACAAAAGCAAATATAGGTGAGGGACAAATGCAAATATAGGTGAGATGTATTTCCAGTACAAGGGGGAGATCACGTTCTTGATATTTTCAGGAGGATGTTTTGATGAGGAAACTGCATGAGAGTGGCGCTTTGTTGTGCCATCATTTTGGCAAAGTCATCCCAAAGAGTCATTGCCCAGCAGAGTCCTGCTTTGGCATGTCAGATTTCTGCTTTGGGGTGTCAGTTCTGCACTGGGATGTCACAGCCTGGTGAAGTCAGGGCACTTGACTCATTGAGAACAATGGATCTTTTAGAGGGTGACAAATCGTCGGGTGTGTGAAGGACTTTGCTATGCAAAGCAGTGCCCGAGCTTGTGCCCAAGGCAGGAATAACGTCATGTCTCCAGTCGGTGTCCCTGCCACCTCCCACAGGGTCACCTGCTCCCATTAGCTCATTGGCTTCAGCTCCCTTGTGGTTGGAGTTACACTGTTAGTAAGGACCGTGAGACTCCGGAATTTGTCATAAATGAAACCAAGATCCTTTCTCAGTGTGTTTTTCACACCACAGATCATTTGCTTCCCCATCATTTGTCATGGGGAAGTTGCTCTTTGGTGGCTGGGATAGATGTGGCAGCTGTCGTGACAAAGATGTGACAAAATGCTCAATGTCAGAGCTGGAGATGGAGCTTCATGGAAAGGGCTCTGTGTGATAACAAAGATGATTGGGGGTTAATGCTTTTCACCTACATGGGTGTGTTTCCAAACTGCCACTCCCTCCATCAGCTCCCTGATCTGCTCCCAGACACGGGTAAAGTTTGAAAAGGATTATCTTGGCATTATTTTCATATCGCATGTCAGTGCATCCTGATATGTTCTTTTTCTCTATAGTTTTCTAAACAGAAGTTTCTCAGGGTCTAAAGTTTTAGCCTAGAGTCGGATTGGTTTTTTTGGGTGTTTGTTTGTTTGTGCTTGGTTTTGTTATTTTAAAAACCAGCCCCTAAAATCATCTTACATGAGCAAAATACAGGCTTGTTGTTTGAATCACTCTGTGATAAATCCTTATGTAATTTGTACCTGTGTTAAGGGTTTGTCTGTTAAAAAAAATAGAAAGAAAAAAGGTGGATCATCATTATTTCAGATTGGAAATTACTCTGAGGGGTCAAAGGAGTTTAAAGATCTCAGTAGCACAGACCTGGGTCAAAGGGTTCCTGGAATTGGCTTATCTGAACTCAGAGGCTGACAAGAATAAGTCCTTTGGGGTGTCACGAGTTCTGATCTCGGGTCTGGGTGTAAAAACCTTTCTCTCAGTTTGGCTTACCTGCACAGTTTGCCTGGTTGAATGTTTAACCAGTCACTAAATGGTGTGGTGATGCTCACCTTGCTAAGCCTGGAAATCCCTAATAGAAGCATGGGAGAGGATGAGTCCTGTCAGAAAAATGCCCACCAGTCCCAAGAAACTGGGCATCTGGTTTTTCTGGAGCAGGAGACTTTTATTTGGTCCTTCTGTGCTTTTATGGCATTTTGTGCCCCTCTGGCTTCTGACTTGTCCTCACCAGCTCCGCGTCCCTGGCAGGGAGCACCTTGCCTGTATAGAGAAATGCTTGCCTTGGCTGGTGGGGGCATCTCCAGCCCAAAACCCCAAATCTTTTGGGTGCTTATTTCCACAGCAGGCTGTTCCAGCTGTTCTTTTGATTAAGGGAGAAGTTTATTTTGGAGAATAGTTTGGCATGTGCTCACCAGAGCGCTCCAGCTGTGGTTCCACACTGGTTGGTACCGACACCTCAGAGATGGATTCAGGTGCAAATCTGACAAGACACATATAAATGACAGGGACAGAAATAGTAGCTTTAAAACACAATTATTCCCTTAGGCTGATGCTCCTGCCCAGCAGTGTGGCAGGTTCTCAAGCAAAAAGCAGCAGGAGGGAAAGCAGCTTCAAAACCTTTCTCTGAAGTTTCATGTCCTCACCCTGCAATCCTTATACGCCCAAGAAATCCTTACAACTGTGACCTGAGTTACCAGTGCTGAGTGCCTGAGTGGAGAGTGGGAATCAGATATTAATTAAGATATTGATCACTACCAACAGTTTGGCCAATGGCCCTTGACCATCTCCATCCCGATTTACACATTTCAAGAAGAGCCACTGCTGACCCTCGTGCTATTTCATCCCTTCCCCAGGATGGTTCTTGGTGGTCAATGCTCCTTATTTTCCATGTTAAGTGGGAGAAGGCTTTTTCTGAAGGCTTCACATTATGCTTTCCTCTCTCCTGCTCCAACACCAGCAGCAATTCCCAGTCTTCCCAATAACCTTCAGCTTCCCCGTGCCTCTGTGTATAACAAAGGCAGACCTTTAAAATGTTGGACAGAGACCCAAACTGAAGGGCACCGTGATAAATTCTGGCAGAAGTCTGACATGATGGGAAATTCATTCCTCCCACATAAATTATTTTCTTGTGCTTTTCAGGCTTTCGCCTTTTCCTGTGCATTTTCAGCAATAAACAATGAAATATGACATTATTTACTCGTGAAGCACTAATAATGTGTACACACCATAAAACCTGAGGCTGCTCTGGTGAGCTCCCTGTCACAGCATAAACACAGGGAAGCAGGACATGCTGGGGACCCCGTGCAGGGACAGGCACCTGTCCCAGCTGCTTCCCTGCTTTATTCCTCCCTGAAGCATCACTTACTGCAGGCAGCCCAATTTATTCCCTGCTGACTTAGCTCCCCAAACACATGGCATGCCCTTTGCTTTAGGGTTCATCTCCCTTTATTTTATAATCACCCCTGAGCTACTCTATTGCTACCTGACCCGGCTTGTTTAGTGACACAACCCCAGCTCAGCAGGGGTTGGGATATGGGATAAAACCTGAGCCTTGCTGAACCCCACTGCAGGGCTTGGCCATGGCTAACTCAGCATGGCTGGCTGCAGGGGCGAAGCGTCCGAAGGGATTTTCAGCATGTGTGCATGGATAATGCCATAATGAAGTCCAGATGCTTGAAGTTTTTGCATGATTTTTTATTTATTTCTTGAGGCCTTTCATGTTGATGTGGCTTGACTTTGTGTCACTGAGCTTTGGGTTAGCTTAGCCTGGCTTTGTGAGTTCAGAAAGAGCCATGTCCACACCGTGTCCCCCGATCCACTCGGTGTCCTTGGCACTTGTCCTTGGCTCTGTGGGCTGGGAGCTGGCTGGATCTGCAGCAGCAGCCTCTGCTTGGAGAAGAGCTTTGTGGGATGTGTTTATGCCATCCCTCTGGTACCTTTTCTCATGTTAGGCCAAGCCAGGGAAATTTTACATTAAATTAAAGGTGAATCCTGGGGTGCTAGCGAGGCTATGAGCCCAGGGGGATTCCTGCAAAGACCCCCATGAGGACTTGGATTGACTGTGTGGGGTAGCCAGGCCATAGTCAGTCATCCTTTCGGGTTTTGGCAGTGTGAGGAGCAGGGTGTGACTTTGGAGCCCTCCGAATGCCCGGGAGATGAGAGCTGGCAGCGTGGTGAGCCTGCCTGAGAGCAGCGAGGAGGAACCTGGCCTCCTCCAAATAGGAGGCAGCTTTGGCCACATCTATTATCATTATTGGAGCTGTCAGCTGCGATTCAATACAAGGCTTCAGATGGATGTATCAGGGCCAGCTTCCTCACTGCCTCACCCCAGCACAAGGAGCCAGCTCCAGCCTCATTTGTGCTCATTTAATCCATTGATTTCACCCGAGCGAAGGGTGAGGAGGGAGGCAGCAGTGGGCTCTGTTGAACTGAGGTTTTTTCTGACTTAGAGATAAGGTAATTGAGAGGTGTTTTAAAAGCCTATTTTTAGTTTTATGAGAAGAGTGAGATAATATAGATGTTATAATTTATGTTATTATAATTAGAAGTTAATTATTTTTAATTATAATATATTATAAGAGGTTTTTTGTTTATTAGCTTTTGTTATGCTATGCTGTAGATGCTTTAGAGTTAATTATGTAAAATTACTTTTCGTGGGTCTAAGTTTTACACCTTAACTAAAATTCAGGTTTGCATACAGATGCATAGTATGTGAGCCTTCTGTCAGGCTTTGAGGATTTTCTATAAATCCATTTCCCAGAGGTTCTGCAGGCCAGAGCTCAGGGCACTGCCCTGGCTCCTGCACCTCACCCTCCATGAGCCATTCCCAGGAGATGATGGGGGGAATTGGGGTCCCAGAGTGTTCTGCAAACCCCAGAATAAATGCACAGGGACAATTCCAAAATCAGGTCTCTGGGAAGCTGGGCCATAACCCTCTCGTCTTCTGATCTTTATTATTTTCCCTCTGCAGTACATTCTTACAGCTTGACAGTTTTGCTCCATCTTAAGGTTGTTCTGAGAAAGGGAGACTGCTCACTATTTTAGCAGAAGTCAAGCCTGCATTTCTCTGTTTCCCAGCCCATTCCACAGAGCTGTGCAGCAGTCAGTGTCAAACAAGCAGGGCCATGACAATTTTCTCTTATAAAAATAAAATGTCAGAAGTTAGATCCCTGTGGGGTGCCGAATTATCTCCAGTATCTCCACATTTGCATAGAAAATGAGAATATTCAGGAGGTAGCCAGTCTGCTCTAGGAATAAAACTAGAGTTTGCTGTCTAGATTAATTAAAGGGCTAGAGATACTGTGAATGTGATTACCTCTTCTTATCTTGTTCCAAAGTCCATGCAATATCTACAGTGTTTCAAAGTTTATATATATGTTTTTAAGAAAAATCAATAGCAGTGGAATTCTCATTATCACCACCCTACAAATAAAGTCATATAAGAAGCAGAGGAGAAGAAACATTGGTGTGGCAACAGGCTTCACCTCTGAGTTTGCAAGCAGATTTTCCCTGTGAGAAAAATGATTGAAAATCCCAAAATTTCTAATTGCAAAGCAAATAAAAAACCCCATAATCTCCATTATCCTCTCTTGTAGGTGAGGCTTTGAGAAGTGGATTTCTGAGTACTCAGGATTGGGTACTTGAGGTGAAACAGGTGCTGGATTTTGGCTCGGTCATCAAATTCCAGCCCGTAAATACTTCAGTATCTTCTCCATGCTCAAGGAGAGTTTAACAGAGGGTCACCACAGAGAACCTGGTAGGACCTCAGGAGTTAGAGGTAAATTTGTTCTTTGGCCCCAAGAGCTAAGCACAAACACCTCAAACTCTTCCTTCCCCCAAGGCGCGTAGATCTCAAGTAATAATTATTCAAATTAATTGAGAGTACAGCATCTGAGAGGAGTGGAGCCTTCACACCTGCCCAGGGCAGCTGCTGGTGGCTCAGCCCCAGGCTGGGCTGGGCTCCTCCAGCTACAGAGGGCTTCAGGCACTCACTGCCTCTGCCATCCTGGCTCTTTCAAAGCCACAGGCGCAGCCTGGCTGCCTTCAGGGCTGGCAGACTCTGCCACCTGCAAGGTCAGCAGAGTTCACAGTGCCCTTTCAGCCTGGTGTGATAAACACAGGGTCACAGAAGTTCTCTAGGATGGCTCTGAACATGATGTGCCCTTCGTTATCCAAACGAGGTCGAATTTGTGCCAGCCCACAGCCATGAGTCACGGAGGCTTCGATTGGGATTTCTGATTCCTGAACAAGGACTGATGAGGCTCTCTGGTAGCTCCCATTAATCTTCTTCCCTGTGAGCTCTGCATGGCTGCAGCTGAGGAGGTTTTGTATTTCATTTGCACAAAAGGTGATGGTGCAATCGGTCTGACAGCCAGGACGTGGATGGGAAGGATCCTGTCTAGGTTTTGGATTTTGGGGCAGTCCTTTGCCGTATCTCAGCAGTGCCTTGCAGGAACGCAGGCAGCGATCTCAGTCTCTGCTTGTGAGACATGAGACAGCTTCTCCAGGGGTGTGAAGGAGCTGTTCCTCACTGTCCTGGTAAGGCCAAGGCATCCCATTCCTGGGAAATTCCTTATCATGGCAGCAGGGCAAGTGATTGCCCAGTACATGTTATCAGCACCCCTAAACAGCAAAGCCACCTATGCTTTCCAGCTTGGGAGGCTTCCTGCTCCAAGTTGTGTGGTTTAAGTCTCTCCTTAGTATTTCAGGAAGCTTTCAGACCAATTAAATCTTTAATGATCGCTCCCAGCTCTTTGCACAGTGGCTTTACTTCTGCCTTTGTTGCAGACAAAATGTGTCTGTATAAACTGCCTCAAACCCAACCAGACCAAGCGAAACCTTTCCCTCCCTGCTCCCTCACTCTCCTCCCCAGACCCTGCTCTGCCAGGGAGAGCAGAAACCAGCAGCCCTGTGTTCAGAGTCCCAGAAAGCCAAGGGAATCAGTTTTCTATTGAACCTTTCATTCTCCACATATCAAAACACTTGGTGGAGACGGGGCCTGTAGGGAAGCAGAGCTGCTATTTATGTGATCAATAAAAAGTTTTACACGGAGCCTTTGATGCTCACAAAAGATGGGAAAGAATGTAGCTGAAGCGGCTGTTCACATGAAAACAAGATGTTTATTGGTATTGAAACACCCTGCTAGGCTGAAATCAGATGCCAACGATGTGAGCTCAAGCCAGGACAGTTTCTTGTTGTGGAGGGGAGAGGAGCAGGCTGGCTTTTTGCATAGAACTTGCTAGAATTTCCCTGTCGTTATGTGTAATAATAGAAGGATAAATGCACAGCATGGTGATAAGATTGAGGTTGGAGCCAAGGGGGACAGAGCCAATAACTTTTTATATATCTTTCTGCCACGTGAATTTTTCACACCTTGAACTACTTTTCCTTGATTTTCTTCTTCTTCTTCTTTTTTTTTTATTGAGGCAACAGCCAATAAAAGAAACTAATGGGTTAGAAACCACGTAAGCAATCTCCCACTGAGCTTTATTCCCCACAGGCTCATTGCATCAAAGAGAAAGCAGCAAAATAGGGCGACCAAATGCTACGTAGCAATGAAAACAAGTTGGCTGCTGCCAGCTCTGTCCCCCACACAGGGCAGGTCACATTGCCTGGAGGGGCTGTTGCACTTGTGGGGTTGTGGCAGCCACCCAGGCTGGGCTGAAGAAGAAATCTGGGGGCTTTTCACAAGGCAGCAAAGCTCCTGCCTTTGCTCTGCCTTAGTCCATCCCCACTCCAAATGCAAATACATCTCTCCAGCTGCCCCACTTCTTCCTGTGCCACCTCCACTCTTGGAGGTGAGGTTTCTTGCTTGCTGTGATCCCTCTCTCACTCTGTTTGAGTCCTATTTTCTAGTTAGAAGGTGCAGAGGCACAATTTTCCCATTAATCTCCTGCCTGCCCCTTCATCAGGAAGGGCAGTTTCATCCCCCTCACAATGTCCTGCCCTCCTCACTCCACCTTACTGACTTTAGCCATGCCCAATTAGCAAATCCAGGCCTCCCATACAGAGCAGATAGTATTTCCACCCCACTTCAAGCTTACCACTTCACCAGTTTTTGTTGTGCTCTTTTTTCCAGCACTTGGCAATTTTGCTCCATAATAATAATGGGATCAGCATCTCATAATTAGTGCAAACCATGGTACAACATCCTGGGGAATGAGACACAGTGGGAAAACACTGAGTTTCCCCAGAGCTTCCTGGGAGATGTCAGCCCTGAGTTTTGAGAGCACTCTAGAGGGAGGAAAGAGTGGCCACAGCACAGAAATGTAGGCTGGGGATAGTGCAGCATTAAATCTTGTGCTCTGGGCATGAAACCTTGCAGTCAGCACAGAGCAACAGCAGCAACACCATGCGCAACTTTATCAGGGCTCTGAAAGTTGGAAGGAAGACTTTATGAAGGATGAACTCAAGGCTTTTGGTAAAGGCTCATCCTTCCCCTAAATTTTGCTGGCACCACAACCACAGTTTGCCCAGTGGGGTGGGAAATGCAGCTCAGGGTGTCTTGCACCCACTACCCCAGCACCAATTCTTGCTTCTGCCTCTATCCAGAGATCTCCTCTCCCATCCTGTGCAGCCACAGCTGTGGAGCTGCTCTTAATTTCCTGTGTTACTCAGTCACAAGCAGTGCTGCTGGGAACAGCCTCTAAAAGGAAACAGGGGAAGAGCATTAGGAGATAATAAGTCTTATTAACAGCTTGGAGAATCTGCATTTTAGAGTGAGAACCACACTTAAAAATCAGAAGAGACAAAGGGGCGCCTTGCAAAAGTGAGTGTTGCCTGGGCAACATCAGCATCTGCATCCCTTCATCCCCCCAGCCCTGTGCTTAGCAAATATCCTCACCGTGGTCCTTCCTTCCATGCAGGCTCAGATTTACACTTTGCTCCCTCTCACTCACGTCTGCATCTGCTCCTCTGAGATGAATGCACAGGGATTGGCACACAAAGTCTACATATGCTGCTGGCAAGGAATGAATCTTCCTTCAGTCTTTGGTCTTGTCCCTCCTGCTGTGCTCTGCAGAGTCCCAGGTCTGCTTGCACACAGTGCAGGCTTCACCCCGCTGCCGTGCCTTCAGACAGAGCTGGGTGCACTGTGCCCTCATCCCACATATCTGGCTGTGTCTCTTCTCAAAGTTACATTTGTGTAGTAGTTAGATTTGAGGACAGCTGCTTTTCTTCTTTTCCTGCTTTTTTCCCCCAGCACTGTAAAAGAAAAACACACTCATCTTCCAGAGTTGGGAGTTCTCTTGACAGCAGAATAGTCTGATGGATGTGCCAAGACATCATTTCATCAGAATCTCAAACCATGAGGTTGCCTACTGCCCTTCATTCTTGTCATTTGAATCCTCTTGATGTGTAAGAGCACATTAAACCCCTGTAAGAGAGGAGTGCTGCACAGCTGCTTGGCAGAGAGAGCAGCAGCAGCTCATCCATCCAGTGCTGGGATGGCCCAGGTGAAGGGCAGCTCTTGGATAGTTCACTGGAGGTACCTAATCCTCCTCCAGCATCATTTTCCAAAGGAAGACAAGGACAACTTCTGGTATTTACTGTCTGCAGTTTTCTCCACACAAATCCTTAAAATAGTTGTGTTTTCCTTTAATTTTGCCAATGGCAAAAGGAATTTGTCTTTCTTACACCTTTTACTCTTCTCTGATTGCTGGAGGATTTTTAACATCTGGAGCAGCAGGCTGGTGGCCAGATTTCTGAAGGTGTTTAAGCACCGACAGATGCACCTGGGTACCTGGAGGGATTTTCCAAAAGCATTTTGCTGTAATTGCTTATGATATTCTTCACTTCCCATCCTGATCTCCTCCGTAGCATCCCTATTCCTGCCAGTTTGCATCTCCTTCTGCAGACCTGAGTTGGATTTTGTTTCTTTTCTTACTTTTAGTCCCAGAACTCGAGGGAACTCTACAAAGAGAGCAGAAAAAATTGCTGCACATGGTTAGATTTGGGTAGACTTTAGTATCCTTATAAATACTGATGGGATAATGAGAGAGTTTGTGCTTTCATTTACAGCAGCAGAACTTCAGTACAGGCAGGGTCTTAGTGTAGATGTGATGTACAGAGAAATCAACTGCTTGCCTCCTTTGAAATGCAAAATATTCCTGTGTTGCAACAGGATGGCTAAATTTGCCAGTGGATTTTGAGCATTTGTGTGTTTTTTTAATTTACAGAGAGCTTTCTTGTCACGCTTGCTCTCTATTCTGGGGGTCATGTTTGTGTTGTTATTAATAACCAGGTAAAAAACGGAGTGAAATTTGCCGGCAGAGCTGCAGAAATTAGTGATCTGAGCTGGTTTCCTCCGCCGGGACAAGCTGCAGGAGCCACCACAGCCCAGGGTTGTTATTCCAGAGCAGAGACGCTGCAATTTCCATCCTGCAGTGCCATCTATAGCACAGCGCAGAGCACAGCAAACCACGCTCCAAAAATCACACCACGACCTAAAAAAACCCCAAAGGAGGCAGCAGGCTGTGCAAAACCTTCCTGCAGTGAATTAAATTGGCAATTTAGGGGCCATGGCCCATCTTGTGTAGGACTGGATGGGAGTGCAGGTGTGAGTGTCACCTGCCCTCCTGTCTGGCTGACCATGATTTTTGTGGGGTTTGCAACAGTTTCATCCCCTTCAAATCAATGCAGAAATGTCTCCCTTTCTCCAGGGGACAGCTCAAGATACACCAAATCAGAGGTGTGAAACCAAAACCCATTTTGACTCTGATGAGCAAAGGGAATTTCTCTTTATTTTTGATTTTTGAACCAGATGTTGCTTTCATGCTCTGAAACCTCTGAAACAGCTGAATGGATTTTCTTCAGACTCCTCACATGAACAAAAATTCACCTTTGGGCTGTGAACAAGCTTAAGAAATTGCACTGTGATGGAGATTATTTTTTTCTTCCCCTCCCCTCTTCTGTTTTTTTTTTTTTTTTTTGATTTTGAAAGTTAAAAGGATCCTAAAATAGAAGCTGAGAATTGGATTAAACATCTCTCTGTTAACTCTTAGCACTGCTCCAAGTCTGCAATTATCATTTCTTAAGGTGCCTGGCTCCCATCCTTCTTAGACTTCCAGCTGCCGCCTTTTTTAGTAAAATAACTGCTAGAATAATGTTGAGGACCAGCCCATCTCTGGCTCACTGTGAAGAGGGAACTTTGCTGAGAAAACTGAGAGAAAGCCCAGGTTTGGACCAATTTCACGTGCCTCCAAAACTGCCCTGTGAGACTGGGGAAGGAAAAGGAGATTGGAGGAGAAATCCCACTGTGCTCCTCGTGACTCACCAGCATCCTGTGGCTGGAGGGGCAGAGAGTGGCAGTGCCAACTGCTCTGGCCTGGGCCAATGTGTACCATGAGACCTGCAATGTTAACAGAGCAGAAAAATCACCCAGGTCGCTGCCAGGAATGAATAAACACCTCACAGGCTTCTTTCCTGACCTAAATCTGGCTAGAAAGGGACATGAGAAGTAAAGGGTGTAGTTATATATGGACCACCTGTAGTTATCTCCTTGTAATACTGTGGAAATCTGAGGTTTGTTCCCATCAGTTCTCTGTTTTCCAAGATCAAGCTTCCAACAGAAAGGGTCATAGAATTGTAGAATTATTTAAGTTGAAAAAGACCTTTAGGATCATTGAGTTCAATCATTAATCCAGCAGTGCCAGGCTCACCACTGAACCACATCCCTAAGGGACACATCTACATATCTTTTAAATATGTCCACAATGCCTTATGCCAACAACAGCCTCATGGGAAGGTTTATTAATAGTCTTGGGAAATGCATGTCTACCTTATAACAGTCCCTTTCTGTGTTGTATGGGAATATCTAGGTGTGTTGGATGCTTGAGGAATGTTCTCATTGACAAAGGATGAGCAAAAATCATCATCTCCTGCTCTCACCACTAATTTTCAGTGCCTCCATTTGTGCTGATGAAATGTGTTGCACCAGAAACAGGGCACACAAAGCCCTGTGTCAGCACAGGAGGAAAGCAGGGTGGGATTTGTGAGTGTCTGAATGAGGGATTTCAGTCACCCAAGAGTGCTGGAGATGGAGGGGGAGCCATTTGTAACCTCTGGCAAGGATTTGGTGGGAGCAGCTCTTCCCGTGGAGGAGCCAGACAGACTCTGAGCAGACAGATGTGTTAGTCAGCTTGGCCACTGGCTGTTTTAACAGAAAATGATGTGCTAAATCAAGCCCTGGGAAACAAATTGCACACTCAGCGTGGCTGGAAGGCTGGCCTCTGGCACAGACAGCTGCTCCCAGCAGAGGCACATCCACCTCCTGCAGGACCTGCCACCAGGATCTGCCTTTGGCAATGCTGCATGGAAGGAGCAAAAGCCAGACACAAGGACAGCTCCAGCACCTGGGTGCTCTGTCTGCTGGCCAAGGGTGTGTGCTTTTCCAGAGTTTCCTCTGAGGAAGGTGCAGCATGGTGCTGCCTCCTGGAGGTTTGGCTTGGGGAGGAAGCAAAGCAGATATGGCCAAGGAATGATTGGAGCCTGCTTGGCTAAGGGCCTTTGGGCAACCCAAGGTGTTCCTGGAGAGATGAGATCTGGATTGTGGGAGCAGCATCTCCTGCTCTTGAGGTGAAGGCAGGAAGGGCTAAACCAGAAACTCCCTTTAGCCTCTAAGCTAGCAAAATCAGCAGTAACCCCCAGCTATTTACACCTACAGCAATTCCTCCCAAAGTTCTTGCGAGCCCAGTTCAATTTTCCTTTAATTCCTGTGTGTGTATCTGCAAATGGCCGATTACTTGTGCTAGACCCTGCCAATAAATTGTGTGCTTATTTGTTTCCCTTCCTTCCAGAGTTGCTTTGCATTAAGCACCACTGCAGCGTGCTCAGGGCTTGAGGTAACGCCTCAGTGGCCTCATAAAACAAGTTCTTATTGAGCACGGCCTCTCTTTCTCACAAAATGAGCCCTTGGAAGATGCAAGCAGCTGGAATATGGGTATTTTCATGGCCATAAAAACTTCATTTTACTTTTATTGCTATTGAAAAGCTCTGGATAGGTGAATTTCTCATCCAGCTGATTAATCTGAGGTTAGAGGCCGCCGCAGCAACAATTACACAGATATGTACCTCTGTGCATTTGGAAGCAGTGTATCTCAACCTCTTTCCAAAAGAAAATCAAAGGCAAAGTGTTGTCAGCATGGAGACACAAAGAATACCCTCTCTTTTTCATCAGAGACTCCAGCACAGGCTCGCTACGCCCACTTAAGGCTCCTTTCAGCTCCCAACGTGCCTCCGGGTTGCCTAGCAATCCTAACAATATTTTATGAGGCCTTATTGCAGAGGCACATTTTGCTAATGCTGAATTTTAGATAGAAGCTTCAGGAGAAACACAGAGGAAGCCTGAGACAGTATCACTCCAATTTATTACAGCCAGGATGCAAGGTGGGGGAAAAATAAAATCCCAAATTATCATGCTGGGCATTTAGCAATGAGGCCTGTCATCAGAGCCCAGGAGCCAGCGCTGTTGGGATGGTCCTCGTGCCATGGGCAGCACAAATGGGCATCTGTGGCTGTGCCCAGGCTCCAACCAGGCACATCCCAAAGTAAATGGATGCTGCCAGCCAGCCTGCCTGCCTGCTGCAGGCTTCTGAGCAAACCTCTAACAGGAAGAAATGATGAGGGAAAACAGCTTCTGGGTGAACAGGGCAGAAAGGATTCAGTACAAGCAGCAGTGGTGCCTTCCTAATGTTGGGTGCCTCTGTGGCCAGGGATTGAGCCCCAGGGTGAGTGATGCTGGGAATCAAAAGGGCTGAAGGGACCACGATGCCTTGGAGAGCCTGGAGGGAGTTTAGACTCATTGGCATCCACCCAGTTTCCACTCTGAGCTATACAGAAAGTAAAGGTACAAAAATCCATAAATCTGTTTCAAATCACTTTCTCTTGATTCTCCCTTTCAGCCCAAAGCGAACACACAAGCCAGCATAACGAGCCCTTGGGGTTAGAGTCAATGTTAGAGTCAACATTTCTGAAGGCTACAAAGTTCCTATTTTTATCTTGAGGTTTGGCTAATGCAAACTTTGCCCATAACCCAAACTTTCTATAAGTTACTTTTAATGGTTAGAGATTTTAAATCCTACCTTGAAAAAGGAAAATAAGATCCTCAATCCAATTAAAGATTACTCCATAATAGCCATCTCCTATTAACGTAAACTGAATTTGATTCAGCCATTAAGTTCTTACATTATTATTATTTTGTTGATGGAGAATGACCTTCAGTCAAATTCAGCAACAGTTTCATTTCTCCAAAACATGTATTTATAAGAAGAAAATCAATAGACGTTTTCATGCTTTCCTATTTCTCTCTCCTTTTTTTGAGAAGTTTTCTTTTTTTTCAATTTCCAGAGTGCACTGGCAGGCTTTTTAAGCAGGTAAACATGACCTCTCCTTCCTGTAAAGCAAGTTCATCAGCATGAGGGAACTGGTGAGTGAAAAGTGCTCCAAACTGAAGAGAGACACTTGAAAGGATCTCATTGATTCTTTTCACTGGCCAAGCTGAAGGACAAGTAAATTGGATTTTTAAAATCCTTTCACTTTTAATACAGTATGGTATTATTAGTAATGTGAGTAAGTAACACTGTTTATAGCAGATGTTTTTCTAAAGGTGACAGTGGGCCCTGAAAGTGATGCCTGATGGTTGTAAATCCAGGGTTTCCCAGCACTTAGATCAAATGTCCTTAAGTCACTAACACACCTAATGAATGCAACCAACCAGAAAGGGGAGCACAGAATGGGAAAAGTAGAGTTTCACCCTTAATCCAGGATTTTACTGGGAATCATCATTAGTGCTAGAATAATGAACAGAAGTTGGGTTTGCTCAGTGCTTTAGAGGTATCTGAAGAACACAGGATATTTTAGGAGAGTCCCTCCTGCAGCATCTGCTCCCTGCTGAGAGGCTCCAGTGATCCCCAAAGATGGTCAGGTCCCACTGAAAGCAATTATGGTTTACAAGTGCCTTTGCTAGTCCCTACTTCAAGGACAACCTGTGTTGGCAGCCAAAGTCAAGAATAGATCACAGCAACTCAAATTTCCTCTGCTAGGATGCTACACAGAGGGTGAAGTTCAGGGATGCTCCCACATGGATCCCTGGACACCTCGGTTGTGTCCATGTCTGGGCTCTGGACTCCTCCTCTCTGCCCTTGGTCCCCTGTCTCTTACTTGAGAAAAAAACAGAGAAAAATGAACACCAGCCACCATATCATCATTCCTTTTGTTCTAATCCATCTAAAAGAGTGTTCATGGTGTGCATGCAGCCCTGGGATGCTCCAGGTAGGGAGCCTTGAACAGGGTGAGAAGAGCTGGATCCAGCCTTTTCCTTATTTTCCTGACATGGCTTGGTAGGGGTTTTTTTGTATTTGGAAGGGAAATTTTTGGTGTCAAGCAGGTTAATAAGTGATAGCTGATTAAAAGAGAAATGGAGGCTGTTTATTTTGGTGGGGGGAATTTATTGAAGAAGCACCTACATGCAGCCATTTCCAAAGGCTGGGATAGTGCAGGATCTGGGCTGCTGGGTCATGGCACAGAGGTGAGGTAGAAAGAGGCCATTTACACACACAACATGCTGGCTTTGGAACTGATTCCAGACCCTCCTGTTTGGTTTATGCCTGTGAAAATAGGGGAAGGATGCTGGGATCAGGTGTGACCACTGTGGTTTTGGCAGCACATTACACAGGCTGCACCCCACGATAGATACATATCATAGGTGTGGATCCTGATCTAGGATTGGGGACAGTAAACACACACATCCTGTGCCTTTTGTTTAAATGTTTTATAAAACACAGGGCGAATTTTGCAGCTTTTCTCTCTCTTCTTGCTTCTCAGGCAGCTTGTAAAGCAAGATATTTAAGATCAGTTGCTTCCAAGCCTCCAGACAATGCATGGAGCTTGTTTTCAGCAGTGACAGACTCTATATGCTGCAGTGGCTCATAAAAGTCCAAAGCCATATTCCTTTTGGGCTGAAATGCTTTGTGTTTGGTATCAGATTTTATACTTACTGGTTCAGTTGTTTTCAGCTGTTGAAAAGTATTTGGTGGGGGTTTTTTTCCTCTGTTCACATCTATGGATAGTGAGAAAATGAGATCATTCAGAAAACTAAAGCAAATAATTCAGACCTGGCTCGTGTTGTGCATTTCACCCTGGTCCAAGTTTCAAGCCAAATGAAAGTTAAGTTAGCTAAGCAGGTTTAAATCTCAAAGTACACAGAGCAGTATAAACCGCATGAATTATTTTAACTACAACCCATGAAATTGTATTGCTTTTCTAAAAGTATCTTGACAACAAATGGTCTTGTTCAAGGCCTTCCAAAGTGAGGTATCATGCATCAGACAGATGCTGGCTTGGATTCTACAAAAGTGACAGCATTTGTGCATGGGGAATGAGCAGATCATATAATATCTTAGAGAATGGCAGAGTCTGGGCATCAGCTGTTCCTAGGTCCTTACTGTATTTCAGAGAGCTTGCTGTGAAAATATATTCTTGATAAGTGTGATTCAAAAAAAAAAACTCTCTGAAGCCTAAATAAACTGTGATAGAAACATTTTGAGCATGCTGGAGTTTACAGTAAACAGGACCACAGCTGATTTAAAAATGAAAAAATTTCATTACTCTAGAAAGCACAGTCTCTGCAGGCTGTGCTGCTCTTGGGAGGGAGCTAACAGGCACAGCATCTCATTTAGCCCTGTCTCTGCAGGCACCAGGCTGCTGCTCAGCACCCAGCACAGGGCACACAGCACCTTGCAGGAGGCAGCCCTGATGAGCAGGGTTTAAGCAGAGCCCCCTCACTATAGGGCAATGTTTGCCTGCCTTTTTCTCTCTCTAATTCTGCTTCCTTCAGTTTAGCAGCCTTTTGGCATTAGGGGAGAAAAGGGAGGGTTTGTGTCCTTTGTGAGCTTTCAGGACTGTGAGTGCTCCCACCATATTTCTGACTCACTGATGTTGTTTTCTTCAACCTTCTGAAGAAGAAAGAATTCCTCTATCAGTGGATCACCTCCTCCACAGTCCAACCCTTTCTTATCAGCCCATTTGGATTAAAACCTGGCTCTGAGCCACTGTGAAAGATCTGTAAAGTTGTTCTGACAGAGGGAAGGTAATTATGGGTGTCACAGATGGGATTAGTGTGCTGCTGTCCTCCCCAAACCCTCAGTGCCAGCTCACATCCTCAATGCCACTGCAAGCCTTGCATGTGTCCTTCCAGAGAGCCATGCCATGGGTGCAGTTTTGGCAGGCAGGGACATTTTTATGGCTGTCCCAGATCAGGCAGAAGGGTCATCACTGAAAGACATAAAGATCCAGTTAAAAGCACAGATGCTCCAACAGAATTGAGAAAACAGGTAGAAATCCCATGGGAGGTTGAGTTAGACAACATGCAAGTGTGTGTGTGTGTGTGTGTCAGACAAATACTGTGATGTGCCTGAATATATTTCAAAACAATAAATTTTATTTAACTTCTTGCAGCTGCTTGGTTAAGAAGAAAGTCCTACCAGACATGAATAAGTGCAAACCCCTTTTTGTTCCTGTGTCACACCACAGTGATTTCCCTGAGACACAAAGCAGAATTAAAACCCACCCAGCTGGAGAGAGAAGTGAAGCTGCTCCTGAGCTCAGGTGTGCAGGGGAAAGTATCTCCACAGATGCAGGGCACATTGCTCATCACTTACACTGCTTCAAATCAGTTTGGACAAAAACCACAACAGCGTTTAAAACCTACTTGATGGCTGAGAAAAGGGAAAGGAAAAAGTGCTGCCGAGAGATTGGCTGGAATGTGAGGGAACACTGCCCTCTTCTTTTGTATTTTATCAAAGTGTTTGCGAGATGCAGGTGCTGAATTCTCTGCTTGCTTGCTAATGATGCACGCTTACATCAGTGGAAGCCTGATCGCCACTAACCCCACGAGATTGGCACCGTGCTCAGGAGAAATGCTGGACTGGGCTGGCACAGAGACAGCAGACTCTCTTTTCCTTAGAGTAATTGCTTTCCTTCACTCTTCTCCTCCTCCTTCCCAGGTCAGGGCTGCACACATTAGGCTGCCTTTCATTGTGAGCATCAATGTGTCGTCTGGCTGCTGGGTAAATACATCAAGTGGCTCACGCCCAGTGTGCAGCTCTCATCATTCCTTTCTGTCCAAGCTGCTTTTCAATGATGCTTTGGTCTGGGGGTAGAACAGGTTTCCTGCAATGCTGAAGCTGGGCAGATTCCTTGCTGAATTGGGGCTTGATAAATATGTATTGAGTCTCAGAACAATCAGAACAGTGAGCAACAGCCATGTGAAATGCTATAGAAATGCAGCATTTCTCTTCTAGAAACTCAGTGTTTCTAAGCAGACACCATCCAGCAGATAAAAGCAGAAATGTGCCTTTTTATCACTGTTTTTGCAAGATTTGTGTTTGCCCAATGCAGCGGTATCTGGGTGACCATAACAACCCATTACATTCATTTGCCCACAGCTGATAGCATGAAACAGATTCTTGCTGTATTGAGACAGTCAGCAATGACACACAGCCAAACAAATATTTGACAAAGGACATTTGGGTTTCACACCACTCTCTGAGTAACCCTGACTCCATCCCAGCTATTTTCTGTTCTCACAGCTGCTTTGTTTGAATGTTTGATTTCTCCTCCCAGTTCAGGTTTTCCTGTTGCACAGAGAGGTGAGGCAGGGCAGCATCTCAAAATGGCTTAAGGCATCTCTGCAAAGTTGCCAGGAGTGATTATTTCTGCACGTGCTTGTGTGGGTGTCACACCGTGGTAGTGCCTGAGCACAGTTCTGGCTGGAGCAGGACAGTTTGGATGGCCAGGGATGGCTAAGGTGCCACATCCATATATCAGGAGGCACAAGGTCTGTGCTCAGCTCCCTACACCTCTTGAAACCTGACAGGCATCTCCTGCCCATCCAAATACTTTGGTAGGCAACTCATAGAGTTAAGAAGTTTGGGCACATCTGCTGACACATCCATCTAAAACCCTGCAGAGGAAAAGGAACAACTATAAAGTCCAGCCATGCAGGACGAGATAAACTTAATTCAAACAATCTCAAGTGCGTTTACATCAGGCATTTACACGGGGGCAGCTGGCTTGGCTTTAAGCAGGATTAGCTGACTGGAGGAGCACAAGGCGTTGCTGTGGCTGAAGGGCCCTTGGTTTGATGCTGTTGCAGGGCAGATTAGAGCTGAGCAGAGCGTTGCAGGCTGCCAGCAGAGCCCTCTGTTAGAAGCTTAGGGAAAGGATGCCGCAGGCAGACGGGCTGCTGAGACACGGTGCTAAGCACAGCCCACCAGGCAGCTCAGAGGAATCCTGTTTCTGTACACCAATTGATCACATTGTGCATGAAGCTGGGATTTATCTCAGCAGTGGTGCTGGCTTAAGCAGCAAATGCCACTCAGAAGAAATTTCTGAGTAGAAAGGAAAAGACTTGTTAGAAAAAATCTCAACAATTGGTGTGGCTGGAGTGTCCCAGTGGCTGCAGATGACCATGACACATGTGGCTGTGCCCACTGACATCACCAGCTCCACAGCCCTGGAGCAGCAATGCTGCATCAGCTCTGTCCTGAGCAGCTGGGGAGCCTCTGAGCAGGGCAAGGATCTTCCCAGCCAGCCTCACGTGTCAGCCCTCGGGTTATTCCCTAACTGGAGCTGCAGAATTCCATAGCCCGTATCGAATGTGGGAGCAGTAACAGGACCCAGCCCTGCAGTGACACGTCTCTTGGCCCCACATCAGAGGGCCACACGAGGCTTCCATGCACCTCGTGTGTTTGGAACCAGGGCCCTGCTCCTGCCCATGGGGGGTTGGCTCCTCTCCTGACCCAGCCTGCCCAAAATGTGTTTTCTCAGGCAGCCCTAGAAACAGTTACTGACAACATCTGGTAACAGCCTCACCCTATTCCTGGTCCTTTCAGGGTCCTCCTGGTCAAATTTGGGATTTAGAAAAGCTTTAGACATGAACTAAAATCCCTGGCACTGGTTTCTCTTTTAATCTTTTTTTTTTTTTTTGGCATGTCAAGCTGCTCTGATACAAGGTCTCACCCTGCTTGCTGCCACTCACCTGCCCACCAGCCTGGGTCCATTTTTAAGCTCAGGTAACAGCACTCTCAACCAGGGGTGGATGGAGTAAAAGCCTGAGCCAGCTCTTGTCAGGCAGCATGTGGCTCTGGCTCTACCTGATGGCCCATTCTGCTTTCTGGCCACAAGCTTTGCTGATGCTGAGCAGCTTGGGGCAGGAGAGGAGCTCAGGTCTCAGCTCAGACCATCTCCCTCCTCCCCATGCCCCCCTGGATGCTTTTCCTCCCTCTCCCGCAGCCCTGTGCTGTGCCCAGCTTGGCTGAGTCTCTCTGCAGAGCTGACACTGGTGCAGAGGAAGTGGCATTGGTGTTTTGTGCTTTTCTCTCTTCCCCTCACTTGGTACTGAGCTGCAGAGGCAAAGAGCACTCACTGAAGACGGTGTCTCGGGTGAGATGTCTAACGCAGGTCCCAGCTGCTCAGCAGTCATTAAACATCTCAGGGAAGATGTTCCAGGAAGAGGGATGTTAACCTTGTGGTCCTGGACCAATTCCAGCTCGTTTAATTACAGTTTTCATTGCTGAAATTTGCTGTGCACTTTTGACCAGTTATGGGATTTTTTTCCCCATCTCCTTGAAGCTGTTGAGCAGCCTTGCTATGAGCTGACATATTCCCCACACAAGCTGAACAATACAAACCTACAGCTGCTCCCTCTCCCAGATTCTCAAATTCATTGTATTTTCTGATTACTTAACTATTCAGAATTCTGCGAAATATCACCAGCTCACCTATACAGAAACATTTTTTGTTTAATCTGGATATATGTATATATAGATATGTATGTATAGTACAGACTGTACATGAGCCAAATATATGCTATTGTGGCACAGGACATGACCTTTATTATTAATATAAACATAGATAGAAATGCAATACATAATCATACAGAAATATAAAAAGTAATTTGAAGAAATGCTGTAATGCAAGATAAACAACCTACATAGTCCTTTATAATGAAAAACTGTATGAGCATAAAGCTATATAAAACCACTATATGATAATGTACATTCATATATGGGTGTATATATTTTTATATATACATAAACTCTACAAAAGGGCATTAAGGTGTTTTAAACCTCACAACTTTGTGGATGTGGGATGAATCTCCCCCTTGGCAAACAGTCCAGGGTTATTAAGGAAGCGTTCAAGGCAAGGTTGGATGTGGCTAGGAGCAACCTGGTCTAGTGGAAGGTGTCCTTACCCATGGTAGGGGTGTGGAACCAGATAAGTTTTAGCGTCTCTTCTGATTCCATAGAGAGAGGCAGCAGAAGGCCACTGAATCTAGCTCGTGTCAGAGACCAGACCCCAGCCAGAGGATGGATGTGCCTGTGCCCCACAGAACGCCTGGAGGTTGGTTTGGGCTTGGGGTGTCTCTCCAGCACAGGGAGCTGTTTATGAGCTGGTTTGAAGAGAGCATCTTTGGTAGGAACTGCAGTGATAGGACAAGGAGTAATGGGTACAAAATTTAAAAATGGAAATTTATGTGAAATATTGGGAAGAAATTCTTCCCTTTGTGGGAGGTGAGGCACTGTCACAGAGTACCCAGAGCAGCTGTGGCAGCCCCATCCCTGGAAGTGTTCAACGCCAGGTTGGACAGGGTTTGGAGCCACCTGGCATCGTGGAAGGTGTCCCTGCCATGGCATGGGCAGGAACTTTAAACTCCCTCCAACCCAAACCATTCCGTGATTCCATGGAGAGGCAGTACGAGGCCGTTGAAGCCAGCCCATGTCAGAACCCCTGCCCGCAGAAAGCGCGGAGCGCACTGCCGTGCGGCGGGGACAGCCCCGCGGCTCGGGGGTGTCGGTGCGGCGGTGCCGGGGCCGGCCCGGAGCGGTTAAACCGCCGGGAGCGCCGCGCCGGGGCCGCTCCCTCACACCTGCCCGAGCCGCGCTGCCCGCCCTGGCCCGCAGGCGGCGCCGCGCGCCCGCCGTTGCCGCCCCCGCCCCGCGCCCCGGACCGCGGCGGGGCGGCCGCGCCCGGCGGAGCTGCCGGGGGAGGCGGCGGCCGGCGCGGCTCCCGCCCCGCCCCGCGTCCCCGCCATCCCCGCCCCGCCGGCCCCGCCCCGGAGGCCGGCACGCTGGCTCGCTCGCTGCCGGGGAACATGGCCGAAGTCGGGGAGGACAGTAGCGGGGCGCGGGCTCTGCTGGCGCTGCGCTCGGCGCCCTGCAGCCCCGCCGCCGCGCCCCCTCCCGGGCCGCCGCCCCCGGCCGCGCCGCCCGCCGCCTGCACCGGGCCGGTGCTGGCGCGGCTGCAGGGCCGCGAGTTCGAGTTCCTCATGCGGCAGCCGGCCGTCACCATAGGCCGCAACTCCTCGCAGGGCTCGGTGGACGTCAACATGGGGCACTCCAGCTTCATCTCGCGGCGGCACCTGCAGCTCAGCTTCCAGGAGCCGCACTTCTACCTGCGCTGCCTCGGCAAGAACGGCGTCTTCGTGGACGGCGCCTTCCAGCGCCGCGGCGGCCCGGCCCTGCAGCTCCCGCCGCAGTGAGTGCCGGGGGCCGGGGCGGCGGGGCCGGGCCCGCTCCGCAGGGCAGGAACGGCCCCGGCGGGCGGAGAGGGACCCTCTGTCCCGGGGAGGGGATGCGGGGCTGGGCGGAGCGGGGGCTCCTTCCAGGAGGGGTCCCTCGACCCACGGAGCAGGCGGTGAGCTGCCCGTGTCCTGTGCAGAGGATGTGTGTCTGCCAGGAGAGGAGCCTGGGGTGATGGTGAAGGTCCACAGCTGATGAAGGAAACAGGGGTCAAAGGTCCCCCTGCCCAGCAGAGGTCTCGGGGGATGGTGAGGGTCTGCCTCTGAACAAGGTGGAGGGATTGAGATACCATTCCTCTGCTCACAGAGAGCCTTAGGGGGCAGTGAAGGTCCCAACTTGAAGTTGGTTACAGTGGGTTAAGAACACTCGTCTGGGCTTGAGGTGCTGTTAAGGGACATCTGCCTGATGAGGTTCTGAGCATCAACATGGGATGTGCTCACCTTCCCAGCCTTGCTGCCATCTGTGGCTGAGAAAGAGGATGGTGTTCATTGGGACTGGGGCTGCTCCCTCTGAGAGAGCCGTGTCTAGAGGGGAAGTGTGAAGAAGTGTAAGCCCTTCACTGGAGGATGTCCCCCATGGTCATCATCTTCCATGCTTGCCTGCAGACACACTCATGTTCAACTGGTGGCTCTTAAGGGTTTCAGAAAGAGAAGAAGGAAAGACTCTCAGTGAGCTAAAACTTGTTACACCCAAGGCTTGTCTTCCTTGGAAGAGATCTAGTGGAAAAAGTGGGAAACCACTTTGCCAGAATTGCTTACTTAAGGGTTGGCAAGTTAGGTGTTGTTCTTGGTGTCTCTCTGGAGCAGCAGAAGAAAAGGAGTCAGGCCAGGCTGGGAGTGATGCTGCTCACCAGGACAGCAGGTGCCCAAGGGTGACTTTGCTTCCTTATGGAAGGGGAGAGGGGTGCAGAAGGGTTTGCTGTGCCACCAGGGTCTGTGCTCTGTTAATTCTCTTGCAGCAAGAAGAATGAGGTTGATGTTATTCTATTTCTTCCTCTGCAAACATTGTTTATAGTTGCTGAGTGCTGTCCAGTGACTGCAGTGCTTCACCCCAGGGCAGCAGCGTGATAGGGGTGGGTGATGTAATTCCTGTGTGCATCTCCTCAGGTTGTTCCAGACTGACTGTGCCTAATGCCATCTCTGAGTGCACTGTAAAGGCAGGAGACTGGGGGTTGTTGTTTGTATAAAACATCTGTTTTCATCTGTCACTTTTGGCTTAGGTACTGTTTACCTCCAGCACCAGGGTCCTGGAGTTATCCCTCTCTCGCCAGCCTGTCGCTCAGGGGAGGTTTTTTAATTACTCATTTCCTCTGCAGGCTGCTTCATTTTGTACTTGGTAATTTACTTATAGCTCCCTAGCTGCTCACTCTCTGAGGCGTTTCATTTTCTAAAAGAGATGTCCTTTAGTGTCTGCTTAATTAATCTGGCTTTGTAAAACAAGACCACCCGAAGCCCTGGGCACTTCTGTTGTCGTTCCCTCTGGCTCTGGTATCTGTGCAAGCTCTCTGCTCCCTGTCATTCTGTTTTTTCACTTGGTTAATCATAAGCATTGTGACAGAAAACTATGTCAAACAGCAACCTCATTGCTTATTTCTCTCCCCTTTGCTCCTGACTCCTGGAGTGGGAATGGCAACTTTCCTTCTGCGTTGCTTTATAGGGAGGAGTTTAATGTACACTTCTGAACTCCACACAATAAGGCATCCTCATAGCTTGGCTGCTGGTTGAGCTACATAAATAAACTTGGTGCTCCTCCCTTTCTGACTTCCAGAGTAGGAAAATGTTTTGCATCAATCTAAAGGAATTTGCCCCCTTGCTTCTATCAGGTAAACAACTCCTTACTGGCCAGCCAAGGGTTTTTAACTCAGACCAGGAAAAAGAAAATCTTGTTGAGGCTTGGCACACAGAGTCTTGATTGAGGCTTGAAACTGTCTGCTGTTATCTCATTATCTCCACTCTTGAAAAATCAGGCAGTTCTCTCCCAGTCACCCTCTCCACACACACACACACACACAAAAATCTCTCCCCAGTAAACACAAAGTGCCATTTCTTTCCTGTAGAGAAGCCTGTGTGCTTACTGCCAGCTAATGTTGTCAGAAGAAGGACAAAGTGAGGACAGGTTGTAAGTACGCAGATTTTACACAATGTTTTCTGCATATTATGGTAACACTCCTGCTGTGTTTGATACAGCCACACCTTTTCCGTATACCAGCAGAATGTACAGTTTATGTTCAATATCATGATTTAGTGACCATTCCGTCCAATGTTTTAGAGAGAAGTCCTTGTGATGTGGGGAGCTCTTACTGGCAATATTCTAAAAACCAGTTGTTTGAGTGGTTGTCCTCCCTTTTCCCCCCACACCTGTAAAGAATGGCAGAAATGTACAAAGTGCTGTTTTCTTTGGACCACTGCAGTCACTGCTGCTGTTACTTTACAAGCAAAGGAAATGCTTGTGCATCATGAGATCATGAATGGAAGCAGAGGGTTCCAGGAAAAAGTGTCTTTCAGTTGTAGTTCATACTATTCATCAAAAAATAGATGATGAGCTCATAAATTCTGTTTTCTGAGGTCCCTTCTCACTTTACTATTTCTGTGTAGAACTTCTCTTTTCTAAGTTTTCTACGTTTAGAAGTAATTCTTGAAATGTGCGGAGGATCTTGTCAGGAGGGCTTGGAAGGGAGGAAAGAGGGGGAGTTTGAGGCCTCTCTTGAAGGCTGTACTTAGCTCCTGTCTCAACAGCCCTACTCAAAATCAAGGGCTTTTGAAAAGCTTTCTATCACTTGCTCCATCAACGTGGTGTGTGTGGATTCTCTGCTGTAACCAGGATTTTACTGCTGGGCAGGAGTATCATATTCCACAGCTGTGTTGTTATGGGAGGTTGTATTTCACAGATGTGATGACATAACTATACAGTGTAATTAAACAGTAATAACCAACAAAGAGGACATTTCCTAGAGGTTAATGACAGTTAGGAGCAAAGTGGGTGAAAGTGGAGGGCCTATGGTACAGCTGAAGATCCTTAATCAGTTTAATTAATAAGTGCCACACTACAGCAGACATTACAAATATAAATCAAGATGAAATGATGGAAGTACTTTCATCAAAAATAAGTGCTTCAAATCAAATTAAGGATTTGTTAGAAGCTCTTTTTATAGCTTGTGATGTTTTTTTAGCTGTGCTGGTGGGAGCTGGAAATCTGTAGATAAATATCTGGGTATTTTTCTATAAGATAGAGAGGAACTCAAAACTACCAGCAGAATATGCACTAGGTTTTAAAAACTCTTGATACCAACAAAAGTGTGAGATAGAGCAGGAACCATTAAGTGCAGTATTTTTTTCCTGTTGAAAACAGTAATTTCTTCAAATTTATGGTGTGATCAGGTGTTTACAGGATCAGGTTAATGATGAATTATTAACTTGCTCTTTGTTTTCTTCAAAATTGACTCTGTTTTAAAAATAATTGGCCGTAATAAGTTAGACACTTCAGTAACTAAAATAAGCATTTGTTGAGTTATTTATTTATTTTGTCCCCCAGAACAGAAGGAGCTGTAGCAGTTGAAAGTTTAACTTGCTAACCTGAATTTTAAGTAGCTATGAGTCAGGTCTTCAGATGCTCCTAAATACAAAAGTTCTATTGACTAAACCTGCAAGTGTTGCTTGAGCATAGCCTGATAATAGCCCTTGAGCTTTTTGAACTGTGAGCTCAATAGATTGGAAAATTATGCTTGTCTGGTAATGTTTCATGGGATATTTGCTTATTGCTGCTGTGACCATTTAGAATTTTTGCAGTAACATAATAAATGGAGCCTGAAGTTGGTGTTTTTCACTGTAAATGAGTTCTTTCAGTATGAGGTTTCTAAGCATAAAAACAAGTTTTTAAACCTGTAGTTTTTTTAGCATTTTGGAAATAAATGGAGGAGCTTTTTTAGCTTGAGAATAAATTCAAGGGAAGTAAATATATGGATGTAGGAAATCAGATTAAAACACTGAGTTAAAATAAAAACGTTATGTATATATGCCCCATAATAAATTGAAAACTTACCACGCATGTCAAGTTTTATTAAGAGCATGCTACTTTATTTATAATAGGATTTTTCTAGGTGCTCAATAAACTTGACAAAAATAAATAGTCCAATACTCTGACCACACACCAAGGTGCTGATCCTGCAGAATTTTACACGTGCATTAATCTTTCCATATGGTGAGTACACGAGTTCCCTTTGGTGTTTGGGTAGTGGGGGTGTCTCAGCAACCAGAAAATGGAGAATTAGATCCAATTTCTAAGGGATGTGGCTGCACAGTCTGACAGCCAGAAACTCCAGGCACTAATTCGAGTTTTAAAAGATGCCATATTCTAGGGAGATGGAGATGTGCACAGTGCAGTGCAGTGTTTTGGTGAGCTCGCTGTGGTTGGAGCGATGCCATCACGGTGGGCACGGGCGAAGGGAGGGTGTCCTTACAGCTGGGGGCAGCTGCACACCCGGTGTGCACACCAAGGAAATGCTGTGACCACAGAACCACCACTGCAGAACTAGTTGTTTCTGAAGTGCTGCATATGTATGTTGTCTCTGGTAACTCCTCGGGTAGTTTTGCTTTTTAAATATTGCATTATCTGCATTTGCAGCAGTTTTCGTGTTTTTGTTCTTTGTTTGAAATACGTTGTTTGCCGTGCTACAGCTTGTGGATGGTGGTTTTACTCTTGCTGGAAACCCTTTAAAGATTTGCTTTCTTAGTGCTTCATCTTGTATTTTTCATGCTCTTACTTAATTTCAAAGACTGTCTTTGAGAACAGGTTTTTTTGTTGCACAGCAAGATGTGATAAAGGATTACCTGATTTTAATTATGGAATCCATGTCAAGTAATAATTTTTGGCTAAGCAGCTCAATTTGTCATGACTTATATTAAACGTTTAAGGGAAAGTTTCTCTCATGTGAAACTGCTGCTCAATTTGTTGATTCAAAAATAGCTGTGCTGTAAGTCAGGTTGTGAATATAAACTAAGGTTATGCAAAACTCAGTGTATGTCCTTATGGATTCTTTTAAACCAGGCTTGGTTCAGCTTAGCTGATGTGTTGATTATGAAAAGATTAATCTAATGAGAACATGCCACACTTGTCTTGTACAGTTTTGTGTGGAGTCTCACCTATAAAGTCATAAATGTGGATTCAAGTTGTGCTGGTGTAACTTCTTTGTGCTAGCAAACTCTTAATCATGGCACGTATCCTTAGGTGACTGTGGGTTCCTTCCTGTGGGTACTGTTTTGTTTTCATATCAGTCTAGAGGATGAATGAGTGTGAAAGTTTTTGCTTTCTGAAAATGGGGAATAAAAATGATGAAATCTGTAGTAATTCATATCCAAGTTATTTTGGTGCCAACTGTGTGAGCATACTCACAGTAGAGCATCTGTCCTGGTAACAAATCAAAATAATGCTGTTTGCTTTGTTTTTTACCCTCCCTCTCCATAAAACGTGATAGGCAGCCTTGCACTGAATAACTGAGGGCATAAATGACAAGCAGATTAATGTGCCTGTTGTCTTTGTCAGCAAGCTCCCAGTCACTGCTCCACTGGCCATTTGGCACCAGAGCTGTTCTGTGCGACACCAAATTCTCTCTCTCGGTGTTGCAGTTTCCTGGAGGAGTGGATGTGGCAACAGGATGTTGGTAGAGAAGAGGGAACTACTTGAATTTGCCACTTATGCCATGCAAATAAAGGCTTATTGCTGGCCCAGGTGTGGTAATGAGTGTCTGTTATTGAGAGGAGTTTGTGCAGGGATGTCAGAGAGCCGAGGCAGCGAGGGTTTGGGGCTGCTGTGTCACAGCCCGGGGTGACAGAGGGGACACAGGCTGGTGAGGTGCTTGTTAAACCACTCAGAGGGCTGACAGTTCCCTCCAGCTGGCTTTCCTGTTCTGGGGAGATCTCTGCTAGCACTCAGCTCCGTATCAGCTCCTCTGGCATGTGGTGATTTACTGAGTTCCTTCTAGCTCAGCGTCTGAGCAGGGTCTGGGTGTTCTGCCATCAGAGCCGAGGGGCTCCGTCTCCAGAAATGCTTCACAGACCAACTTCATCTCGCTGCTGGTTGGATGTGGATGAGACAGCTTTCCTTTCCAATCCAAGTGGAATTGTGGTTAAAAAAAGAAAAATCATGTGCTTTGGAGTTGGTGATGTTAATGAAAAGGGAGAAATTTTCTCATTTGCTTCTAGTACAGATTCTTTCATTTCCTTTTCTTTCATTTCTTTCTTTTCTTTCTCTGTGCTTTTCCAGAGCACAGAGGCTTCTCTCACACGTAGCCATGCCCAAAACCAGCTTTGCTTCATTATCCTTGGTTCAGTCCCTGTACATCCAGGAGTTTCCTGAGGTTGAAAGACTCATGACTGAGATATCCACTGTAAAGAAAGAATATCCACAGGGTATTGGGTACTGAAGGTCTTTGTTCTCTTACAGTTGAATATGCTTTGCAGCAAATGCCTAAGAAGTCCCCTGAGCTTGTGCAGTGTTTTCTGACAGGTAAACTTAGGTTAAAATGTTGTTTTATGCATCTGAAATGGCTGATGGGCTCTGACTGCAAAACTGAAATCAGAAAAAATGTGGAGGTGTCATTTTTGCAGTGATTTTTTTTCTTTGACAAATTTGCAAGATGAAAAAGCTGAAGTATTTTTTTTCTGTCTCCTGAATGTGGGCTATGGAAAGGCATCTTGATGTACTTCCAGACGTGGTTAATCGACTAATTATGAGTACAAATTATTGTCTGGTCTTAATGCATTCACTTCAGTCAATAATTCAGTATTAATCACTGAACTGTTGTTTCAAGTATTTATAAGTCTCCCTATTTCAGTTGACTGCAGACTCCTCATAAAAGCAGATTGATGCGATGCTTATAGAGCAGATGAATTTTTCCCTTAAGTAAATGTGAGTGAAAATTTCTATCCAATTGTATATTCTTTGTTTTCATAGTACAAATACAGTTTTACTAATGTCTATTCACTCTTGTACACAAATGTTTTTTGCTAGTAATTCACATCTTTGGTTTCTTCAGAACAGCTCAGTAAATGCATGTGTGCATTCCTTCTGCATGGCACTTAATTTTTATGAAATACATATTTTATTGGACAGTAAAACATTTAAGTATCTTAATGGCCTAATTAATACTATGTATCCACTTCTGTCATGTGTATTTTGCTCTTCGTTATCCTTCTGCTCCTTTTTTCATGTCCTCCTGCATTTTTTATCATAAAAATTTCAAGCAGTCTTGAGAGAGCAGTCTATTACAAGGCTGTTCTTTGAATATTCAGCAACTCTAAGATTTGATTGATAGTCCCTTTCCTCCCATCCTGTCTATTTTTAGTAACTTAAAAGCGAGTTTAATTTCTTGGGTTGTCCTTTGTTGTGCGTGTGCAATTTACTTTGGTGGTTTTCCTCCCTCCTTTAAAAGTACCAGATATGTAATTTTCATGTTCTTTGAGGACATCTTGACAGTTGGGGAGAAATAATGTACAAGTTAATTAGGAACTCTGCCTTAGCTGAAGGAGCAAAGATGGACAGTCTTTGTCTGGTTCTGTTAATATATGCTGTGTGATTAGGATAGGAGGAGAAGTGGAAGGAAACTTTAGGCACATTGTTACCACTTACTATCCTGCCCCAGGAATCTTCTAGCATAAGAGCCTCATTTCATGTGCAAGTACAATCCACTCCAGTTTTTAGGACAGAATGAGGAGACAAAAAGCCTTGCAGAGGTGGTGTAAGCACTGTGGAAAAGGACATCCCTCCCCCTCTCTCTGAAATACAACCTTGGAGCTGTACCCCTTTTTTCTGCTTCGTGCCACTTCAAGGAGAGCCTTGGGAAATCTTCCCACACAAACTGTTTTAATCTTCTATCTCCCTTTAGGCCACATACAGCAGCCACCAACAGTTTGTCTAAGCAGGACTGGACTCCCTGCAGAGCCAGTTTGTGCACTTGCTAAAGGAATTGTTCTTGAGCAACTTCAGGCCTTTCCTCTCTCGAGGGCATAAGAACTCTGGACTCTTACATGCTCGGAATCCTGATTGTGTGGGAGGAGGAAAGGACTAGAAACAGAAAGCAAATTTTGTCTCTACCTGATGGGTAGGCCAAAAATGATTTTGGTTTTCATGTTCAGTTTGAGGCGTAGCCCAAGCCAGTAAGGGTAGGCTCTTGGTGTGGGAGATGTTCCAACTGCTATTTATTTATTGATCTCATTCCTTTTTTTGATTGTCTCATGGCTGCTGTAACGTGGTGCTGGTGGCTGCCTGCCCACCGTGTGTAAAGGGTGTTGGCTCTCAACAAGCCTGGCAATTGGGTGGCTTTGCCTCCTTCTGCCTTGTCCATTCAGCTGGATAATTACTATAGCTCTTCTTTTCCCATCTCTCCCTCAGACACTGTCTAACGAGACAAGATAATGAAACTGTTTTAGTCCTGGGAAGACCTGCAAAGGAAGTCAAAGGCTGGCACATGCTTTGCTGCTAATGCCTTTATGGAATATTAAGGCGAGCACTGACGTTTCCTTCAGGCATAGGAATTCCTAGGAGAAAATTCCTGATGGCCAGTGGTTCAGTAAAAGAGCTGCTATCATTTTTTGTGTGTATGTTGTGTAAACAAAGCATATGCAGACTGGCTGTTGAAAATAGGCACAATCCAGTAGTTTAGACTTGCACATCGTCTGTTTACAATTGTGTAAAAATCGCTGAAAACAGCCACAGGATGAAGTTGGGAAACAAGTTTGTTTTGGTGGATATTGATTCTGAATGTGAGGTCTCTTGTCACAAAGTGAGTACATCCTCTTCTCCAAGAGACTGCAGTTTCTTCTCAGTTTCTTCCTGCTTTGTTCTCTATTGCAAGAATGAGAATTCCTGTTAAAATCCTATAGCAGAAAATGGCCAGAATACTGTTCCCCAAAAAGCTGATACTGCAAACTGTTAAATTCATATAAATCTTCCACGTAAGGTACATCCACTAAAGTGTTTCCCTAATTCTTTATATTCTCCTGAAGCAAAGGGAGCATTAAACTATGCCATTAATATGACAAGATAACTCTCCAAAATTTTTGTAGTTTAAAAATAACGAAACCACTGGGGTGACAACTTGCACATGTGCTGTGTTTTGCAAGAGTCATTGTCACTACAGTTGGTTAAACTCTTTTCAAGGACTAAACCCCTCAGCACAGTTTTATTGCCAGAATTTAAAATACCTTAGAAATCTTGTGATTGTTTTTATTATTTGCAATCTTAACCACGTCCTGCTAGGTGGTCTTTCACAAGCCAATTCAGTACATCATCATCATCTGAATCATAGTAAAATTATTCTCTTTCTTAGTAGGAGGGAAGGTTGTGCCTGGGATTCTCTTTTATCCTTCATTTTAAATGTCAGTATTTGGAAGGATGCAGGTGGATGTCACTTTGTAGACATTTGTGTAAGAGACTGTTGCCCCAAATGTTTATTTGGCTCTGAGTCTAGAAGTTGTCAGCTTTTAAAACATTTAAACTACCCTCAGAGCTGTTTTAAAACAGTAATCCTGGCTTCCTCTACTGGGTATTGAATGGATTGTGAAATGTCTTCAGAGGGAGTGGAACGGACTTGTGTGAACATTTTGCAAAGTTTTAACTCCATATGGGTAGTTTTTTATAACATACATAAATAGTACATTAGCTTTTCCAAATCACTTTCTAAATGAACTGAACCAGCCTCAAAGGAAAATACATCACAGTCGTGCTCTGCATGTTCGAGCCCTCTCAGAGAGCCTGACTGAATTCAAAGGTTAGTACCATCCCACACACAGGCTTTTTCTGGCATATATATGTGGAAATTAGGAGGTTTTTCCTGAGCTTTACTGAGGTGATTTTGTTTTGCACAGCCTTTCCTAATGTGTTTATAGGTAGTTCCCTGGCTTTGGAAGGGTGAGTGTGCTAAATGACTTGTGTGAGACCTTTCAAGGTATTGGGCTGGCTACTTGATAGCAAACCCTGCTATGATGAATGGCCCATTAGAAGAAAGTTGATGGCATTGTAAATAAGATTTTACATGAGAATCAAACTGCTCTAGTGTATCCAGCAAAGATGCTGAAACAAGTGCCTCTCTCTGGAAAGGTTATTAGGAGATTTTTATGAACTGCTATTTTAAAACAGTTAATTTCCCCTTATTCTCCAGGGTGCAAAAATTCCCCAAGAGTCTGGATGCTTGTAGTAATAAGGAGGGGTCTTCTCGAGGAAATGGGAGTTAGGATGAAAATGGGGGTAGAATTGAAGTTGGCCAGGCTTGTGTGGTGAAAGGGGCAGGATCTGCAGCCAGCTGAAAGTTCCATGGCAGTTAAGCAAAGATTTAAAATTCTTGGTATTGAGTGAGGTATGGAAATGAATAACCAGTGCTTCTTGTAGAGGCCAACTGTGGCCCTGCAGTTAGTTCCATTCTGTCAGTACATATTTAATTCTAGGTGTACTGTTTAATTTCTTATTGAAAACAGAACTCTGTGTAGAAGCTGGTATAGGGAAGTTCCTCTGAACGTGGGTGCAGATGGGGCTTTTTTTTGGCACTGAGGTAGGTGTTAATTGTGGTTTATGATTGAGGGGGAAACATAGTTGAGTGCTTCTGCCAAGATGAGCAAAGAAGGAAAATAGTTAATATTGACCTTTTTCATTTTAACCAAGATCAGTGGGACCAGCAGAGGCTTGGAAAGACTCTCAGAAGGGCTCTTGAATTTCACAGAAGCAGGGAAGGAATGAGAGGTGGTGGCGGAGGCTGAGTCACTCTTGTGGTCTCTGCTGTGGTAGAATGGAAGCCAGACATAGGCTCTTATCTTAAGGTTTATCTTGGAGCAGGGAAAAATTGAGTGTGAATGGGGGTAGGCAGCCTTTTCTGGTTCACTGCAGCAGAAAATGGGTACATGTGTGTGTGTTCCAGAGCTGGTGCTGAGTGTTTCTGTGCCATCTCTGGAGAGCAGTGTCGGACTCACTGCCTGGTGCTGCCATTGTAGCCACAGTCCAGGAGCCTTGGAGCAGCCAGGGGCTACGTGTTGTCATTGGGACTGGGAGCTGTGGTTTGGCAGAGCTCCCTTAGGGCTGGGGAAAGTGGGAAATGAGGAATCCTGCACGTCAGACCTCTGAGCCCTTGAAAGGGCTGAGCAAAACTTGTTCCTGACCCAAGGCTGTGCAGTGTCTGCCATTTCAGCCTTACAGTGCAGAACTTGATGTCTGAGGAAGGATCAGTGCAGGATGAGGTGGCCAGGGCAGAACTCAGAATTAAATGTCATCCTGCATTGTTTCATAAGAGTTGCCTTTCATTGTGCACTTGGATTTACTTAGTGGGTCACTAGTTACCATGGGGGTGGGTGGACTAACCTTGTTTATCACTGTGCTGTGTTTTTCCAATACCATAAAACCTAGGATGCTGTCAAGCACACACTTGAAGAATATTTATCTCCATGGAGTGCTTTTCTCTTTGAAACTTCTGTTCCACTCCACAGTCCTGCCAATTTGATGTGTACTTCAGCTTTGTTTAATGGCTGTTATCTGGTAGGGTTGGGATTTAGTTTTGCTTTGGCATTTTTCCCTTGAAACATCGCATTGGGATCTAAAACGAAGCTGCTTTAGAACTGAACACTCAGATATGATATTTGTTTTTAGCAGTGTTGTTAGAGTGACAACCATATAAACAAAGCTCTGTGTCCTCTGAATAAGCCCCAAACTTTTGGGAATGAAGAGTCCTCCAGGGCTGTGTGGAGATGCTGCCTTAAGACACATCTCAGCTCTTAGTCAGAGTAGGAGTGAGAAGTGTGATGTTGATTCTTCCAGGGTGGACACTGGCTGAACAGGACTGAAATCCCCATTTCCTTGCAGCCTATTTTAGAGTTCCATAGAGGCCAGTAATGACTAGAAGTTGTTCAGGAGTGTTTGAAGTGTAAAGCTACTTATTCTGTCACCCAGTCTAAACAGCTGCCCAGCCCCATGATAAACGTGGTTAAAATCCCTGGAGAGAGATCCTGTAAATCCTAAATACACGTTTACCACATGAGCAAGGTGGGCTGCACTTGTAGAGAGAAACAATTGATCCTGCTGCCCCTGTGTTGATGTTTGTGGCTCCAGCATGTGTGGTAAGCAGGAGAGCAGGAGAGGAGTTAATTTTAGCTTGATTAGCAACACAGAAGGGAATCAAGATGACTGTTGTAAATCGCAGTGGGATGAGATCAATGAGGGTAGTTTATTTCCATGCATCTGAGTGGGTGTTCTAAGCAATTTAATTTTTGCTTTTTTGTTTGTTTTTAAGAGAACCTAGAATGTTAATGCATTTAGTCCTTGAAATCCTTCCGTGGCTGCAGTCTTGGATACTTTAATGTTGTTGCATGGTCATTGCTTTAAATGAGCACCAGGTGCTTGTGTGCTGTTCCCCAGCAGCTCTTTGTTTCTCTGCTCTCTGTTACCTGGCTCAGCAGCAAGTGGCCAGTGATTCTCAGTACTGCACTCTCCATTTTCCTCCTACTCACCTTTGTTTATATTCTGGAGCATGTTCCCAACTGTTTATGATTAAACATTGGTCAAACAGCCAGGGTAAGATTTATTGACACAAAGGAGGCTGGGAGGAGGGAGTGGCTGGCTGGTCATCTGTGTCTACTTGCAGCTGATAGTGATGTTATTGACGTTGTCCACGTGTCTGTGCAATGGCCCTGGTCTGTCCCAGAGGCTGCTGGCCAAAATCACTGCCAGGGGCCTGATCCCTGGCAGCACAGCCTTTTTCCCTTTGTGTGACACAGTAAAAGCTCGAGCAAGGCGGTTTGTGTAGGTGATGCACTCCTTTCCCTTCAGCTTGGCCTTCTGGAAACACCCCTTGGCTCTTGAGGAGGGCATCTCTATTCTTCTCTTGGTGGGAGAGGCTTGCTGGTCTCCACAGAGAGAAGTCAGGATTTGAAACATGCTAAAGGGGGTGTGACCTACAGGAGTTTTAAGTGGTAATCCTTTTAAAAAAGACATCTTGACAAACAATGCGGTTATATGGAAGATTGGAAAGTCAGTAGTATTTAGGAAAATAAAATACAGAAATATTAGAGTCAAAAAGAGACTGATTTCATTAAAAAAAAAGCCTTTTTGGAACTAAAACAATTTGTTTCCTGCCCCTCTTAGCTATGTACAAACCAGATAACTATTTAGCTTTTGGAGTGTCTATATGTAGCGTGTTAAGTTCTGGTTATTTATTTTCAAGTCACAGATACTGATAATTTTCAAGTTTTAGGAAAAAAAATAAAACATAATATTGACAAAATAGTAAAAAAATCAACAGATTGATTAGCCTAACATGGAAAGGGATTCTTGCACTTCTGAGATTTGATTATACAAATGAGATACACACACGTGTTGCACGTAATTTACGTTTTCTCTCAAGATAAATATTTCTTGGCTGGTACAGAAATGGTTAAGATAGGATCTAGACCTCCACAGGCTGGAATACCTGATTAGAGCAGCCATGGTACACGGGCTGTTGTGTGTTATATAAAGTCTCTTAACTCTCCTTATTTTTATGTATACAACCACACACACAACAAAATAACATAATAGGCTTGCTGTGTGTTACAGATGGTATCAGGCATCTGCAGTGCTGATAGTGAAACTTTCTGGTGCAGGCAGCCAACTTCATTTAAATGAAAGCCTCATCTGCTCTTTGTGCCAGCCCACTTCTTCGGTGGCAAACTTTCATATCAGGTTTTTGATGTCAGGCCACTCGTTCTGACACATAAAACACCTCCCTGTTCCCAGGCTTCAAAATAAACAGCAGCTTTATGGTTAATTTTAGCCTTTAAGGACATCTTACTAAATGTTCTCTGCAGGTCTGTTAACACCCCTGGGAATGCAACTGCAGGGCTTTTCAGCACTGAAAAGCTGAAAGGCAGAATAAATGAGAGGGTGGAATTGTCTGGCAGAGTGTGGTGCTGGGTGAAGATGTGGTTTGCCATATGACACACAGAAAAAAATTCACTGTAACTTAACTGTGCTCAGAGACATGAAGTTGTTTATAGTAAGGACTAGACAGCAGAACAGAGCAGCTTCTGTAATGCTGTGCTGGAAGTGGGGCCAGAATTCACCCTGGGGAGCCTTTAATAAAAATAATCAAACAAAACCCCTACCCAATATTCATCAAAAGGTAGATGTCATCAATGCAGATTAATTTATTTTGATCTGAAAGCTGATTTTTGTGGGTGTAGGCAAGACCTGAGGCTCCTACATTTAGCACCTTGGCAGACTTGAGGTAGCTCTTCCCTGGCTGTACTCCATGAAATCTGCCCTGCGTGCTGCTGACCTGCAGCGTGCTGGTGTGCAAAGCAACAGGAGCACTTGGGAAGGGAGCAGGAATTTGTGTTCTGATAGCCAGCCCTGTGCCCAGTGCTCCTGCTTTGGAATGAATGGCATATTTTGAAGCTGACTCCAATGTTTTGAAATGTGAAGCTGAGGGAGGTACAATTACAGCACCACCTCTTTGTTTCTCTCTGCCCAGTGGATGGGCACCCAGTAATAACCACGTTGTGTTGTCATCAGTATTTCAGAGGTGACTTTTGTGGTGGGCTTCAACACCCTTCACCTTAATGGTGTTGTCATAAAAGCCTACTAATTACATTATTTTGATTATACCATGGTTTCTGACATCAGCATGCTCATAATTTGTCTGGAAATAATTGTCAAGATTTTTCTGGATCAATTTTAATAGAAGTTTTAGTAGTTGAAGCTTTTTATGTTTTAAAAAGATAAGTGAATCAATCCTAGTCAGGTGTGGATTGAGTTTGTAAAAAACTGGTGATAATGATGGTATTTTGAGAATACCCTTCAGCTTTTTTTGCAGACAATAAGGTGAATGAACAGACACTTAGGGCTGGCTTATAGTTGCTGCTGAAAAACTTTCAGAAAATTCATTTTTGAAAATGCACATTCCTGACCATTTGCACTTTGATGGCTCTCTGGAGAAGGCTGGAGCAGCTTCTAGTTGGGGTTATTTTGGCATTGGGATGAGCAGGATTATTACAAGATGCATCCTGCCAAGCTGAGGACAGTGGAATCTGGAGAAAACCTGTCGATAATGGTAATTCTTCAGGCAGGGTGGCAACTTCAGAGGGAGCCTCCTGCTATTCCTGCTGGCTCTCCATTAGCAGATTGAAACACCCTTCTCAGCAGTTCTGGCAGTTTCTCCCTTGCTCTTCTGTGAGCTGCTATTTTGATACTCCATGAATTTATTCCCTGACCTTGTTGCAGTGTTTCATTACACTGAAGAAGTAGCACCTATAATATCTTACCTGGTTTGCTCTTTTTTTCTCTTTTCTGTGCTGTTTTACTCAAAGGGGAGAATCTGAAAGTGAAGCTGTGCTTGATGTCTCAAATAATTTTCAAAGAGTGAAATCAGAACATTAATAAAGAGATGTAAGGAATGTAAAATAAAGACATATATACAAAAATACAGCTCTTGAATCTTCACTGCTAATTCTCCAGTGTGAAGCAGCCTCCAATGTTCTCACTTGAATGAAAAATTAACTCAATTTATCCATTAGCTCTCTGACAGCAATTGAAAGGGTTGCTAAAAAAGATAAGAAAATGTGGGAAAGATGTGTAGAATAAAATGACTGTTGAATCTTCACAGCACGATATTTACAGAGCAAACCCTCCTAAAGGTTTTACTTTTAGCATCCATTTGTTGGAGCCTAAAACCAAAAATGCTTATCATCTTCTGCGTGCTTTAAAGAAGATAATAAATGAACCAAACCAGCATTTTGTAGTTCTTTGGCTTGGGCTTCTGGGATCTCTTTTCCTTTTTAGCCTTTCTTACCAGCCTGGGGGTGTTTATGCTCCTTCCCCCCCAGCACCTGCTTGGCTGAGTGTCACTCGCTGCCTTTTCCTGCGCTGGGCAGTGCAGTGCTGCTGTCAGGGGATGTCTGCAGGGACTGAGGGATCACAGATATTTTCTCTGTACATCTGTGTGTGCCTGCTGCTGGCAGGGAGAAGAATCCCAGAGTCTGGCCAAACTTTGCTGTGAGCTTTGCTGTCTTCAAAAGGAGTCTGCTAAAATACCTTCTTGAAAATCTGCCTCTGTGTGGAAGTGTTTCTCAATTTGTTTGAACCTTGATGAAATGGCATAGAGGGAAGCCCTGTGCAACTGTGCTCAATAGAAACATTCATTACAGCTAATTTACTTGGTGCTTTTAAGAGATGTAGCTATTCATAAGTTGTGGTTTTGCCTGATGCTGCTGGTAGTATTTGTTTTAAGTAGATACACTTGCCTGCACACGCTCTTTGCCCATCTGAAATCTTGTCTGGCTGTGTTGGGTACCTGGTTTTAAGCTTGGTGATCTGCAGTGTTACGCAAATCCCAGTGTAACCTGGGTGCCTTCTCATTAAGGGAAAAAACCCTTTATTGTGCATGCAATTCCAGCTAAACAGTAACAAGGAACATAAAGAAAAGGTCTTGACCGTGATCAAGAAATGGCAATTTTGAATTTTCCTGAAGCATCATCCTTGTTCAGCCATCTTACTGCACTTGCTCTCTCAAGGTTATTCAGTGAATAAGCTCAGGAAGCACAAAGGTTCTAAACAGCATTGATTTTGCAGCATGCAGAGCCTGTGTATCCCATCTGAGATAAACACAAACCCACTCCTGCTCATGGAGACGGGCCCTGCCAGTTGCCATGGGAGGATTGCCATGGGTACACGGCCACGGGAGGCTCCTGTTGGAATGCAGAAAACATTCTGGATCTTTGTTTGGTCCCCTTGAACACAGCTGAGTGACTTGGGATTTGAAATAATTAGGCTGAATTTTTTTTTTAAATGGTGACTTCTCTGATTCAGGAAGTTTTGAAAATTTCCAGCCTGAGAGTATCAGCATGTGGCTGATGTGATTTGCCTGATAAAGACCAGAGCTTTTCTCAAAATGAATGAATTGCAGTTTGTTTTCTGAAAGGAGAATGCAATCTTTGGATCATGTGATGCTTAAATCTGAGTCTGTGGTTACGTGCTCTGTCTTTTTTATAGTCCATGACAAACCTGCAACATTTTTGCTGGTACCTTCTTCTCTCCTTTCTCTGCTTGATATTTTTCCCTCCACCTTTTCTGTGCTGGTGGTGCCATCTGGAAGGCAAGCTAAGGGATCTGATCTGCCTGGCAACTTAGTCCCACCAAAAAGGAGATGTATAAATATTCCATCACCTGGTTTGCCTTCCTGTGCAGAGGTTGGGGTGGTACTGTTGGCACGAGGGTGAGACTGAGAGGAAATGGCAGAAGAGAAGAAATGGTGGTGGAGGGAAGGAAATGCCTCTCACAGCAGAGAATCAGGTTTAGATTGTGTTAAAATAAATCTACATGAGATTGAGTGGCACAATTGATATCTCTTTGGGGAGATTATTTTTAAGGCAGACAAAACCAGGGAGCCATCCATGTGAGACACAGAATTTTACCCAGTTTCCCGTTACTCATGCCAGCAAGTCCGGGAAAGATTAGGATTTCCAGCTAACTCAGATGTATTTCAGGGGAAAGACAGAAAATCCTTCCAGTAATCTGGAATTTATAGGGTAGTCAATAAAAATTCCACCGAATTGGATATGAGGAGTTCCTGATGACTTCAGTGTGAGTTTGTCTTTACTAAAACTGCATTTACATTATTCCTAGCACAGGAACAATACCTGAGGCAATGCCAGGGATCCCACAACACTGATGTTCAGCTACTTGTGCATCTGGTGGAACATGGCAAGAGAAATAATTGCTGGAACTTTTTCTCTAAGAAATTCCCTACAGAAGAAAATTTAAATTCATGAAGTAGAAGTAAGACCACTGTCTTTGAATTGAACTAATTATTTCAAACATGAGCTCACTCTCATATGCACACAGGCAGTTCTGGTTCAGTCTTGGCTGACAGATGAACTCCTTTGTGTATCTGCAGTGTTAAACATGACAGCACATATTAAATACAGTGAGTGTGCTGCAAAGCATGCAAGGCAAGTGTTTTGTGAGCTCAGGGTAACTCTGAGGTTAGGAACCAGTCCTCCAGATCTAAACTCATGTGGTGACTTACAGATTAATTATGACCAAACATCACAATGGGTTGCTCTGTCATTGGAGCAGTGGGGGAGATCACTGTGCTCCTTTATTTGCAGATGATCTCAGTGCTTTTTAAATCTAGTTTTCTGTCAGTTATGTTACAAAGAGTAACAGTGATTTTTCTAGCTTTTCCTCTCATGAACAATAGTGGATAATGCCAGAGGCATTTTTGCAGGCAGCTCTGCAGTTTATTTCCTTATCCTGCTGCTGTTTGGCCAAGTGCATGTCTTGCTTTTCTTCAGATTGAGTTGATTCATTACAGGAAGAACAAATGTGGGTTCTGGACTTCACCATTTACTTGCAGACCCTTTGCTTATCTCTTCATGTATACAAGTGATTTTTACCAGCCATGAGGTATTTCTCTGTGTGTTTGATAAAGGACTTTATGGGCAGGTCTTCAATATGATTTCTCTGCTTAAACTGCTCAGAGCAGGAGAACAGTTGAAAGGGAAATAGCAAATGCTGAAAACCCTTTACTTTTAGACTGCAGTAATCTCCAAAATGAACCAAGCACTCTCAAAACTCTGGCACTTACACTGTCTGTGTCCCATAGCCAAAGAGTTGTGTAAGGAAAAGCATTATAGTGACTCTTAAATTACCATGGTGATAGGCACATGCTTGTGATGTGTATTTAGACTAAAAGGAGTAAAATGCATCTGTCTTCTTTCCTCCAGAACTCTCTGTAGCCTCAGTGCAGTTTTTTGTTTGGTGGAGATAGCACTACCCAAGTGGGTGATATAACTGGCTTCTTACTGGAATTGCTTACTGAGCTGTTTAGGGGAAAAATTGTAGGGTAGGGAGTGGAACAGGAAATGTTGGATGATTTTATTATTATTATTATTATTTTATTGCAAGGGAGGGGTGAATAGTACCTAATCTCCAGTGACAGCTCACACAGCTTGGAGAGCTTGTTGTATGGTTTTATGACAATTGTTCAAACTAATATTCATTTTAATTCACTTGTGATTGAAAGGTGGTTTTTGTACTTGTGTTTTTGCCCACCTTGCTGCTTCAGACTGCTTAATTCAAGCAACATAATCATTTTGAGCAAAATACTTGTGTTGATTATTCCCCTTGGGATGTAAGGGTTTATTTTATTTTCGTGAAGGTAGAGAACATTAATTTGGTTATTTTACTTACTGAAATGGGAGACATCCTTCCCAATATTTTGCAGTTGAAGTGATTTGTTTTGTACTAGTTGATGCAGTGAGGTTTTGTGCTATAGAAAAGCTGAAGTTCTGAAAAGCATTGCTGTCCCTGGGCAGAGTGCAGCACCACAAAGCAACAAGTCTTGGTCAATAAATACTCCCAGCTCAGCTGTTGCAGAGGTCACAGCAATTCTCAGAGCCTTGTTTTTGAAGAAATTAGAATCTCAGGTAGTAATTCTTATCTCAGTCTGCTTGTCTCTCTGTGGGCAGACCTTCAGGGCTTAGATATATGTTTAGTTAAGTGAAGCAAACTGTTATCTTTTTCTAACCAAATTTAGTTTCATTTTTGATGCACAGGTGCTTAAACTTTCCCGGTGAGTCTTTTATGTTGTCCAAGACACGTCCTTTCACATTGCTTCAAAGGGTTTTGTGAATAGGGAGTGGATTTAGGATTTTCATAGATGCAGGCTTGTGGTTCTTTGCTTAGCTGGTTACAGAAGAGAAAGAAAAATGGGTTACAGGAGGTAATTGGGCAGTTTTCTGTAATGGCTGCTCTGTGCAGCACCTGCACATTGATTGTAGCCTGAAAATGTTGGTATTTATGGTACACATTCACTGAAAGGGTGACAATTGTCCGTCTTGCTCTCCATAGAATTATGTCAGGTATCTTGAAATAGCTGGTAAGGGTGATAGTCTGACCATGAGATGACTGACAGCAAATTGTCACTTGTTCTGAGAAACCCAACATGATTTTGGAATTTTGTGCATGGAAATAGTGCTGTCTTCTTTGGGGTGAGCTATGTGTTATTGGCACAAAACTAATGATTTTCAGAGAAATTTCAGGGAACAGAGAAACAGCTGTTTCATGAGGGTTGTTTGGGATTTTTTTTTTTACTTTTACAAGGGTTTTTGTGGGTACTCTTGGTCAAACTTTAGCCAGTAATGGCACAGTTCTGTATCATCATGACGTGTGCTGTGATTAGAGCTCTGGCTGGCCACTTCTGCTGAATCCAAGGTATTTACTGATTGTAGAGATAACTGCCCTATCCTCAAGAGTTGGACTACTGTCCCCTCACATCACAGAATTGTTTAGGTTGGAAAGGACCTTTAAGATCCCTGAGTCCAACCATTCTCCCAGCACTGCCAGTGGCACCACTGAACCATGTCCCCAAGTGCCACATCCACACGTTTTTTAAATCCCTCCATGTCCCCAGCTTTAGACCACTGAACCATGTCCCCCAGTGCCACATCCATAGGTCTTTTAAATCCCTCCATGTCCCCAAGTGCCACATCCATAGGCCTTTTAAATCCCTCTATGTCCCCAGGTGCCACATTCACTCATCTTTTCAATCCCTCAGGGACAGTGGTTCTGCCACTGCCTTGGGCAGCCTGTTACAGTGCTTGACAACCCTTTAGGTGAAGAAATGGTTCCCAGTGTTCAATATAAACCTCTCTTGGCACAACCTGAGGCCATTTCTTGTCCTGTTGTTTGTTATTTGTGAGCAGAGCCTGACTCCCCCGGCTGTCCCCTCCTGTCAGGAGCTGTGCAGAGCCAGAAGTTCCCTCCTGAGCCTCCTTTTCTCCAGGCTGAGCCCCTTCCCAACTCCCTCAGCTGCTCCTCATGGACATGCTCCAGACCCTTCCCCAGCTCTGGACACGCTCCAGCCCTTCCATTCCTCCCTGAACTGAGGTCCAGAGCTGGACACAGCGTTTGAGGTGTGGACCGTCCCTGCCCTGGTCCTGCTGGTCACACCGGTGCTGACGCAAAGTCAGGGTGATGGAGGGAAAGCTTGAGATACTGAGTGTCAGCACGGTAGTTACAGTATCTGCATGCTGAAAAAGAAAAGGGCTCTTGCAGACAGTCATGCTTAAGCAGGTTTTGAATGAAACCTGGGGCCTGTGGTGCTGTCCGATTCAAATTGTAAAAAGTGATATTTTTAACAGAGCGCCTCCTACAATGTTTCTTGCTCGACCTGCATCTCAGCACTGTATCACAGATGCTCCTGGTGCAGTTATACCCCCAACATTCAGGAATAACAGGATTTCATAAATTATGGTGAGATAAAGTAGACAAAGATGGTACCAACTTGCTGATTACAACACGTGTTGTAGTTCCAGCTTACTTTTCTGGTTATTCCTTTTGCATGATGAACTGGAATGATGTTTATATATAACATAACATACTACATTATGTTTATATATATATATATATATTACAGTATATATAAATATCATTCCAAGTTTTATATATGCATGTTATATGTATATTTCATATATATGTTTCACCTTGGCTTTCTCATGATTTGTCTTCTTTTGTCAATGTGCTTTTCCTCAGTGTGAGTGTAAAAGCATAAATCCAGCACAGTTTCCTGCCTCCTTTTAAAATCTTTAAATAGCCTTTTCTTGCTGTCATGCAGCAGATCTTAGCAGAAGTCATTTGGTGCTAACAGAACTCAGGGTGGTTTAACAAAGAAGTCAGTGACTGTAATAGCTTCTGTTGAACCTGGTACTATGTTTTGGCAACTGCATCTCCATTCCCTTTGCATCTGTGAGTAAAAGGTGCTTTGAGGAGGAGGAAAATGTCTGCTTTTAATAGAGCCATGCAGGGGATGCAGTCATTTTGTTGGGTTTTTTCCCCTAACCATCTTTCCTGAAGTCTGCTGTAGGGTGACTGTTTATGTAAAGTCTAGTGTTTCCTAGCACTTTATTTTCAGACTTTATGCAGATGAAATGTTTGTGGTCACTGTCACTGGTTCACCACATGAAGGATGCCTAATAGCATGGGAGCTGCTGTGCTGTCAGTGAGAGGAGCTCACCCAGGAAACTCTTGGAAAAATCTGTCTTGTGTAAAACAAGCAAACAAAATTCTAGCAACATCTTTTATGTGACTGTAGCCATGTGTGGAATGTGCACTCCTCCTCTCCCCCTTGGTCTCCAATGTATATATAGCATGCATTCAGCCACTTGTATGGATTCTGTGCGCTCCAGCAGGCAGCATGGAGCCAACAATCCATTTTCTGTGACTCTCCTGCCTGTAGTCCAAGAAGGCAAGAATTTCTGTGCCAGTTTGTGGAGGTTGAGGAGGCTGCTTGTGTGTTTTTAGTTTTAACACAAACTAAAAAGAAAAAAAAAAAGAAAAGAGAAAAGCTTTCTATTCTCACTGCCTTGCGAGGCATCCTAGAGAAACTGGAACCCACAAGGAACTGATGAATGTGCCTTACTGTAAATGTGATTTCAGTCCATATGATTGCTGTGGCCAGGGATTGATTGCAGCACGTGTCTGTCTGTCGCAGATTATTGAGTAAACTCAGCAGATCTGTAACTGAGGCAGGCTCCTCCTGCCCATAACAAGACCAAAGATTTTGCAGACCATTAATTCATCCATCTAATCAGCTGGAAATTTCAGAGGGGCGTGAAAGAATTGTCTCTTGGGCACCCTTGAAAATACCAGTTAACTTCATTATGCTTTTTATGTTGAGTCTAATCTTTGCTTTCAGATTGATCTTTTTCTCATAATGAAAATGTTAAGCAGGAGTAAAAGTTGTTGTTGCATCTTTGATAGGAATCATGCAACATGGATCAAATAGTATAACTCAGTTTAAATAACCTGAAATATATACAGTAATCTTAAGGACTGCATGCTCAGTTCTGCTTGAGTTGTCTGTCTTGTCCTGCTTATCTTCTGTAGAAGTGTAGTTCTCAGAGGTTTAAGTCCTGCACTAATGTGCCTCACTCCCAATTAGGACTACCTGATATAATTTAAGTTTATCCTCTTGGTTGGAAAGAGGGTAATTAAGGGAACAATAGGAAAGCTTATTAAAATTGCATTCAGGTTCAATGGTGTGAAAAGTGAGCTTCCTGTGACAAGATGCTCCCAAAATCATGTTTTTCTGATTTCTCAGTGACACGGTTCCCCAGCATTAGGCTGTGTGGATTTGAAGCAGTGGCCTGGGCTGTGCTGGTGGCCCTGTTTGCATTGCTGTGGTGGTTGTGATAGACTGGAACAATAACCTTAATCCCGGGCACCTTCTCACCCCTGGGGGAAGGGAGGAGTTCCGCAGGAATTTACAATCTGCTTTGCATTGCATTTCCACTTCTTGGGTCGCAGGTTTTTACATCAGGAAAAGCTTAAATACAGCCATGTTACCCCAGCTTGGCTTTGCAGGCAGTGTCAGTACTGAAGCCAGCACAGAGCAGGCTGCAGGACTTAGTAAAGCTGTGAACACCCTTGCATATATCCATATATCCTGGTTTTCCTGGGACTGGTTCCTTACAAAATGGCCATGTACATGCTCATTACCATAATCCACAAAAGCTGCTTGTACATCCTGGGTTCTGCTTCAGTGAACTGGGAAGCCTGTGTGTCTAAAAACAAAATCTCAGCAGCCAAGGAATTGTTTGCTGGTGTAGTCAGCCCAGCCCAGGCTGTGTTTCTGTGCCTGGTTGCAGGCTGAGATTGTGGGTAAATCACATGGCTGGCTCTGGGGAGGCTGGCAGGGAAAGCAGGGCTGGATGGGCCTTGGCAGCACGGTTACTGCCTTACTTTAGACTTCACTTCTCAGGTTCACTCATGATTTTGGAAAAGTAACAATTTTCTTGAGATTGCCCACACTCACAGGCTGATGGGACAGCCTCTCACGGTGGTTTGGGTGCAGGTATCACTTTTTATCTATTATATTGCTGCAGCATCAGTGGGGTAAAGTTAAGGAGTTAAGGAGTTACTTTACCATCATCTCAGAGCAATTTAGGAGATATGGATCTTGCATTGCTGGCTCCTTCTGAAAAGGAAGACCTGAGTGGCAGTGGGATAGAGCTCCTCGCTGCTCTGAGGCTGCAGAGGGGATCTCCTGGCCTCAGCCCTGCTGCAGAACTGCCTTAGGGCTCTGTGCAGTCAGGCCTGTTGATCTGCAGCAGGCTGGGATTGCACTGAGCACTGCTGAGCAGGGACTGATTTGTCCTTGACTCAGGTGTTGGAAAATGCTGAGCAGTTGGTGTTACAGCAGAGAATTCCATCACTCTGTGACAGGCAGCTTAGGTTTCCCTGATAAGGCCTTGAGAAATGATGAAGCTTTGCTTGTACTGCTTTTGAGCCTGAGTTCATGTGATGCTCATTGCAAATATATGGACTTTGAGCTTTTTCTCTTTAAGCAAATCCATGTAGCAGTACAAAGCTTAAAATCCAGGGCAGTGTCTCAACATCCTTGTTTCAGGTTCACCTCAGGAGGTTGGTGCCTGCTGCTGGCAGACACTGCAAGGCATGGACGCTGCTGTTTGGAGCTGTGCCTTCATGTTGAGTCTGCAGGGAACCTTGTTTAGAAGGGTTAGATAAACACAATTAGGTTGCATTGCCAGCAATGATGTTCTTATTTAATGCATTAATGAGTGCAGGTGGCAGGACCTCTGAAGTGAATTAAATGCAATGCAAACTCCTGCTAGCAGAGCCACTGAATGCTGAGCCGGCTCATTTGAGAGATGAGGTGGGAGATGGGAATGAGCTGCCCATGCCTGAATGATAATTTTGAGCATTACCTTACAGCACAATCTGCTTGTGCCAAAGAACCAAGAGCAAGTGAGTGTGTTTTAGAGCTGCATTTCTGTCAATAGCACCATTAAGACAAGGTGCAGATTGACTTGCTTGTCACCTTGTTCTGGTTACCTGGCAGGATTCAATAATGTGCTGGTTAAAAGAATTCTGCTCAGCCCACACCAGCACTTACAGTGCTAGAACAACACCACCCAAATCCCTTTCTTTCCTTCTGTAGGCAAGATGCTGGAATCCAGCACAATTACTGTGCTCTGCTGGCCTTTCCCACGGTGAAACCTGGTTTTTATTTCCTGCTGCTTTAACCTTAGTATCAGTGAAATGATTCCTGGAAAGCTTTTATTGATTGCACATGATTGTCTAATTAAAGTGCAATAAGAAGAATTGCAGAACACTCACTCTTACAGCCCTGTGCTCATTGTAGACACTGTAAATTAGAAAGCTTTCTGTTCAAATATGGAAAATGTTAGTGCTTATTTCCTTTTGAATTTCCAAGCATCTCCTGAAGGCTGCACTTGTGTGATTAATTTTTTTTCCTAAATAACAATTTGGAAGAAATGTTACTTAGAGAAGGAATGAGGCCCCACAGGCTTGCAGGGGCCCTGTTGTAAACCTGCTAGCTGTAACCCTAAAGGGAGGCACTTCGAAAGTAATGTATTTTAATCTGAAACCTGCTAGATGATCCTTTAAAATCATGTGCACAAATATAAATGGATATCAATTATACAATATATAGAGACAAGTCTTTAAATAGTACTCTCTGATCTTACCTGGAGGCTGTTTCTTGCTCTATCTGGACTTTATGGCTGTTTTGTTTCCTATTGCTTGTGGTTTGATACTTTCTAGGGACTTGGATCTTGCTGAGATAGGTACAGTGAGCTAATAAAAAATAGATCCTAGTCCTTGATACATTGCAGGAACCCAAGAGTTTGTTGTCACAGGAGTGCGTCTTGCTTAGTCACTGATTGAATACATGGCCTTGAGGAAATCACTGAATTTATCCAAATCTTCAGCTTGCATCTCATCTCTAGATGGCCATGATTCATTGTGAAGTATTTACAGAGCTTTATGAATGATCAGTAATTCTGCCCAAGACACGAGGCAGAAGGATCAGTAAAGAATGTTGGACTTTGAATTAATTAATGATGCTTCAACTGCATATAAAACCTCTCAAGTACATTCAGTATCATGTGTGAATCTGACTTTTCCCTTTCCTTCTCTTCCAGATGTACTTTCCGATTCCCTAGCACGGTTATAAAAATCCAGTTCACATCTTTATACCATAAAGAGGAAGTAAAAGAGGAAGCCTCAACACATCCCCTTCGGCCACTTTACCCTCAGATATCACCTCTGAAGATCCACATCCCGGAGCCGGATCTCCGGAGCGTGGTCAGCCCCCTCCCATCCCCCACAGGCACTATCAGGTAAGATGTTCACTTCTCAAAAATGTCTTCTCTGACATCAGTCTGTCTGCCCTGCTTTGTTCGGTATCCTTGGTGCAAGAAATGCCCCATTAAAAATAACTAATTAAATCTCTGATGTTCAAAATGATGGGAGACTGCTAAAAAACGTTATAGTGGCCAGCCGTAGGGCACCAGGATTTTGTTTAAGAGCTCAGAGGGTTCAAGGGTAAACTTGAGTGTTGGTTTCACACTATAGAGTTACATATAGAGTCTATATTTGGCAGTGGAATTAGAAATATTTATTGAGAGCTACCTATATGCATGGAGAAAAGAAAGCAGGCATATACTTTCTATCTTAAGACTGCCTGTTTTATTTTTATCCCAGCAATATTCTGTTGTTGCTGGGTGGTGCTGCTGTTATCTGAAGTTAGGGACGGGGTGGCCATTGGCACGTGGTTTCCTGGGAATGGAAGGAAATGGGGGTAGGATGCTGACCATGTACTGAGGGGCTGGAGCAATCTAAATGTACATCTGGGCGAGTATCCTGTTTTGTAAATGATCTGATCAGTGGATGTGCATTAGAAATAAGATGAACATCAAGTTACTGTATGAAATATTTTCTTTCTTCTTCAGCAAAGAGTTGATGTTACAGAGTTTCAGTGAAATCTTTTAAAGTTAAATCTGTTACTTGAAGTATCATGCATTTTGTAAAGTAAAGCAGACTTTATGGTATAGGATGATGCATTAGAATTTTAAAACATGTGGGCATCAAAATAGCAAGAGTGTGCCTGGTAATAGTAGTAGCCTTTGGGTTGTTTTCTTGTCTGTACATTTGTAAAAAGGTATAATATGCAAATCTCTTCTGACAGCACTAATTCAGTGAGTAGTATTCAAATCTGCATGGCTGAGACTGAGACTTCAGAGTCACAATGAAGCTGGTTTGGGTTTGCATGATCCAGAGGCTTGTTTGGGTTTTTCCGACCGCCTTACAGAGCTGCACAGATGTGCAGCGCAGATATTCTAGAAAGAGGGGGCTGGAGGTGGCTGTGGTTTTAGTCCTCTGTTCAGGCACTGCTTTTGGTTTATATTTAACCTTCTCTTTTTAGATGAAGCTTGTTGCTGGGAGGGGAGGGGGATGGTTCCTTTGCCAACATATGGTAGTTAGTTTCCATTCAGTCATCTTGTGCAAAGCAGCACAGTGTGGTTTGTGTTACTAACAGAGGCTGTATCTTTTGACTCTGGCATATGCCTGCAACTGATATTTGATTCCCTGGGAATGTTTCTTTTGCATAAGGAGAAAGTGGAAATAGTAGTGTTGAGTTGTGCTCAGCCCCTAACGCAGTGTTTACTGAGGATGATTAATGATTGCATCCGTTTGTCTCGAGCAGAAGCTGAGCCAGCCAAGTCTTCAGAAAACCTCAAAAGACATCTGAGGTTTCGCTTGCTGAAGCCCTTTCATTTCCTAGTTCCTCTTACAGAGGAGGACCTGACACGTTTGTAAACATCCCTGCTCAGCCCCTTCAGCCTTCCCCTCTCCCCCAGCAGGGTCTTGCAGCTCTCCCCTGTGGGCCAGGCTTGGGAAGTGATTTGGGTGTTTCTGCCTGAGAAGGGAATGCTCCTTTGGGAGCATGTAGCTGTGCATTCTGGCCCTCTGACTTCCAGGGCAGCTCTCTGCTCTCTTGGTGGCTTCACAGCGCTGGGTGAGGCTGGCACAGTGTCCTCTCCTCCTTCCCAGAGGCAGAGCTGGGAGGGCTGGTGGGGCTCAGCATGAAACTCAGACCCCTCTCCCACTGCTGCTTTTGGGAGGTGGTTGCTGGGTTCTCCTCCTCCTCTTTCCTCTCCCCCTTCTAGTATTTACTTTCCTAATTTGGTGCGTTTGCCTTGCTCCTCCCTGATTGGCCCATGGAAAATTATTGCAGTTTGGAAATCCTGGGCAGGGTGAAATTTCCTTTTTGGAAAGTGGCTCCTGGCCCCTTTTTCCTGCCTCCACCCTGGTGTAGGGCAGGGGCTGTACCTGCTCCCCCCCCCAGATCCAGCCCTGCCCTGCTGACCCCTAGCCCTGCTCTGCCTCCCTGTTTACACTGCAGCTTGCTTCCCTGCCGGTTCTCCCCTGCAAGCTTCTGGGTTTTTTCCAGCCTATTTATTTTCCCTCTGCAAAGTGCAGTGCCTAGAGAGGGAATGAGCTTTAGTTAAACAAAACCAAACCTGCCACCCTCAGCAGCTTTGCAAAGCAAGATTCCTGCTTATTCCTGGGGAGAAATGTGCTCACTGTTTTCTCAGCTAGGTGTTTTGTCTCCAGGAGGGGCTGTGTGTGGATGTGTTTTGAGTGCTGTTGTACAGCTGTAAGGGAAAATGTTGGTTGGCAGCATGCTGGGAGGGTTGAAGGCAGGCATGGATTATTTGTTCCTGATTTGAGTTCAAAACTCCTTTTCAAAAAAATCACACTTGCATTTTTCTTTCCTTTTCCAGAAAGGAAAAGGCCACTGTGGTTGTAGGAGCTCAGTAGAAGCAGCCTGCCATTTTGCACAACATATGAAAGGGCAGAGTAGCACTAAATTGCTCCTCAATAGATTCAAGGCATTGAAAAGCTCTGTGAAAATCATGTGGGGTTTGCTTGAATTCAGCTCTACTTTTTGGAGATAAAACTGAACAATTTCAGGAGTTAAGGAACTGTCTGTCAGTACATGGCTTTAAGCTTCTGCACCTTGGATTTGGAGGCTCCTCTTTGAGTGACAGTGGTTCCACAGAGTTTCTCACCTATGCTGCAAACACTTCACTTTGCCTGATTTTGTGATAAATGCACAATATCTGCATGTATGTGACTCTGTTGTAACCCATGCCACAGAATGGCTTGTGCTTGGATTATTATCAGGTCCACAGAGATAAGGTGTAATGCAGGACTCTATTCCTGGTCTCAAAGTCTTACTGACTTGGAGTTTAGAGTTACCATGTTTAGCTTCCTTTTTACTATGTTCTAGTCAATGTTAACGGCCCTGTAGCAGTAACTTAACTCAGTTTACCAAATAGCATCTTTCTGCAGCCTTGCCCCTCAGAGCTGGGGTGGTTTTAATATCTGTGAAAATTAAATTCTTTCTTTCTAATTGCTTCCCTATTCTACACATGTTCTCAGTGAGATATACACACACACAGACAACAATATAGAAATACTGAATGTCCTACTCTGGAGGTCAGTAGTATTATTCACATTTTACAGTTGCTACTTCTGCCTTATCTCTGCACTAGAATAACTTGGGGCGTGAACGTTTTGTCTTGTACTTGTTTGGGTTTTTTCACAGAAAGGTCATGGATTCTTAGCTCACAAACAAAGTCTTTATCAGCAAAAAAAGTTTTCTGACGTGTAGGAGTAAGAGTCCTTAGGGTCCTGTGAGAACTGCTTGAAAAGTGCCTGGTGAGGGTCAGTGTTACCAGCTAGACTGGTACATATTTGTGTGTGAAGCCAGATTAGTATTTTAACTGTTAGCTCTTAATGTGCCTGCCCATGTTTGGCTGTTACTAGAAGGGTTGATAACTAGTTTGCAATGCAGTTAATGGCATGAATAATGAAAGATCAACTTCGTTTGTTCTATAAGCTTGATTAGTAAACCAGAAGGTGTCAGCTGAATTGTTTGGTTTCATATGGTCCTTTTTTCACTGAGAGAAATGAGTTCAGTAGCACATTGCATGCTCTGATAGTGGATTACTCAGAGGTAACTGCAATTATCTTGACTTAGCCACCAACTTGTTTTGTGGCCTTTAACAGGTCATTTAAATTCATTGATTTTTATGCATGCATAGTGTAATTACTACTTCATAGGCGTGTGTAGTAGATAAATTATGTTTTGAGCTCTTATTCCATAAAGCATGACATGAGTGTGTGTGAGCCATGTTCCATGGCTCTGCTTTGATCCAGACTAGGCTGGGAAAAAGGAGGGGTTTTTTTTATAGGCTCTAGGATAGCCATGCACTGCTGTTTCACAACCCTTGGGATTTAGCCTGCACTTGCACGTTTACTCTGTGTAGGGGAGGCTGAATGAAGCCTCGTTTCAGTGGATGCCTTCACTCACTGGAGCAGGATGCATAAATATTCCCTGTTCCATTTCGTTGAGGCTTTGCCTCTTCCCAGAGCTCTGTGAGCCATTGAACTGAAGCGCTGCTGAAGAGCTCCAAGGCAGGTTTTTTGCAGGCTCTTTTGCATCATCTCAGTTATACATTACTTCCTGCACTCAGGCAGAATGCACAGCTCAGGCAACTCCCACGGTTGGACAGAGAGGTGATTATTTTTAATCACCCAAGTCTCCAAACCACAAGCCAAGGAGGATGATGCATATACATCACATAAGAGAGGCAGCAGCCTGTGCTGGGCTGGGGAGCTCCTACGCATGTTTATTGCAGATAATGGACCGTGTGCTAGAGGACATGTGCCAAGCCATGTGCTGGAGGAAGGGTTGCAGATGTCACCAGCTACAGGAGCACTTCCTCTTCCCCAATGAGTATGAAATGCTCACTGAATCCACAGTTGGAGTGAAGTCACTTCCTTTCCAGGGGAACCACTGGAGCACTGACGAGTAATAACAATTTCACCTTTCGTGGATAGCTCACTTTCTCTCACTTGTGGCTTGTTCGACAGCTTTGGTTTTCTTCAGCATTAAGCAGGCAGGGGAGCTCTCAGATTTCTCCTTTCACATCAAAATCCAGCTTGGTTTTGGCAGTCTCACCACTTGTGATTGCTTCTGAAACCTGTCTGAAACATGCAACGTGCAAGGACTTGCCTTTCTTTGAGTTACAATTTTGGGGCTGGGCTGGGGAAGGTGAGAGCAGTGGAGGATTCTCAGCCATTCTTGCTGATTGGTGTATCGTGGAAAGGCTTGTTTCGCAAGTCCAAGGGCTGTACTTTGACCTGATTCTTGCTTGTTGCACATGAAAAGAGTCCCTGTATCTTCATGCCCCTTTTTGCAGGCTTATGAAGTGGAGTATTGTGGTTGTCAGAGGTTTGTGCTATTTTTCTAACCATAGTCCTTGTGCCCAGGGCAACACACTTCTAGCTTGCATTCGAGGAACAGACTGGGGAGGATTATAAGAAATGGTGATTTTTTTATTTTTTTTTCTCTGTACCCAACAGGGGCTTTAAAAATACCCATTCAGACTGGAATCTGTGTATTGGCAGCGTTGCCAAGGCTGTAACTCTTATCCCTGCTGTGTTTCTTACCTGCATCACAAATGTGCACATGGGAATTTTTCAAAGGCACTACCATGTGCATATCATATCCTAACCAGCAATTTTGGTTTTGTTCCTCTTTAGCAGTGTAGATTCCGAGTCAGGTGAACAATTCTTTATGGGACCCCAGGTAATCTTTCCTCTTGTCTTAGAGAGGATATGTGCTTTTTCCATATACCTGGTTTAAATTTAGCCTCCATAGCTTGATCACTCAGTTGAGTAATAGGGCGACTTTCCTGCATTGTACTACTGCCTCTCCTTCTGGGGAAGTTGGCACTGGAATTTGGGAGTGTTTTGGTTTCCAGATTGTTCACAGACTTGTAATATGACCATAAATAAATAATGTAAGTACTTGTTGCTTCATTTTTATTTTTATTACTGCCTAGTCCATAAAACGTGCCTAGTATTGAGAGACTGCGGAAATCTTTATGTGAGAATCTCAATGTGCCCAGGGAACAGATCCCTGTAGCAGTGTTCTGCCTCAGACATGGATATCTTGGGGATTGTGTAACATAAAAACCAGAGTAATGCTGACTTAGGTGTAGTTTGCCTCCATTTTTTTGGATAGGAGACTGCCTTGGACCAGGGACTTATGACTGTCTTCTAAATGGTTTCTCTGTCCTTCCCTTTCCCCAAGAATTTGTGTTCTGGTCTTCTCCATTCACACAGACTTTCTCATCAGCCCTGTCTTACCCCACAGTCACCCCACAGTGTAGCCACAGAAATAGAAGCACTTTCTTTTGTTTTGGAAGTGCTGTTTGGTTTCATTTTGTGCTCACCATCTCTTCAGGTGCAAGAGGCCAAGAGCTGAACACTTCCGTTGGCTTTGTTTTTATAGCTCTGTCACTTTGCACCTCAGCTTCTGTCTTTAACAATTTTTTCTTGTATGAAATCCATTCCATATCTCCAATCATCCTGCTTATCCCTGTCAGTACCTTCTCTGGATCTGCTCTATCCTTTTTCCTTTCTTTTTTTCTTTAATGAGAGTAGACAAGCAACACACAGTGTCCTGGTGGGAATGCCCCATGCACACACATGTACGCCCTATTTTTGCAGGCTGATTCTTTGGTTAAACAAACTGATTGTGGACATTCCAATAGCAGTGCAGCACATTGTACACACTCTCCAGCAGCTTAGAGTTAATTGCTGCTAGCAAGTGCTGTGAACTTGCAGGCTGGGTTCCTCTTGGCAGGAGTTGAAAGTGAATTGTGGTGTTCCAAAGAACGTTCAAGCCCCGTGTTTAAAAGGCATCCTGCCACTTACATGGGTGAGTGTATTGCAGACACTGCCTTCAGCCCTCATCTTGCTGGCCTTCCTGCCAGAGAAGGGTTAAGTCTGAAATGGAAAACATGCTGCAGAGGGCTGGCGTGATTCAGCACGTGGTTGCAGTCTGATTCTAAAGCTGAGTTCTCAGCATGGTATTTAGAGAGCTGTGGCTCAGTGGCTGCCTGCAGTCACTGTTTCACGTTGAGATGCTGAATCCTCAATGGATATCAAAGATCTCTGGCACTTGGGGCATTAACCATGGTACCATAGGATTAAGATTGTGGGTAACTGCAGCTGGGTTATTTCCATGCTCTGTGTGCCTTTCAGTGGTGCAAAACACTTGGTTCCTCTCCAAAATGCTCTCTTCAATATCAAGCAAGGCTAACCCAAATTAATTTGGATTGCTTGTAAGCTGAGTTTGCCAGCCTGGACAGTGAGCATGGATCACAGCAGTGTGGTGGGATGTCAGAGCAGGGTGAAATTGCAGACCTAGAGGTGCTTTTCTCAGTGAAAGGTTATAGTATCAACATGGATCAAGTTATGGCCAAGTACTGATGCCACGTTAATATGCAACAAATCATTATTGGTATCCTTGCAGTTGATTTTTGCTTTATAGCACAAACAGGTGTTTGTAGGGAAAACTCTTTGTTTCATAATATTTTTAAAGGGGGTGTGAGTACATGCAAGCATCCCCGGCCAGCCCCTGGCTTTGGGTGGTGAGGAGAATTCCAGGAACTCCAGGAAACTGATGTCACTGCATTGTGTTTGCTTGTTTTCTTTTGACTGCACTAATGTTTAATTTTAACTTAACCCTCAGAGGGGTATTTTTAGTAAAACTGTTTCTTCACTCCTTCTGTCCCATATTGGGAGGGGAACAGATTGTGTCTCCTTGTTTTTTCCAGTAGTCAGCTCTTTCTGCCTCCCCTCTGAAGAGCTGTGATGATTGACTGAGAGCTTGAGCACTCAGCAGCATGTGTTACCCTGTCTGTGCTTGGAGTGCCTGAACCTGGTGTTTGTTCTGTCCCCACATCTCTTGATTTGATCATTGATCCAGGCTGAAAGGAAGCAGATCTGCCTGGACAAAAGGGCTTCATTCTGATAAAAGATTACTATCTCTTCCAAATCTTTGGTATCACTGTGGTGGTCCCAGGGGGCAGCTGCTTCTTTAGGGGATGATCATGATCCTGTTCTTCAGTGAATATCTGCTGGGAGAGCCTGGCTTTTCTACAAGTTATTAACACTTTTGTTTGGAAGGGCTTTGTCAACACTCCAGAGAATCACAGCCCTGCAAGGAATGGGTTTCTCCCTTTGGTTTTTTCTTTGTTTGTTTTTTTTTTTAGAAAGAGATCATACTTGAAATTCAGACGCTACAGCTGGAGAGGCAAAAACTGAGCTGCTTGCTCTGCTGATCCTGAATAAAGGAATAAATTCTTTTATCTATTTTTATTTATGTATTTATTAAAAAGAAAAAGCGAGAAATACAGCTCTGCAGAGCATGGATTTATTGGAGAACTTTTCTTTCTTCCATATCTTTGTCCTGAGTTTTGGCTGCTGTCTCTGTGGTTTGCTGTTTGTGTATTTCTGCAGACAAATAACAAAATCAGAAAGCTGTTTCATCCTATTCCACTTCTACCCCGTGTGTAACAATAATTGCTTGGGTGCCAAACACAAAAAGAATCACTGTGGTTTTAGTTTGTCATTGTTTCATGTATGAAAATGGCTTTCAGTTGTAATTATCTGCACATTATAAGAAGTGTGTATGTGAAGAAGCTATGGAAAAATGACAGCAGAATAATTAAATTCACACCAGCTCCTCATGTGAATACTAAGACATCAAGAGTGTCTTCTGTGGTTTAGTATTACTCACTTCCAAAGCTTGGAGTAGGAAATTTTCATTCATTTTCCTGCACAAATAGGTCTCTGCTCTTTGAAAGGCTGGGCAAGAAATGCCTTTATCTCTGGCAAAGGGAGATCTGTAAGTATGGGCTCATCAACATTTTATACCTTGCACTACCTGAAAGCTTTACCTTCTGCTGTGCCTCTGAACAGCATCACCCATGAATGCCCCCCATTGGGGGGCACTGAAAGGGTTACCAGGGGCTGTACAGGGCTTGAGTTCCCTGTTTCAAAGGTTTGTTGTTGCTGGATATTTCTGCTGCCTTTTCTCTGCCCCCAGCTCCCCCATTCTGCAATTCACTTTTAAAAGAAACCAGTCAGGGTTGTGCTGAGCTCAGCACTGCAGCCATTTGCAGAGACACCACAAGGAGTAGCAGCACTTCTCAGTTTACAGGCTGGACTGTGGTAGGAAGTGCTCATTCCTTACACTGACAAATTGCTTCTGCACCCAAGGTATTGCCCACTGAGCAAACAGGGGTTGTCTCACTGCTTCCTCTCCATCCCTGTGTGTATGTGAGATCACCTTTTGAGGAAGGGACCATGTTCAGGGTTTTTTCCTACAGCATTTGGTGCAGTGCTGTGATGAGTGTCAGCATTTGTTTGTCAGTTATTGGGCATTTCACCAGTAAGAGGATTGTTTATGCCAGTTTTACTGAATTCTAGTTCCAGCTGTGAGCTTCAATTTGCATCTTTTCATACCATTTGAACTGCTTGTTTTGCTGTGTAAATCTTCTGTGTATTGGTTTGCTTTCTTGTTTACTGTTTCTCTGCTCCTAGAAGACATTTGTAATCCTGGGATTTGGCTGTGCATCCTGCTGTTCTGGCTCTGAGTCCCTAAATTCTGGACAGCACAGGCCAGGGAGAGACACAGAAAGGGAATTTCAGCTTCCCAGACTCATCCCTCCCCTCCCATCCTTCCAGGCCAGGTTGGATGGGGCTTGGAAAAACCTGGTCCAGTGGGAGGTGTGCCTGCCCATGGCAGGGAGCTGAACAAGGTGATCTTTAAGGGCTCTTCCAGTCCAAACCATTCTTTGATTCTTCTAACCCTAAAAATCAAGGACGTGTGATCCCTGGACAAGCCTTTCTAATTAGTTCTCATCTTGCAGCACTCATTTCTGTGTGCCTCAGTGATGTTGCAAATTATAGCCCCGTTTTATGTGTTTGTAGCATTTTATCACCTTTCACAGCCTGTGGTGCTCAGTCACCGTTCCTGTAATGCCATCTTGTGGTGGCCCTGCCACTCTGAATGTGCCTTTTCCAGCCAGAACTGAAGCTGGGCTGCCTCTGTGTGCAGGCAGTGAGTGCAGCTCCCCTTTGCTGGCTGCATGGGTGTGGGGTGAATCAAGGAAACGCCTGGCTCCGGCTGTTTGGTGTCAGGGAAAGGCTTGTGGAGCTCAGATGTGGTGTCAGGGACCTTCATGGCAGATCCCTGCCCTGGGTGCTTTAGCTCTGATGCTGTAGAAGTGTCTGTTAGAAGGATTGATGAACTATGATCTGTGTTACAAGGAGATTGGTGTGTTGTTCCTTAACAAGTCATAATAACAAACTATCCATTTACTTAAATATTCATCCCTCATACACTGTATGTTTGAAGTTTGAAGTGCTTCTCTAAACACAAAGGAGTTGTTTAATACTTTGAAACGCTGCTGTGTCGTGATTGCAGGAAGTGTATATGGCAGGGAGTGTCAGGATTTTGTAGAAATTCCAATTTTATCTCTGGTGGATTTTTTTCTCAATCTGTCTGGGCTTTAGATAAGCCACAGGGGCAAAAGTTGCATCTGCTTCTCCATGACCAGAGAGCTTTACTGTACCTCCGAGAGTAACAACTGCATGCCTTGCTAATAAATCAAATAACAACTGTATTTATTTTGGGGGTTTTTTTGCCTCTCCAGTGTTCCCAACTCCTGCCCAGCCAGTCCACGTGGTGCTGGATCCTCAGGATATCGTTTTGTTCACAACATTACCTCGGATCTGCAGCTGGCAGCAGAGTATGCGGCGAAGGCAGCCTCAGAGCAGCAGGCAGACGCATCTGGCGGGGACAGCCCAAAGGTTCACACAAACATTTCTTACCCAGCACTGCTCCTTGGGAGGGTTATTAAAGCCTGGGGCTTTATTGCTAGTCCTGGTTAGAGTTTAAAGGGGTTTGAGAACACTCTGGCCATAAGGGTGCTGTGTATAGTGTCCTGCAGGGGTGGAGGTCATTCCTTCCAGCTGTGCTTGGCTTAGTGGTAGTCTCTGCTTGTTTACCTGCCTAAAATGTATTCAAATCACTCACTGAAGTGTTTAAGCAAGAATAATATTTTTGCTTATTTGATAAATCAAGATCCCATAAAGAGGCACATAAAATTTAGCATCTCATTTTCTTCTTTTAATTAATGTTATTTTGCAAAACACAGTTGGAGAAAGCAGAAGCAGGGGAAGAAACCAGATCCTTGTCATGAGAAGTCTGTAGTCAGACTTTAAAACAAACATGAAGGCCTGTCAAGTAGGCGTTAAACGAGGAGAGTGGCAAGTGGAATCTAGATTAAAAAAATAACTTGGTTAGAGTGATAAAATGTAATTTTGGTGAGCTGATCTTCAGATCAAAGTTAAAAGTTCCATATCCAAAACCACCTGATTTGGGATTGGGTGGAGGAGCACACTACTAGGTGGCTTTTTTTGTCGAGTTAATTCTCCCTTGAGACAAGAAGGGTTGTTCTTGATGGAGTAATGTGAAGAGTTGGAAATACGAGATCTAGCAAACAAATTAAAGTTCCTAGAATGAAACAAATCCTGCTGGAGAAGGGAAGGGATGGGATCAGGTTTCATGTTGGGCTTGTTGCTGGGAGGAGGGCTGATAACATACAGTCTCAAACCTTTCTAGCAGAGTGGAGCTGCAGCTGGGCAGAACTGAAGGCTTTAATTCATGAGCACAGAAAGCAGTGAATGTACCTGTACGCTATTTCTTGATTCCAATTGCCTGTCTTGACCCCTTTCCTTGTGCTGGTGCAGGCATGTGTGGGACAGTCAGTGGGGTATGGAATTAGATTGAAGTTGGGGTTTATGTGTGTTTGTGGGGAGATGGAAGGAAGTGCTTTGATCTGACTCAGCCCTGTAGCTCTGTTTGAACACAAATGCTTTTGCAAAATGGGGTGGTGGCAGCATAAAACAGCAGTGGGAGAGCTGATGCTCTCTTAGCTGCCCTGCTGCTCTCTTGGCATCAGTGAAAATTACAGCCCAATGTGCTTTTTAAGTTTGGATTGTGGTACACTGCATTGTAGGAATTCTTTGTTAGTAACTAAATTTTTTTTGTTTTTTTCCTTGCTTAGGATGAATCCAAGCCACCCTATTCTTATGCTCAGCTAATTGTGCAGGCTATATCTTCAGCACAGGACAGGCAATTAACACTAAGTGGGATCTATGCCCACATTACCAAGCATTATCCATATTACAGGACTGCTGACAAAGGCTGGCAGGTGAGTTCTTGACACTGACATGCTTTTAAACTACTTTGACATGGCTTATCTGCTTTGAAATGCATTTATTAAAGATTTGGGGCACTGGGAATAGAGCTGCTTTGACTGTTCCCAGAGTGAATTTGTTTAACACAAACTGACTAGTTCATTTGTGGGTGATTAGTTTTGTTGGGGTTTTTTTGAATACTTTGTAGGGCAATGTAGTGTGTTACTCTTGGGCTCACTAGTTCCTCTTTTAATGTTGTAGTCATGTCTTTCATTTTGTATTTTATTTCCCTACATCCTTGCTATCAGTCACTCCTCTGCCCAGATATTTGCTTAATCCTTCGCCTCATCTTTGACATGATTCCTCCAAGCAGAGGATATCCAGCCTAAAACTGAGGCTCCAGTTTTTAATCATAGCACCTTAAATCATTACAGATGTTTTGTTTTCCCAGTGTATCAGCTGCACTGCCTAAGTCACAGTTTGCAAGTTCTGAATTTGAGTGGGAACTTGGGAAAATGGGAGTCCATGGACTCTTTGTGGTACTCAAGGAAACCTGACCAGCTTCAGAGGAGAGTTTGGATGTAGTTAACACATGCTAAATCAAACTTCAGTGTTCACTTGAGGGCTGCTTCCAAAGGTTCAAGAATCTCAACTCCACCTGTTTTCAGACTTTTTCTTGGCACCACACCTCTGCCATGGGTGTTGCCATTTGAATGTAATGCACTAATACAGCTGCAAAGGCTCTTGCAGCTGCTGATTTCACTGTGTGCAACTGGCAGGAGCAGCACTGCTTGGTGCACTTTGAGTGCAGTTGGAATAAATACATTTCTGCCTCCCTGGCTTTTCCCTGCAGTTCTAATTAATTGTGGAATTCACTTCCTGCCCTAACCTGCTCAGCAGAGTTGTGCTTTGTGAACCACTTGCTGCATCCTGCTTCAGAGAGCTGCATTTCAGCAGGGAGTGGAGTTGCCTTTTTCTCCCCCCTCCAGTGGCATTGTAGGGCTTCACCAGTGTAGAGATTGTCTAAACCTGCTAGAAAAGCTTCTGTTTTGTTTGAAAGTGGAAGAGGGATGAGTTTGTGCACACACAGCCTTGCTGAGCCCTTCCCCAACCCAAAAGACAGCCCTGCACCCTGTAAGAGATGGGCTGTTACAATGGAAAGGATAAACAGTCTTGTCATTATCCAGAGAGCTGCAGAGTGCCACAGAGCTTGCTGAGGGCACGTTGGCTGCCTTGCATTGTGATTACTGTGAGACGCAGTGTCCTCTAGGGCATGTTTGGGCACCCTGGTAATCGTTGGGCAGGTGAGCAGTTAGCACAGGCTCAGGCAACTTTTTCCACTTGCCAAGAATAAAGCCTGTCTTTTGAGAGAGTTCTGATGTGGTTTACAGTGATTTCCCCCTGCCTCAGCAAAAGCTCTGCTTTCATGGCTTTCCACAGAGAAGTCACTGCTCTGGCTCCAGATGTATTTAAATAATGGTTGGCACCAACCAAAATTATCTTTCAGCTTGGTCAGGAGAAATTCTGACACTTTCCCCCAGGTTCCTCCTGCTGTTCTCCTGTGACTTTGGAGCTGTGTGAGTTGAGTGACTTGTTTCTACCTTCAACACTGATTCTGGCAGTGTGGATTTATTTTTCCAAGCTGTGTGGTGCAACTCATTTGTCTTTGTTACTTCGTGGCAAAATAATCAGCTCATTCCTGTGCTTCCTGCAGAATTCCATTCGGCACAACCTCTCCTTGAACCGTTACTTTATTAAAGTCCCACGCTCCCAAGAGGAGCCTGGAAAAGGCTCCTTTTGGAGGATTGACCCTGCCTCTGAAGCCAAACTTGTAGAACAAGCATTTAGAAAAAGAAGGCAAAGAGGAGTGTCCTGCTTCCGAACACCTTTTGGGCCTCTCTCCTCCAGGTAACTTCAATTTCCTCTCATGTCTCTGCCAAACTCATTACAAAGAAAATAAACTAAAACTTCTCCTGAAGTACAGTGAGTATACTTGGCTTCTGTTTATAGTTTGAGAGGTGATATAGTTAGTCCTGAGGCATAATCTGAAAATTGTTCTGACTTCTTAAGTGTTTAACAGAAAAAAAATCCAGAAGCCAACTACAAAAATGCATCAAATAACGTATCTGTTTTGGCATCATTTCAAAGAAATTCAAAGCAGTTATCACTGGACTGAGTGTTTTCAGATGCCAATCTCTGATTTCAGGAAAGCTGTGTTTAGATGTGGATTAGATCATAGTGGGAATAACTTCTGTGGTATTTAAAACAGTCTCCTATAGGGAGATCAGGTTGATGGTGGTTGTCAGCAGTGGAGCAGCAGGAGTTCTGTGTGGCTGCTCCAGTCAGCTCCACTGCCTTGTGCAATGACAGCTTCTTTGAGCCCTGTAGCTGTGAGGAGAAGACTTGGAATTCAGCACTAGCTGTAGCAATTTCATGGAACATTCCTCCCACACCTCCTGTTTTCTCTGTTAAAATGTGGGGGAAACAGGAGGAGAATTTTTCAGCTTTTTATTCTGATTTGTCAATAAAGAAATGTACAATTCCTCACGTGTTTGGGACCAGAGATGGGAACCAAGTGGTTGTGAAGGGAGGCAACAGGGAGAAGGGGAAGCAACTGCTCTGCAAGCATATGCAGGGCCAGTCATTTGCCTCTGCTTGCATCTTTCTTCTTCTCCCTGCCAGTCTCAAACTCTGACACAGGTTCTTTGAGAATGACTTGAAGTTGTAAAACTGCTCTGAACATGCAGCATTTGGGGATTCTCCTGTCAGCAGTGGGTCTAACAATGAAACCTGAAGGGTCCAGTTTCCTTCAGCAAGGAATAACACAACAATATTTCGATCTGGAGTGTTTGTGGGGTCCCTGTGTACCTTTCAGCTCTTCCCAGCAGGACTGCAGTGGGTGGTGTGGAGGAAAGGCTGTCCTTCCTAGAGAATCCTCTCCTGGACATAGCTGTGGATCTCTGCTGCTGTCTCCTGGTCAAAATACATCTGCACTTGCCAACGCTGTGTTTTGGTGTTTCAGGAGTGCTCCTGCCTCCCCTACTCACCCTGGCCTGCTGTCCCCTCACTCTAGTGGCCTACAGACTCCAGAGTGCCTGTCACGGGAGGGCTCACCCATTCCACACGATCACGACTTTGGGTCTAAGTTGGCCTCAGTTCCAGAGTATCGCTATTCCCAGAGCGCGCCCGGTGAGTAGCTCCTGTTCCAGAGCCTGCTGTTCCCTTGCCCCACATGCCATGCTGAGGACACCATGCAGAGGAAGGCTTCTGCACTGTTTTTTTAGAGGATCCAGGACTCTCTTTCCACTTTGTTGTTAGAGACTGATGGTGCAAGTACAACTTCAAAACCATTTTCCTGACTCCTCTTTGGATGAGGGGCAGAATGTGCAGAGACAGCTGATCTCACCTTGAGCTAGGTGGCTGTAAAGATCTGACAGCAGAGTAGCCATGGCAACACACAGCTCACTTCTCTCATTTACCAGCCTCTGGATAAGATCAGCTTGGCTACACCAAGCTCTGGTGCTGTGTCCAGGACCTGGTAAATATCTGCTTGTCAGCTGTGCTGACCTGGGGTGTAGGGTGAGGTTGGAAGGCAAAGCTCATTAAAGAAAGCTTGGTTTGGGGTATTTTCTTATGTTTATTATGGTTTTTATTCACAGAAATGTGCTCAGGTGACAAGTAGGGTTTTTGTACATTAGTGAAGAGGCAGAAGAGGGTGGTATTTTTGAAGATTTGATTTTTTTTTGTTTGTTTCTACCTCCAATCCTGCTAATGCTGCAGCATTGTAAGGCTGTAAGGGCACAGATGAAATAAATGGGGGTCTTTTTGCCTCTCCTGTTAGCATGTGCTTCTCTTTTCTGTTCAGGATCTCCAGTGAGTGCCCAGCCTGTGATTATGGCTGTTCCTCCCCGACCATCCACCCTGGTGGCCAAGCCAGTGGCCTACATGCCAGCATCCATAGTGACCTCCCAGCAGCCCTCGTGCCACGCAATCCACGTCGTTCAGCAAGCCCCCACTGTCACCATGGTCCGAGTGGTGACCTCCTCTGCAAACTCTGCAAATGGATACATCCTCACAAACCAGGGCACAGCAGGAGGAGCTCATGAAGCTGCAGGAGCAGTGTTGGACTTAGCTGCTGACCACCGAGGTAGCGTTCACCTCCCTTGCTACTCTGCTAATAAGTCTTGAAGGTTTTCACTCACTGGGCACTGAGCCATTAAAAAAGATGTTTCTCCAGGTAAAGCTTAAACCAAATGAGAGCTCATCCATTTTTTGTCTCCACCAGAGAGCAGAACAACTGTGTTCCCTTGTCTCCTGGGGAACAAAACTAACAGACTTCAGAGCCTGAGAAATGTGCAGTGCTTAAAATTTGCTTATTACTATAGAATCACAGAATTGTCTGGATTGGAGGGTACTTTGAAGATCATCTCATTCCAATCCCCCTGCTGTGGGCAGGGCCACCTTCCACTATCCCAGGGTGCTCCAAACCCCATCCAACCTGGCCTTGGACGCTTCAGGGATGGAGCAGCCACAGCTGCTCTGGGCAGCCCATGCCAGGGCCTCCCCACCTCCACATGGAAGAATTTCTTCCCAATATCTCATCTATACCTGGTGTTTCAGCTTGAAGCCATTCCCCTTTGTCCTCTCTCTCCATGCTTTTGTGATTATCCCCAATACCAGCATTATGCCTGTGTGTTGGCTATGAAAGCATGTGCACTTTCCAGCCAAAAGAGAGAGCCTGGGAAAGGCTGCAACTCTGCTTCAGGATGGTTTTGTAAATAAATGATTGAGCCCTTCTTTTCTGCAGGCCTGGATTCCTAGAGGAAAGCATGTGCTTCTGGAAGTGCAGGCAGTGCCCCATTAAAGCAGTCTTCAAAAACCAGTTAGAACAAAGCCCTTTTTTTGTCCCAAAGCTGGAAATTCCAGCCTTGGGGGATTTAATGAGGTAAATATTCTCTTGCTGTGATCTAGACAACACCTTGTCTGCTCCCCATTTCAGAAGGTCTTAGTGCTACAAGGTCAGTGTCTGTTGTAGCAGCAGTAAGGCTGGTTTCTGTGACTGCTTTTATGTGGGCAGAGGGACAATGGTCCTTCTCTCTAAGGGAAGGCAAAAATGACAAAGAGCTTCCCCTCTTGCAGGACCTCTGGCATTTTTAGTTCAGCACTGGTTGTCTTGCTTGAGTTTCACTTGCATTCTGTAGAAATTCCTGTCTGGATCCCATGCATGTTCCTGAAGCACTAAGTTGCAGCTGCCTGTCACCTGCTCCCTTCTTTCATCCCCTGGTTCTTGCTGTTGCCTGTTCTTTCCCTGCTTGTCTCACTTGTATCCTTTTCTTGTCTCTCCTTTCCCTCTTTGCTGCATTTTCCTTCCTGAGCTCCTTACTTTCCTTGCCTTTTCTCTCCCCATTGCCATCAGCTTGCCTGCAGGTTTCACCTCAGTGCTGATGTCGCATCCAACTCCTCTTGTTGTGTGCAAATGTTCAAATGGGAGAGGCCTTCTTTTCCTACAGGGCTAATGAGATTGTGCTTCCTGCCCTCTCTCCTTTGAGACCCACAGAGCCCCTGGAAGAGTGGTTCCTCTCCTTTCCTGCTGCCTGGCAGGATGCTGTCCTGTGTCTGTGGCATACCTGCTGAATTGACCCCTTACTTATACTGGGAAGTGAGAAAAGTGCTTTAGTGCTCTCAAGCAGTTACCTCTGTCCAGAAACTCTGCTCTCCTTTTTATTTTTTCTCCATCCTGTTTTTTCTCTGTACTTCCACAGCAAAAGCTGGCAATTGTGGGAAGACCTCCTTGTAAATCAGCCTCCATGCAGCCCTGACAGCAAGCTGCTGCAGACTTTTGGCTCCAGGCATTGTTTAAGATCTTAATGCCTTCTCCTGCTGTGTGGTATTGAAAGTCAGGCCGGTTTGTTTGAAATTGCAAAGTAAGCTATGAGATTTGCAGTGCTTGCTGTCCATATCACAGCTGTGATGTGCCAATAAGGGAGGTGATGCCTTTTTAGGGCAAAAGGTCAAATTGATGGGTTTGATTTTTTTCAATTTTTCTTGTGGCTTATGCTGTAGGAAAAACGTTTTTAATATTGATGGAGTAAATGTACAATAGAGAATATTTTAATGTTTCCAAATACCCATCCCTGACCTTTTGTGGTGCCTGAGGTATTGTAATCCTGGGGTGTGTATCCCTGCTAATTAATTCTCATTAATCCCTGGGTTAATGAGAATAAAACCTGCCTCTAAGCCAGGGCAGTGACTGATCCTTGTTCTTTCTGCCCTCCCGCAGGCATGGATGAGAAGCCGACGATCGCGTTTGCCACCATCCCCACGGCCAGCCGTGTCATCCAGACAGTGGCCAGCCAGATGGCCCAGGGTGTCCCTGGTCAGACTGTCACCATCCTGCAGCAGGCAGCCCCCGTGGCCCTGGGGCAGCACCAGCTCCCAGTGAGAGCTGTGACCCAGAACGGCAAACACGCCGTGCCCACCAACAGCATCGCCGGCAGCGCCTACGGTGGGTCTGCTCCCAGCCAGCCCCTGCCTGCCCCTGCTCCCTGCCTGCCCCAGCCAGGCTGTGAAGCTGCAAGGTTTTCTCCTCTTGTTTCTGTGTGTCAAGTTATTCCATGTGTCCAGCTCAAAGATACTGCAATTTTTCCATTTCTAGAGCTGTAAATCAGTGGGAGGTTCCCTTCCTTTCTGTCCAACTCTGCTGCCTTTCCTGGGGGAAAAGCCCTGCACACTGTCCTTCCTTTGCCCTTGGCTATGCAGTTATTAGTACTGAGAGTCTCCACCTCTTGGGGTTACTTGTTGAAAGTGTTAGTGATTCTTGTGGAGAGCCTGTTTTCATTTATTTTCTTCTGACCAACAGCCTTTGCTTGCAGCGTGCCAAATAATAAAATTTCCATGGTGCTCTTTAGATCTTGTGAAACATGACTCGGTAAAGTAAAAAGAAAATAACATACTTTCCCATATTACAGTCTTAAAGCTTGAGAGAAACAAAATCTGTTTCACCAGGTGAATGAATGTAGGATTTTTGTATACACAGGATGTGTTCTAGTCATTTGTCAAGCATGGCTTTTTGAAATTCCATACAAGCCATGTCTTGGCAGCCTCCTCTTGCTTGCTCAGCACCTCAGATTTTATTCAGTTGGGATGGGAATATCCAGGTTTCTTATGGCTTTTTTCTCTGAGAGGCCAAGCACTTCTGTTGCCTCAGGGTGGTGCTTTTGGGAGTTTGAAATGAAGGGCACTGCTGGGCTTTGGAGGCCTTTCATGAAAGTAGAAATGTTTCTACAGATTTTTTTGCCATATCTCTTCACAGTTATCACCTGGCATGCTCTTCAATTGCAAGAATCTCATTGGAACTATGAAAAAAATACAGTGATAAGGTTTTTCTCCAATTATTAGACTATATTAATAGATCAGATAGGTCAAGCTTCTGCTAACCAGCATTAGCATTTGTCTAATATAGAATCAGACGGTTTTTTATTTAACATTTTTATGTTAAAATATTTTAATCTCACCAGACTTTTTATCTCTCACCAAATGGGAAGTATTCCAGTTGCATCTGAGTTTCTTTGTAAGTGGCAGTAAATTTTCTAGTTCACAAAACAAAGCCTGAGTCTCTTGACTCTCATCTGTACTAAGTTCTCTTCAATTGCATGATTTAGGTTCTCTAAGTCACTAAGCTGTAATTGCTGACTGCCCTCATCTATACCCTATTTTATCCCTTCATCCTCTTGATAGTCAACAGCTTTCTTCTCATGCCTTGGTAGAAGTTATTGGACTTTGAGGGCCTTTGTTCTGTTGGCTTTGTTTATTTATCCTAGGGCTCCTTTTTCATGCATTTAGCAGTGAACACAGCACTGATGTTCAGTCATTCCATCCTTTGCAAATGAGTCTGGAGGGCAGAGGATGTGCTGTTTCCTGAGTCCCCTTTGGCTTCCTCTCTGATTGATGCAGAGTCCAAAAACTGCATGAGTTTTGTTTTCCAAGCAGTGGTGTGTGCCAAAGTCAGTGTGTAAGCACATTCTCTGTCTGGAACTAGGAATTGTAGACATTTTTACAGAGGGTTGCTACTTAAATAATGTTTTTTCTTACCACTTTTATTAATGGGAGGGTGAGACCTTGTGTCAGTAATGCAATAGAAGATTGGAAGCCAGAAATTCCTTTGTTCTGATCCCAGTTCTGATGGGAACACATGTGGTTGTCCAGGGTAAGCTTTTTCCTGCCCCTTTTACAAGTGGGACGTCAGTACACTCAATATTTGGATTCTATTTCCCAACAGCCTGGTTTGTTCTTCCTGTGTGAGCAGGGCTCAAGAGAGCCTCTAAACCTCCAAATACAAAGCCCAGCACATGGATGTTGGAGTTCATGAGAAATTCTCTGGCCACTTACAATCAGAACTACCTCTCAAAGAGATGTGCTGTAATTTTAGCTAGAGCTTGATCCTCCCCTGAATACTTAGCTAGCAATGCTTTGTTTGATAGTGCAGGAGAAGCCGGAAGTTCTCCTGTGAGAGGAGTTTTGCTGGTTTGGTAAACTTGAGAAGCTGAAGTTGTGGAGGGAGAGGGAATGACAAGGCAAGCCAGGCTTTCAAAATGCCCTGGGAAGCAACACTTGACCCTGTGCCAGCTGTTGGATTGAACAGTGGGATTTTCTTTTCTTGCGTTGCCTGGAGTAGCAAACACTTGTTCTGCTTCACCCCACTAATTGTGCTTCTCTTTCTTATCTTCCTTGCCAGCTCTCACAAACCCTCTGCAGCTCCTTGCAGCCCAGGCCAGCTCGTCCACCCCTGTTGTGGTGAGCCGGGTGTGCGAGGCAGGGACCGAAGAGACGGCAGCAGCAGCCTCCAACAGCGAGCCCGAGGTGAAGAGAGCACGGCTGGAGGAGCCCAGTGCAGCAGGGCCAGCCCAGGCTGCTGTCATCACACCCACAGTGCCACAGGGACAGGCAACCAGTGAATGAAGAAGCGGTGGGAGGAGCTGGAGCGATGGCGGGGTGGGCATGGGAGGGCAGGAGCCCTAAAGCAGCTTTCACAGGAAACCAACCACAACTGTAACAGCTCAAAACACAGCTGATAAAGAGCTCTTTTTAAAGGCAGATTTTATTTCAATGGGAGGACAACAGCTGTTATAATCACAAGGTGCCAAAAAGAATGGAAAATCCCTCCCAAGAACCCATATCTGGAACTCTGTTCTGTCTCTACTTACGGGATTTTTTTCCTTTTTTTTTCTTTTCTTTTTTTTTTTTTTTTTAAGATTCAAAAAAAAATACAGACAACTGATTGTATGACTGCTGGGATATTTTTAACTATCTTTTCCCCTTTTGGCTCCACGGGGATGGGATTTGCAGTTCAGAATCTAAAGGAATGTAATACAAATACAGTCTGCTCCCTGGAAAGAAAACTCCTCACGTTCTATGCCTTAATACCACGCTTCTGAGAGCTTTGAACCATAGGACCATTTTAAAAGGTCACCTAAGGCAATCAAATGCTGAAAGATGGGTGCAGTATCTCACAACAACATTAAAGAAACATGGTACCAAGCTTAAAAAAAAAAAAGGCAAATGATTCTGGTTTTTTAAAATAGAAAATTCTGAATATAAATGTTTATTTATGTGGGCATTCAGGAGGAAGAGTTACTGGGCTCAGCCACCTGGATTTCCAGATTAAATTTCTTTCCGTTCCCTCTGAGGCAGAATAGGATGACAGAGGAACTGTATTAACTTGGTTCCTGTAAAGATGTTAAAAACAAAGGGGTTTGTATCTTTACAAATAATTTCTTACCATTATTCATCACTTGCTCTGGACAACAGCCAAAGTATCTTGATGCCTGAGGATCCCATGGGGAAGGGTGTCTCCAGGAGGCTCTGTGTGCATTTGATTGATCACAGCTTGTGTGAAGCACCAGCTTTTGTTGAAATTAGCACTGCAGGTGAAGGCATGGCCACTGTCTTTGTGAACTTGAGAAAATACTTGTTGATATTCTGCACTAAAGCTGTCACCTTCACCTCTGGGTGGTGGTGTGGTCCTTAGCTTGATGGACCCTGGTCAGGAGGTCAGAGCTGACCCTCTTTCATGGCTAACAGCAAAATTTCTGTTACTCTTTGGAGAGGGAAGTTTAGGGCTTGGATGAGAGGCAGCAAAGGTCATACCGTGGTTCATTCAAATTCTGGCAGGGTATAGCAGACCAAGGCAAAAGACTTCTCTTTTATTTTCCATGTGGCAAAGCTCACTGGAGCTCTTCAAACAGTTTTACCAGAATTGATTTGGAGGTTTGCTTTCATTGCTTGGCTCCCTCTCCCATCTCTCCTGCCTTGAGGAGCATTTGGGTTGGCCAGTAGGAGGAGGCCTTTACTCAAACTGTGTTCCAGGTCCTCGCATAGAACTTCTGACATCTTATGCCTGGCAAAGAAATCCACCCCTGCCTGTAGCCTCCAGCAAACCCCTTTGGCTTCACACCCTTTGCAGTCCCCTTGGCTAACATGTCTTCTGGCAGCACAGCAGAGATTTTTTAATTTAGCAAATGTTAAAGCTTTGGTAATGGCAAGAGAGACTTAAGAGTGGTGAGCTGTGCCTCTGGTGGGTTATCCCCCATCTGTACTGATTTGCTGTCCTGTGAATAGGCAGACAGGCAAACTCCACTGCAGAAACATTGCAAAAAGCCCTCCCCAGTGTGCAGTAAATGATACTGTCAGCATATCCATGGGGATTAGGGGCAAGGCACAGCCCTTTGGTGCCTGCTGGAATCTGGGGAGAAAATCCACAAGGTAACAGCTGGCATCACTTGTTCCCTTCTAGGTTTCCTTTGTCTTTGCCAAATCCTATTCAATAACCAAGTCCCACCACTTGAATAAAATCCAGACATGTTTAATTCTCAAGTCCATTATTTTGTGAGAAATATTGCTGAAAGAAGGAAAGAATTTCTTGCTCTCATGATTTGCGGTTACTTTCTGCGGAGAGAGGCACATAAAATATTCATGACAGATCATTTATCTCAGCTGGGCTTTCAGAATTCAGGTGTGTGCCCTTAGTGACAAGTTATTAGATGGGATTTTAGTACTTTGAAATGGTTTTGTGAAGGAGGATTGTTAGAGACCACAAAGTAATTGAAGCAGGCTGGCCTCCAGCTGTCCCTTCTCCCGCTAGGAAGGTGAGGTGTGGTGCAGCGGAAAAGCACAGAGATTAGCTCTGTTTTCTGTAGCCTTTTCAAAGCCAGGAGTCAATAAAATGAACTTGTAGGCAGAAGGCACAAGTGAGAGTGCAGCATGGTGTGATGAATCACTACTTTCGGGTGACTGCTGGTTGAGGTACAGGCACGCCTGTGACACAGCCACGGGGCTCGGGAAGCACAGGACTCCTTGGGTTTCCAGAATGTTGGGTGAGTCAGAGCTAGATGAAAAACCAACAGGAAACTGTTCAGGATATGGAGCTGCCAAGATTCTGTGGATTTTTCTTTGCTGATGCTTTTCTCTTGAAGAGTAAATAATTAAGCCCTGAACTTCTGTAAACTAATCCAGCACTATAGAAGGACATCAGCTGAGTGACAATGTTTTCATCCACCATAAAGCTGCTGCTTTGTAGATACCTCTTGAAAGTCCATCCTCAGGTTGCATGTGTAGATCTGCCTCCTGAGTATTTAGAACAGAATAACACTTTCTGTCTCTTCTTTTTGTGGCTCACAATACCTGCTGGTTCAAATGGGAGTTGAGGATGAGCAAATATCTTTGTTCTGTTCACCTTTTCTGCTTGAGATGTCTGGAGCTTGTCAGTTCACCCTGTCAGGGGGTTTTTGCTTTATCAGTCTGTTGCATCCCTCTGCTGCTGTAGGAAGCAGTCCTGCTACTTGCAGATTTTTTGTAGGTTTGGCTAAACATTGCCTGGTACCAGGTAAAATATCTTTTCTTGCTAAATCGTGTTGAGAGCTGTGGAAAAGTGTGGTCCTCATCCAGAACACATGAGATGAAGACATCTTCTTTCAGGCCTCCAGATGAATTCTTTCAGCACTGATCAGTCTGGATGACAGCACCATTCTTTCTACATACCAGTCCTGATTCTCCAGGCTGCAGAGGTGTGGTGGTAGAATTAAGTCTTCAACTAGGAAGAAAATGTTTACCTTAATGGTTATATGCAGTACTCAGATTATTTTAAATTTATAATCTGACTTGTTTTTATTGTCTAAAAAGTTGCATCTCATCTTTGATTACATTAACTCAAGGTTTGAGGGGAAGTGAAGGTGGAGACTTCACTGCATTTTCTGCTCTCTGTGTAATGAAGGTCAAGGCATATTGAATATTTAAACTGCAATAACTTGGACCTGGGAAAACTGTAAAGGCAAGTTCTTCATGTGTGAATTCACTTTCCACCATTCCCTATTGATTTTTTTTTTCACCTTAGGCAATGACATTGATTAATTTTACTTTGATCACAGTTAGTTCATAGCAACTTTCTTTGTCCCAGTTTGCAAGAGTTGAATGCAGTTGTTCTTTGTTCTATTCCACTGGAATTCCATGTTGTTTGTCTTGACCTTGGCTCTTATGATACAGAAAGCTTTTTAGAGAAAGATCAATTTAATCTGATTTAGTGATAGCACAGTGCTGAGCACAAAATTGAAGTTCATGATTAGCTCATATATTCTTTTCAACTCTTTTTCCTTCTCATATTCCTCCCTCCCCCATACCATTAACACTGTCCCCTGTAGCATATCCAGTCATTTTTATCCACTGACAGGAGCAGCACCTTGCATTAAGCTCTGCCTGAGGACTCAAGGATGAAAATACCTGTGGAATACTTGGAGCTGCAGAACAGGTTGAGAAAGGTCAATTTGGTCACCCTGTATGAATTTTCATGCTGTTCTAGACATGTTACTGTTGGGCAGAGCTTATTCAGGAGAGTGTTTTCAGAGACATCTTAAAGCTTTGTAAGGAAAGAAATAACAGCTCAAGTTCTTACAGTGCTTCTGCCATCAATGTCATGGTCTAGCATCAGATTTTAGGGGGAGTAAACTTGATCTTGCATGTTTGGTCTTGTGTACTGACTTAGAATTGTCATTCAGAGTTAATTTCTACTTTTTTTATATCCTTTTTCAGTAGTGGAATCAAATTTGGAGCACAGAAGGCTAGGGAGCTGTATCTAAGCAAGTGGTAGCATCTGACCTGAACTCCTTGCAGTGTGGTGTGGAACACTTCTCCCTGCCTGCTGGGGATGTTCTGTTGGTGTTGGAGCTTTTCACCTGTGTCAGCAAGGGGGTGTTTGTTTGGTATCACTGGTGCATGCTAGTGTGTAAGTGAATGTCAAAATGTAGGGTGAAAGAGGAGTGTTTCCCTGGATTTGGGGATCTTGGATTTCACCTAGTGGTAGTTCTGTACCTCTCCTTAGAGAATCCATTCTCACCACACAAGGTGAAAACTTCTCAGCAACATAAGAAGAGTTTCCCATGCAGCTGCATTTGTTCCTTGCCTCTGAGGAGAACCCAGCTCTGCCTCCTCTGCATGTTGCAAATAGGAACTTGAAGATTCCAGTGAGATTTTCCCAGTTTGCTTCCTTCTCCTAAGGCTGAACCAGCCTGGTTGTCTTGGTCTCTTTTTGTCCATCAGGTGGAATTATGCTGGGGAGCCCAAAGGCAGAGACAGTGCTGCAGACACGATCTGTGAATGCTGGATGGGTTGGAAGAGGAATCCCTTCCCTTGGCCTGGTAGCTCCACTTCTGCCAGTATAGCCCAGTACCTGTTTGGTCTCTTGCTGCAATACAAGTGTAAGGAACAAATCACAGAGTGAACTGGATTGCATTTGTGCAGATGCAACCATGTTGTCCCTCTCTTCCAAGGAACAGTCCTAGTTTGGGTCTTTTTGAGCAGGAAGCAGCACTGAAGGATCGTGATCACTTTTAAAGATACCTGTGCTTAATCTTATCAAGTGACAGTTTCAATCCAGTGTGGAAATTGCCTTGAGTTTCTACCTGCTGCAAAATCTTTGAGGTTTTTTTTTTTAAGTCCTGCTGCTAATAAGTATTGGACTAGGGCATTAAGAATGAACCTCTAAAGGAACAGGATTTGCTTCATAATTTTGCCCTTGCTGCACACTGAGTTTTTGAGTTTGCAGATGCCATCCTGCAGCAAATGATCTGTCTTCTCTTGCCAGCCAGTCTCTTGGGCAGCTCCTGTTTCTGCTCTTCATCAGTTTTCTCCCTCTATTTGTAGTTACATCTGTCAACTCCACAGTCCTTTAATCCAACTCCTAATATAATTCCATTGCTTGAAGGTCTGCATCTGGCTAGGATTCTCATGTTAGGTTGCAGTTACACGAGTAAACAATCTGTTGTAGAACTTTTTGTGTCCTTCTGGGTGAAAAATGATGCCCAAGCTGCTGCTACTATAGCATTACACTACTGCTGGAAAGTGTAGCTTCCACAGGAGCCAGCTGTGCTGCAGAGAACAGGTACACTACAAGGTCATGGGGCTGCTGGAGTGATGCCTTCTTGCATGTTGATCTGATCAAAATGTGGCTGGGGAATCTCTCTCTGGGCTGCCAGGCAGTCTTGGCCTGGGATGTGTTAGCTCAGCACCTCTCTCTGCTGTTTGCAGGTCAGTGCACATGTTTGTGCATGCATTTTGGGTGGATTCCCATGCCATAACCAGCAGTGGGAATTCTGTGGGCTTTCTCTGTTTTAGGGTGTGTTTCATGAGGCAGCAGTACACCAGGGAGCATTTTACTTTGGCCTGAGCAAGACATTTTGAAAAATACTTGGTTTTCTTGGAGCACTATATTTAAATTCCAAATTTTGAATCAATTTGTGACGTTTGTATTTATATGTTTGGAAAATTCTTTTGATACCTTTTCAATTTACCAACACTGAATTAAAACCTTTCAGAATGTATGGTTGGTCCTCTCCTTATGTGTCACTTTAAGTTTCAGAGCATGAGGGTAGTTGTGCCAAATCTACCCCTTTGCCCTCAAGACAGAAAAAAAACCATTGACAATTCATGGGTGGCAGCTAAGGAAGAAACCCTTTAAATATTTTTTTTCAGAGAATATTAAATTAGATCTGTGTAAACATAAAATTTATATTTATTAATGTGTGAGTGTGTGAGCGTGTGTGTCAATATAGATATATAAATGGTCCATGACTATTTCTTTCTCTTGAATGGTACTTACACAGACTTTTATACAGTGTGTTGGTAATTCCTGCACCAGGCACTGACTCTGAAAGAATGATAAACCTATTTTTGTAATGAATGTGAGCAGCTAGTGGAAGCAGCTTTACTTCAGTGATTGCTTTCATTCCTCTCACAGAGCAGAAGAGGCAGCTTGGTACTTGCATCTTCCTTGTGCAGGATCCCTGCTTCTGCCTTTGTCCTGCTTGCAGCAACCCCAGCCCACGCTGCTTTTCTGGCAAGAAACCCCTCCCAAATGGCACTAATGAAAGCTGGAATCCTTTCTTGTCTGCAGTTCTCTCTGGATGCAGTATCAGGGAGTTCTTTACAGATTCTGCTCTGTCAGTAATGGGACCTGATTTCTAACAGAGGAGATTGATGGGGGGCCCACGAGGGTGCTGCAAGGCTGAGGAATTCCTCTCTGTCAGGTGGCTAAGCTAACACTGGGGCACTAGGAAATTGTTTCTTTTCCTCTGTGGTGAGATTATTTTCCTTCTGTCACACTTTTGTCTCTTTTTGGGGTGAGGTGTGTCTATATCCCCTTAAAAACAAGCACAGAAGAGTTTTTCTAATGTTTCCATTCACAGGGAGTAAATTTTACTGAACTGGCCAAAGTTCAGTTGTGATTTAATTCCACAGGGATCACTAAATTCACAGAAGGGTGTATTTTGAACCACTTGGATCTTTTGAGAATAAAAGCAAGTGATATTTGACTTCCTAATCCAAATTGCTCTTCCAGAAATTCTCTGTGAGGATCTGAGTGAAAGCTTCACCTCAGCAATCCCTGCCTGGTGATGGGGCTTCAGTTCTTCAGGGAGGACAGGGCTGGTGATAGGAGCAGTAAAAGGAAGCAGTTTTCCTCCTCATCCAGCAGAAAACAGCCCCTGTGAAGCCCAGACTTCCCCAATATTTGGTTGTGTCTGCTGCCAGGTTATGCTGTGATCTGGACCTCTCTGTCCTGTTCTACCCCACCTCACTTCCACCCAAAGCAGTCTGAGACAGAGCCTTCCTTAAAGCTAAGGGCAACGGTGAGGAGAAATGTCTGCTAGCTGAAGAAAAATGAGATTTAAATGGAGCAGAAAAAGTGAGAATCCCTTCTGTTTCACTGTCTTGCTGCTAAAAGTCTGGTGCAGAACATCCTGATGTTCTGCTGATTTATATGCTGCTCTGGGGAGGTGGGCAGGCTGCTAAGTTGGCTCTGTAGCAATTGAATTACTGTAAACCTAAACTTGCTTAATCTCTCTTTTTTTCTTTTTTTTTCTCCCTCAAATGGGCTTGAAGTAGAGGGAACCAGAGTATTGTTTGTAAGATCTTTTTGCTTTAATAGAAAACAGAATGTAAAAAAAAAAGAAAAAAAAAAAACAAAAAAAGAAAAAAAAAAACAAAAAGCAAAACCAAACTCAGTCAAATATAGTGATACAGAAAATGGCTTTAAAACATGAAAATCTTACAAGACCATGTGTTGTGTTGGGTTCTGGACATGCTGTTTGTGCTGAGGGGGCTGGCCTTGCCCAGCCTGCCAGCCAACCTCCACGTAGCCAAAAAGAGCATTTTGAGAGTCTGTAGCTATCCAAAGGACTGTTATCCAAAGGACTGTTAAAAGCTGTTTAGGCATAAATCAAAAGCTGTGAGTGAGCAACGGATGGTAAAGCTGGAAATTCACATCCAACCCTGAATAATTGCTCTAATAAAAAACAAATTCAGAAAAATCCAACTCTTCCCCCTGTTCTGCAGATGCTCATTCCCCCCAAGTCCCTGGGGAGGGCTGAGAGGAGAATCTGAAATACCTCAGTGGCTTCACAGAAGGGTTTGCTACAGAGATCTGGGCCGGCCTTACCCCTTTCACCTCTGTTTGGCACTTATTTTATAAAATAAGAAGGTGATGGAAAGGGGAAACTAAAGCCATGCTTGCATTTCAGTTCCTGGTGTTGCCTGTGCAAGACACCTCCAGCCAGATGCTTTGGGGTTTGTGGGGTTGTTTTGTTGCTTTTTTTTTTTTTTACAGCTGATATCAAAAGCTGTTTTGGGGTTTTTTTGTGACTTGTTTTTGTTATCAGTGCTTTTTAAAAAGCAGGTGTGTATCCCAAGGGGCAGTGGATGTGAAGCTCATGTTCTTTCTCTGGCCATGTTGCTGCTCCTGTGAGGTGCTGGAGGCAGCCCTGGCCCCCAGCAGGGTGTGGGATCCTGCATTTCCACTTCAGATGGGATACAGTGGTTTTGTTTGTTTGTTTTTTTAATATAGAGCCATACATTTTTTAAGTAATTTGAGATCTGAATGTGATTTCTAATGTATCGAGAACGTTAATATTTTAAAGCTATAACAAAGGTTTAAATTTCTACTTTTTTTTTTTTCATTTATTTTAACTGTTCTGTTACCTTAATTTGATGTATGTGGTTGGGGAATGTTGCTTCTCCTCTTAGCATTTGTTTCTATAACCAGAAATAAAATTATATATGAAAGAGAAAACGCCCTGAAATTGCTTTGCTGTTTTTGGGTGCCAGATTTGGCTCCTTGCAGTGTAACATCCCAGGGGGGTTGAGTTTCCTGCAGCAGTGAGGGGACAGTGTGTTTAATATTTTTTCCTTTTTTTTCCTGTAGGAAGGAAGTGTGTATGTGCACACCTTGCAGTGTTTGGAGTTCAGGCTCCCCACTTTTGATCCCTTGTCAGTTATTTGGGCAGCTGTTGGCTCACAGCAGAGTGAACATATGGACTTGTGTGTTTGAGATCTGTGATGCTTCCCCTGGGGCTTGTAAAGGATTCCTCCAGCTCCAGCTTTTGTTTTGTCATGAAGTGAAACATTGTTATTTTGAAAGTTAAACTATTCCAGTGTGTTCCCCTGTAATTTATAATAATTGTTTTCATTTAAGCCTGTGAGATCAGAAAACAATACTTTATGTGTCTTGTAGTTGGACTTTTACTCCTTTTTCTTCCTAACACAGCTGCAATTTAAGTTCTGCGTTTATTTTGACTAAACATTCTTAGCTCCAAAATTAAACAGTAATATCCTTTAAGGCCTCAATTGGTATCAAGTAGCTGTAATTCATAGAATTTTAGAACCATGGAATGGTTTGGATTGGAAAGAACATCAGAAGTCAGCTCATTCCAGTCCTTGCAAGGACTCTTTCCACTATCTCAGGCTGCTCCAAGCTCTGTCCAGTCTGGCCTTGGACACTTCCAGGGATCCAGGGGCAGCCACAGCTGCTCTGGGCACCCTGTGCCAGGGCCTCACACCCTCACAGGGAAGGATTTCTTCCCAGTCTTCCATCTAACCCTGCCCTCTCTCTGAAGCCATTCCCCTTGTCACTCCATGCCCTTGTAAAAAGTTCCTCTCTTCCTTGTAGTCTCCCTTCAGCTACTACAGGGAGGATTATTTTTAGTTGACTGACTAATTAAAAAATTAATAACACAGTACACAGTGAGCAAATGTATTAATCCAGAGCCCTTTCTGGGGGTGTATTTTAACATTATCCTGCCTTTGGCTCCCCACGTGCTGCTCTCTGCTGGCTGATTGCCCAGGCATGGTGCTAATGAACCTTAATGCCAGGAGAGCACAGGGCAGGGAATTACCAAAGGCAAAGCGCCAAATCCCATCCCCTGGCATCTCCTCCTTGCAGGGCAGTGCTCAGCGAGGTGCTGGCAGCTCCAGCTGTGTTGGCAGTCAGGAGAGAAGGTCCTGGTGGATTTTTAACTTCTGGGAGTGCTGAAGACTGAGCAGCTGGTTTAACATCTCGTACTGTTTTGGAAAGCTGTTTTATGAACAGGTTGCAGGAAAGGCTGATAGATTTATTGTTTTTTATTTACCATCACTCCTGCAGAAGCCCCAGCTCTCATCTCTGCCATGTAATGATATTCTCCGTAGGTCTGAGTGCCTGGGGCGGGGTGGCCTCAGCGCTCAGCTTGTTCTCGGTCTCCTGAGGTGGGGGATAATTCAGAGCCCCTCGGACAGTCCTTTTGCAGATAACAACAGAGCCCCTCGGACAGTCCTTTTGCAGCCCCCAGCGCGGATTTTGGTCACCCCGCGTCTCTGCGAGCCCCTCCCGCCGGGCGGAACCTTCGTGCAGCAGCCGCCGCGTCCCCCCGGAGCCGGCGCGCGCGTACCGCCCGCCCATGGGGGACAGCTTTGGCCGCGTACCGTGGCGCGGCGGGCCCGGGCGGCGGCGGGGCCGGGATGTTCACGGCGGCCGCCGAGAGCTTCCTCCGACAGGCCAGGTGCGACAGGGGACAGGGACAGCGGCACGGAGCCCTCGGGGCGGGCGGGGGTGCTGGCGGGAGCGGGGGGGCGGGCGGTGAGTACCGACCCTTCCGCCCGGAGCTTCCCGAGGGGGCCCGGGCTCTGACAGCCCCGACCGGCCCGCAGGGAGATCCAGGAGGAGGAACTGCGGAGATTCACCGCCCGTGTGTCCGCCCTGCTGCAGGGCCCCGAGGCCGGCCCCGAGGCCGTGGATGGGCTGCAGAGGCTGCACCTCAGCGTGGCCGCCACCAAGTACCCCCGCAAGTGAGTGAGTGCCCTGTGCGCCCGGTCGTTCGAGGTGCAGAGCGTTACCTTCTAACCTGAAAGAAAAGGCTTTAAAATAACACGGTGCCTTGAAAACCCTAAGTTCTCTTTGAACGCAAAGCCCCTCTTTTCCTTTCACCCCCTTGCTAAGCAGAAGTGCCCATCTCCTTTTGCAGCAAGGTTAACAAGTGTTGGTGTCGCTGAGGCTTCACTCAGAAATGAAGGTGATGAGTGGCATTAGTCACTGTCAAGGGGATCATCCCAAAGCCAAAAATGCACAGGAAATAAACATCTGGATCTTTCCTTGCCTTGCAGTGGTGTTTGCTGTGACTCTTGCAGGCTCGATGGCAAGTTTGTGGAGCAGCTGCAGACAGTGCTGTGCTCACCCAAAAGTCCTGAGCAGATTCAGGTGTTGTGTGCTGCCATCCTGAGAGAGATGTCACCTTGCAACGATCTTGTCCTCTCCTGTGATGAGATTCAAGATACAAAGCTCTTGAGCCTGGTCTCCTCTGTCCTTCTGGCTCAGGTAAACGACCTGTCAAATCAGAGATCTTCCCTTGTCAATATGAATTTGCTTTTTGATTGTTCCCTGCTCCTGAGCTCCTCCCTGAGCTCAAGGAGAGTGAAAATCAATTGTAAGTATGTAGAAAAAAGCAGAAGTATTTCAATGTTCATTTAAAGGATCTCATTATTCTGCTTTGTACGGGAAAAAGTAGCAAATTTTTGTGTTTAGCACTTAACCAGAAAAAATGCTTAAAATTTTCATGTTTGGTCACTGAGGTCCTGGAAGCAAAAAGAACCCTTTAGAGCTGGCTGCTGGAATAGATTTCTTATCAGGGTTGCTTGAACCTGGGAAAGATTTTAGATATTCTGCTTATGATACTGGCTTTCATGTTCACATGTAAAGAACATACACAGAACCTACAAAACATGTAAAACTGTAAAAGCAAATGACACTTCAAAGGTCCAGATTCTCCATGAAGAGAAGCAAACATGAGGATCTCCCTGTTTTGAGTGCTGCCTGGGGAACAAGCTGCAAACTTCTCTTTTTCCTCTCCTTTTGCTTGTATTGTGCCTGTTAAAGGTAAAATATTTTTGTGAAACTTCTCGTTCTGAGTTTCACTGTGTGCTTAGAAACCTCTCCAATGTTTGTGATGTTCATCTGAGTCTGCTTAACTAAAGGAAATGAAACAGAAACCAGCAGTGTGTTATTTATGTGCTGCCTCACAGAGCTCCTCTCTCCCATATCCAGCCTTGGGACTGTCCTGCAGTTCCACAATATAAAAACACACATAAGCAGCCCCACAGTTTGGGATCTGTGAATTCAAATTGCAGAAAATCTCTGTAAAATGTGCTAAAATCCCCTGTGCTGTCAGTTCCTTTTGTGTTTGACTTTGCTATTGATGCCTAATGGAGGAGATTGGTCTCTGGTGATGGTAGATTATTTATCTTTCCCTCTGCTTTATTTTTCAGGGCAGTAGGGGTGAAGTGGCAGCTGTGGGGCAGCGTGTTGTGCAGGGCCTTGAAAGAAGACTGCCCGAGGGTCAGAGTGCTCGGTTCCTTCTTCCTGTCCTGGCAAATGTCACCAGCCTTTCCCCAGGATCCCTAACAGAAGGTAAATCTGTAGGAAGGGCTGAGATTGCCACCTGGCTGTGGTCTGGGTACTGATCAGAAGGCTCTCAGTTGGAAGCTGCTGTTAAAAGTGACATTTCTGCTATGAGGAAAGGGAACTTACTGGGTGAGATGGATTCCACCCCACAGAACTGGGACTGGGCCTTCAGTCAAATCCTGGCCATGGATTTGTATAACAGGAACATGTGCTCTAGCTGAGGTCTCCACGTGCAGCAGGAGTGTGAAATTGTAGCTTATCCTGAAGAGCATCAAGCCAGGAGAGAAGGAAACAGAGATGTGCCTGTGCATGTGGTCAGGAGAGCAGCAGGAACAACTAGAGGTGCTCCTCAGCAGAGAGGCAACACTGGGTGGGTAGTGGGGAGTTAACCTAGGAGAGCATTCCAGGCTTAAAATGCTGGGGAGTTGTAAGCAAGAGTTTCTGGGAGTTTGCTGTGAGGTTTGTGTGCTTCATGCAGTGCCAGATAAGCTCTGGGGAGGATGCTGGGCTGGGTGCATGGGCTGCCAGAGCAGGAGGGACCACCTGCCCCAGCTTCTGTGAGTTCCCAGGGAGGGAATTGTGCTTTGGCTGCAGAGCTGAAGGCAGACACTGCCTGAATAATGTGACAGTGGTTTTGTACATTCCTCCTAACAGCAGCTGTGGATGGACACAAAGGAACAAGTATCTCTTGGGTGATCTGGTAGCAGAGTCCTTGGCTCCAGCACTCATTCCCTGCCTGAGGGGGTATCAGGAGTGTAGAACATCCACCTTGGGGTACCAGTTTCTTTATGGATTGCTGGGTCAGAGAGTGATCCAGGCTGGAGAAAAAGCACAGCAATTTAGGGTTAACAGGCACATGTTGCAGAGGCTGCTTCTCTGCCCCATCTAGCAATGACCCTGTCACTTCCCTTGTCCAGAACAGACCAATGTTGTCAGTAAAAAGCTGGCTGACTGGCTGAGGTATGCAAGCATTCAGCAAGGAATGGCTCAGCCCTCTGGAGGCTTCTTCTCCAGTCCCAGAACCAAACAGGTGAGTGCTGAGTTGCCATGGTGACCTCACAAAAGCATTTGTTAGTCTGTTACCTGCTGGTTTGGATTCCCAGAATCACCTTCTTTTGGAAAACAGTAGTCTAGAAGTGCTGCTAGATTTTTGTGGGATGTGTGGTTGAGACACATAGGAAAGCAAAGGGGATTTACAGCTCTGAGATTTAGGAGTTCAGCTGTAGACCCAGAGCTTTGATCCTTGAAGCAGTTGTTAGAGAAGAGTCTTTTAGTGACCCTGTATCTCAGAGTTAAAGGTGCAAATGAGAGCAGTGTCAAAGCTGAGTGTTTCAGCTGGGGAGAAGGGTCCAGCACAGCTGGCTTTTCTCTCTCTGCATACCTGCCCTCCTGCAGGGCCCCAAACAAGGGCTGCTTGTCTCCATGGGCTCAGTGGGGCTTTCCCTGCCCTCTCACTTGGCCTTTCCCTGGGGTTCTGACCTGCTGCATCTTCTCTCTCAGCCTGCTCCTATCACAGAGGTGGATGGTGCTGTTGCCACAGATTTCTTCACAGTGCTCTCAGTGGCTCAGCACTACACACAGGACCAGTGGCTCAACGTGCAGGCTTTCTCCATGCTGAGAAACTGGCTGCTGTGCTATGGGGGCAAGGAGCTGGACACCCCTAATCCAGGTAGGGATTGAAGGTGTGGTCTGCAGCCCCAAGAGGGCTGTGTGCTCTCAGATATCATCTGAGGTGGGTACACCAGCAACCCAGCAATCTCCTCTCTTTCAAACTGATTAGATATTAGGAAGAAATTATTCCTTGTGAGGGTGGGGAGGCCCTGGCACAGGCTGCCCAGTGAAGCTGTGGCTGCCCCATCCCTGAAAGTGCTCAAGGCTGGATTGGACAGGGCTTGGAGCCACCTGGGATAGTGGAAGGTGTCCCTGCCCATGGCAGTGGCTTTGGAACTGGATGAGCTTTCAGTCCCTTCCAGCCCAAACCATCCTCTCATTCTGAGTGGCAGTAATATGGGCAAGGGTTCAGAGATCTTGCACTAGGAGCAGGGAAAGTTTGGGAAGGAATATCACTAAACCTTCTGACTGATACTTATTGATCCTTCCTTGGGGAATTACCTGTTGGGTGAGTCTCCTGTTTTCAGACAAAGCCCCATGGATTCCTAGGAAGGAAAGCCTGGGTGATGGGAGACAGCATCTCCTTAATATTCTTGTAACATTTCCTTTGTTCTTCACTCTGCCCCTGGGGACAATCAGCTGCCTTTCAATTGCTGGGCTGCTGTGTGGGTGCCATGGCCTGTGACGAGCTGACACGTGTGATGTTCACTGTGCAGGTACCTCAGCAGGAGGGGACAGCTCTGTGACACCCTTGGTCCCTGCTCCAGCCACGCCTGGCCGGCTGCTCCCGCCCAGGGAGCGCCTGCGGGACAAAGCCTTCGAGTACTGCCAGCGCCTGGTGGAGCAGAGCACCCGCCGTGAGTCCTGCCAGGGAGGGGAAATAAAATACTGCTGCATCTTTGGGCTGGGATCTCACCCCCTGGAATCCTCTGCTAGGGACAGGGCCTGCTGCAGCTGCTGAGACAAGTTATTGACCAGCCCTGAGCTGGGGTGTTGGGAAGGATTTGGAGGCAACAGTCATGTTCTGCCTCCTTGATTTGCAGGGGAGGCTGTGAAACTTGGTTCTCATTGGCCTGAATTTAGGATCTGTGTGTGTTCCTGCCTGCCCTGAAGCCAGGGTTAGTGCTCAAGCTGACAGCCCATGTTCCTGTGTGGGCTCGAAGCTTAATTTGGACTCATTTCTCTGTCAGGACCCCTGAAGAAAGAAGATGGAGACCTGCAAAAAGCTGTAAGTACACAGAGGTGCAGCTCAGGCTCTGGGAGTTGTGGTTTGCCCCATTCCAATCTTCATCTCTGCTCTCCTGCAGTGTCTCATTGAGGCAGTGACAATCATGGACATCATCTGCAAACAGGACTCCTCCTACGTGTGCCGTGCTGTCCCCTTCCTGAAAATCCTGCACAGCAGGATCTGTGGGGATGCCTCTTATGCCAGGGCACTGCTGCCAATTGCCCAGTTCTTCCTGAACCACAGTAAGTCTTCAGCTCCCACCCCCTCCTCCACAATCCAGTCTTGCCTATTCCAGCACAGCCTTTTGTCCTGGCACTTTGCTGCCTGCCAGAGTTGGTAATTGCACCTTGCCTGTGCTCTGGTATGGATGATCCCACCCCAGGAGCTGGGGTGTCCCCTGCTCTTTAGGGGAACATAACCCAGATCTCTGTTAGCCCCTGGAGCCCTGGCAGGGCTGCTGGCTGGGCTGGGCTGTGCTCAGCAGGGTGCTGTGTCCTCCCAGGCAAGCTGGCAGCTGTGGACTCGGATGCCATCTACAAACACCTCTTCAGTGATATCCCAGCTCAGCTCTTCCACAACCCATCACTGGCCTTTGAATTTGTCCATTTCTGCAAGGACAATAGCCAGCTCTTCACAGACTCCTCCAGCATATTCAGGCAGAGCTTCCCAAATCTCTTTAAGGTACTGTGTGTTGGAGCAGCAGAGGGGAGAGCCTGCTTCACATCCCCTTCAGTGCCCTAGAACTTTGTTTTTGCACCCTAGAGCCCTCCATGTGCCTTCATGGCAGTGCTAGGGAGAGCACAAGCAAGGATTGTTACAAAACAAGTCTGAGTTTGAAGGGGAGGAGGGTTCTGAGTGTGTTCAGCACTGCCAGGAGAGAAGAGTTTGGGCTGGCAGGACTGTGGAGGGCAGGGCAGCACAGTGAACACAGGACACAGCACTTTGTTTCTGGAAAAGTTTAGTAAGCTGCAGCTTGCCAGCCACTGAACCAGCTGCCAGAGGCCTGTGTTGAGCTTCTAACAGCTCCTGGGTTTTGACCAAACCCTCAGACTTTTCTGGTTTTGCTTTTCAGAAGTGACTTTCCCTTCCCATCCCATCTGGTCACAGGGTGGAGTTGTCTGGGTGTGTGATGGAGTAGCAGGGATAGTGCAGCAGTTTGTGCTTGTTCCTTGCAGTTTCTGGCGTGGAACAGCCCATCTCTAATCTCTGAGTTTGTGGACCTTCTCCCATTTCTGCTGGATCCAGGCACAGCCATTGAGATCTTCCATTTGCTGCTTGACCTGCCCTGTTTGACAGCAGCTCTGGACATTCAGCTGAGGTAATGCACCTTCCCTTCCTTTCACTTGTTAATCAGCATCTTAGCACTGACCAAAGCCCAGTGCACACTCCTGAGCCTCAGCTGGCACAGAGCAGTCACTGCAGTCAGGTTAACACAAGGCTGCATAGATGCCAGCCCAGTTTTCCTTGTAATGTGTTGTACATGGGAAGAGAAGGTGCCCAGCTCTCACATTTCAGTCCTGGACTGCCTTTGGGGCTCAGGGAGCTGTTGCCATTCCCCTCTCCCTTTTCAGCTCCAAATCATTGCCACATGTTTGAGGCTTCCATGAGCCACCACCTCAATACGGAGGTGAAATCCTATTCTTCCTGTCCTGCTCTTAGCCCTGGTTTTGGCTTTGTTCTCCTGGAGGCACACAGAATTTTCTTCCTGAGATCTTAGGAACTGTGAGTTTCCATGAAAATGGGGTAGGATGGAACTGGCTGTACCTCTGCTCTTCCTTGTTCTCCCAACATTACAGCTCTTTCTGGAGTGCTTAGAAAAGAGAGCCATCCTAGATGTTGGTGGGCTTGAATGACTGAGGGATAGAGTGCCATTTTTCCCTTTCCCAGGTTTGACACAGAAGCAAGTCTGGAACTGCTGCCTGAATATGGGGGGCCTGAGCTCATCAGGTTGGCTCTCTGGAAGGCAGAGATTAGACCAACTTGCTGTTCGGTGTTCAGGATCCCAGCTCTGCCCTGGCCCATTCTCACTGCAGCACATTCTGTGTGTTCCCTACTAGGGCAGCTGCTCTTCCTGCCTCTGAGAAGGCTGGGGCTGACCCAGCTGGGAAACCAGCCACGTGTCTGGAGGCCTTCCACCATCCCCTCTACAGGAGCATGTTCCAGTATCTCCTCCGCAGCAGGTCTGCTCCTGAGGGTGCTCCAGACAGGTAGGAGCCTGCCTGGAGTGTGCTTCAGCCATGCAGCTCTGGGAGGCAGCACTGGGGTTACTGGGAAAGGCACAGCTGCTCTGAGCTGGCTGAGGTGGATTTCTCTTCCCTCTGTCAGCTTTGGCAGCACTCAAAGGCCTTGTGGGGAATAGGGAAGGGCAACTGGGAACAAACCTTGAGCAGTAACTCTTCTTCTGCCCACAGTCTGGTTCCACTTCGGCAGCTGCTGGGATCCCTGGCTGGCAGCCCCAGGGTGGTGCAGTGTGCAGAGACTGTCCCTGTCTTACTGGAGCTCTTTTTCAGGGTGGTGGCAGAGGTAGGTCCTTCTGGGGCATTTCAGTTCCCAGTTGGGCTACAGGGATCTCTTGCAGTTGTAGAAGCAAAATTGGGAAGATGCTGCACTCTGAGAAAGAGGAGGGTAGGATTGGAACTGGCATGAACCAGCACTGAGCTGGCCACTTGATCCAGAAAAACAGAAAAGCTCTGTGGAGCAGTGTCAGGTTCATTCTGTGCTCTCAGCCAGCTGTAAAGGACAGAGATGAGAGCACAGGGAGTGCCTGATACCTGTTTTGTGCACTGCTCCCCTCCTAGACCAGGCAGTTTCTCTGCCAGCTGTCTCACCTGGCTGGTTATTTTGGGGCTTGACTGCTGGATGTCACAGGTACTGCTGAAACAAGGGCTGGCTTTCAGTTTGCAGATGGCTCTCTGATAAACCAGCTGGTGGTGCTGCTGCTGCAGAGGAGTGATCAGCTCTATGAGATCTCAGCGTTCAAAGAGGATGTGTACAGGTGAGAGGAGACAGGAGGCACAGCCCAGCTCCCAGCCCTTCCTCCTGGAGGAGCCTTTTCAGCTTTGACCCAGTCCCCACTGTGATTTACCTTTGAAGGGTGCAGAATGGGGGCTGCACCTTCATCCTGACTGGGAGCATCCTGAGGATACAGCCCTGTGCCAGTGGCTGGGTGCTGCCAGCCCCTCCTGGCCTTGGGCATCACCACCTTGCCCTGCTCTGAGCTGTGCCCCTGTCTCTGCCCCAGGGTGCTGGGCTCAAACTTGGCGATGCTCTGCGGGCTGCGCCCTGCGCTCGTGGTGGAGCTGTCCACGGAGATCCTGGAGTTCTCAGGAGCAGTCAGCAACATCCAGAGCAAGGAGGCCATCTTCACCCACATGGTGAGCAGGGCTGCTCCAGCTGCACTCTCACCCGATTTTCTGTTCCCTGAAAATGATTAATTTCCCTTTCCCTGTGCTCCCCTCTGGCCTGGCACAGGCGTGGGCTGTCGGCGAGTTCCTGTCGGTGTCGCACGACAAGCGCTGCACGGTGGAGCAGATCACGCGCTTCTTCGAGACCCTGGAGGCTGTGCTCTTTGAGATCACCCAGCTCAGGCCACAGGCCAGCACCCCCAGCTGTGCCCCCCGAGCCATCAGTGTCCTCATGGCCACCCTGACCAAGCTGGCAGCCCGCAGCCAGGACTTGATCCCCAGGTGAGCACCGGCAAAGGGTTGAAACGTGCAGATCTCAGGGGTCTGAATGTGGCTTTGCTGGTGTTAATAATTGAGTCATGGAACTGAAAAAGGACAGAGGTGAGCTGTGGAAGGGCAGAGTTTGGAGGAGTGGGATTCATCTCTGTCACCTGCACTAGTCTGTTGGAGTTTACACACTGAAGTAGTGACCTGGCTGGGTGAAAAGGTCCTGCCAGCTGATATCCATGTCCTTCTTTCCTGCAGAGTGTCCATGTTCCTGTCCAAGATGAGGACATTTGTGCAGAGCCCTGCTGTCACCTCTGTTTACTGCGAGGAAGACCTTGAAGAGATCCTTATACGTGCAACTGAGCTCATGAACCTGCTGAAAATGCCCAGCGTGGCTCAGTTTGTGTTCACCCCACCTGTGGCCAGCACACAGTTTCAGAAGGAGGTGAATGACTCTCTCCCTTTGGCCCTGAGGATGGTCACCCAGCTCCTGGAGCCTGCTGCAGGCTCCATGCCAGTGTGAGGGCAGGAGGTTTCTGGAGTAACTCACTGGACACTGACACTCAAGGCTGAGGCCCTGATCTTAACTGGAAAAGAGGAACAAATGATTGTGAATGGAACAGAGAACAGGAATAAGGAGAGCTGAGGCTGCTCCTCTGGTCTAAGACTGTTTGTATTTCTGTCCTAGTGCCTGTTGCTTTTTTATCTCCTAAGCTTGTCGTATCCCTTCTTGGTGAGTATGCATTGAAATCCTGGTGGATTTGTGCAAATGTTGCAGGAGAGTGAATGGTGCATTAATACCCTGCCAGCACACCCTGTCCCTTTGGAGATGTGATTTGTTCCCTCCCTTTCTCTGCCTTGTTTCCCCTCCCCTTTGCTCTCACTACACCTGCACATGCTGCTTCTCTTGCAGCAAAGCAGGCAAAGGCCTGAGCTGGAGAAAGCAGGACTGGCTCCATCACATCTGGGAGCCCCCACTGCTCTTGTGTCTCACCACTGGAGTGAACATGGAGAGATCCAAGAGGCAGCTGCCAGAGCAGGGCTTAAGAGGTTTATTGATCCAGTTTATTGTTGACACAGAGCATTTCTTAACATCCACCGTGTCTGACAGGCGCCATGCTGTGCTCAGTATCTGCACCAGAGCTTTATTCACATCTCAGCTGTACATATTAACACACAGGGAAGTCAGTCCATCCCCTGCTCCTCCTGGGAGAAGCCAGCCCTCATGCACACTAGTAAATAGCAGGGTTTATTTACAGTCTGTTTCAATACCTGACTGCACTGTGAGTGACACACAGCTCTGGGGCTGTCTTCCAGCTCCAGGAGTGCTCAGTGGGGTTGCACTGGTACTGCTGGAACGTGCCAGGATGCAGCCCCAGCACTGCCTAGTGCAAACCAAGCCTCACCCCAAGCCCTGGCTCCGGGGCAGAGGGGAGTAAGGAGTGCATGCAGTTTGCTCAGAGGCTTTAGGCAGCCCATTTCAAGTTCTGTGGAGGATGACAGGCCAGCATACCTACTTGATTGAAAGTGAAGTGAATCACCAGAAGCCCTGAGCCTTTGCTCACCAGGCTGAGTCAGTGGCAGGAGGATGCACTGCTCCCGGTCCCTGCTGGGGCAGCACCCCAGGGCAGGGCTGTGAGCGTGGCCCAGCAGAGCAGCAAGGCACTCGTGTCTCAGAGAAGGTGCCTGGTCCATCTTGCCTAGAAAAGCAGGCCAGGCTGCACTGAAATCCAGTAGTGGAGCATTTCCCTTGCATGGAGCGTTCTGACATCTCCTCCTGCAACGTGCAAGACCAAGCACAGGAACCAGAACTGCAGCAGTGAGGTGTAAATAAAGCCAGCCCTGTTTTAGCATCACAATCCTCAGCACTGTTGTTGTGAGATCCCATGTGAGTACCTGATCCCCTGCCAGAGCCTGCACCGTGCAGGGTGTGATGCAGGGCTTTGCTGCAGGCTGTTTTAATAGGGTTCAGCTAAACTAGGTCTCAGTATCTGTCTATATGTGGAAATCAGGTCGGGTTTATCCCGTTAATGGTGCTAAAAGCAGAGGCAGCAGGAGGCCGGGTGTGCAGGACCCGGGCAGCCACACGATGGAGCTGAACCCTCAGCTGAGCTCACAGCAGGGTCGGCAGCCGGGAGCAGGGCGGTTCCTGGCATATTCACGAGTCCTCCCAAAGGGAATCTGTGCTGTCCATCACCACCTGTCGGCATTTCAGCAGCACACGCCCGGGAGATGCTCCGAGCAGGGCACGGAACAGGGTGGCCTTGCAATGGAAGCAGGAGGAGCAGGACATGGAGCTGAGCTGTCCTTGTCTGCCTGGGCTGGTGTCAGTGCCGAGTGCTGCTGGGCTCCCTCAGCTTCCTGGTGGCACCAACCCTCTGTGGGGACATTCATCATTCCTGGTGGCCTTCAGCCGGGATCGTGGTGCCAGAGCTGGGCAGTAAATCTGCAGAGCAAGGGCCAGGGAGTCCTTCTCTGCAGGGAGCTCTCCCTGGGACTCAGGAGCTGCTGGTGGTGTCAGCCCTTTGCTGTGGCTGCTTCCCGTCCTGAGGCAGGGCTGTAGCCCAGCAGCCAAAAGGCACCTGAGCTAGTGTATGGCACCAGGGGCATTAACTCCTGGCACTGCATCCTGTGTGGAATCCCACCAGGGGAATTGACTCCTGGTGATGCATCCTGTGTGGAATCCCACTCCTGGGTGCTTGTGCTGCCTTCACCACCCCCAGAGCTGGGCACACTTCTCCAGCCTGATGTGCCAGCACCTCAGGTGGCCACTGCCACAGTGAAGCCCAGGCCTGCCTCATGTGTTCTCTTCAAAACCCAAAGGTATTTCAAGCCTTCTGCCTGTCAGCATAAAATATCACACAGGGCTGCCAGCCTAGAGGAACAGAGGAGCCTGCCTACAAGTCCTCATGGTGGGAGCGTTCCCTTCCCTCCCCCTGCCAGAGGGGACAAAGGAACAGGAAAGCTCCTGAGAAGGATGACACTGGGTATGAGGTGAGGCTGGGCAATGGATCAGGAATGATGCTCCCAGGCAGTGCAGTGGGAGCAGCGTGCACCATCCTTGCATGTCCTTTCATCTGCTGCAGTGCAGGGGCAAAGTGTCCAAAAGCACATCGAGGGCTGTTGTGGAGTCCTGGTCCTCCCTCTTGCACTCCAGGCTCCCTGAGGTCAGCCTTAACCAGAGCTGTAGCCACAAGCTGCTGCAGGATCCTTGTTCCACAAGGACTAGGAGGAAGAGGAGCTGGAACTGATCTTTTTGGCTATTTCAATGTCCGACTTGGCAACCAGAAACCGCAGCTTCTTCCCCCCGGAGCGGATGAGATCCACAGCACTGCAGGGAGCAGCAACAGGGACAGAGGTGAGTTCTGGCAGCCCCTCAGGTGCCTGCCCAGTCATGGGCATTCACAAAACACCCCCCTTTGCCAGTCCCCTGTGCCTGCTCAGGGCTACAAGCAGGGGCTGTTCCTCTCCTGCCTGTATCTTTGTGGAGGGCTTGGCCTCCAGGTTAATGGTGCGAGGATGAGGGCAAACAAGCCCAAAGCTGCCCTGTGCTGTGGGCACCTGGGCTCTGCCTCTGAGCTGTCTCATCCCACCACCTTTGAGAGGAAACCTGGGGTGGGATGAGGCTGCAGCAGCTCTACATTGCTGAGACTCATCTCTGGAGCCCTTATTTATTTCCCATGTATGCTCCCCAGTTGCTGGGGAGGGAAATATGGATTATGCTCCATAATCCCTCCCCAAACCCACAGCCTCTCCCCCTCCCTGGTGTCCTGTGCAGGTCACTCCTCTCCCTGCAGCTCGCTGGTACCGCAGCATCCTCAGCACTGCAGCGCTGGCAACTCTTGGAGCAAAACAGCCAGAAACCCAGAGCTGACAGGGACTCCTCCAGTGCTGCTGCCACCCCAGGCCCTCTGCTGAGGTGGGACTCACCTCTGGTAGTCTGCCCCGATGAGGCTGGTGCCGTTGACAGCCAGGATCCTGTCCCCAATGGAGAGCCTGCCGTCGGCAGCTGCGGGGCTGTCCTCGATCAGGGTGCGGATGTAGATCCCCGGGGAGCACAGAGGGGTGTGCTGGTGGCAGGGGAAGGCAGTGAGCAAAAAAAGGCACACAAAGATTTGTGGTCCCAAAAGGCTTGCCTCCCCAGGCAGGGTAACTCCCCCAGGGCTCACCACCAAGCCTGATGGCAAGTGGGATCTTGGAGATGCTTGGGAATATGATGGGGATGGTGCTAACAATAACAGGAAGGAAATATGATCCTTTGGTTTTATATTAATTTGTACACAGAAAGGAGAGGTGGGGCCAACTTGCTCTTGTTCAATTTAATTAAGAGTAAAGCACTGTTAGCCTGCAGCCATGCTGGGATGGGAGCTCTGCTCACAGGGCTCAGTGATGCTCTGTTCCCTACTGACCAACAGCACAGCTGTGAAAGGCCTTTTAAAAGCATGGTCCACCCCACAATGCCAGATTCCTCCTTATGCAAAGGAGGAGCTCTTTTGTGACCCTGTGAGCCTCCCTGCTCCTCTCTGCTTCTCCTGCCACCACTGAAGGGTGGAGAAAAGACCTCAGCTGAGTCATTTTCTTTCCACAAGAGAGCTGAGCCTGTTTGCTCTCCACAGCTGCAGGACAGCTGTGGACTTTGCACAGACAGCACAGTGACCTGTAAGCAGAGATCCACTACGAGATCCCTCTGTGCCTCCTTGTCCCCAGGAGAAGCAGCTAAGCTCCCATGGAAAGCCATCAGCCTTTCTGGGGGTATAAACCACATCCCACATCCCACTCCACTGTGTGAGGGCATCAGCTGAGAACTCACCACGCCATCGATCAGCCCCATCCCCAGCCCGATGGGTCCCCTCTCCAGCTCCACCACGAAGACGTAGCAGAAGTCATCAGTGGCAGAGCTGCGGCTGGAGGACTCCGGCGTGGGGTAATCATAGGGGGTCGGGGAACAGCCTGGCAGAGGAGGGAGAGAACAGCTTAGGGCTCTGGCACTGCCCAGCCCCACAGCCCTGGGGCAGCTCTGGCACTGCCCAGCCCAGCTCCACAGCCCCACGGCAGCTCTGGCACTGCCCAGCCCCACAGCCCCACGGCAGCTCTGGCACTGCCCAGCCCAGCCCCAGAGCCCCAGGGCAGTGCCAGCTCTCGGTACCTTCAGGGGTGCTGCCTTTGGTGCCGTTCATGCCGTTCCTCCGGGTGTCCTGCAGCCCTTTGCTGGTGCCCTGCGGTGACTCCGGGCTGCCCGAGTCGAAGTTCAGGGGGGTGGTGGGTGGTGTCAGCAGGCAGGAGGGGTCTGGGGGCACCGTGCCACCCTTGGGCACCGGGCTCCTGCCCAGCTGTAGCTGCTGGAGCTTCTCCTGGAGCTGGGGCTCGCTGGCGGGGGGCTCGCAGGGGCAGGTGCTGGTGGCCAGGCAGAGTTTGGGGTTCCCCTGTGGCTCAGCACAGCCCCCCAGGCAGCAAAAATCCTCCTGGATGGCGATGGTGCTGCCCGGGGCGGGCACCGGGGCCTCGCTCACCTCCAGCACCTCTGGCGTCGGGCATGCCTCTTTCTTGAGAAGGAGGGGAATGCTGTGGGACCCCCTGTGTGTGACTGTCACTCCCCACCTGGACCCCAGCACCCTGCTGCTCTCCTGGCTGCCAGATGCATCCAAAGCCTTGGCAATCCAGACACTGCCAGGCTTGTCCTGGCTTCCCAACACAGCTCCCACAGCCCAGTTTGGTGGCCAGGGCTGTGCTGGGGGTGTTTACAGCCAGCCAGAAGGGGACTCCTGGTCATGTCCCTGCTGGGACATCCCACTGGAATGGGACACTGGGGAGCACAGCTCCTCCTGTGCCACAAGGGCTGGGCAATGTGGCCCCAGGGTGACAGGAGGAGGCAGCAGGGCCTGTGAGTGCTGCAGGGAATGGGGACAGGATGGGAGAGGAGAAGGGGACCTTCCACATGCAGTTGAGCTTAGCACCCACAGCACGTATCACCCTCCCTGTGCTTTACAGGCATTAGCTAATTAGCACCTCTGTGCAAGCCTGGCTGCTGGGATGGGCAGGGTGCAGAGCAGGGAGGACAGAGAACACACAGGGAGATGGGGAGCACTGCCACAGACATCTCCCCTCCCTCCCTAACGAGATTGCTGGGAAGATCCTGTCCTTCCAGCTCAGCTTCCCGTGCCCCTGTGCTGGGGGATTAGCAGCACTAATCCTTCCAGGAGCTCTCCATGAGGCCACTGCCACAGCTCCAGGCTGCAGGCAAGGGCAGCAAGCCCTTGGCACTGGGTTTGGAGGGGTCTGCAGAGGGACCCAAGCCCCTCCTGCCCCGCCAGGAGAGGAACAACCCCCCCGTGGGGTACAGGATACCTTAGGGAGTGCTGAGCCCAGCCCCTCACTGCTGTGGGGGCTCTTGCTCTGCAGGCTCCAGAGGAAGTGGCGGATGTAAAGGAGGTGTCTGTAGATGTTGTCGTCCAATGTCTCCACCTCCAGGTCCACTTTGAAGCCCCCACTGGGCAGGATGATGGGTGGGTGGTTGTCAAAGGACTCCAGCACCTCATCTGAAAGGCAGAGGGATGGATGGAGGTTAGCACTGGCTCAGTGTACCCCAGTGCTGCCTCCCAGCTCTCAGCCATGTGCAGTCTCCCAGCTGGGACCAAGGATTTAGAGAGCTTGAGCCAGCAGCATCCCTCACTTGGGATAGCAGAAAAAGGCTCCTGCACTTTGCATCCTTTGCAATATCTGAATTTTGGGGCTCTGGTTATTACCAATTGCTGAAGGTACTACAGGACACCAGGAAGGGGAAGGGGATGACCTGTTTGTAGGTTTGTATGTGAGTGGAGCAGGCTGAGCAGGACTCACCAGGCTGGAAGGTGGCTGGGCTCTCCTCCTCACTGGGCTGCCATGCTGAGATGCAGCCCACGTCCATCACAGCCTGGCACTGGCTCAGCACCCGGTGCAGCTGCGCAGGGCTCAGCGCTGGGAACTCGGCTCGCAAGGATGGCCAGGTCATCTGTGTGAGGGGACAGCACATGGCAGAGGGGAGAAACTGCTTCCTCTGAGGAGCAGGAGCTTCAAGGGGCACAGGAGGGAGAGCTCGGGCAAGATGGAGAGAACCAGAGCATCTCTCCTGGGTACTGCCCACCACAGACCCAGGGAGAGGGCAGGTTCAAAAGGGGCACATCAGTGTAGGGACCCCCCAGACTGAGCAGGTGCTCTCCTGCCCATGCCCACCCCAATGCCACGAGCCCTGGGCTGGAATCCCTCACCTGCACCAGCTGGGAGCCGGGCATGGCCAGCAGGTTGGCCACGCTGGCCAGTTTGGAGAAGAACTGCTGGGAGAGCTGCTCGAAGCCGGCGCCGTGCAGCCATTCCAGGAGCAGCCGCACGCTGGCCCGCAGCTTCACCCCCTGGGACCAGTGGAAGCAGCCCAGGGAGGAGCCTGAGGAGGCAAAGCATCCATCACCATATCAGGGAAAGCATCCATCAGCCATATCAGGGAAAGCATCCATCAGCCATATCAGGGAAAACATCCATCACCATATCAGGGAACAGCCCCCCCTGTCCCCCAGCCCCTGCCCCGGGTTAATGTCCCCAGCATCCTGTGGCTGTAATTCCTGGTGGCAGCTGGGAATTACCTGGCACTGACAATGGGGCAGCTGCGTTAATGAGGGCTAATGAGCACCTCAGGCTGCTGCAGTTTATTAATGAGCTGCCCCTATTAACTGCCCTCAGCCTCCTCTGCTCAGGCTCGAAGGGGCAATGGAATGGGATGGGATCCTTGTGGGGTTTTGCCTCTCCTGGGAATGGGGACCCAGGGGCCAGCAGCTGGGTCTGTGCCTGGCCTGCTTGTAGCAATGCTGAGACCTGCCCATCTCCAGCCCCTTCCTGTATCCCTCTAGGTGGCACTGGGATGGACTGGAGATCATCCCAACAACTCAGTCCCCTATGTGCTGCCCAATTCAAGGAGGACTGACCCTTATCCAGGAGCTGGTTGAAGAGCAGGGTGTTAGAGAAGAAGAAGAGGTAGGCAAACATCTGGGAGGTGATCTCGGGGTGCACTTCGTACTGGTGCAGCAGGTCCAGCACGGCCTGGTAGATGAGCACGACCCTGCGGAGCTCCTCGGGCAGGGGCGGAGTCCCGCGCCAGCCCTCCCGGCACTCGCTCTGGAAGGGGTTGCACTCCAGCAGGGCCGGGAGCGACACGTACAGACACTGCAGGACAGCAGCAAGGTCACAGCTGACTCGGTTTGTTGGGGTTTTTCTGTTTTTGCACCAGCCGAGCCTTTCCTTCACCTCCTCAAGCCAAGCAAACCCTGCCAGTGCTGCTCCGGCAAGGGGCTGCTCCTGTTCACCCCCTGCCTCCATGGGCTCCAGTGTTGCACAGAAGTTTAAAAAATTATTTAAATTATGCAAAAGTTTAAAAAATTATAAAAATTAATGCAAAACTTTAAAAATTATAAAAATTATAAAAAATATAAATATTATAAAATTATAATTATAAATGTTATAAAATTATAACTGTTATTATAAGTGTTGTAAAATTATAAATATTATAAAAATTATAAAAATGAATGCCAAAGTTTAAAAATATAAAAAATAATGCCAAAGTTTTAAAATTATAAAAATTTGTAAATATTATAAATATTATAACTATTATAACTGTTATAGAATTATAAATATTATAAAATTATAAGTATTGTAAAATTAGAAATATTATAAAAATATAAAAATAATGCAAAATGTTTAACATTATAAAAATTATAAATATTATAACTATTATAACTGTTATAAAATTATAAGTATTGTAAAATTATAAATGTTATAAAAAATTATAAAAATTAATGTTGGTCACTTTTAGCAGTTGGAAGAAATGGTGCGTGACGCCAGCTAAAATCTGCAAAACTTAATGTGAACCAGGGCATCAACCAATCAGTTGGTCACGAAGGTGACAGAAATCAGGATCGATGGGGATGATTTTCCATATTGCTTACACGGGAGAGCAGTGCCTCGCACTCACTTCTTCCAGGGGAGGAGGGCGCAGGGGAGGAAGGCGCTGCTCGGAGCGGTGCGGGAGCAGCAGCAGCAGCCCCGTGTGCCCCGTGCCGGTGGCAGGGAGCCGTGGTGCACAGCGCAGCCTTTCTGTGCCTCACACTGCCCGCTCTGTTCCCGCTGCCGCCCGGCTCTCCCGGGCCAGGGGCCCCTTTCCATCCCTTTCCACCCCTTTCCATCACGCCCTGAATCACAGCATTATGCCGCGCTGGCCGAGCCAAGCAGCCCTCCCCGCACGCCTCCCCCGAGCCGCTGCACTGCAGGAAACACGCCGCAGTAATTCAATACTTTTCCTGGGCTGCGACCAAAATTCGGGGAACTTCAGCCCGAAGGAAAACACCTCAGCGTGGTGCAACTGCCAAGGAGTGAAAGCTTAAAACAAAACCCTCCTGCACAGCCCTGGGGATGCTCGTGCTGTACCTTGGAGATGTAGTAGACACACTGCTGGAAGGTGTACATGATCACCTCCTCCAGCACTGTCATCGCCTCCTCGCTGGCCGTGATGGTCGAGGAGAACAGAGATTCCTTGGAGCCTGCAGGGAGGAGAGGAGCATCGGGGAGCAAACCTGCAGCAGCAAGGCCCCCAGACTCCCAGGGGCTGGGTTATTAGAATTTCCAGGTTTGTATCATCCCCACGGAATCCCTCAACAGGGCAAAGAGGCTCCTCTGGCCCGAGGGGCTCCCACCAGCTGTCCCCCACAGCTCCTGCCTGGCCTAAGAACATTTAAACTTTTTGCATAGACCAGAAAGTTTCTGAGGCTGGTTTAATACCTTTCTATCTTTTTTTTCCTTTTGCTGGCATTAACACAGGCTCACCAGTGAGCAGTTCTGAGGACTACCTGCAAATCCAGGGTGAAGAAAGCCCCCCAGGGCATTAACCACAAGCTGCTGCAGGTCCTATGCCCTCCTGAGCTTTTCCAAACCCACTCATTCTGTGCAAGCATGGTGGTTAAAGGACCAGAGAGCAGAATGTGTGGGATTCAGCAGGAAAACTCATCATACTCATGTGTGAACACAGCACAACCTGGCTCTGGAGCTGGGCAGCACCAGAGCAGGATGTGAGGCTGCTCCTCCCACAGATTTCCCCAGCCCACAGCACGGAGATGTCCCTGCTGATGAGGATTATGGAGGGTTAATGGAGCATCTCGAGGGCACTGACCACCAGCTGTGAGTGGGGATTAGCAGAGCAGCTCTGGCTGGGAAAACAGGCAGGATGCTGCATCCACACCTACCTTTGATGTCCAGCTCTTCCTCCATGCTCTGGATGTAGGTGGGTGATTTCTGCTGGACAAAGTAGAGGATCTCGATGGCATTGGCCATCCAGAAGATGATGTGCTGCAGGTCTGGGAGGAGGTCTGTGATGGTGAAGCGGGACAGGGTGGCAGGGTCCTGGCTGAGGAGACACAGAAGCTGTTACACCTGCTGCCCCTCAGCATCCCCACTCAGGCTTTTGGGGAGAAAACAGCCAGTTTGGGGCAATGCCAGAGAGCTTTCACATCCCCACACCCCCAAGCCCAGCACTCCCTTTAGAAAGATCCTTTACAAGGAAAAAAATCAGTGGTTTCTGCTGTGAGGGGTGGCAAAGGGGATCCTGTGGGACCAGGCTGACCAAGGCCACCTGGCCTTTGTGGGGCCCCACTTTTGGGGGAGACTCCCCCTAATACAGATGCACTAAATCTTCATGGCTGAAGGCAGCCCTTCCCCAGAGGTATGTGCTGCTCCTGCCAGCTCTGGACAGTTAAACCCAGCTCACCTGCCCTGGGCTGTTCAAAAATAAAACAAAAAGCATCTGGGTAATTTCTCAACTGCTAAACTGCTTTTTCCTGCTATAGGAATGGCCTGGGAAGCATCTTTGAAGTTTATCCTAAAGGAGAGCTCACAGCAAGCACCAACTGCTTTAGAGATGGGATTTTGGATGTGGCTGGGAAGACAGCTCCTTGCACCACTGTGATTGTCCCAGAATGGTGCTCCCAGCACTGGGACATGCTGTGCCACCACCACTGGATGCACACATGCAGTGCCAGTTCCATCTCAGCTCCACTGAGGGGTCTCCAGCCTGAGGAAGGTCAGGCTCACACTTAAGGAACATTCCTACTGTATCACTCAAGGGTGAAGCCACAAGTGCAAAGCCTCGGCCAGAAAACCCCAGAGTTGCTGCAGGTCCTATTCCTTCCTGAGCTTTTCCAAATCCACAGATTCTCTGCAGGCATGTGGTTAAAGGACCAGAGAGCAGAATGTGTGGGATTCAGTAGGAAAACTCATCATGCACCACTGGCTGACAGCCACAGACTGCGCTCACTCATGGAGGAAGAACCAGGTTGAATTCTCCCCGTTTTTTGAGGCAAAACAAGGAGGGTCACACTTACTGCTGGGATTGCTTTTCAGCCAGCTCCCGTGTCCGCTCCTGGGCAGGGAGAGAAGGGAAAGCACAGTGAGAACCCGTGGGATGGGGTGGCACCAGCAGCACCCCCATCAGCACTCACTGCCACCGGGGACCAGGCTGAGGAGGAGCCCCCAGGGAGGGCCTGAGCAACACCCCCACCCCAAAACACCCCGTCCCACCGCCGACTGACCCACACCGTCCTCTGGATCATTTTGGCCGCTTTCAGCAGCAGCTGCCCGAAGTCTCCCGGCTCAAAGTTGGTGGCCGAGTGCTGGATGCAGAGGCAGAGCAGGAAGGCAGGTGTCAGCTTATGGTCGTCCCCTCCGGGCTCGATGAGGCTCATGATGCGCCGCAGCAGCACATCCTCGGCCGCCGGCTCGAACTCCAGCTGCAGCCTCCTGCGGGGCGTCCTGGGGCCGCCACCGGGTGATGGGCCCCGCTTTTTGGGGTCCCTGTCCCTCAGCAGGCTGCCGCACGCCCCGCACACGTGCGGAGCCTCGGGGTGCAGGGCCCGCAGCCTCAGAAGGGTCTGCGCCGGCAGCGGCTGCGCCTTCATGGGGTCCTTGTAGAGCAGCAGGTAGTAGAGGCCGAGGGACAGCAGGTCCCCGTGCCGCAGCACCACCGTCCGGGACACCTCGGAGAAGTTGATGGAGACGGCGGCGCCGGCGATGGGCTCCAGCACCAGCTTCTCCTCCGAGCGGTGCCGCGAAGGTCGGAGCTTCCTGATGGTGCAGTGCAGGGGCAGGATGTCGGGGGCGGACAGGCTGATGCTGGGCTTGCTGGCCTGCGTCCTCTGGCCCACCGTGTGCTGCTCGCGGTTCAGCAGGTACACCAGGCTGTCCTGCCGAGCGAGGAGACGCAGCATGAACCGGGCACGGGGAGAGGGGACCCTCCTGCTGCCATGCAGTGAGTGCTGCAGCCTCCCGCTGTCCCCAGCTGTCCCCTCGCTGTCCCCAGCTGTCCCCCATGCACATTTACATTTCGTTATTTTACTCTCCTCGCTGCCAAGCAGGACAGCAGCGATCCCTGCCTTGGGCACGGCAATAAATGGGTACAATGACTTTGGGCATGCAATAAATGGGGCTGCTTTGGATAGAAGGAGCCCTCCTTCCACATCTCCCCCTCATCCCTTCTGCAGCTGCTTTTCCTTCCCAGCTTTTCCCCCCAGACTGGAGCGATGCCTGCACCCCCTGCCCGGGGTGACAGTGGGACAGAGCATCCACTCCTGTCCCTGCCTTTCTCTGCAGCCTGCCTGCACACCCCGGGGCAGCTCAGGGGACCAGCCCGTGCCTCAGTTTCCCGAGCAGCACTAATGGGATGGCCGCAGTGCCGGTGTCACCCTGCCAAAAACTTGGAACAGCTCGACACTCAGCGGGCGCAAAGTAGCCATTAACTGCAAGAGCCGACCCTGTCCTTTGCAGTTCTCCTTGCGCTGTTCTATTCACAGCCTCTGATTCCATCTGCCACTGAGGAAGCAGCCGGACCGGGGATGGGGAACGGGGCAGAACCGGGGCCCCCTCGGGCCGGGACAGGGATGCTGCTCGGGGATCACCTTGCATCCCTCAATGCCAGTGCCATCCCAATGCCAGTGGGGCATTGCAGGCGGTCACGGCTCCTACCTCCGCGCTCCCCGCACTTGGGGACAGGCCGGGGACAGACTTGAAGACAAGGCTGCGAGTCCCAAGCCCGTTTCCTAAAGGATGCTCATCTTCACCACCACCACCACCACCACCTCCCTCGACCCCAGCAGCTCCGACCATGCAAGCAGCCCCGTTCCCCGAGGCTTTGGGGGGCTGGGAGTGAAGCGGGGGTGCCGGGGGTGCGCAGGAGGCGGCGCGGTGCTGTGCTTACATGCTGCTGGCTGTAGCCCTGCAGGAGCAGGAGGTGCGGGGACTGGTAGAGGGAGTACCGCATGCTGCTGCCGCCGCTCCGCGCCGCCGCCGGGCTGCCGGGCAGGGTGGAGCAGTGCCGCTGGAGCCGGGCCCCGCCGCCGGCCCCGGCCGCGCTGCCCGCCCGCCGAGCCGGGCTCCCCAGGCTGGTCTCGCTGAGGCTGCGCCGCAGGGCCGGGGGGGGCCCGCGCCGCTCCGCGCCCGCCGCCCGCCGGGCCCCCCGCGCCCGGTGCCGCTGCAGCTTCCGCGCCTGGGCGTTGATGCCTGCGGGGATGGGGGGGAGACAGAGCCGCCTTCAGCCCCTGCAGCCCCCCCGGAGCACCCCCGCCCGCCGCAGCGCCCCAGTGTTGCTGGAGGGATGCTGCGGCTCGGAGCGGGGATGGAGCAGCCGGCGCTGCGCACCCACCGCGCCCTGGTGTCCCCCGGTCCTTTGCCCTCCGCGAAAGGTGACGCCAAAACAGCGGCGCGGAGTTTAGTGTCCTAATGGCACCGCTAAAACGCGGTGTCCCTGCCCTCCCTGGCCCCCAAACCTCACTGGATGGAGAGCAGCCGGTCCATAGCATCCCCCATCCGCCCCGGCCACACTGCAGGGCTGGGGGGAGAGGAAATCCCTGCTAAAAAGAAATTTCACTCAATCTTTGCTAATAAGAAAAAAAAAAAAAAAAAGCCCGGATTTGGCTTTCAGCCCTTCAGCAGTCGGGAGCCAACAGCAAGTGGGGACCGCAGGGACCCCCCCAATTCCCCGGAGCATCAGGCAGGCACGGGAGCTGCAGTGGAGCCCGGCTGCAGCAGGAACAAGCCGTAATTAACTTCTCCCAAGCATCAATTCGGGCAGAGCTGTCTGTCCGTGAGACAAACAGGAGCCGGGGTGAATGGATAGGCCGGGCCGAGCTGCAAAAGCAGCCCCAGAGCCGCGGGTCCCGCTGGGTCCCTCCGTGCCGCTGGAGCTCTGCAGGAGAAATTGGAAGTTGTGTGTCCGAGGGTGATGCTCGTACCTCAGCTGGGCACCTCCTGGGAGCAGGTCACTGGCATTCGGGGAGGACGAAGAGAGGGGAAAAACCCCACAGGATTTGCTTGCAGGAGCAGCAGTGCAGCGCTGTCGGTGCAGCACCAGAGCCAGAGCCCTGCTCCCGGCTCTGGACAGCGAGGTTTGGGGACAGCCAGCGGGATTTGGGGACGGCAAAGCACAGAGCCTGGTGCCCAGGGCTGCTTAAAGGGACACTCACAATCTCAGACCCAAAAAAAAAAAAAAAAAATCATCTGCCTTATTTGGTGAGGAATGGGCTGCTGGTTCTGAAATACATTTTTTTGTTTGTTTGTTTTAAATGGAGCGCTCCTTTGCTGGGAAAATCAAAGAGATGGGGATGGGGAGGGGGGGTGGGACAGGGAGAAAATAGCCCCTGCTGTTTACATGCCTTGGGATTAGGGCAGGGCACAGCCAAGCCACCCCAAGCAGCCCCGTGCCCTGTGTCCTTCTTAAAAAGGCAATCGGCCACGGCACGGATGGGACATCCAGGGAGGACAACAAACCCACACAAGCCACACCGCTGGGCATGCCAAAGGCCACCCCAAACGTGTCTGCAGGACACCTCAGCTCCCCCCAGGAGCCCTGTCCCCGACCCACACCATGGAAATGGGCCAGAGGATGAAGGACAATGCAGATCCCAGAGCAGGCTGAGCAGGCAGGGAGCAGTGGGGCCGGATCCTGGGGAGCAGCTGGAGCTCAGTGGGACAGAGCAGGGCCTGCCAGCACTGGGGTCCCACTGCCTGCAGAGACAGGCCCTCACCAGCCCCTTATCCAGGGGAAAGGAAGCTTCTGTATTTATTTTGTGTAGGAAAAAGCTGCTTTTTCACTGCCCCCGTCACAGGCTCCCACCAACCCCAGGGCTGTGCTGGAAAGATAAACACAGCTCTTTTCCTGAGCATAACAAGGTCCCTCCATAAAACTGGGTTAGGTTTTTTCATCCTTTGGTACTGTTTTGTCCTCCCAAGAATGTGCAGGTTATCCCACCCAAAACTCAGCCTGAACATCTCCAGTGCAGAGCCAGTGGCTGCTGAACCCACATGGAGATTGGGATGGGAACAGCATGTAAGGATTCAAAGAGCATCCCCAAATATTTCATTCCTCCCTGGATAGCCAGGACTTGGACTGTAGAAAGGAGGCACTGCTGTTGGGGTGTTAGCCCTCGTTTAAGTTTAGGATTGGACAAGCTCCAGTGATCTCAGGCCTAGGGAGTTAAAAAGGCTTGGGAAAAGGGATGTACCACTGATAGTGGGCACAAAGAATACAGAATTTACAGGCCACAAGGACACTTGGCAGCACTCCCAAGATAAGGAAGAAACTAATGGAAGCAACTCAGCAACTGTGCTGAATCAGCTGTGCCTGGGTAAGAGGCAATTCTGGCAGGGGAGATTCACAACTGGCAACACAAGACACCACCAGCTCAAAATAAGAGCTCTGTCTCTGTCCCTCTTCTCTTCTCTTCTCTTCTCTTCTCTTCTCTTCTCTTCTCTTCTCTTCTCTTCTCTTCTCTTCTCTTCTCTTCTCTTTCTCTCTCTCTACCTCACACTGATTGCTAATAAAATCTGTATTATTTACTTCAGCATTTGTCTCGTTTGCACCTCAGTTCAGGCAGAGGCACCTCTCTCTAATCAGATCCTAACACAGGGCTGGATCTCATCCTTAGGGAGAGCTGGGCACCCCTTGGGCAGCATCCCCAGACCCCACCAAGCTGCTGCCTCTAAACCCATCCTGCAGCCCAGGGGAAAAACTTTCGCTTGTGGTGCCTGGGATCTTGGCTGGGATCTGCCTCTGTTTCAGCTGAGGAAAGAGGTTGGCTTTTCCTGGCTGAGAAATAAATCAACAAATAATTCCATGGGCCCCAGGAAAGAAGAAATGCTTTGAATGCACCCAGGAGGGACTAAGACCAGGCTGGTCCTTCCTAATGTAATTGCTCTGCAGACTCTGCAGGGAATCTTCCCTGGATGCAGTGGTGCTAAGGTATATCAAAGCCAGATCCTCAAAGGCACTTGCCAGAGCATCTTTTAGAATAATAGGCTTAAATCCCAAGTTTTTGGAGCTGCGTGTGCAGTTCAGCCTCCAGCCCTTTGGGAAAGCTCCAGTTAGGACAGGACCTGGTACAAAATGGGGATATTTTGGAAAATGAATGCCAATGAGATGCCAAGGGCTGCAGCACCCTCCAGTTTGTGGGTGTTTTCCCTACATCTCCATGACTCTGTGCTCCCCAAAGGAGCAGGCTGGGGTCACAGGGAGAGAGGGGCTGCCTCGTTAGCTGCACAGAGCCTCTACCTGTGCTGCTAATTAGTGTCAAGAGGAGCCAGCACTGTCCTCCCCAGTGGGAAGCAGCTAATAAACTAATTAGGATAATGGGTAAGTGAGCAGATAAAAGTCTTAAGCTATTTGCTAGCAGGTCATGGGTGGATGTGAAGCCTTTCCCCCAGCCAGGGATGCACCTGCATGACCCCAGTGCTCCCAGTCCTGCTGCTCCAGCCATGCCCTGTGTGGGGAAGGGCCTGCAGGTATTGCCCTGGGGATGGTTTGAGCATTCCTCTGCTTTTCTCTGGGGGAGCTGCAAGCCTGAAGTCCCTTTACTTTTGCACAGATGTCGTGTTTTCCAGGCCAGTGCCTCAGCACCGTGGGCAGGCAGCTGCAGCTCAGCAAGGGGACCTCTGCCAGCCTGAGCCTGGTGACAAGGGTGACCCTGCTGGAGGGCACTCATGGTCAATACCCCCCTCACCAGGAGTTTTGGGTCTTTTTGGGGTGCTGCATCACTCACATCCATTCCTGGCAGTTTGCAGATGAGGTGGGAAAGGGTGGTCCCAACCCCACAGTAGCACAGGGTGAGACTAGTGACAGAGCCCCTGGTGCCACCAAGAGAAGGGCTGCAGGAGAGAGATTTTACCAGGTAAGACAGCCATGGGCTGTGTACCCTGCAGAGCAGACAGCCTGACTGTGGGTGCAGCTTCTGCCTTTGAAGAGCTTGGTCAGCTCTGGAAAATGCCCAAAGGTTAAAAAATGGGGAATTTCCACAGCCCCACCCAGGAGTGCTGAAACAAATGAAGTGATAACGAAAGCATAACGTGCTTGTTTCCTGATCCAGAGCACAGGATCCCATCAGGAGCTGCTCCTCCATCAGAAATGACCCAAGGGTGCAGCCCCAGGCCAGCCCAGTGCTGCTCCCAGGCTGGGCAGCCCAGACCCTGCTGCTTCCCTTCCTGGGTGGATCCCTGCACTCCCACACTCCCAGCCCACCCAGGATCCAGCCCATGGGAGCAAAGTTCCTTTCCGCATCCGAGGGGAGGATGTGAGGCTGTGGATGTGACCTTGGGCTGGCAGGGAGCTGCCACATGGCCCTGCACCCCTCACTGGGCTCTTGCCCTTCCCTCCATTCAGCTGAAGCTGTTTTTAGATCACTGCTCTCCCAGAGTGCCTCACATCTCTCTGATCCTGGCTGCAGGAGGAGCTGGAGAGAAGAGCAGAGCATCCACCTCCATCCACCTCCTTGGCCCAGGCCCTGGCAGGAGCCACCTCTGTGTCTGTGCAATGAGCTGGGAGCACCTGTGGCACCCCCTCCCTGAGCAGCCAGACTGGACATGGTGAGCATGGAGCAGCCCTGTGTCCTCAAGTGCCAGGTGAAATCCCAATTGAAAATTGCAGCTGGGCAGGCTCCAGCTGCCTCTGCTCTCCTCCAGAGAGAGGAGCCCATGGCTGGATTCCCTCCCTGTGTTCCAGGGTTCTTTCCAGCTTTGTTAGGATGGGTGGGAAAGGAGCTGTGTCCCTCTGGTGTGGGACAGGTTGGGCCATTTGTTCTGCTGCTGGTGGGGCAGAAACTTGGCTCTTCTTTTGCCAAGCACACAGAGTAATCCTGCATCACCACCACTTTCGTTCTGACAGTAACAGCCCTTCCCAACAGGCGTGAGGAACTGCTGGGGCCCATCCCAGCAAAACCCTGTGGCTGATACCTCTGGGGCGTGGTCAGCAGGTCTGACCCTGCAAGCACATTGTGCAAGTAAAAATCTGATTTTAAACCTTTCTGCCCTCATCCTCACAGGATTTTTATCTGAGGGTGAGAGGAGGAAAGCTTCATTACTGCTGCTGGTTCCTAATGATGCACTTATCTCCTCCTGCCAGCCCTGGCCTCCATCAGGCACCGCTGCAGGGGCTCTCCTGCCCTACATTGCTCTCTCTTCATTAGCTTTTCATTTTCCTTAATTGCTCCTGCAGATTTGCCCGGGGTGTCAGGCCTGGGGAATGCCCAGAGGGAGACAGGAGAGCAGGGCAGAGCCAGGAATGAAGCTGGGGATGCCATGGTGCTTGTTCACTGATGGGAAGAGCAGGAAGCACTGATGCTCTTGCCTGCTGCTCCCCAGCCATGGGCAGGGTTTGTTATTAACCCCTGAATTGGCTGGGGTGAATATTTGAGGTGACAGATACCAAACTGAGGCAGGAGAGTGCTGAGGCCTGCCTCAGCCCAGGAGCCTCGCCGCTAAAACACATCCACCGTCCCACTTGCACCACCCCTGCACCCACACCACGTGTGAAAGCCTGTGCTGTGGGAGGGCTCCAGGGATAACCCCCATCCCCTCTCCCTGCCCCACAGCCAGCTCTGACCTGCAGTGGTGGTGTCCACATCCCTGGCCGCCATCTCCTCCACCTCGGCCCTCCTGCGCAGCTCCAGCCGGCGCGAGAAGCCCTCCCTGGGCTTCCAGAGGTCCTGGATGAGCAGGGGCTTCTCGTGGTCGCCCAGCACCCTGAGCCCCTCAGTCTGCCACTGCCTCTCGGGGCCCTGGAAGCGGCCGATGACGTCGCAGAGCGCGTACTGCGCGGCGCTGAGCTGGCTCAGCCCGTAGCGCTCCAGGGCCTCCTTCACCAGCTCCCGCGCGCCCGAGCTGCCCGTCACCAGCACGCTCTTGTAGTTGGTGCCCGCGCAGATGTTGCCCCCGAAGATTTTCAGGATGCCAGGGGCCGAGAGCTGGGTGGAGAGCTCGGCCGGGTCGTCCTCGGCGGGCGCAGAGCCGCGGTCCTTGTAGCTCAGGGTGCGGTAGAGCACCTGCGAGAAGAGGCGGCTCTGGCGCTTCAGGCGGCTCTTGGACGGCGGAGCCATGCTGGAGGACGGCCCATAAAACATGGTGGGGGAGGTCGTCATGAAGCACAGCTGGGCAGGGAACAGCAAGAAGGGCAAGGTGAGTGGTTTGGAGGGTGGATGTGCAGCAGGTGGCCACAGAGGAGCTGCTGTCACCTCCGAGGTGGCAGATCAAGGAGGGTCATTTCCCCTGTGTAACCCAAAACAACAGAGGAAAAGCTCAGCCAAGCTCCTTGGCACCAGCACAGTTACCCCTGGATGGATTTTTGTCCCTGAAAACACCACCTGGAGAGGCCCCATAGTTCTCCATCTTACCCAAAGGAGGAGAGCAGAGCCCAGCGGGACTTGGCGGGGCCCATCCTGGTCAGCAGCCAAAGCACCAGGAGTTACTTTCACTAACGAGTTTATGGAGCAATCCCATTTTTTAGAGGTGAAACGGAAAGCTCAAGTGCAAATTCGCTCACTCTGAGGTCGCTGCTAAATGCTTTTGCTCAGCGAGAGGCACAGGGTGAAAATGGGCTCTAATTAGCCTTTCTAAAAATGTCCTGACTCTGGCAAATCTCTTGGCTGTTGCTTGTTTGTGAAAGACGTTCAGGCCCAGGGTGGCATCACTGACAAGGCTGCCCTTGTCACCTTAGCCCAGGGCAGCCCCGAGTGGGCAGTGACTGGAGCAGATGTGGCCAAGGCCATGTGGCAGCTCCCAGTGCTCCTTAATCCCCTGGAGTGGACCAGGAACCACAGATAGTGATCTGGATTTAGGTGGGTAGCACTCCTGCCTGATGTCACTGTCCCCATCCTGGTTGCAGCATCACCTGGTGCTTGGGTGGTGCTGGTGACCTCCAGCCACACTGTGAGCTGCTGGCAGGGTCAGCAAAGACAATCTGAGCATTCCTGCTTGGGACAGAACTGGGCTCTCCCTCTTCTCCAGATCTATAACATGCAGGGACCCCATGCACACACAGAGGAACCCCAAAATGTCCCATCCACAGTTGGATGCAGCAGTTGGGTGACCCAGGTGTCCCTGGCTGGGCACAGGTGAGGTGCCAGCAGCTTCCACAGCTGCAGCCCCGAGTGGCTCAGGAACAGCCGTGCCTCAGAGCAGACTCAGCACTGTCAGCAGAGTGATGCTGGGCCTGGACAGCCTCCAAGCCACCATCTAATTCAGGAGAAAAGAGGAGAGAAAAACGTCCCTGCTGCTAATGGAAGCAGAGGTCACCTTCTAACCCAGAAAGCAGCTCCCAGCCGTGCATGGAGGGCTGCTGCAGGATGTGCATCCCCCCATTCCACAGCCAGAGACACAGGGAATGCTGCAGATGGGAAACTGAGGCACCAGGTGCTAAGGATGTGGCTGGGAGCTGTGTAACCCTGCTGCACCCCATGTCACCCATTTCCCCTTTCCCAGCTCCACCAGGACTGTGAAAATGCTGGGGTTTGTCCTTGTCCCCAGGCTGCAGGTTCCAAAACTGACCTCTGGAGTGCTGAAGGGCAGGAGTCCTGGCAGGACAGCAGGGCTGAGGACCTTGTTTTTTACACTGACCCAGAACTTCACCCCAACTCACTCAGCTAAGGCTGCTCCTGCTCAGGTAAGGCTCAGGTAAGGCTGCTCCTGCTCCCACCTTGCAAGTGGGGAAACTGAGGCAGGGATGGGTTGGGGCTCTGCTCCTCCCTCTCCTGCTGAGCCCAGAGCTGCTGGGAACATCTCTGGGGACATCCCTTGATGTCTGCTGTGTGACACCTCCTGGCAGCCCCGACCTGGGGAGCAGGTCAGGGCACTGGCACAGCCAGGCTCAGGAACAGCTGCCCCAGGCTCCAGCACGGCCCTGCCAGCCCTCATTAACATTGGCCACGAGGAAAACTGCCCCAGAGTCCCTGCAGGACCTTGTCATCAGGGATGCAAAAGAAGGCTTTGTCATCAAATCACTGGTTTCGTGGGTTTTACCTCCTCCACCCTGAACTGCCCCCAGCACAAAGGGAAAACTTTCACCATCTGCTGGTGGCAAAATCATTCCTCCAAGCCCACATCACAGACACACCATCCTTGCTCCTTGCAGGTCCCTGCCTGGTTTTGAATGTGTTATTTATAGCTCAGCTATATTTTTACTCTTTCTATAAAATGCAGCTCCTACAGAGTTCAGGGGCAAAGACTTTTCACCGGGAAAAAAATCAGAAGCCTGGATGAGGAGGAGGTGTCACCCCAATTTTCAGCATCTAGAGCAGCACAGGTGTGATTTCACCAAGCACCAGCCTGGGTCACCTGAGAAATCACATTCTCCTGGAGACAGCAGGACACACCCCATCCTAATCCCCCTGAGGATCTAATGGGCAGGGTAAGATGATAATGAAAGGGGCTCCTCCCACATCCGTGAGCTCAGGCACGATGGTCACAGGCATCTCCCCAGGAGGAAATCTCTGGTACGAGGGGAAATCTCTGGTGAGGAGGAAATCTCTGATGCAAGGGGAAATCTCTGGTACAGGAGGAAATCTCTGGTACGTGCCATCCCGCTGAGCCCCACTGCAGGGGCAGGGATGCTCCAGCTGCCCCAGCTGCTTGGGGACAAGCCAGCAAGAGTGTCCCACCTTCCTGCAGCTCAGTGGGACACGTGCTCCTGCCCATCCCCAGCCCAGCTGAGCCCTTTTCTCACTTCACAGTTCCCTGGAAGGACACAGCACGATCCAGACTTTCCCAAGAGTCCCTTTCTCCAGCCTCAGTGACGTTCTCTCTCTAACGGGTACGCACGGATTAGTAAAAACCCTGGGATTGCCTCCCAGCAAGATCCTTCACCTCTTCACAGCAGTGCCCGACCACACCAAAAGCAGCTATTTTCCACAGCCAGCTCTGCCTGAGCTCTGCAGGGCTGTGACAAATGCCCACGGTGTTCACGTGGCCACCACGTGTCCTTCCACCACCACGAGTGACTCTGCAGCCACCACTGGGGACTTTCCTGCAAGCCTGAGGTTCCTGCTCCCAGAACGGGTGAGCAGCTCCTCCCCAGGGCCCCCAGCCAGCGCTCAGACCCTACCTTGCCATCCTTCTCACGTGCCTTTTTCCCTTCCATTCATCCTCCTTCTCAAAACGATCTTTGCCCTTCGTTGTGCACCATCCTGGGCAGGCGTCTGTCACGTTTCTGAGAGAGGAAGAGGAGGAGAGGTCCTGAGCTGCTCATGGACATCAGCTGCTCGCAGTGTGGTGGGTTTGGAAGGCTCAGAGGTTCTGCAACACGGTCCTGATGTTTGCATGTGGGATTCTGAACCACATCTATAACCAACAGCACCTACCCCATCGGATGGGAGACCGGGAGAGAACAGAAGGAGGAAGGAGAGGAGAGGAAGCAGGAGGAAGGAAAGGAAAGGAGAAGGGGAGGAGATGGAACTAGCAACAGCCCTGTGACCTTTATCTCTTTCTCCTAAGCACACGTGGCCCCAAGGATGCCAGGCTGGGGATGCTCTGACTCACAGGTGGACAAGCAAGCCCTGGAGCAGCTCCTTCCCCCAGCAGCCCCAGCATGCTGGCGTGCTCACTGAGATCTGTTCTCCTGAATCTCACTCTGGTTTGCTGGACATCAAGAAGAGCCACCAAGCACTGTCCCCTCACCTTCCCACCGCAGATCTGCGAGAGCACAACCACTGGTGGCCAGAGACAAAGATAAAAGAGGCACCTGCCAAGTGCCACCAGGGATGTCACGGGTGTTCCTCAGGGACAGCCATCAGAGCACAAGAGCTACTCCTTTCCATGGCTCCACCATGATTAAAGATAAATGCATCATCCTCTAATTAAATCACCTAATCAGGGCCTTGGTGTGGTTCCATCCAGTCCCTCTTGCTGGCCCAGCCTTGGGGCTGTGGGAGAAACTCTGCAGGTCGAGATGCAAAAGGCAAAGAGGAGCTGCCCCCACCTCTGCTGCTCCACGGTTCTTCCAGTGAGTTACTCCTCCTGGTAAAATATTTATGCCTTATTTCCAGTGTGTCTGCCCTGCCCTCAGCTGCCAGATATTGATTCTTGCCATCTTTTCTCTGCTCAATTAACAAGATTTTGGCTAACAGGTATTTTCTCCTCTGTGAGAGTATTTAGATGCTGTTGCCAAGCCTTCCTCTTTCCTCTTTGATTTGATTTATGGGTGGACTCACTGGATGGCCCCTTCCTCTCCACCTGTAAGACCCCTTCTGCAGCCCCTTAGTCCCTTCCCCTCAGACTCCACATCTCCTCTGCTGAGAAGGAAAATTTAGATTTGGTTGCCATAAGCCCAAATTTGGTTCTGACCAGAAATGCAAATAACTGCTATTTATTTTTTTTCCCCAGAGCCAAATTTCACATTATCCTGAAAATTTTCAATTCTCCAGTGCAGAAATGAGGACAGACAGACAGCCACCCCCCAAACTGCTGCCCCTGTGCTGCCTCTCCCAGCATCTGCAGGGAGCTCCAGCTGAAAATTTACCATCCAGATTAGGGACAGGAAACCACGTACAGCCACAGTTATTATTTTTGGGTGTAAAAGATTTCCATGTTCCATTCTGTTCCAGTCAGGATGCCTTTCTCTCACTCAGCTTACCACCCGGATTTGTGCAAACCATTAACACTCAGCTGCCCTGGGTCAGATCCAGGTTTTTCCAGAAATCATTTCCATCTCCTTTCTTCCAGATTAGTGATAAAAACACCAGGTCCATGTTACCAGTTAGCAGTGCCCAGCAGTGATAATCTCCCTGATAACTGCCTTGGAAATGGATCACGTTTATTTAATACCAGCTTTCTTGACACTGTGCAATGTCAGCTCTAAATACTGGACTGGATTGACTTTTTTAATACTGGAAAGTGCAGATTTTTACAAGAATATCACCTCCCATAACTCAACTGCTTCTCAGAAGTGTATTACAGCCAGAGAGTCACCTCTCATGCTGGAGTCTGAAATAATTTCTTGCCAGGAGTTATTTTCCATACAGCCACGTTGGATGGCAGGAATTTATTCCTGGTGTTCAAGTCTTTAATCAATTGGAGCCCGAGCCAGGTTTCTCCCTCTTCTCCCTGGGGGGATGCTATCAAGCCAATCAACCTGTAGCTACCAGGTCATCTTATTCCCTTTTGGGAAGAGCAACAACACCATTAAAACACTTTTTAATCATCTGGAATTTCCCCAGGGGCTCATCCCAGCACAGGGATGGGTGGTGAGATTTCAGCTATAACCACCCCAGAATAGGAACCAGAAAAGCTGTTTCCTCAGATCTCTGTTGGAAATTTTTCTTTTTCTGCCTTTTTTAATGGAAACCACTGGAGTGGCAGCCGCGGAGTAGCGGCAGTGACCGCAGCCTGGATGCTGCAAGTGGAGGGAGAGGCCGGAGCTGCAATGTGGAACAAATTAGAACTTGGAGAGCAAAGGAAATGAGAACGCCCTGGTGGCTTTGACGTGCTCTCCTCGGCTCCAAACCCTGCCCCTCTGCAGATGCCATCCCCACAGCCAGGCAGAGCCCGAACCCCTCGGCTCTGACCGGAGCCCCCATTCCCTTCCTTTGGCTCCAGAGCCCGGCCTTGCCCTGTGCGAGTTTATCCACCTAATCTAGGGGCAGAGCGGAGGCTGATGATGTCCGTGGCTCTCTCGGTGCCGTCTTTAGCCGGATCAGGGCGGGTAAACTCCTTACCACGTTATTATTAGCAGCAGGCACCCTGCAGCAGCCCGGACCCCGCAGCCCCTGGGACTGCTCAAACAGGATGGAAAACAGCCCCAAAACCACCAACAGCTTGTCCCAAAGGCACCTATCACTCCACAAACATTGTTACAGTCTGATTCCACAAGGACAACAGGAGTCCTTTTAGCAGGTTTTCTTTTCTTGGTGTTTTTTTTTCTCCTGTAATTATTTTGCAGGGTCTTTTGAGCCGCCAACGTGCCCCAGCTCTCTGGTAATGCAGCAGTGCAAATGCCAGCCCTCTGCCCGGGCAGCTCTATTCACACACCCCAGAAACCCTGCACAAAAAGCATTTGCTTTCTGCTGCCTCCTGAGCTCCACAGCCTCCATAGGCTGCCTAATTATAAGACCTTAGCAATAATATTTCTTTTTTTCCAGCGATAATTAACTGGTCCTGGAGAGAGCTGAAAATAAGCACTTCCCAAGCAAGTAGCAAACTCCCCTGAGTTTTCCCTGCTAAAGTTACAACTCAGCATGAAACTGCTCCAGCCTCACAGGGACACAGATCATCTCAGCACCTCCCTGCCATGGCCTGGGATGCCACCACAGTCGCAGGCAGCTGAATACAGGTGACACGGAGGGTGTGGGGTAGCAGTGGGATCCCAAGGGTTGTGCAAAGGGACAAGGATCCCGAGGGGCATGGAATGGGGAGAGGGATCCCGAGGGGCATGGAATGGGGAGAGGGATCCCAGGGAGTGTGCAAGGGGCAGAGGAATCTCAAGGGGCATGCGAGTGGGAGAAGGATCTGGGGAGACAGATCCTGAGGGATACGGAATGGGGACACGCATTCCAAAGAGAGTTCAGTGGGGGGAAGCAGCCCAAGGGGGATGGAACGGGGATGATCCCAGGGGATGTGCGATGGGACACGGACCCGCAGGGACAGGCGGCGCGGGGAGGGCTCCCCGTGTGCCCGGCCATGGGACAGGGACCCTCGGGCGCTGCGGCTCCCGGCACTGCCCTCCCGCCGGCTCCGCGGGCAGCGCGGGTCTCCCACGGCAACCGGACAAGCCCCGAGCTCCTCCCGCCTCCGCTTCCCAGGGGACGAGAAACAAACGCTGCTGCCCGGTGCAGCGGGGACGCCACAGCGGGGATCTGCCTGACACAGGTGTGTCCCTGGGGTAGGGTCCGCCTTCGCCCCCCGCGCCCCCCGGCCCCGGTACCTACCGTCGGAGCGGGGCAGGCTCGGCGCGACCCCGGCGGCGGCAGCGCCCGGAGCCGCCCGGAGCCGCCCGGAGCCGCCGGAGCCGCCGGAGCCGCCGGGGCTGCGCGGGCACCTCGGGCCGGTCCCGTCCCGCCGGGGCGGAGCGAGCGCGGCTGCGGCGCCCCCCCGCGGCCGCCACCGGAACTGCCCGCGGCCACCGGGAACGGAGCGGCGGGATCGGGGAGAGGGAAGAGATAAGGGGAAGGTCGGATTTGGGAGAGGCTCTGTACTGGGAAAGGGTCGGGATAGGGGAAAGATCGGGATCTGGGGAAGGGTCGGGATAAGGGAGAGGATCAGGATTTGGGGAAGGGTCTGTACTGGGAAGGGTCGGGATTTGGGGAAGGGTTGGCCCTGGGAAAAGGGTCAAGTTATGGGGTGGGTTGGCACTGGGAAAGGCTCGGGATGTGGGAAGGGCCTGGATGTGGGAAGGGGGTTCTGCCCCACTCTCTGAGACTCCACCTGGGCACTGCTTGCAGTGCTGGGTCTGCAGCACAGACAGACGTGCAGCTGTTGGAGTGAGGCTGGAAAGATGCTCCAAGGGCTGGAGCACCTCTCCTACGGAGACAGGCTAGGAGATTATCAGGATGGAGAAGCGAAGGCTCCAGGGACACCTTAGAGCCTTTTCCTGCCTAAAGGGGTTCCAAAAAACATGGGAAGGGACTTTGGGCATGGAGTGACAGGACAAGGGGAAATGGATTCCCACTGACAGAGGGCAGGGTTAGATGGAATATTGGAATAAATAATATTGGAATAAATTCTTGCCTGCGAGGGTGGTAAGGCCCTGGCACAGGTTGCCCAGAGAAGCTGTGGTTGCCACATCCCTGGAAGTCTTCCAGGCTGGGTTGGAAGTGGCTTTGATCATCTTGGTCTAGAGGAAGGTGTCCTTGCCCAGGGCAGGGGTTGGAACAAGATGAGCTTTGAGGTTCCTTCCAACCCAGGCAATTCTAGGATTCTGTGAAAATGCCAGGAGCAAGCCAGGCCAGGCTCTGCAGGCAGCAGCACCTCAGCTGCACAGGCTGGCTTTGGCCAAACAGGTTTTATCAAAGCAACTCCAGAGCTGACCTGGAGACTGCTGGGGGTGCACACAGGCTGGTGCCTGGCAGGGGTAAGGGATGGATCATTACTGCACTGGGCACTTGTTCAGGTTGAGATGGTCACTGTTGCTCTGCTTCCCTCAGTGAAAATGTCTCCTTTTGGTTAAGGGTGTTTCCCTGTCCAGGGGTGCTCTGGGTGGGAAAGCAAATCTGCCACCCAGACACCCTCTGGGAACGACAGCACCAAAGCAAAGCAGAGTCAGGAGTGCTCCCAGTCCAGCCCAATTGCCAGCAGCACAGCGATGATGGGCGAGGTGGAAGTTGTGGGTCAGGTTTGGGGGTGAGTTCAGCTGCCCCTGGAAGCAGGGAACCCTCCCTAGCTCTCTGGGAAAGCTGCTGAGCCTGGGGGAATGCAGCTCTGTGTAATTATGGCAGACAGGGCTTGTGCAGAGCCCAGGCCAGGCAGCTCCAGCATGGGGCAAATTCTCCCTCTCCAAGAGAAGCCAGTGCCCACAGGAGAGGCTGGTGGGGTCAGCAGGGAGCTGTGCTACCCCCTGCCCTGTCTGCCACAGATTTTCTCCTCCTCTGTGGCTCTGGCATCCTTCATCCCCTCAGTGCCAGCCCTGGGGCTCCACACCTCAACCTCTGACTCAGCCACCAGGAGGGGAAAGGGCTGGAGCAGGCTGTGCTGAAGCTGCCGTGGTGAGATGCTGCTGCTGAGCCTTCAGCCAGCCCCTCAGGGCACAGGGGCACTGCCAGCAAACTCACTGATTTGATTGATTTGTTTGTTTGTTTGTTTGTTTGTTCAGCAGCTGGCAGTGCCATCCCTGCACCAAGGTGAGTCAGTGCTCAGCACCCCAGTGCCATCCCTGCAGGTGGCTGGGTGGCTCCTCTCCTCACTAGGCAGCAAAGCCACGTGGGATGAGTCAGACAGAAAATGAGTTTATTTCCAGATGCTGCAGGGGAACTAATTTTGATTTAACAAACAGGCAAGAGTGAGGTATCTTGAGTTTTTATTTCGATCCTACTCCACAGGAAACAACATCCACTAGAGTTATCTTCCTTACATTTGTATTTGACCCAATACTGTGTTAAATATAAAATACCAATTGAACAAGGATGGATGGTGAAAAACATGAGATGCTAAAAAGATCCCTCAAGCCCTCCTCCAGAAACATCCTGAATGTTACGAGTCATTTAAAATTAGTATAAAACAGGAGGACAATCCAAGAACTTGCTCTGTGCCCCTCATGCTTTGCAAGGGGAGGATTTAGGAGCAAGAGGAGAGTGGGAGCCTCTCACTTACAGAGAAGCTCACTCTGCAAAGCCAGGCTGAAGGCAGGTTGTCCAACAGAGCCTGGACATCCACTCCTGCCCAGGAGTCCTGCCCTGGATTTTCAGCAGGAGACTGAGATGGAGCAGCCCCAGAAAGGTCCTCTGGCACCTCCCTGTGCCTCAGGAGCCCTTAGGACAGATTGAGGGCCCAAAGACCACAAATGGCAAAAGAGTTTCTGAGATAAATCCCTTGGGGTGAAGCCCAGGGCGGTATCCCTGGGCATCCTCAGCCCTGCCAGGGACATTGGCCTGGGGCTGGCAGTGCTGTTTGCCTGCTCTGACCCCAGTGTGGCTCCCCATGGTGTTCGGGGACACAGGGGGAGCAGAGCTGGAGTTGTCACTGTGCCCTGGGGTGGCTCTGGGGACCTGCTCCCCCAGAGCCAGGGAATATTGAAGCACGAGTTTGTGCAGCTCTGGCTGCCCTCCAAGTGCTTCACGGGATCCTCACACGAGCCCTGTGAGGTAGGTCAGGGTCTGCACCCCCATTTTACAGATGGGGAAACTGAGGCACAGAGAAGGGTAATGACTAGCCAGACAGGAAATATGGCATCTCCCATTCTGGGAGCTCTGCATCCTGCTATTCCAACCCTGGGTGTGCTCCATCAGCTGCTGGTTGCTCACAGCTCATCCTTCTCCACCTGCAGCAGGTGGCAGGGCCAGGGCTGGGCAGAGCAGCAGCAGAGTCTGGGCTCACTCCAGCTCCTTCACCCCATCCCTGAGACCACCCATCACCCCAGGGCAGCCTCAGCCCAAAGGCTGCTTTGGGCACAGAGCCCCAGCAGCCCCAAACCAGGCCGGGGTGCCAGGGACAGCTCCCAGAGCCTTTTACAGGAACCTCCTGCCTGTGGAAGTGAAAGCAGATATTTTTGCCGGCCTGGTCAGCAGGGGGTGAGTATCCAGATGTTTCCTCTTTGGTGATGTGCTGCACAGTGGCACAGCCCTGGAGAGCCAGGCCTGGGGTGCCAGAGGCTGGGGGCCCTCAGCTCTGCTCAGCTCCCTGCAATGCTGCTGGAGAGACAGGAGATGTGGGATGCTGGCCACAAATCTCCTTCACTTGCCACATGGTGCCAGAGGCTGCAGCTGTGATTAATCAAAGGCCAAAAAGAGGAGATGGGCAATTGATTCCTTTGGGGCTGGTGGGGAAGGTGCAGGCTCAGCCCAGCACACACCACCACACCCTCCTGGCTCCAGCAGCTCTGCCAGGGTGTTTGGGGAGCAGGATCTGGTGTGGTTTAGCCATTCTGCTGCTCCCAGCAGCTGGATGGATGTTCCATGGTTAGGCATCTGAAAACTGAGCATCACTGGGATCTCTCCATCACAGCTCACACCCAGGCTTCGTGTGGATGCATTCCTGCCCTGCAGCAATCCTGGGAATGCCAGGAATCTTTCCAAAAGTGGAATTAAATCTGATGAGCAATAGTTTCATCAGCAAATGGGAGCAGAGAAGGCAAGTAGCCCCGTGATCCCAGTCCAGGGAGGATCTCTTCCCTCCCTCCAGGAGAAAGGGACTCCCCTGGGCTGACCCCAGCCAGGGAGGTGCCAGGAGCTGGATCCCAGCTCTGCTCCCTGCTGAAGGCACACGTGCAGCAGGGCCTGGGAGCTGGGCTGTGCTTCAGGCTGCCACTGGCACCAGGCTGGAGAGGAAAACCGAGCACTCCAGGAAGAAAATGTCCACAGGGAATCCCAGGGGTGTATGGATGAGTTGTGCACTTCATATTGGCTTAGAGAAAGGCTTTCCCAGTGCTCAGGGACTGGGATGCCCTGGAAGAGATTCAAATTTCAATCTCTTGTAAGGCTTGTTGAGTATGGACCATCCCCTCAAGGGCTTGGGATGGAGCTGTTGATGCTGGCAGGACTCAGGACGATTTAGGAGCCAGACCAGGTGGTGCAGGGGTGTCACCACATCCCTCTCCACCATTGGGGCTCTCCCCTCACCCTGACTCCTCCAGTCCCCTCAGTGGCACATCTAGGAACTCCAGGAGCCAAACCCAGGGTGTCATAGCTGCGCACGTGAGGCCAAGGTTCCCAGCCCCGTGGGATGCTCAAGACCAGGTGAGTGAGCAAAGCTCCAGTGAGTGGTCACTCCTACCACCCACAGCCCAGTCACTCACTGTGTTCTGAAACCTTTGCCTAAAAAAATAAACAGTTCCCAAGCTTAAAAAAGAAAAAAACATTTAAAATCAACCTCCAGGCTCTCCTGTCTGTGCAGGAAGGGCACCAACAGCTGCTGTCCATGGGGCGAGGGGGTGGTTTGGGGCGAGCCCGCTGTGTCACCAGTGCCCTCTGTGTCCCCACATGCCAGGTGGCACAAACAACATCTCTAAGGCTTCTACCGAGGGGAAGTTTTGGTGTCCAGTGCCCCAGGCTGGTACAGGTACCTCCAGATGGCATAGTAGTGGGTGCCAGCTCCCATGGCCACGAAGAGGTGCCAGATGGCGTGGGCGAAGGGGATGCGCCCGTCGCTCTTGAAGAACACCATGCCCAGGCAGTAGAAGAAGCCACCAGCCACCAGCTCCAGGAGGCCATCCCTGTTGGGCTGGGGACAGGCAATGCTCAATGAGGCCAAGGCAGGCTGCCCTCTCGCCACCACCCCACTGACACCAGAAGGGGTGTCCAGCTGCAGCTCTGGGTTTCTCGGCCTGCTGCTACACCCTCCTCTCCAGCAAGGCAGCAGGGACCCAGCAGCCCTGGGAGAAATGGAACTAGATGGTCTGAAATGGAACTAAATGGTCTTTAAGGTCCCTTCCAATCCAGACCATTCTATGATTCTGTGATCCTACAATTTTCAAACAGAGCCCAGGAAGGAGATCTGGGAGGGATGCACGTGGTGCTGCCAGGCACCCAAAGCACCTGCAGAACCAAGGTGAGCCACTCACATCAGGGATGGCTTTATCCCTCACACAGCCTGGAGAATGCACCAACACACAGGAGACAAATTGCTCTGTTTTCAAACCCCTCCTGGGATTTGTCCCTCAGGCTGAGTCCAAGTAGGGCCTTACCATGGAGAGGATGACCAAGGCGGGGAAGAAGCCCATGATAACGTAGCACACCAGCTCCACCAGCTTGTACCTGCGACAGACAGACAGAGATGCAGCTTGGAGCACGGAGGCTGAGTTTTATGCTTGACATTTCCACAGCAGTGCTACGGGGGAAGGGGTGGCAGTGCCATCACAGCAGGTCCCATGTCCTCATGAGCGGACTGGCTTGGGACCCAGCACTTCGGAGTGACATCTGCGGCTTTTGGCTTTTTATTTGGTGCCACCACGTGGAGGAAGGAAGGAACTCGTGGCAGCAGTCCCTGCTCCTGGCCTGGGTCCCGCACGCCCTCCAGCCCGGGGGTGCAGGCACTCACCGCTCGTGGAAGAAGAAAACGTAGACGGTGCCGATGGACGCCATGATCCAGATGATCCAGCGCATGTGGGACGCCCAGGGACCCAACTCCCGCAGGTTCAGCCTGCAAAACCAGGGCTGTGGTGAGGGGGGTCCAGGGCAGCACCCTGGACTGGGCTCAGCCCCTCACCCCTGTGGCTGTCCCACCACAGGGTCTTCCCAAATTGTAACTTCAAGAGGCTAGAATCCATAGGATGGGAAGGTGTTGTGGAAAGGGGTGAGGTACAACCTCAAGAAGAAGCAAAGCCAGAGGGGGAAACCCTCTTTGTTGGAACCAGGATGATTTTTTCCCCTTCACTGGTGCCAGGTGAAGGCCCCCAGCCAGCAGCAACTCACCAGGGAGCGTAGGAGGCAGCGATGAAGAAGTAAATCACCATCCTGTCAAACATGTGCAGGCAGTGCTCCACAGTCCTGCAGGACAGAGAGACAGGTCACAGCACTGGGGACATCTGGACCCTCTCTCCTTTCCCAAGCAACCAGGGATGGTACCTGAGATGCCTCTTCTTCCAGGAGATGGTGTGGAAGATGGTGGAGACAATGAAGAGGCTGGACAAGCCAAAGCCATAGATCCAGGCTGAGATGGTTTCCCACTGGTCATCAGAGAGGATGTAGAGGATGGAGCTGCCAAGGATGCTGGGCAGGATCCAGAGCTGGAAGGGGAGGCAAACCTGCTGTTGACTCTCTGCATTTCCATTGAGTAGCTACAACAGAGCCTCCACTTTTTTTTTTTAGATGTTTCTTTAGCTTCTGGTCAAAGCTACCACCCCTAAGGGGCAGGCAGGGTCCCTCCCTGCATGGTGCAGCTCCAAAATAGTTTGTCCATAAGGTAGGGAGGAGGAGGAGGAGGAAGGCACAAGGAGGATGACTGAATCTGAGTCATCTCCCAGGACTCAGAGTGGGAACTGTCAGCTCCAAAAGAAACCCTGGTGGGGGGAGAGGTCCCTCCCACTGCTACCCAGGCAGCCCCATGGGCACCTGTCACAGCTCTTGCTGTGAAACAATCCATTTTCAGGGAGCTTTGAAAATAATCCTGCCCCACCAAGCCCACAGCCAGCTTCCCCAGGGACATGGGGCCACAGTGGGGGAGAGCAAGGGAGGTGAAAATCAAATTCCCATGGCAGGAGGAGGGAGAACATCCCAGTCCCCAGGAGCACACAGAGCACGTCTGCCTCAGGCTCTCAGTGACTGCCCCAGGGCTGAACACAGATATTTTTGGGTGTCCCTTGAGGTTCCTCAGTGGATCCCCAGAGGGATGAGCACTCAGGATACAGGGACAGAGACTCACAGCGTGGGTGGCAGTGTTGGCTGCGTGCTCATATTCCGTGGGCTGGTACCTGCAGTTGGACGGGACACGGTGATTCATGAACCTGCAGAGAGAGGTGGGGAGACAAACACACTCAGGGGACAGGGATGGAGCAAAACCCTTCTGGAAGGGCCTGCACAGGATCTGCAGCCCTACCATGGCTCAGCTTTGCTCCAGGTGCTCCAGGTGCCCGGCAGAACGGACACCAGGGCACAGCGTGTCCATCTGGCTGTCTCCAGGTGCCCAGGTCTTGCTCAGCCATGGCTGAGGCTGAAGCAGCTCCTGGGAGCCCTGGTGGGACCTCAGCCCATCCAGGGGTGACACCTTCATGTCACAGCAGCATGGCCAGCTCCAAAAAGGGTATCCCTGCATTGCCTTTGGTTTCTGGGTACCACCTGCATCTTCCTCCTGCCCCCAGGGTTGCACATCCCAACACACATGTGAAAAGCCTACTGCCCTCCCTTGGAAGCCTGCATCTTTATTTCTGTTTCTCAGTCTTAGGAGGCATCAGCTTGCTCTTGGTGTTCACAGGAATGTATCGATTTCCCTGCTGGGCCAACAGACAGAGATAAAAAACAGTGCCACTGCATTTCTGGGTGTGTAACAACAAATTAAATGTGCATAAATAACAGCTCTGAGCACAGCCTCATCCACCACCCTCTTCTGGCAGGAGACAGCAGTGGAGCCTTAGCAAAGGGAATGAGGAGCAGGGAAATGGAGAGGGTTCCTTCTCTGCTCCTCAAATTCAGGGATTTTAGGACTTTTCCTGCTGTGGCTCAGATCAGGGAGGCCGAGCTGAGCTGCAGGGCAGGACCTGGGCTAATTGCTCTGTGACCCTGCTTGCCCCTAGCTCCAGCACCATCTGCAGCCCTTCACAGCTGAGTTGTGCCCAGCAAAGGGGCTCAGGGGCTGGCACGACCTTGCTGCTGGGCACAGGGTGATGCCCCAGGCCAGGATGCTTGGAAAGGCAGGAAATGTCCCCTCTCCCTGTCCCCAAGTCACCCACGCCTGTGTGGGCTCCCCTGCCATCTCCTGCCTGCTTGGCACCCCTGCCTGAGCCACTGCCTGTTAAAACTGAGCCAGGATGGATTAAATAGCTCAAATGACAAGGATTTGGGGTGGGGGGAATTGTGCAACCACAGCGGGGTGAGGGGAGCCCCAGCAGGTGACAGTGACAATGACAGAGGGGCCCTGTCCCCAGCCCCTGCCCTGCCTCCTGCCAGACTCTGGCACTGTGGCAAGAGATTCTCGGTCCTCATCAGCAAAAAATGTCTGGAATTAAGGGGGGGAATGGAGGGGCCAAGCCGCCACTGCTCTGTTCCCCAGGGCTCACAGGAGGCTCAGCAGGGCTGGGAAGAATCTGGGCACCCCTGGGGACAAGGCTGTGCCCAGAGCACTGTCACCTGCACCCCAGGGACACCAGGGATGCCCATTCCATGCCACCACTTCAGGCACAAGGGCTGGCAGGGCTGCCTGTGCCGGAGCCATGTCCCCCTGGCAGGAGGAGGCTGCTGTCCCCAGCGTTGCCAGGAGACTGTCCCCAGCTCCCCTCCACTGTCTGCTTCCCTTTATTTTCCCTTTTAATAACCAGAAGGAGGGGGAAGAGGGGAGGCCAGACGTCCACATGACGTCACAGTTGCTGAGGAAACACGTTCAAGGCCTTTTCCTTGGATTTATTGATTTTAACAAAGCCTGCTCCATCTTCCCTCTGCTCTGGCTGGTGCTGTTCACAGCAGCAACACAGATCCAATTCCACAGCCCCCTCCCCAGGGCTGGGGGGCTCCCAGACCCTTTGGGAAGGTTTTTCTGGGGTGTAAATATCCTCCCTAGCTCTGGCACAGGGTAGAGAAGCTGGGAAGGACCACCCAAGCCATGTCCATGTCACAAGGCTGGAGAGCATTTATGTTCCCGCAGCCCAGAGCTGTGCCCACAAACTCCTGCTTTTCTCAGAGGGACAACAGCCTTGAGGAGGAACCTTTATTTTTATTAACCTGGGGAGAGATTGCTCTTTTTTTCCTGCCCTGCTTTCCAGTAAGCATCATCCTGTGGATGGTGGGAGTGGAGCATCAGGGATGTGGGATCTGGTGGGTCAGCCTGAGCCCCATTTTTGGGACCTGCATTGTGTTTTGGGGCTAATTTGGCACATTTCTGTGGTCCTCTATGGTCTTGGTTTGCCAGGGTGGGAAGAAGGGAAGAAGAGGAGAAAGGGATAGAGTTAAGTTTTTCCTCAGGAGGGCTCCTGCAGAACTCTGAGCTCTCCTGAGGGCACCAAGAGAACCTGAACCAGTCACTCCATGGTCACCTCCCTCTGTAGAAATGGGAGCAGCTGGTGTTGGCACATCTCCTGGCAAGGCAGGATAAGTCCCTTATTTCCTCTTTATTTCCCAGGGGTGCAGAGGTCACTTCCTCCCCTACTCCCCCAGGATTTTATGGACCAGCTCGTGCCATCCCTGTGCACACTGGCATGGGTGCAGGGCACGGGGAGCTCTGCAGCATTCCCAGCCTGCAGATAGTTGCCAGAGCAGTGTGCAGAACCAGCTCCAGCCTGGACAGACAGATGGATACACTTGGAAGCAGCACTGGTGATTGTTGGGTGCAGGAAGGCACCAGCAGGTGCTCACACACCACTGTGAGCTCCAGTGCAGCTCAGCAGGTGCTTCAGGATGGCAAATCAAGACCCAGAGAAGTTCAAAGACTCTGCAGAGCAGGATCATGATCATGTTCACTCCCAGGGATGCTGTGTGGGAAGCAGGGAACCAAAGGGTTCCCGGGCACCTTCTCCTTCTGGTGCTGCTCCTGGCACACCCATAGAACTGCTGTATGAAGAGGGGGCTGCCCAGGGGTTATTCACAGCAATCCCGGGGTTTTTGCCTGCCCTGCTTTGCCCTGGCCCCTTTCCCAGGGAGGGAGCCTGAAAAGGGCCAGTACAGCAGCTCTGGCCAGGGAAACAATGAGCCCCTTGTCCCTGGGCAGAGTGCAGAGCTGCCTTCCCAGGCCTGCTCCTTTCTCCTGCTCTTTCTCCCACTCTCTTGGGTTGGGGTGGTTTTTTTAATATGGCTTTAGGGGTTCTTACTGAGTTTTTAAAAGACTTTTGCCCACCAACAAAATTCTAGCCTCCAAAATCGTGCAGATCTGCCTGGCTCTTGCTTTGCCAGGGTGGGAAGAAGGGAAGAAAGGGACAGAGCTAAATTATTCCTCATGTGGGACTCTGAGCTCTCCTGAGGGCACCAAGAGAACCTGAATCAGTCACTCCATGGTCACCACACACTCACTCAAGCAGAGCCATGGGACACTTGCAGGAAAGCTGTCCCCTGCAAACATGAGGGGAATGGCCCCAAAAGAGACCCCAGCCAGGCTGCAGTTTGGTACAGATGGGATTTAGCCCTGCCTTTGACATAACTCCCTGGTTGGCCTCTGCCACATCTCCTCAAGTCCCTCTCACTCCCCTTTCCCCTCTCTCCAAGTGAAGATTATAATTTTGACATCCTTCAGGCAAGCCAGTGGTGGATAATGTGAGGAGGGTGTAAAATCACCACAAGATGTGGATGGGGAGGTGAGAGCTGGGCTTCTGCCCTTGGAAAGAGCTGCTCCAACACCCGCCATGAATCAGGCAGTGCATGTGTCTGTGTGTCTGTGCACTGTGGGCTGGGTGCCACGGGGACAAAGGACCAGTCAGCAAGCCCAAGGTCATCCCAGGTGATACAAATTTCCCCAGAGTAGCTCACCTCCACAGGTTTCACCTGCAAATGGATTATAAAAGGGCTGGGCTTGCTCAGGAGTTGGCCTGAAGCCTGTGGAGATGGATTTGCTGTGCATTCACCCTCCTGCCCAAGGAGGTGAGACTCCTCCAAGCTCTGTTCCCTGCTGGGCAGTTCTGGGGGTCTGGCTGCAAGGGAAGAGGATTTCTCCTTCCTCTTGTGCCTGGATGTCACAGCTGCTTTAACAATAACAGAGGAAGATGGTGGTGGTCAGAGAGGAAGGATTTGGCGGATGTTGACCAGCAATGGAGGTAAGTCCTGCTGGGGCTGTCCCCTGTTAGAACAAGTGTTGTGATGCCTGAGGTGTCAGGGATGGAGCAGACGTGTCCCTGCAGGGCAGATCTCACTCTTTCACTCCTCAGGGCCTGGCCTGGGGTTGCTCTGACAGCCCTGAGGCTGCACACCCAGCACAGATGGCAGGTTTGGTCCTGGGGCTCGCGTGGGAGCTGCTGTGGTGGCATCCCCTAAGCTGGGGCTTGGCAAGGCCCTGCCTCTGCTCTGGGATCTGCTCAGGCTCCAGCTGCGTCCCTGGTAAGAGGCTTCAATCCCCTGAGCTCCTGTGTGGTTTGTAATTAGCTGAGTCCTGTGTGTGCTGGTGTGGGGCCTGGCTGTGTTTGTGTTCAGCTCTCCACCACAGGGCCCACAAGGTGCAGGAGCACCAGGAAATCCCAGGAACCCAGGAGATGCCCCAGACTTTACTGCTTTATCCAGCCCAGGAGCTTGTGAAATCCTGCTTTTCCTTCCTACCCAGTGACTTGGGAACATTTGCCATGGCTGCTGTTTGTGTCCAGCTCACCACCACAGAGCCCACAAGGTGCAGGAGCACCAGGAAACCCCCATGGCCCACCTTGAACCCAGGAGATCCCCCAGACTTTACTGCTTTATCCAGCCCAGGAGCACTTGTTAAACCCTGCTTTTCCTTTTCCCATTGGCATGGCAATGTTTGCCATGGGAAGCAGAAACACCAAGGCTGGCACTGCCCAGGAGTGCCATCTGCAGTGCCACCCACACGGGTACGGGTGGCACCTACTTGGGGCTGGATCCTCCCTTCCATGCCCATTCCTCAGAGCTGCCTGCTCCCACGCTCACAGATGGTTCTTTGCTTTGCAGAGCTGGGCTGGAGCAGCTCCTGGGCCAGGCCTGGCCTTGGGCCCCTCCTGTGACTCCCATCCATGGGAGAGGGGCAGCAGGGCTGAGGGAGCAGAGCAGGACAGCTCAGGGGTTTCTTTTTGTCACACTTCCTAGCACAAGGAGCTGGCAGCTTGGGTAAGGAGTAGGAAATGGAAGGGTTTTTATCTAAGCCAGCATTTCCCTACCTTTCTCATGGGTAAATCCAGCAGATTTCTGGGGTAACCCACCCAGATTCCCCCAGTGCAAGCCTTGCTTCCACAAAGCGAGTCAAAAGGGGCAGCAGATCCAATCATCACCCATCTCCTCATTCCTCCCATCCCACTTTTGCTCATTCCCAGCACTCTGAGCACCCTGGGCTGGCTGAGGACCATGCCCTGGTCCTGCACACCCTGAGAACCCATGAGCAAGGGCTGCTGCTGACTCAGAGAGGGGCCCTGTGCTCAGCCAGGTCCGTGCTGTCCCTGGCTCTGAGCCACAGGCACAGGTGTCCCCTGAGGAGGCAACCCCTGACACACCTCAGAGGGTGCAGGAGGGACTGTGCTGCTCTTCCCCTGAGTACCAAGGGCATCCAAAATTCCTTTCTTGCTCAGGGACAACCATGGGATGCTCCAAGCCAGGAGACCATTGACGATTTCTGCACCCACCATAGCCCATGTACACCCAGCAAGGCTTGATTGGTGGTGGAAACTCAGCAGTAATTCCCAACTGTCCATATTCCCACCCTGTGGGCAGGGATACTTCTTTTTCTCCCCAGCTCTCTATGTAGATGGTATCTCTCACTCTTCCAAGGTAATTCATGACCCTGCAACCACAGCAGAGCTGTTTGTTTATTCACAACAGATGGGATCGGTGAGTGTTTCCCAAATTACTTTCTGAGCTGGGACTTCTTGTTTCATTTGGTACTCATGAGACATCCAACAACAGCTGATTAGTCACAAAGTGACTCTGATGTCCCAGGTGTTTGGTGAATGTTGGAAGGACTGTTTCCAGAACTGCAAATCCTCTATTATTCATTAATTTCTTGCTTGGAAAGTCATTGTGCATGTTCCTTGCTGCCTTGCCTTGAGGAGTGGGATAAATCCTGAGCTGGCTCTGCCTCTTTGACTGCAGCAGCCCAGCAGTGAGTGTGACCACTGGATCCTGTGCCTGCTGGCACAAGATTTGGATAGTTTCAGGGCTGGAGCTTTCCCAGCCTCTAACCCTGACAGTGACTGTGAAATACATGGGCAGGTGAGCAGTCCCAGGTTCGTAAAACCTCCCCACAGTATGGCCTGAGACACAGCCAGGCTCTCACTTGGGATTCCCAGATGCTGCTCAAGTACAAATCATATCTGTAAATTATTCAGTAAATGCCTTTGGACAGCAAAGGCAGAGAAGGGAAATCATGTATTTCACCAGCCAAGCATGCAGATAGTAAGATTTCCATTAGTATAACTTACAACAGTGAGCAGGGCTGTGTCTAATGCTGCTGCTCAGGACAGAGAGGAGCCAGCTCCTTGCCCTGACCTGATGATCTCTTTCTGCATAAAATCCTTTCCTCAGCAGCAGCAGACCTGGGCTGTAAACTCAAACAGGAGCAGAGAGCTGACTCCAAATTCTCCTGAAGGTCAGCACTGCTTGGCTCAGCTCAGTGGTCCCTGACTCATCCAGCAGGAACGTGACACCTGTGCTATCGTGTTATGAGAGGCTCAGTGTTATCACAGAGAGCCCCTCTGGGCTCCCTCTGCATGAAAATGTTGAGTTTGTCACACCTGGAGAGACCTGATCTGTGTGTTTGGCCATGTCTGCTCAGCCTTTCTCAGATCCAGCCCTGGCAGCAGCAGCATCATCTCTGGAGATTAAACACAACTCCTGGTGCAGCTGCAGCAGGCACCCCTCAGGAGTGAAGGGCTGGAATAAGCTGTGCTTTTTTCCCTTCCTTTCTCTGGGAGTTGTACTTGTTGGCATGGCTTTGTCTGGCTGTGGAGCTGGGGGTGTGGGAAGGGAGGAGGAGGAGGGAGGCCAGCCCTGGCAGAGCCCCATTTCTCACAGCCACTGACCTGCAGGGCTGGGCACTGGCTTGAATTTCCCATGGGTGGTGTTGACTGCTGCCTCATGAAGCTGGACACAGCAAACTGTGCCAAAGAATCACATCAGGCTGATATCCAACACCAGCTGAAGGAGGGGAAGGATCATGTGTTTCCCAGGCTGTCCTTGCCCCAAAAGCACAAGGCTTGGTTTGCCCACTCATGCACACCTTCAGTGTGCTGCTCCCCACCTGAGCCTGCCCTGCTGGGTGTCCCAGCCCTTGCAGAGGATGGAACAGGGCAGTTTGAGTGGATATCCCATCAAAAATGCTGCTCTGAGAGCTTGCTGCCTTCCAAACACCTGGCTCCCATTACACACCCTGAGGTAAATCCTACTGGTGCCATTTTAAGAGTATCTGAGCCAAGCTGGCCCCACAAAGCAACCAGCATGGAATTGGTTGGTAATATCAGCTGATCCATGTTTTCCCAGCATTTTGGGGGCCTCCCCACCTCTTGGAGCAGTGCCTTTTGCATTTGGGGAGTCTGTCTGCTCAGACTCCTGGTCCTGATGGGGCTGGTGCTTGCAAGGTGAGCAGCCCCTGCCTCTGGAGGAGCTTCAGGCTGTGCTATCAACACTGAAAGCATTTCCCTTCTCACTGCTCCATCCCACATGGGCTGTGGGGGAAGCAGAGCTCTTGGAAAGCATCTTGGAGTGTGTGGGCAGGAGAGGGCTGCTCATGTTTTCATGGCAAAGCAATGGAGAACAGGTCTTTGCAATGTGGTTGCTCTGTCCAGGCTGTCAGCCTGGCATTGGTTTCCTTGTGTTTGGAGTCTGAGCACCCCAACATTTCTTATTCCTCCTATTCCTGCTGGTTCTCCTCTTCCTGTCTTGGCCAGGGATGCTGGAATAGCTGATCAAGATCTCCTGGCTCAATAATTACAGGTGCAGGGAGAAACAAAGGTCTTCCCAGCTACCTTTCCCCAAATTCAGAGGGTTTGGGTTTGAGCAAGGGTAGAGTTCAGACCTCCATCCCCTCGTGCTAGTGAGGAGGTGGCAATGCCTGCACTGCAGGCACAGGGAGGGTAGGACTGGACCATGCACCTGCAGAGACCCCCACAGAGCCCCTGAGACATTAATGTGGATTTTCCCATTCTCTTTGTATTACCCATGCAGGGAAACCAAGCAAGCACAGTAAGATTTAGAGCCTTTACCATGGACAAACCCAAGGAGCTGCTATCAGTCTGTGAGGATGATTCAGTGCCCTGCAGCTCCCAGCAGAGCCCTCTCCAGTGCTGCTCCAGGGAGGCTGAAGCTGGCTGGGTACAGCAGCTCCCTGATTAATCACATTTCCTTCCAATTACAGCTCTGCATGGCCAAGATCTGGGAAGCATTCAGGGAATTAACTGCTCAGCCCCATGGCAGCTACGTGGGCAGGAAGGACCACACCGTGTTTGAGTTAAAACTGGGCCAAAAGAGGGTCAAAGCTGGTGGTGAGGGTCAAGGAGGGTTTGGTTACCAGGTCAGTGTAACCTGACCAATGAGCCCAGAGATAAAGATGCAGCTTGGTCTGAGCTGCTGGTCTGGGAGGGACCCAGCACTGTTTTGGTGAGCTGGGAAGGAGGAATAACCCTGTGGCGGCTGGATAAAGCAGGAGGAATCTCATCTGCTCACACTTGGTGCTGTGCTGGTGTTGTGGTTAAATCCACCCTGTGGGGCAGGAGATGAATATTCCTTATCATGGTTGTGAGTGACAGGGAAAGCCTCGCAGCAACCGAGCTTTGAAACTCCATTTCCCCACGGTGTCAATGATGGAAGAGCCTCCCGGGCCCCAGAGCAGAGCAGAAACCACTGAGTTTCTCATTTATAACCTCAAATGGCACTGCCTGCACCCTGCTCCACCACGGTGGCGGCTCCTCCCTTTGCTTCCTTCCCCTCTGCCCCAGCGCTGCATCTCCAAAGCCCGGCCAGGAGGGATTTGGAGGCAGCCTGGTGTCCCTCCAGCCCTGAGTTTTCTCCTGGCAGCTCACAGAACGTTCCCACATTGATCACGGCTTTTCATCTCTTTGTTCTCACACAACAGGTCTTTCATCACCACACTGTGTTTTATTTATTCCTTTTGGTGGGTGTATCAATGGCCAAGTTCCTCCTTTCTTGGTCCTGGCTCAAAATTAGATAAAATGACATGAAAAATGAAGTCTGTTCCAGGCTTTTCCTCCACAAGGAAAACTTTGATATTTTTGGGGGTTTTTTTGTTTGTTTGTTTGTTTGTTTTTTTTTTTCAAGGAACACCATAAGCAAGGCCACATTCTCTGAAAATATGTTGCAAGATGGAATCACAGAATTGCTAAGGTTGGACAAGACCTCTAAGATGGAGTCTGACCATGAGCCCAGCACTGCCATGTTCACCCCTAAACCACTTCCAGTGACATGTTCACCCCTAAACCACTTCCCCAGGTGCCACATCCCCATGTGATTTTGACAACTTCCAGGAATGGTGATTCAGCCACTTCCCTGGGCAGCCTGGTTTAGTCTTTCCTAGCATCCAATCTAAACTTCCCCTGGTGCAGTTTGAGCCCATTTTGTCTTATCCTGTCTCTTGCTACCTGGCTGCACCCTCCTCTCAGGGAGTTGTGGTCACTGGGAAGGTCCCCCCAAGCCTCCTTTTCTCCATGCTGAGCTCCCTCAGCTGCTCCTTGTCAGACTTGTGCTCCATTATCCATCTCTGGGCCTTCTCCAGCACCCCAACACCTTTCCTGTAGTGAAAACTGAGTACAGGATTTGATTCTGCTGCCTTGAAGGACATGTGCCACCATGAGTCCCCTGGCTTCTGCTCGTCCCAGTTTCCACCTCAGAGCTCTCTGAAAGAGCATCCCTGGCACAAAGGAAGGAGCAGCTTTAGGGTTTCTTTTGGGACATGCCCCAGCAGAGCATTTCCATGGAGAGCAGAGCTGGTGTACACAGAGGGAGGGGGGACTGGGATTATCCCACTGTTATTTTTGAGCACTGGGCTAAGAGGATCTCTGTGATGATACAGGAAGCCCTGGGTTAACATCACGTGCTGGTGATTTTCTTGGGGTGAAAGCCAAGGGAGCTCTCATCTCCTGCTGCTCCCCAGGCAGCCCTGGCACACAGTGAGAGCTGGAGCATTGATTCCCTGTGGATCTGCCCCTTCCTGTGCCCCACAACCCCTGCCCTGCATGTGGGCACCATCCCTGTAATGCCCCATCCCACTGACCAAGCTGTCTCCAGAAAGCACCACCACAGGGCTGGAGAAGGCTGATTCAGGGTAAATCAAGCAACAGGTTGGCAGATGGGCTCTGCTGGGGGAGACTGATGTCATGGAGCAACCCCTGATCTCCTGCCCAGCTCCCAAAGAGCCTCTGCACCCCTGCCCTGGGGTACAGGTGTGGTTTTCCTCCTGCTCTGGGGCACAGAGCTTTGCTCAGCTCCTTTTCCCCCAGCTCTGCCCTTTGCATGCCAGCAGGGTGGGGGTGTGAAAATCTTGAATTCTCCATTTTCACAGGGTTTTGTACCAGGCACATTGTGCAGATCTGCTGGGTGCCTCCTGCCTCTCCCCCAGGCAAAGGTTATCAGGAGGCAGCTACAGCCTCAAAAGGGTCTTTGAGCAAGTGGCCACGTTTCAGGCAGGTTTTGGAGATGCAAGCATGGATTTTCCCCACGGGACACCTGTAAGGAAAGGAGCTGATGGCCGGAGGGGGTCGGGGGATGATCTCCTGTCCTTACCCAGCCCAGACAAACATCCCTCAGGGATCATCCTGCCCGGAGCAGGCGAGAAACACCCTCACCGCTTCTTTTCACACAACTTTTTCTCTGGTATCTACCCCCTGACAGGACCACGGGGAATCTGGAAGTGGCAGCACAGAGTTCGGTGCCCTCAGGAGCTGTGCCAGCCTGTGGGACCCTACACAGGCACAAAAACATCCCCAGGGAGCTGGGAGCACAGCCTGTCCTCGGCGCAGGGCTGAACACCCCCGGCAGCCGCTGTCCCCACCTGTGCAGCTGCCGGTGCCACCTGCCTCATCCCGGGCAGGTGCTGTCCCCGTGTCACCTGGCAGCTCCCTCCCAAAGGCCACACCTGATCCCGCAGCCGCGCGTGTGGCCAAGCGCCGTCTGACCCGTGCTCAGCAATCCTCCCGGCACAGGAGCTTTCCTGCTGCACCTCAGCTCTCCAAACCAGCCCCGGCTGCTGCTGGAAAAGCTCCCTGGGGATTCCATGGAGGGAGAGAAGGATCCTCCGCCCGTGCATCCCATGGGGACCCTGTTGAGCCTGCGGGTCCAGGCTGGCACAGCCGCCCCGGGGGGTTTCACCGGGGTGCAGAGGGACCCTGGATCACATCGGTCCCTCCATGGGGGTTCGGAGCCAGCGGTAGGGTGGTCTGTCCCCTCGGGAAGGCAGGATCCTGCCATGGGAGAGCCCCGGTGAAGTTAGAGCCAGCGAAAGGCTCCCAAGGATGCTGAGAATCCTTTAGGGATGCAGAAAAGCAGGTAGCCGAAAGCCGAGCCCGCCCTCGCCCTGTGCTCCGAGGCACTCAGCAGCTCTCCAAGATCCTTTCGGGCTCCATCCCCGCCGAGCCGAGCCCGGGGAGGGCTCGGGGCTGTCCGGGGGTCGGGGACCGGCGCACCGATGGATTTACCTGGCGTAGCGCGTCTTCTGGAAATCCAGGAGCCGGGACACGAACATCGCGGCGGTGCCATGGGGGTCCCGGGCAGCGGCGGCTGCTCAGCCCCGGCCGTGGGGACGGCACCAACTCGGCGAGCTCCGGCTGCCGGCGAGGAGAAGGGGCGGCCGGTCCGGCACAGCCCAGCCCGGCACGGCACAGCCCAGCCCGGCACGGCACAGCCCAGCCCGGCACGGCACAGCCCAGCCCCGGCCCCCTCCCGCCCCCTCGGCCGCTCGGGAGAAGCGACACGGGCAAAACAAAGGCGACCTCCGGGAGGGGGGAGCCAGCCCCGCTGCCGCCCTCAAATGTGCAACGAGGAGGAGGAGGAGGAGGGAAAAAAAGAAAGGGGGGTGTGGGGGGAATCCCTTCCAACTCTTGCCGGCCACAGCAACCTGCGCGATCTCCCTCCGCCCCCCGGCAGCTTTAAGCACAGCTAAAAATATCCCCCACCCTCCCCGCTGCCACCCCCGGGGGATCAAATAGCAGCAGATTTGAATTGAAAATGTGATTAAAGCATCGGGGAGGGGGAGAGCGCCGAGCGCCGGCAGCCAGACGCTCCCCCCGGTACCCACCTGCTCCCCCCGGCCCCGCTGCCCACGGCTGGGTCCCCCCCGAGGGTCCCCGAGGCATCTGTGCCCACCCCGGGGCAGCGCCATCCCCAAGGAGCCGGTTTGTTTGGCTTTGCGTTCATTTATTTGGTTTTAATGATTTTTTTTCACATTATTTCCAGGGGCTAGGGTGGGTGGCTCTGCCACCATCGCTGCGTGGTGTCCCTGGGAGGGGACACAGCTCCAGCACCCCAACATCCTTCCCTGCTGGGGAGAAGGGGGACAAAGCAGCACGGCAGCAAGGCAAGGATTAAGAACCCCAAAATCAGCCCATCTCCATGGTAAAGCCTTCACCCCTCCCTCCTCTTCATCACTCCAAGCAGGCTCCTACAGGAGGTGACATCCCGAGGAACATCTGAGGTTGGGCAGCTCAGAGGGGGGGATACAAAAGGTGATGGGGGCTTGTCTGGGGTAGATTGGTGTCATCCTTCACACAGGGAGCCTCAGGCCAGCAGCTGAGGGACAAAAAGGAGAGGTCAGCAACATCTGGAGAGCCTTGGTGACCCCAACAGCCCCTCTCCTTCTGGAGCTGTGGCAATGGGACAGCTGAGGACATCCTGGCAAGAAGGGCTGTGCTCGTATGGCCGCTTGCAAGGGAAATGGAGCACACACAGCTCTTCCAATAGCCAAAGCAGACCAAAAGGAAGGAATCCTTTCATTCAAGGGATTGAATCCTGCACCCTCTGCAAGCCCTTCCAACAGCAGCTCAATCCCTCAGGGGGTGCTGCAGGTGCAGCTGCATTGTGGGGTGTCCCCCAGGCACACCAGAAGCACCCCAGGAGCCAGCAACAGGTTCAGCCTTCCTGCACGATTCCCACTGTGGATGGAAGACACCAGTGGGGACCAGGAAAGGTTCAGGAGGTGCCGAGGCAACAAATAAACCCCATTTTCAGCAGGATATCTGGGACAGCCAAGGCCTGGCTGAGAGTGGCAGGTCCAAGCTGAGATGCAGAGTGAGATCATCTCTGAAAACCTCTCCCACGCTCTGCCACTTAGCCAGGAAGGGTTTCTTTCAAGTTCCTTCCCCAGATGATGAGCTCTGGCAGAGCCTATGTCATGGTTCTTGTGCCCTGCTCTACCTGTTCTCTGGGCCTGAAGAGGAGAGAAAGAAGAAAAGATGAAAAATCACATTTACCAAAATAACCCCCATCCCCAAAGCCCCCAGCCCACAGCCGAGGGTGCTGGCAAGGGACACCTGAAGCAAACCATCCATCCCAAAATAGATCCATCTCAGAGGGCAAAAGGCAAATTGAATGAAAAATAAGTTACTATTTTTGAAGCCTGAATCCAGTTGTTATGGCAACCAAAGCCTGGAGCATCGTGCTGGGGAATGGCTCCAGCCCCAGCAATGCCTCCAAACCCGGCAGACAGGGAATCACAGGGGCTGCTCCAAGCTGGGGTGGGGAGATGTCCATGCTCACAGCACCTGTACCCCACTGGGATGTGTCCCCTCCCTGCACAGCAGCTCTCCTCAGCTCTGCCCATGAGCCCAACTTGATTTTCTTTCCTCTCCCATCCCTGGTGCACTCCCCACCTTGCAAAGATCTGAGTAATTGTAAGGAGAAATTCCAATATTCTGAGGTACCCTGATTACAGTTGGGTTTTTTTTTATGCCACCAAAGCAGGGTGGAATTTGCAGGGTTTTCCTTTAGATGAGGAATGGCTCATGAATACCAGGGATGTTTTCTTCCTTCGTTCTGATCTCTTCTCACTGGTGACCAGTGACAGGACCTGAGGGAACAGCTGGAGCTGTCTGGGGGAGTTTGGATAGTAGGAAAAAATTTGGATAGTAGGAAAAAATTCTTTCCCCAGAGGGTGGTCAGGCACTGAACAGGCTCCCCAGGGAATGGACGTGGCCCCAAGGCTGCCAGATCTCCAGGAGGATATGGATAACACTCCCAGGCACAGGGTGGGATTGTTGGGGTGTCTGTGCAGGGCCAGGAGTTGGACTCTGATCCTTGTGTGTGTTCAATCTCAGGACTTTCTGTGATCCCCTACAGGATTCCCGCATCTGTGGAGACACCTCTGTGCAGTGTCCCCTGAGGAAGGGTTTGGGGGATCCCAGTGGACAGTGTGAGCCCCCACACCCACAGGGATGGCAGCTCTGGGATCCCATTTCCCCATGGAAGGAACATGCACATGGAACTGCCAGAGCCAACAGGTACAAAAAGAGACAATTTGAGATTAAAATCTGCCATCAGAGGGGAAGTCTCCTCAGAGAAAAGAAGCTCTGGGTGGGTAGGAAGAGCTACAGGACACGTGGATGTGCTGGCAGCAGGGGTAGCAGAGGCAGAGGTGACTGTGGGGGACAGGACTGGCTCTGGTGGGCATGGCAGGGTGGGCACAGGGCAGCAGGGAGCTGGGGCACTTGGGTTTGAGCCATTTGGAGGGGTCTCTGTGCCAGCAGCTGGAGCTCCTTCAGCCTCGCAGGCTGGTGAGGGGGAGGCTCCATCACCCCACACTGCTCCACTTGTGAACCCTCTGGAGCCAGATGGCCCCAGAAGCATAAAAACCCAGCACCTGGTGGCTCATATTTGTGAGATTTACCCTTTTCTGTACTAATCCCTTGATGTTGATCCCATTTCCAAAAATGACTTTTTCAGTTCTAAGTGGACTTTTTTTGTTGTTGCTTTTGGTGAGGGTTTTTTGGTTTTGTTGGGGTTTTTAGTGGGAGTGTGTGTGTGTGTGTGAGTTTGGGTTTTTTGGTTTTTGGAGGTTTTTTGTTTTGGTGGGGTTTGTTTTGTTGGTTTTTTTTTTTTGTTGTTGTTGTTGTTGGTTTTTTTTTTTTTTGTGATTTTGTTTTGATTTGGTTTTTTTGTTTGTTTGTTGGTTTGAGTTTTGAATTATTTTTCCCCCTGCAATTTGTGTTATCCACTAGACCAGGATGCTCAATTCAGCCTGGCTTTGGACACTGCCCAGGCTGGGCGGGGGTATCTGCAACCTGTGCCAGCACCTCACCACTACCACAGTAAAGAATTCCTCTGTGTATCTATTTCCCCTTTCAATGTGATCCCATTCCTCCTTTCCCTCTTCCTACAAACCCTGACCAAGAGCCCATTCAGACACTGAGATCTGCTCTGATATCTCCACGCAATTTTCTCTTCTCCATCCCGAACAGCTCCAACTTTCTTTTTATTTTTCCTTTTTCCCAAGTCATCCGTTGAACCTCGGGGACATCCCGTGGCACGGAGTGGAACTGCACGGCACGGGTGGGCGGGAACGGCGCGGGGCATGAACGGGGCCACCGTGCCCGGACCGCGGAGCCAACATCGTGACCGGACCGCGGGGCCACCACTGTAACCGCGACCGCGGGAATAGCGTGCCCGGACCGCGGGGCACCACCGTGACCGGGGTTAACGGAGCCACCGTGTCCGGACCGCGGTGGCCGCGCTCAGCCCGGGGACAGCGGGGAGGCGCCGAGCCGGGGCTCCGTGTCGAGCCCCGAGTCTCCCATCCAACGCCGGCCGCGCCGGGCCCTGCTTAGCTTCGCAACACGACCCGCTCCCCGCCGCCGCGCGCGCGCAGGCGCGCTGGCCGTACGGCGGCCGGGAGGGCGCAGGCGCGGGGCCGCTCCGCCGCCCGCCGCGTAAACAAGGGCCCGGCGGGGATGCGGCGGGGTCGGGGCGGCCGCGGGGGCCGCGGCTGAGGGGCGCAGCCTTCCGGAGGTGTTTCCTCGTCCTCCCCCCGCCGGACGGGGGTGGCGAGGGCTGTCCCGCCATGAACTTGGCCGGGCAGAGCGGCGACGCCGGTAGCGGCCATCTGCTGTTCGCTAACTTCAACCAGGACAACACGTAAGGGAGGCTGAGGGGGGCGGGCTGAGGGGGCCCGGGCCGGGAAGCGGCAGCGGCCGGGAGAGCCCTGAGGCGGCCTGGGGGGCCCCTGAGCGGGCCTGGCCGCGGGCAGAGCGCGCTGGGGTCTCCCCGGTGCCGCCCCTTCCCGTGGCGGGGAGCGCCGCTGGGGCCGGCCCGTGCCGGGGCCTCGGGGCTGGAGCGGGGCCGGGGTCCCCCGCACGGAGGAGGGCCGGGAACAGCCCCCGGTGCCCTCCGGCTTCATGGAGAGCCGCGGGGACAGGGACAGGGACAGGCCGCTCGTGCCGGGGACACGCGGCTCGGGGGTGGTGGCAGCCTGGTGGCCGCTCCCTCCCCGGGGAAGTTGAGCTCCTGCTTGGGAGCATCGCTCGCTGTTCCTGGGAAGGGCATGGAAGGAGGGCTCCTGCTGCTCCTCGCTGATGTTCAGCCCTAGGAGGGCCTGATGTGCACCCCAGACGTGCAAAGACTTCACCCAAAAGTTCCTCGCAGTTTTCTTATCATACAGTTATTTTATTGGCACCTGCTATGTTGAAGCAGTGAGGCTTAGGCTTGAAGGTGTTTTTATGAGCCCGTGTTACTTTTGGTTTTGATTTAGAGAACAGGCGTTTCTCTGATCCTTGAAGCTGCACTTCCTTGGGCTTGGGATGGCTCAAGCTGCACGTCTCACAAATTACTTAATCACTGCAGCATATTTAGATCAATTAGTGCATATTAGTTTTTATATGGGGTATTATAAAGCAGTATTTTTAATTTAGGAACTCCCTATTAGTTGGGATTGGAGCGCTGAAGTTCATTTAAAGAAGGATTTGATTGTCTTAAATACCTGAGAAATGAAACTGGGGAGGGAGTAAGCTTGTACTCGAGAAAGGGGTTTTGTTTTAGGAAGTGAGTAAGAGGAAATGATCTCAGGTTGGCATCACAAAGTGTAGCCCACGTGTGTGGTGGAGGGTTTGTGTTTTTAACAACTCGTTCTTTCTGCAAGCAGCAATATCTTGTCCTCACGAGGGAGATCTGTTCCTGTCGTCAGCAGCTCCTGTAGCACATGGGAGCTGTGAAGGTTATTTCTGCTGGCTGCCAGGCACGGTTACATCACAGCAGGAGAGACTCTGCCTTTGTAGGCTTTGCTGGGGTGAAGAGATGGGCACTTGGAGCTGGATAGGTTTGAGACGAGAGGCTCGGGCAGTAAATAAGTTGTGGTAAATGATGGGGGAGCAGTGGTGCTCTGTGTGTTTGGGAGTAAATCATTATCCCTATATTGATTCAAGGCAGAGACTTTGCAACTGCTTTTGACATTTTTTCAGTGCCATATAGAGCTCATTCTATCAATATAAAACATGCCCAAGTTTTGCTCAGCTACCATTCATTTTTTACCTAATAGTGGAAAAAACCCAAGTCATAATAACTAGGGGATTTGTCACCTCTTTCTTCTGCAGTTTATAAGGATCAAATATAAGTTTTTGAAGTTCAGCTCTGTTCTCCAGTGTGGCAGCTCTGCATTTTCAGTTGCACTTTAGCTTTGTGGAGATCTTTATGTACCTAAAGATCCCTGAGTTGTGACCAAAAAAACACTTAATCTCAACAAGAGTTGCAGATTGGCTTGAGAACAAAACCAAGGCAGAAATAACAAGAAAGCAAATACAACATAAACTTATCTAAGTGGGTTTTGGCTTGTACAACTTGAAATCTTTCTTCAAGGAGCATAAAGGTGATTCCTTTATGACTTGGAGTTTATAGGGAGAGAAAAGGGACACCTGGCCAATGATTTTATTCCTCAGTTGGGTGTGCTACTGCACTACTTTTCCTATTTCATTGTTGTAAATAACCAAAAACTGTTCTTTGATAGCTGGTTTGGGTTTGTGGTTTTTTTTGTGTTTGGTATTCTAATATCCATTGTGTCAATAAATTATATATTTTTTAAAAATATGATTTATGAATAAATCACCTTGAGAATTTTGGTGATGTATCTTTTACGTGAGACTGACCTGGCCCACAGATATTTGCAATTCCAAGTTTTGGGTTACTAGATCTTTTGTGTCATTTTTGAATATGTATGAATTCAGGTATCTGATGTAGGAATGACAGAAATATCAAAAGGCTTCTGTTCATATTTTTGTCTCAAAATTCTGAGAGTAATTTAAAAGGCCACTTAATTTGAGATAAAATGAGGTGGTTGATGATGTGGAATAATCTCTTACCAACAGTGTCTTGAATAAAACTCCCCAAGAAAAGCAGTAAGTATAAAAGCAGTCTTGCAGATGCCTTTGTGAGCAGCTTCTCAGTGAAACACTTGTCTGATGTGGTAAGGGGCCCAAAGAACCAAGTTGCATTCAAGTTCCTTCCTGAGTAGAATTTAGTGATTATGTACATTCTTTAAACAGAAGTTTATTTAATTTTTTTCTCCTGTTTCTCACCCATGATCTCTCCTAGTTTATTGTTTGAGTGGAGGAACAAGAAGGCAGCAGAGTTTATAGTATACTATAAATATATACTATATATAGTATTATAGTATATAGAATATATCTACTACATATTCTATATACTATTTTATATACTCTATATATATATACACACACATATATATTTTATATATGTAGGAGGTCACAGTTCACCAGGTGAGAGGAGCTGAAAAGATCTTATTAGGAAAGCCACTTTCCCCTGCTGGGCCTCAGAAAGCTCACCTGTTTTCAACTTTTACAGGTAACTGGAGCCCTTCTCCAGACAGGCAAGGTAAACAAATGTATATTCTTTCAGGCAGTATATGAAAGGCAAGCTTTGTTTATGTCTGCCCAGTCACTAGAGCTCACATCATGCTTTAAGGTGCTTCAGTAATTAGAAAAATTGCTGACAGACAAAACTGGAAAATAAATTACATGGGCTTATTGTTGTTACTACATTTAAAGCTTTTACCTTCACCCTAATAAGGTGCCAGTTCCACTCAGGTTTAACTGTCCTGCTTGCCTGCACAGCAGAGCCAGGTCCTTGTCTTAGGAGAAGATGGGGCTTGTTGCTGCTGAAAAGAAGTGTCAAGCTAACTTTTCTTTGTTTTATGAAGATTTGGTAATTAGATACTCTCTCCTGTAGGAAGATGAGCTTCATGGTGGCTCTCAGTCTTGGGAAATTGGATTGCTGGTAGTTAGAATGTTGTCATCACACAAGTTGCTGCTGCTTTTCCCAGCTGTTGCAATCCCTGGTGGCTGAAGCAGATATCCTCAATCCTGCTTTTTGTCCCTCACTTTTCCCAGACTTGGCTAATATTCATTCATGGATGCTGTGTGTAGGGACATTGTCTCTTGGAATAGTATCTGCATTATTGCAAGTGTTGTCTTGCCTGTTTATGCCACATTGCCCCAAGCTTTATTTACATGAGAGTTTTGAATTACTGGCTGGGGCTGGAACTCTGCCTGAAAACACTTCACCTATAATGCAGCAGAAGCGGTTGCTTTGTGGCTTCTCTTTGATATAATGTTTTCATTAAGTAAAAACCCAGAGAAGGGTATTTTCAGAAGATCTTAGTGTGCTTGTTTTGGACTGAGCCCTTTTCCCCAGTGAATCAATCATTGCACAACTTGGCATCAGTGGCATTCCCTGATTGAGAGGCAGAAGCTCCAGCTTGCAGATCAAAGTGGAGCAACCCATTGGAATTTGGGTGTCCCAACAAAACCAGGCAGTGGAAGCTTGTGGGTGGCCTCGGTG